>NC_090437.1:1240614341-1241236946 GCF_031143425.1 Pleurodeles waltl
GCACTTTACCACTGCTAATCAGTGTTAAAGTGCAAATGCTCTCTCATTAAAACATGGTGACATTGGCTCATACCCAATTGGCTTATTTAATTTACTTGTAAGTACCTAGTCAAGTGCACTACATGTGACCAGGGAATGTAAATTAAATGCTACTAGTGGGCTGCAGCATTGGTTGTGCCACCCACATAAGTACCCCCCTAACCATGTCTCAGGCCTGCCATTGCAGGGCCTGTGTGTGCAGTTTCACTGCCACTTCGACTTGGCATTTAAATGTAATTGCCAAGCCTTAAACTCCCCTTTTTCTACATATAAGTCACCCCTAAGTTAGGCCCTAGATTGCCCTTAGGGCAGGGTGCTATGTAGGTAAAAGGCAGGATATGAAAATGTGAGTTCTATGTGTCCTGGCAGTGTAAAACTCCTAAATTTGTTTTACACTGCTGTGAGACCTCCTCCTTTCATAGGATAGCATTAGGACTACCCTAATATACTGTTTGAGTGGTAGATCCTGAAAGGAGTAGCCAGGTCATACTTAATATGGCCAGAATGGTAATAGAACATCATGCTTACTGGTAAAGTTGGATTTTACATTACTACTTTAGAAATGCTACTTTTAGAAATTGAGCATTTCTCTACCCTCAAATCCTCCTGTGCCTTCCAATCCACATCTGGCTAGGTTTAGTTGACAGCTCCCTTGTGCATTCACTCAGACAACCCCAAACACTTGCACACATCTGCATACTGAATGGGTCTTCCTGGGCTGGGAGGATGGAGGGCTTGACACTTAAATGTCAAAGGACAGTGGCCTGCCCTCACACAATAGACTGCCACAACCTCTACTGGGACCCTGGAAGACAGGATGGAACTGAAAGGGGACCTTGTGCACTTCTAAGCCACTCTTTGAAGTCTCTCTCACTTCAAAGGCACATTTGGGTATTTAAACAGGGCATGTGACCCTACCAAACCAGACACTTCCTGGGAAAGAAACTCTGCACCAGAACCTGCAACCTGCCAAGAAGAACTGCCTGGCTGCCCAAAGGACTCACCTGACTGCTTTTCTGCAAATGACTGCTGCCCTCCTGTTGCCCTGCTGCCTTGCTGTCCCCTGGCTGTGCTGACAAGTGCTCTCCAAGGGGTTAGTTAGAGCTTGCCTCCTGTTCCTTGAAGTCTCAGAGCCAAAAAGACGTCATCTCTGCAAAGAACTCCTTGTGCAGCGAAAATTTGACGCACAGCCTGCAAGAAGCGACGCACAGCCTGTATTGCTGTTAGAAAATCACTGTACGCCGAACCGGAACGACGCAGCCCGACTTTCCGAGAGGAGATCGACGCAGCGCCAGCCTTGCAACTGGAACTTCGACGCACGGCCCACTGAAACGACGCATAGCCGAGCCGGAACAAAGCAACTCGACTTCCTGAGAGGAATCGACACAGCACCTGCCGTAAAACAGAAATTTTCCTGCATCACCCACCGGATCGACGCAGCTCCTGTGACTTTGTCCTGCACACCCAGGATTTCACTGCATCATCCCTGGGGCGTCTAAAACCCCTGCAACCTAATGAGGATCCAAGTCAGCGCACAGGAAACCAATGCAAAGCCTTCCCTATGTGGAAAAGTATCGACGCATCCGGAGAAACTGATGCACACCTCCCCGTTTTCTAGACCCCGTAACTAGAGTGAGGGTCCTTGCTTGGACGGGGGTAACCTGACTGCCAACCAAAGACCCCATTTCTAACAAGTTCCTGCGACAAAGATGGAAATTCTGAAGAGGGAGGTAAGAAAGGTGATAGGAGAAGGATTAATAGAAGGATGGATCTGTGAGGAAGATGGTCGGTTCCTTATGAATGAGAACCCCACGATCCCTGCATTTTATGGGCTCCCAAAAATTCATAAAAGCATGAAGGATCCCCCACTGAGACCGATAATATCATGTATTGGGTCTGTATTGGAACCCCTCAGTAAATATGTTGATTGCTTTCTAAAACCTCTATTCAGGGAACAAAGATCATATATCAGGAATTCAGCCCATATTATATCTAAAGTTGAAGGTCTGGAGTTCAATAAACAAAGGCAATTCCTGGTCACCCTAGACATAGAAGCACTCTATACAGATATTCCACAGCATAATACGATTAAGGTGATAAATAACTGCCTAGAGGTGATAGATCTATGAGGGGCTAATGGGGAATTTATCATAAAATGTGTCACCCTGGTACTTAAAAACAATCTTTTCCTGTTTAAAAACAATCTTTATCTACAGCTTAAAGGGACGAGTATGGGAGCTACCTGTGCTCCAAGTCTGCCCTGTCTTTATGTAGGTGAATTTGAGAGGAAACACATATATAATGAAGCGGACCCATTCTTCGAGAATGTGTTGACCTGGCATAATTTTATTGATAACATCTTCTTTATATGGGAAGATTCTCACCAAGAATTAGACGAGTTTCTGGCATTGTTAAATCTGAGTGATACTAATTTGAGATTCACAGCCCATGTCAGTAATGCTGCAGTTGACTTTGTAGATATTTCCATCAGGACAACTGTGGAACCTTAGAGGTAGAGCTATTTACAAAGCCCACTGGTAAAAACACTCTTCTCCATTATTTAAGTTTCCACCTTAAAGCCCAGAGGGAGAGTATCCCTTTTGGGCAGTTTCTGAGACTCAGAAGGAATTGCACCTCTCTGGATTATTTCTATAAATATTCTGCGGTATTAAAACAAGAGTTGAACGCTATAGGGTATCCTCACAAGCTGATTAGTCATTCTTTTAAGAGGGTTCATCTTTATAACAGGGAAAGTATGTTTGAAAACAGGTGTAGGAGAAAGGATATGGATAGGATAGCATTTGTTAGTCAATTCCCCTACATCAGCAATAGGATTAAGAATATCATTGACAGGAATTGGCATGTCCTGAACAGTGAAGGAGAAAGTCCCCTGAGCAAACCCCTCTATGCATTCAGACGTAACAAAAATTTAAGGAACAGGTTAGTACACACCTACAGGGAGGAACGCCCACTTAGACAATTAAGTTTGACCTGTATGGACGTTAAGGATAACTACAGATGTTGTATCTGTAGTTGATGTGATCTATGTACAGTATAGAGGAGAAATACATCGAGAATGTGTTGGGAGAATATATAATCATCCTGAAGAAGGTGGTGGCAGGACTGTGAAAGACCACCATCTATAGAGCAGAAATACATTGAATATCACGGCTTTAAAGCTACCTCCGGAAGTATGAATAACTGTTGCAGGAAGAATGTTGTATAACTAATCATCTGTCCATGTCGTCTGGGCTATGTGGGTGAAACAGGCAGAGACTTCAGGACTCATTTGTGTGAGCATAGATCGGCTATTAGAATGGGTAAACTAAATGCTCCATTGGTGGAACATTTTCAAAAGAGAGCACATTCAGATAGAGACCTGCAGTGGTTTATTCTGGAAAATATCCTCCCAAAAAAGAGAGGGGGCAATGGGGAAATGCTGAGGAAGAGGACAGAACTGTGGTATATTATTAGATTCTAGACCGTTAAGAAAGGGTTAAATAGCAAGGAAATTTGGGAAAGGGGGTTACTCTACAGATAATTGATTCTTAGGGGGTCCTGGGTGGGAGATCCCTAAGCCTTGATTTGTTATATGGGTGAGATACCTTACTGAATTGTGTGTTTTCTAGAAATCCAACATGGCGCTTAAGGGAGGACCACTAGAGGCTGGTTAACGGTGCAGTGTTCTCGGCCCATGTAAAACAGGAAGTGAGGACATAGCATATAGGATATGGCATAGGAGAGAAGTAGAACAAGAACTATTTTGATTGGAGGATGGAACAGTTGTTACCACAGCCATTTCAAAATATAAAGAAGCAAAATGGGTGTAGTAAACTTGATTCACTGTCGAAGGAAAGACGAGAACGCTGTTCCGTTGAAAAGGTAAGACGAGCGCGGAACTAGTAGGGGGTGATTCCAAATGTGAGTCGTTTACTAATGATAAAAGGGAAACAAAGTTACACTGAGCCCAGTGTGTTTCACTCTGGGTTTTAACGCTAACACGACTTTGAATAATACAGTGGTTTTAAAGGCTAGGGATGCACACATGATAAAAGGTAAACAGAGCTTCCCTGAGTCCAATGTGTGTTTCACCCTAGGTTTTAACGCCAATATGACTTTGAGTAATATGATTTAATCGGCGTTCTGTGCTAACAACCTGGGCCCATATTTGACACATTTGAAATACTGGCAGTAAAAAATAATAAGAGTGGGATTTTGCTATTGTTGGGGTGGAGGAAAAAAGCCATCAGTCACATAATGTTCAATAAAAAGTTTTCCTCATAGTTGCTACACAAAAAAAATGTGCATTCAGTAATGTTGATTCACTTATGCATTAAGCAAAATGGATTGCTGTGGGGTGCTGTATAATGAAATATCTTTGTGTTTGTCAGGTGGACAATTGTGCCCGTTGTAGTGATTAGAAGATGTTGTCGCTGGTAATTGGAAGAATATATTTCTCCGGTTAAGGAATTCAGAAAATGTGGTCAATCTGAGAGATTAGGAAACCTATTTTATAGGTCTGAGATTAAGAGCCAAATTTATGGCGCAGTGCTCACTTTAAACATTAATATGGAGTTGAAGAATTAGTGGAATATATGGAAACTCTGAGGACAATGTTTGGTGATGGATTATGGGTGAAATGGCCCCTGTAAGCACCATATGACACTGTTTTTGTACACACTATAATTTGGGGTGGATGATGGGCCCGCATGTGGAGGATGAATTACGGGTGAAAAAAAAGAAATAAATGGACATTGGGGACCTGTAGGATGGCAAGGTCCCATTGATATGACTATAATTGTCTATTAATTTGCTCTGCCCTTATAGAAGTGATCCATCCTTGGACAATAGAGAAGTAAGAAACACTAGCTGGGTAAGGATGCGATTTGATGATTATTAGTGAGCTCTTGCTTGTATGACTCATTATGGATGCAAGTGAGTGGTGTGGTATAATGATGAAGTTATGACTTTGTGGGCCTATTTGAGTGAGCACTGATAGGATTGATTGTTCACACTGGGTGCTTCTATGTGATGTTTTAATAAAGGAATAAGGGGAATATCCCTACAGGGCAATATTTTGGCGTTCTTAAATATTGCTCGGGTATGATTGGGAGGACTTGGCTGAGGGTTTCTGGATTCATGGGGATTGTAGAAATTTGGGAATCTATGTATATTATTCAGTTATCCTTTATTTCTGTACAGACATGAAATGAATGTGTTGGGAGAATATGTAATCGTCCTGAAGAAGGTGGTGAAAGGACTGTGAAAGACCACCAAAATACATCGACGCAAGCTGGGTTGTTGGACCGATTGGAACTGGCCTAAAATAGATGAGAAATTGGGTGCACAAATCAATTGGACAGTGCATACCAAAATTGGGAAGCATGAGATGATAGACTATGGAGGGTGTCTTGTGTTTTGTCTCCCAATTATTTTGTTTTAGATTAGATACTGCATAGCGGTCCCTTGCGGTGCTCACCAGACTTTTTAATAATTGTTTTATATTTGTATTGTATATGGGATTATTTATTAAATATTTTGTCTAGATATTCCTTTATTAAGATTGATCATTGGAGTGAATGAGTGTTTGAGAAGAGTGGTGGATAGCATTATCTGCCCCTAGGGGTTACTTTTCTTAAATCACCGTGGAGAATGAGTAGACCAAGGAGAATGAGGTGCAAAGTATTTTATGTGTGCTATTTACAATTTGATGTTTTTAGTATAGTGGCTATGTGTAGAAGTTCTCAACATTGGGGAGTCTCCTATCAACTCCTGCAGCAGTGTCCTGTTGTTCCTCCTCCACATTATCTGCTCCATCATCATACTCCTCCTCATTGGGGACATCAACCTGTTTATCTCAGGGCAGATTTGTTCTGACACAGATGTTGTGGAGGATTACACATGCCAGAATTATCTTGCAAACAAGTGGTGGGGCATAAAAGAGGCTTCCTCCTGTCAGGGCAAGGCACCTGAACCTAGATTTCAGGAGCGTAATGTCCTCTCCACCACATTGCGAGTTTTCCTGTGCCCCTAGTTGTAGGCCCACTCTTCCACCATTCTGGGATTGACAAATGGGGTCATCACCCATGGCTGTATGGCGTACCTTTGATCAGCTGCAAAGTATAGAGAGAAGATGGGGGTCATTACAACATTGGCGGTAAAAGGCGCTTACCGCCGTGCAGAAGACCGCCAATACACCGCCGCGATCGCGGAATCCCGCCACAGCTATTACGACCCACATTTCGGAATCCGCAGAAATTCAGACACCCACACAACTCCGCCACACCAAAGGTCAGTGTTAAACTGGCGAAAACAAAGCCTCCACCTCCACGCCAACAGAAACACGCCCATGCTATCAGGACCCACGAATCCACACGGCGGTCTTTCAGCCGCGGTATTCCATTGGCGGTACACACCGCCGCGCTCAAAATCCACACACATCTCCAAAACACCACCACATTGGACAATTCCAAATACACACACCTGATACACATACACACACCTGATACACATACACACACCACTCCTACACACCCCACACAATATAAAACACACACCCACATCACCCACAAACCCCTACGACCAAAAATAGAGACAAAGGCCAGAGAGAGAGGACAGAATAGACAACCCCACCACACAGAGGCACAATCACCATCACCCACACAACATCCACGCACAAAACACCACACACCACTACACATCACCACACTCATCGACACATACACCACCCAACACATCACCTACACCACCCCATGTCACGCCAAAGACCCCCCCGGTTTTCCGAGGAGGAGCTCAGGGTCATGGTGGAGGAAATCCTACGGGTAGAGCCACAGCTATTTGGCTCACAGGTGCAGCACACATCCATAGCCAGGAAGATGGAGCTATGGCGCAGAATAGTCGACAGGGTCAACGCAGTGGGACAGCATCCAAGAAATCGGGAGGACATCAGGAAGAGGTGGAACGACCTACGGGGGAAGGTGCGTTCAGTGGTCTCCAGGCACAACATTGCGGTACACCAGACTGGCGGCGGACCCCCACCTCCTCCCCCACAACTAACAACATGGGAGGAGCAAGTCTTGACCATCATGCATCCAGAGGGCCTCGGAGGAGTCGGTGGAGGAATGGACACTGGTAAGTCAAATATTAACTATTACATCCCCCACCCTACCTGCATGCTATCACACACCCCCACCCACACACCCTCCCCTATCACTCCAACTCCTCACTAATGTACTAATAACACAAACCACACATCCCAACACCAAGCCCTGCATGACACAACAAAGCATGGTCACCCCTCACTAAAGCATGCCCACAGCACATACCCATAAAACCTCCCCAACCATCATCACACAAGCCCCCACACTGGAATGCTAGCACTGGGGTACACGCTCACCCACCCATTGCACACCATGACATACACACATGCAATAATCATGCACTTATGCCCCTGCAGGATCACGAAGGACCGTCACCACACCGGGGGGTCCAGACAACTCCACTCCACCCACAGAAGAGGCCCGCAGTGACGATAGCAGCTCTGCCCTATTGGATCCTGATGACCAGCCCGGACCATCGTGGGCCTCGGGACAGTTGGTTCCCCTTGCACGGGCACAGCCCAACACTGACCTTCCACCCTCTGGTAACACCAGCACAGCACCCACCCAGCGGGCCCATACCTTCCTACCCAGGACAAGTCAATCAGCGGTGTGTCCACCACTACAGGGAACCCAGGATAACCCACCACCCCAACAAAAACAGGGACCTGGGGGCAGTGGTAGTGGGCACACGGTGCAGGGGACGGAGGCACAGGAACACGGGGGAACTGGGAGGGCTGCTGTGCGACAGGGGGCGGACAGGCCAAGGGAACCCACTCTCCACGAGGCCCTAACCTCCATCATGGGAGCATACCATCACTCCCAGGAGACGATGGCGACGGTCCCGGCCAAGTTTCAGGAGACCCAGCGCATGCAGGAGGAGCAGTACTTGAGATTCAGGGAGGAGCTCCGGACCATCAGCTCCGCCCTGGGCACCATCGTAGGGGTGCTGAAAGACATACAGCAGACCTTGAGGGACACAGTGGCATTCCAAGGGGCCCCTGACACTAGCATGGACGATGAACTGCCCACCACCTCCGCCGGCGCTAGTGGACAGGACGCCCCGCCACAGGACCACCACACCAGCACCCCACACCCTGCAGACGGACAACCACCCCGCAAGCAGTCCCTGAGATCCAGGAACAGGACAGAGCAAGATGGCAAGACCCCCTCCAGAAAATGAGACCACCCTGATTGTCCTCCCACTGTCCCACTTTGTTACCCTGTAATTACTTTAACTGCCCCAGCTCCACTTCCTATGCCCATATGGGCAGTGCACCTGTGTGACCAATGGACTGGACTCTGCCATGGACATTCCATACCGTCCCCCTTTAACCATAGTACAACCCCCCTCCATTTTTGAACACTTCAATAAACACCCTTGAACCGCAAAACAATCTGGAGTCAGTCTGTGATTTGGTAAAATGTATTATCAATGACAGTGTCAAATGCATTTGTAGTTGTAAAGCCAACATACCTATGTCACACATCACAAGTCCTTGAAGGATGCAAGCAGATAATACACATTGGTAACCACACCTGTGAAACCGTAATGGAAAGGTACAACTCAGTTACCAAATAATGCTAGGAAATTACACACAGGATAGAGGAAGACGTGTGACAGTGAATGTAATGGTAAAAATGAAAATGTTCTCATCTGTGTGTCACTGGAAATATTGCTGTATGACTGACTCCCTGTTGTCGTTGTCTTCTTCCTCAGCTTCCTCCTCATCACTGTCCACATGCTCCACAGGCTCCACAGCTGGCACAACACCGTCATCTGGACCATCCTCCTGCAGAAAAGGCACGTGGCGTCGCAAAGCTAGATTGTGAAGCATCGAGCAGGCGATGATGATCTGGCACACCTTCCTTGGTGAATAGAATAGGGATCCACCTGTCATATGGAGGCACCTGAATCTGGCCTTCAGGAGGCCGAAGGTGCGTTCGATCACCCTCCTAGTCCGCCCATGAGCCTCATTGTAGCGTTCCTCTACCCTGGTCCTGGGATTCCTCACTGGGGTCAATAGCCAAGACAGGTTGGGGTAAGCAGAGTCCCCTAATAGCCACAGACAGTGCCTCTGGAGTTAACCCATCATATAAGGGACGCTGCTATTCTGCAGGATGTAGGCGTCATGCACAGAGCCAGGGAACATACCATTTACCTGCGAGATGTACTGGTCTGCCAAACATACCATCTGTACATTCATAGAATGATAACTCTTCTGGTTCCTGTACACCTGTTCACTCCTGTGGGGGGGGGGACCCGAGCTACATGGGTCCCATCAATAGCACCTATGATGTTGGGGATATGTCCAAGGGCATAGAAGTCACCTTTCTCTGTAGCCAAATCCTCCACCTCAGGGAAAATGATGTATCTCCTTACGTGTTTCAGCAGGGCAGACAACACTCTGGACAACACGTTGGAAAACATAGGCTGGGACATCCCTGATGCCATGGCCACTGTTGTCTGAAAAGACCCACTTGCAAGGAAATGGAGCACTGACAGCACCTGAACGTCAGGGGGGATTCCAGTGGGATGGCGGATTGGTGACATCAGGTCAGGCTCCAACTGGGTACATAGTTCCTGGATTGTGGCACGGACAAACCTGTAGGTGATGATTAAATGTCGCTCCTCCATTGTCAACAGGTCCACCAGCGGTCGGTACACTGGAGGATTCCGCCATCTTCTCAATTGTCCCAGCTGACGGTGCCTAGGAAGGACAACAGCGACCACAGAGTCAACAAATTTCCAGGTATATACCCACAGATACACAGAACACTACACCAAACACAAAACCATTCCTGTATGTGTGTTGAGTGTAGGCCTAGCTATGTGTGACGCAGAAGTAAATGAAGCCAAGTGGGCCCCTGAAATGGCGGCTGCCTGACCTCTAAACTGGGACAAATGGGAATGTGAGGTCACTGCGCTGGCGTTGTGCCCCGTCGCGGAAGGCGTTGGTAGACTGCGGCGCAATGCTGCATTGGTTGACATTGGAACCTATGGGTCCCAGGAGCCAATGATGAAGTGCGCCGGCGGTGATGATACGCACCGCAGCGGACGTCACCGCGCGGACGTGACCGCCATTTTCTATCACTTCAATCACTGGATACCTGATCTTCGACAGGAGAGGACCTACACTGCAGGTGCTGCTGTGACCTCGGTCTGGAAGCGACAATGGCTGCTGCATCTGGGGATAGGGTCCCTGCCTTCACTGCTCAGGAGTTGGAGAAACTAGTAGACGTGGTCCTCCCCCAGTACACGATAATCTACGGTCCTCCAGACCAACAGGTGAGTACACTGGGAGCACGTTGTATGGGCTATGCCTGGGTGGAGAGGGCTGGTTGTAAGAGGGAAGGGGGCAGAGTTCAGGGAACATGGATGCATGTGTATGCATGTGCCACATGGCAAGGTTAGGGAGCGGGGACACTTACATCGATGATGCAGTTGGTAATGACTTCTCCTCTTCCCCTGTGCATGTCATGTAGGTCAGCGCCCACCAGAAGAAGGACATTTGGTGTGCCATCGCCAAGGAGGTCCGGACCCTGGGGGCCCACCAGAGACGAGGCACCCACTGCCAGAAAAGATGGGAGGACATTCGCAGCTGCAGCAAGAAGTCGACGCACCATGACCCCCCTGATGTTCCGGATCCTGGCAGTGGCCTACCCTGAGTTGGATGGGCACTTGAGGTCATCACAGCAGACACAAGGAGGTGAGTACACTATCATTCTGGTTGAGGGGTCTGGGTAGGGGAGGAGGGCTGTGGGTTTCCCTAGGCCAGAGCGACTTCCATAGGCTAGGCCCCTCCGTAATGCAGGCCATGTGGCACTCCACCCCACCACAGTAAAGTGGCAAGTACAGGTATACATGCCCCTGTGGCATCCATGTGTGCAAATGTCCACCATAGCGACGTAGGCCAGATCCCAGGAATTGAATCTGTAGAGGCCAGGAGCACGGCGTAGTGCAGGGGGCTGCTGTGTCTGTATTGTCCGCCAATGGTAGCGGTAAGCCATGCACTCAACCTGTCTTTCTTCTGTTTCCCCACTCCTTTTAGTGCTCTCCCTGTTCTTTTGTGCATCAGCATCATCAGGCGGAGGTACAGTGGCAGCGGAGCACGAGGGGGCTGCATCCCACATGGCCATGGAGGGCCACACCACGGACTCAGAATGCACCAGTGGGACGGAGGGCGAGCGGAGCTTCACGTCGGCCACCGGATCACCAACCAGCGACACGGACTCGTCTGCCGATGGGAGCTCCCTTGTGGTGGCGGCACCATCTGTGCCCCCCACTTCTACAGGTACAGCCGCCACCTCCCCTACCAGCACCGCCCTCCCAGCAGCCCCTCAGCGTTCGCCCCGTGCCCGCTCACCCAGGAGGGTGGGCATCATCTTCGCCCCAGGCACCTCAGGCCCTGCCATAGTCACCCCTGCTGCCCTCACTGAGGAGGCATTGACCTCCTCAGGTCACTCACTGTTGGGCAGTCTACCATTTTGAATGCCATCCAGGGTGTAGAAAGGGAGTTGCAACACGGTAATGCATTCCTGGAGGGCATTCATTCTGGTCAGGCTGCCCTTCAGCGAACCCTGTGATCTCTGGCCTCAGCATTGATGGCAGCCATTGTCCCTGTGTCTAACCTCCCCCCTCCAACTTCCTCCACCCAGACCCAATCCCCTATACCCCAGCCCATCCCAAGCACACCATCGGACAAGCAGACACACACCTCAACACACAAAAGTAGCTCAGGCAAACATAGGCACCACACATCCCACAGGTACTCACGCAAGCATCAGACACATACAGACACAGCAACATCCACTGCCTCCACTGTGTCTCCCTCCTCATCGTCTCCCTCCTCCCTCCCAGTGTCGTCTACACTCTCACCTGCATGCACTACATCTACAGGCACTAGGACTCGCACCAGAACACCCAGCACCACACCCCGCTCACCTGCACTCACCACCCCCACTACCATTTACACGTCCCCTGTGTCCTCTCACAGTGTGTCTGTGACACCCCCTCCCAAAGTACACAAACGCGGGCACCCACACACCCAACATGCATCCACCTCACGACAGCCTCCAGTACCTGTACCTGCACCTGCACCCAAAACACAAAAAGTAACACCTCCTACAACCACCTCTTCTTCCTCCACTCCCAGACCCCCTCCAGCTACCCATCCCAGTGTTCGTCAGAAACTGTCCCTCTGCAAAGTTGACCTTTTTGCCCCCACCCCCACCCCTCCAATTCATCAGTCCCGTCGTAGCTCCTCAGCCAAAAAGCCTCCAGTACCAGTGGTGCTTGTTCAAGGTGTGTGGAGTGCACCCCGCCACCAGGAGACCACCGCCAGCGTCATTGCAAAGGAGGGCACAAGTATCGCCACTGGTCAGGAGACCACCGCCATAGGCATTGCCCAGGAGGGCCCCGCCAGCCACAGCCCCGCTGGGCAATGAGGGACCGTCATGCCACACACCAATGCCCAGTCCAGAGACCGCCATGGCAAAGCACCACTGAACAGTCTAGAGACCGCCATGGCAAAGCACCGCTGCACAGTCCAGAGACCGCCATGGCAAAGCACCGCTGAACAGGGTATGCACCGCTGAACAGGGCAAGCACCGCTGAACAGTCCAGAGACTGCCATGGCAAAGCACCGCTGAACAGGGCATGCACCGCTAAACAGGGCAAGCACCGCTGAACAGGGCAAGCACCGCTGAACAGGGCATGCACCGCAGAAGAAGGAAAAGACAGCCACATCAAGCATCGTTATCCCATGTGCAGCTGGGACTGTGACGGGACAGGAACTGTCACGGGGAGACTAATCCAATCTGGGCACCATTCCCCCTCCAGAACCAGTGGAGAGATCCATCCACTACCTCAGTCCTTCACAGGATGAAGCACTCTGGGCACCAGTACCCCTCCAGAACCAGTGGAGAAAAGCATCCACTGCCTCATTCCTTGGCAGGATGAAGCACTCTGGGCACCAAGCCCCCTCCAGAACCAGTGGAGAAAAGCATCCACTACCTCAGTCCTTGGCAGGATGAAGCACTCTGGGCACCAAGCCCCCTCCAGAACCAGTGGAGACTGTTATCCACTTGAGGGACTGTGGCTTTGCACTCCCCAGGATATGGCAGTGGGCAACCCACCCACTGTAGAGACTTGAGAGAATGTGGCTTTGCACTCCCCAGGATGTAAAAGTGGGCAACCCACCCACTGTAGAGACTTGTGAGACTGTGGCTTTGCACTCCCCAGGATACATCAATGGGTATGGAGCCCCGTCGTGGATCTGGCGTGGTGCTGTAATCCAGCTGAGGTGCCCCGCCTTCCCTTCCCCCTGAGGTGCCTGTTGTTTTTCTCTCTGATGCCCCGGCAATGTTCTCTCCGTTTGTGGACAGGTATCTTGTGTGGGCCTCACCCATGCATTTTTTGACTAGTGGTGCACGGACATTGATATGTGCATATCTGCACTACTTCTCGTACTGTATATACCTTTGTATGAGTTTATATATATCTGTATATAATTGACACATGTATATTGATACATTACAATGTTTGAACTGATTTCGTTTTGTCTTTGCATTCTTCCGGGGGGGGGGGTTGTTACTGTGATCTTTGTAAATGCATTGGTGTGTGTGTTGTAGTGGGTGAGGGTTGGGGTGGGGGTCTTGCGTGTGTGTCCCCCTGACTTTTGCCTCCCCCTTCCCCTATGTCGTAGGTGCAGTACTCACCGTTGTCTTCGCCGATGCCGGCGCTGGTCTTCCTTTGATGAGTAGGAAGAGAAGGGCAGGTAGGATTTGTAATTCCGGCTCCATGGTGTCCTCCTTCCTCGTGGGATGTGTTCAGGTGAGCGTTTTCCCATTGCAGAAACTGTTTCTGCTGTGGTTTTATCCACTGTCAATCTGCCCCGGAAAAGGTAGCGGATTGGCCTGTTGTAATACTATGGGCAGTACATTGTCTTCCGCCTGTCTGTTGGCAGTGACCGCCGCGCTGCTTGTCTGTACCGCCGTGGCGGTCGGAGTGTTAAAGTGGCTGTCTTTGTTGGCGGTTTCCGCCACGGTCATAATTCCCTTTTTTTGTCCGCCGGCCTGTTTGCGTTATTACCACACCTTTAACACCGTCCGCCAGGGTTGTAATGACCCCCGATGTGTTGGTGCGTGTTGATAGTGGTTTGAAACATGCAATGGTAGTTGTTATTTTTAGCTGGAGTGGTGACACAGACTTGCTTGTGGTATAGTGTATGCTCCTGTTCTTGTGAAATGGTTTCATTGGACTGTGTTGATGGACATGACAATCTTGGGTAGTGGCTCAAGGGCCTGGAAAATTGTATGTTGATCCCAAAATCATGGTTATAATTTAGGTAAATGTGTTGTGTAGTCCATATTTGAAGCATTGTTCTATGGTTAGAATGAACATTCCACCTCCTTGCACCACAATGGTGTCAGATGTTGAAACACCATAGTAGCCCTACAAAGCCAGACTGTGCCGTTCATGTTACCATGTGGCACTATGCATGCAGTATGACACTTTGTGACCCTTTGTGGCAGATGATGGTTGTGCCAGCCATCACGTGTATGAGGTGTGTAACACACATTAGTAGGATGATGAAATTTGGTGCAGTAGTATTCCTAGCTTTCAATACATAATTTCTGACAGACACTTTGTACACGTGCACAGTGCAGGATTTGGGAGGGGTACAGCTATTTTTCATATGGGTCCCTTAGTATGGTGCATGACATCCATGACTGTTACAGTTCTTTCACAGACTCAGCACCATGGTGGACCATTGTTGGTGTTTGCAACAGACAACGTGGTATTAGGGGGCACTAGGGGCTCACGTGAGGTGGCACTGGAGAAGGTGCTGCCCCATTTCTCATGATTCAGCCCCATGGTCCTTAATGGCAGATATTTTTGTATATGCATGTGTGTGACACAATGCAGCAGACAGGTGGATGTGCACACTACAGGTATGTCAGGTATATGTAGATGATATGTATTTGGTTATGGCACCACTTGGGTGGCATTTGATTTAGGTTCTGCCAGAGGCTTGCACAGCATGGTGTACGTGGGACTGTGCCTATATGTGACTTACTCAAAATTACCATGGCCTATGCCATTGACAGGTCTGTGTGCTTCTTTGTTTGGTGTAAGGTGTGTGTGTGTGTGATCTGTATTTAGTTGTCAACCTGTAGACACTTGTAGTAGTTTGTGAGCAGCTTCTGTATGCAAAGGGGACTTGGCTCCACCTGTCCACACGTGGTGTGCCATTCAGGGTGTGGCTGTGATATGTAGATGTGGGTGTGGGTGTTTGTGACATGCAATGTATGCAGTGTAGTGTGACATGTTGCATATGTGTTGTTACCTGTATATCTCTGTGGCCCTGCCCATGTGTATTTAGTATGGTGTTTGTCTTGTCTGCCCTAGATGGTTGGTCTGTTGTGTGTTATGATTGGTATGGTGGTGTACCTATGAGTAGGTGTTAGGGAAGCAGTTGTGGTGGGGTTTGAGGCATAGGATAGTGTCCAGACCTTTGGTAGAAAGACCGAGAAAGATGACTGGGAGATACCAGCCACTTGTGCACCCATTATCTGAAATGATCCAGACACCAGCATATGGAGGACAGTGAGGAGTTTGCTCATGGGTGGAATGTTAGTTGAAGTTTTGCACCCTTGTTGTGATGTGTGGCGCAATATGGTGAAGCAGGTGTACAATGGACTCCCGGTTGAGTCTATACCTCCGGACCACATCTTGTTCCCTAAGTCCAAGCATGGTTGTGTGCTGTCTGAAGATCTTCTCCCTCCTTCTCTGCTGCCTTTCTGTCTGATTATGTGGTGTTTGGGGTTGCTGCAGTGGTGGTGGAAAGATCTGCTGTCTTCGTAGATGTCTGCGGCGTGTACCAAGCTGGAGCAATACCACTTCCATGTTGTCCTGGAGGTTTCCAAAGCTCCTTCTGTGTGTTTTCCTTGATTGGTGGTGTGTGAGCTTCTTTATAACGGCTGGTCTGACCAGGCATTAAAATTTGACGCTAATCAGACTCAGTGCCATTTTCTTAGTCCGCTTTCTTGGTTAGCGTTGTTTTTGAGTGTGTAGGTAAATATGGCGCTAGAGGGATAGCATCTTTTTTAGGAAGGGAACGCCTAATTTACATCTCATTGTCGTAACGAGATGCAAGTTGGTTGGGCGCTAACTCCTAAATTTTGATGCTAGACAGGTCTAGCGTCAAAATATAAATATGGAGTTATTTTTGCATTGCTTTAGTGTCAAATAAAATGACGCTAAGGCGGCGCAATCATTTCATAAATATGACCCCCTATGTATAACTTGTTATATGGGCAGGCTGGAGATGATCTGTTCTATGCTGTGTGTATTTAGCCCAGATCACTAACAGAATATTGGAAACAATACAGAATATCGAGCCAAAAATATCAAGCACCAAAATATTGAGAAGGTAAGTACTAATAAGTAAGTATAGATTTACTGTTCTTAACTCCACATCTAAGTAGCATATATATATATATATATATATATATGTTACCTAGTGGTGGTCACCACTAGTTAGTTATAGTTAGTACCATGTTTCCATAGAAGAAGCATTTTTTGACATGCCTATAACTTTTGCTCCGTTTGACGAATGTTCAAGAAATTCTCCAAAGAAAGTGTTGCAGTGATTCTTGTAACACACTGCTAGCTTTGGGGTGATCCGTCAAGCAAGGGCTGAGAAGAAGGGTGTGTCAAAAAGTTGTGTTTCCAATGTTAATTCCCATAGGACCTTTAGGCATGACTACAGCCCAAACCGCTGGTCGGAATTACACCAAATATGTTGCAAAGCTCACTTTTGGTACACAGATTACACTTTCACTTATTTGGTGTAAAGCTGTTCAGTGTTTTTTGAGAAATTAAAGGGAAAACACATTTGTATATCTCTGGCCACAGCGCCGTCGTGATTATTTTACAAATAATTTGCAAACATTTCTCGAATACACATGCAAAAAGAAGTGCTTTAATTGGCTGACTGCAACCTGACTAGAAAGTTGCGGCCACCATTTTATTTCACAGAACATGGCTCGGGGTGAAAATCCTAATTGAAAGTGGAATAGATTTGTTTTAGAAGCAAATTGTTAGTTTAAAATAATTTTGCGTCACCATGGGCGATATTTGTGAATATTTGTGAATTTTCAAAAATGATTTGCAAAATATTCACAAATGTGAAACAATTTGAGAAAGGATCCACAGACTCATTCATACACCAATTAATTTTCTCATACATGCACTCAGACAAGCCCTCTCACACACCCACTCAGACACTCATGCACCCACTGAAACTCACACACCCACTTTCAGACCAACTCAAACACTCACACACCCACTCACAGATCCACTGACAAAAACAGATCCTGGGGCCAACCTGCACTGCGCAAGCCAAAGAACGTGCGTGGTGTGGGGTTGGGTGGTTATAGGGGCTTGGCTGTAGGCAGTAGTTGGAATAACGTATAGTAATTACAATTAATTTATGTAAAAAAAAAAATAGAAATTCACTGAAAAAACCCAAAAGTTACAGGGACGTTATAGTTAGGTTCTGAATTTACTCGTACAAAACCATATAAATTCAGCAAATATAGTTAGAGTTCTTTCATGTACCTATAACTCCCGCCCTAAAGTAACTATAACTTGTGCCTTCACTATTCACTGGTTCCCCCTCAATTTCAACATGTTTTCGGCTCTTCCCTGTTACAGGCACTTGGCCCACATACACAAATGAGGTATCATTTTTACCGAGAGATTAAGGGGAACATTGGGTGTTAGGAAATTTGTCCCGGTGCGGTGATCGCACACAGAGATCTTGGAAAAATTAGATTTTTTAGCTAAATTTGAGGTTTGCTGAGGATTCTGGGTAAGAAAACACTGGGGGATCCACGCAAGTCACACCTCCCTGGTCTCCCTCATGTGTCTAGTTTTCAGAAATGTTTGGATTTATTAGGTTTACCTATATGGCTGCTGAGCCCAGGATCAAAAATGCAGGTGGCCCCCCTCCAACAAAAACAGGTAGTTTTGTATTTGATAATTTTGATGTTCCACATAGTGTTTTGGGGCATTTCCTTTCGCGGACACTAGGTCTACCCACACAAGTGAGGTACCATTTTATCGGGAGACTTGGGGGAACACTTGGTGGAAGAAAAAGTGTGGCTTCTCTTAGATTCCAGAACTTTCTGTCACCGAAATGTGAGGAAAAGGTGTTTTTTGGGCCAAATTGTGAGGTTTGCAAAGGATTCTGGGTAACAGAACCTAGTGAGAGTCCCACAAGTCACCCCATCCTGGATTTCCCTAGGTGTCTAGTTATCAAAAATGCACACATGTGGTAGGTTTCCCTAGATGCCAGATGAGCTAGAGGCCAAAATCCACAGCTAGACACGTTGCAAAAAACAGCTCTGTTTTCTTTGGGAAAATGTGATGTGTCCACGTTATGTTTTGGGCCATTTCCTGTCGCGGGCACTAGGTCTACCCACACAAGTGAGGTACCATTTTTTTAGGAGACTGGGGGGAATGCTGGGTGGAAGAAATTTGTGGGTCCTCTCAGATTCCAGAACTTTCTGTCACCAAATGTGAGGAAAAAGTGTTTATTTTGGCCAAATTTTGAGGTTTGCAAAGGATTCTGGGAAACAGAACCTGGTAAGACCCCCACAAGTCACCCCATTCTGAATTCCTCTAGGTGTCTAGTTTTAAAAAATGTATAGGTTTGCTAGGTTTCCCTAGGTGCCGGCTGAGCTAAAGGCCGAAATCCACAGCTAGGCATTTTAAAAAAAACAGGTCAGATTTCAATGTAAAACTGTGATGTGCCCATGTTTGTTTACTGTCGCGGGCATTAGGCCTACCCAAGCAAGTGAGGTACCATTGTTATCAGGAGACTTGAGAAAACACAGAATAGCAGAACAAGTGTTATTGCCCCTTGTCTTTCTCTACATGTTTACTTTCCAAATGTACGACAGTGTGTAAAAAAGACGACTATTTGAGAAATGCTCTTTAATTCACATGCTAGTATGGGGACACCGGATTTCAGAGATGTGTAAATAACCACTGCTTCTCAATAGCTTATCTTGTGCCCATTTTGGAAAAACAAAGGTTTCCTTGATACCTATTTTTCACTCTTTATATTTCACCAAAAGAATTGCTGTATACCAGGTATAGAAGGGAAACTCATTGCAAGGTGTAGCTCCTTTATTGGCTCCGGGAACCTAGGGTTCTTGATAAACCTACAAGCCCAATATATCTTTGCAACCAGAAGAGTCCAACAAATGTAACAGTATAATACTTTTGAAAATCGGACATCGCAGGAAAAAGTTACAGAGTAAAATGTGAAGAAAAATTGCTTTTTTTACCTCAATTTCAATATTTTTATACTTCAGCTGTTTTTTTATGTAGGAAAACCTTGTAGGATCTACACTAATTGCCCATTGCTGAATTCAGAATTTTTTCTACTTTTTGAAATGTTTAGCTTTCCAGGATCCAGCATTGGTTTCACACCCACTAACTGGAAGGAGGCTAAAAGTACAAAAAATAGTAAAAATGGGGTATGTCCCAGTAAAATGCCAAAATTGTGTTGAAAAATGTGGTTTTCTGATTCAAGTCTGCCTGTTCCTGAAAGCTGGGAAGATGGTGACTGTAGCACTACAAACCCTTTGGTGATGCCTTTTTCAGGGAAAAAAAATCACAAACCTTCTTCTGCAGCCCTTTTTTCCCCATTTTTTATAAAAATAATGACATTTTCGCTGTATTTTGGCAAATTTCTTGGTCTCCTTCAGGGCAGCCCACAAACTCTGGGTACTTCTAGAATCCCTAGGATGTTGGAAAAAAGGACGCAAATGTGGCATGTGTAGCATATGTGGACAAAAAGTTATGAGGCCTAAGCGCGAACTGCCCCAAAACGCTTGGCACCTGGCAGTGAAGAGGTTAAGGGGGTCATTCTGACCCCGGCGGGCGGCGGTTGCCGCCCGCCTGGCGGGAACCGCCATTTGGCCGCTCCGCGGTCAAAAGACCGCTGGTGCCATTCCAACTTTCCCGCTTGGCCGGCGGGCGCTACCCAAGGTAGCACCCGCCGGCCCAGCGGGAAGGAGGCCTGCAACACAGAAGCCGGCTCCGGATGGAGCCGGCGGTGTTGCGGGCGTGCGACGGGTGCAGTTGCACCCGTCGCGCTTTTCACTGTCTGCTAAGCAGACAGTGAAAAGCCGCCCTGGGCCCTGTTAGGGGACCCCTGCACTGCCCATGCCAGTGGCATGGGCAGTGCAGGGGCCCCCAGGGGCCCCAGGACACTCGTTCCCGCCAGCCTCTTCCTGGCGGTGAAAACCGCCAGAAACAGGCTGGTGGGAAGGGGGTCAGAATCCCCAAGGCAGTGCTGCTTGCAGCGCTGCCCTGGCGGATTCGCCCAGCCGGGGGTAAACCGGCGGGAAACCGCCGGCCCCGGTTTTCTGACCGCGGCTTTACCGCTGCAGTCAGAATTGGCTGGGAAGCACCGCCAGCCTGTTGGTGGTGCTTCCGTCATTCGCGGCCCTGGAGGTCTTTGACCGCCAGGGTCGGAATGACCCCCTAAATTCTTCATCCAAAATCACAAGCGCAGCTAACGCGTTTCACCTTGACAAGGGCTTCATCAGGGCTGTTTAAGTCCACAACCAGTATCTCTCAAACCTGACAACCAGCATCACTATGTATACTTGGATGTCACAGGTATATAATGCCTGAAAGTTGTACCTTGTAGTATCGGCTTTGTACATTCAAACAGTCAGTACATCCAGCCACAAGTCATGATCATTTTGAAATCGAAAGTTCCACCTTCAAATTAAGTTTTCAAAGTCGTATTTGGCATAAGGAAAGAACAACAGGTACCTCTCACACTAATTCCGTCTCACTACAAACCACATTAAAGGTTCTGGTCTTTTCTCACCTACACTGTGCAAGCTGGCTCTGTGCCTGGAAAATCTTAGCCATGCTACTTTTGAGCAGAATTACACAGAGGAGGAGACTACAGTGATAGTCAACTTTGTAGTCAGAAACTAAAAAAAGTTGTATAGCCTTCCACCCAATCACACCAGTGCAACACAGAAGGCAGCCCTGCGGCAGCAGTTGGCAACTGCAGTTACTGCATTAGGGGCAGGTGTCTGAACTGTCATTGACATAAAGAAGAATTGACAAGATGAGAAGAGGCGGGTGAAGGAGAAGTTCACCAAGATAGAGGTGGCCAGAGGTCTCCCCAGTAGACCAATTGGAACCTGCCTCTGACTGACACCACTTGAGAGGGACGTTCTCTCTACCATGCACCCCTAACTGCTCCATGTGCTGTCTGAGTCTGAACATAATGTGGTGTCAGATAATATGTGAAGAATTAAACAATAACTTAAATGCTAAATGTGTATGAAACACCTCAAATACAACCAGGGAAGTCAGTCCAAGGTTCTGCAAATATTCAAAGTGAGTACGACTCTCATGTACCCCAGTTTGTCTATTGCACTACAATTCCTAGGATCCTTTGTGACAGAAATAGTGGCATCCAATTTCCCATTCACAAACATTGGCCCATAACTGCTGGTGATTTCATTTTACACTGGAAAATGGCACTGGAAAATTAGCCTCTGTTAGTAACATCGCTGTTGTCTTGTAAATGTAATTCAATAAGTATGTAAATTGTTGTACATAATCATCATTTGTTAGCAATATCTGTTGACTTCTCATTTCATTGCCACATACAGCCAGAGTAGGATCACACAGTGGAGCTGAGGTCTCTGCACTTTTTGGCAGCAATGTCATGCAGCACCTCATATAATTCCTCCACCACCAACTAGTACGTAAAAATGGCCTGAAGTAGATCCCTTCTACTATCCTGTGATCCAACACCCCATAGTTATTTTACATAGAATCCATCGATAGTCTCAAACAAGTGAACTGAACTAGGAAATGTAGTGTCACTTTGTAAATATGTCTCATGGAATGGCGATCTTAATGCTGCCTTAGAGTAAAAAAAATTACGCTGGGGCGGTGCAAGGCAGAGGTAGGGGCTTGTAAATATGCTCCTCAGTTGAGAAACTCCATGAATGGATGACGTCAGCCTTTGACATACTAATCCCAAAGTGAATGTTAATGGAAGGCAAGAAGAAAAACAAAGCATCCTTGGATGGAGGAAGAGTTAAACGATTAACCTCAACGCTTTAACTGAGCTGTTACAATCCAAGAACTCTCATGGCTTATTGTGACTCAAGAAATAACACCAAATCCTATTGGAATTTCACAATTCAGGAAACATTTGAACCTACAATCCCTCTCTCAAGCCAGCTCTAATAAGCCAGTGACACATTCATTGACCATAAATCTATTAATCAGGACAAAAAATGATCCATGATTACACAACCAAACACTATCACTGAAGAAAAGGCAACCTCCACCTGTAAGTGGTTTTCTTCTTTCAGCGCCTTGCCTCTTGCGCTTCTGCCCCCGCCGTGCCCCTTCTGATTGTGGCACTTTTCGCCGCCCTGTAGTGCGTTTTTTCTGTTTTCAAGCGCCTCGCCTCCTGCGCTTCTGCCCCCGTTGTGCCCCTCTGATTGCTGTGTCTCCAATAGTATTCTGTGCCATTAGTGTATTTCTGTGACTGTTTTCTTATTGTGTCTGTTTTTGGAAATTGTGCCCGACTTTTTTGTGCCTTGTTTTGGTGTTTTCGCCCCTTGTGCGCTCCCCCTCGCTCTCCGCTCCCTGCCGCTGCCTCCCTGCGGCCCGCCCCCCTCGCGCCCCCATTCGCCGCTCCCTCCCACCTCCCACCTCCGAGCTGCTCCTCCCTCCCCCCTCCCTTCTTAATGGCTGGCGCTGCGCGTCGCGAGTGAGCGACCTCTGACCTGTTTTAGGTCTAGAGCTCGCCCCCCACGTCCGCAGCACCAAACTGCTGTCTCCTGCCTCTGACCCCCGCCCACGCTGCTGCTAGCGTGTTCGAGGCTTCAATTGACCCGTGTGCCGTTTTTTTCCGTCGCCCTGTAAGTGTTTTTCTTTTTTCAGCGCCTTGCCTCTTGCGCTTCTGCCCCTGCCGTGCCCCTTCTGATTGTGCCACTTTTCGCTGCCCTGTAGTGCGTTTTTTCTGTTTTCAAGCGCCTCGCCTCCTGCGCTTCTGCCCCCGTTGTGCCCCTCTGATTGCTGTGTCCCCGATAGTATTCTGTGCCATTAGTGTATTTCTGTGACTGTTTTCTTATTGTGTCTCTTTTTGGAAATTGTGCCCGACTTTTTTGTGCCTTGTTTTGGTGTTTTCGCCCCTTGTGCGCTCCCCCTCGCTCTCCGCTCCCTGCCGCTGCCTCCCTGTGGCCCCACCCCCCTCACGCCCCTATTCGCCGCTCCCTCCCACCTCCCGCCTCCCAGCTGCTCCTCCCTCCCCCCTCCCTTCTTAATGGCTGGCGCTGCGCGTCGCGAGTGAGCGACCTCTGACCTGTTTTAGGTCTAGAGCTCGCCCCCCACGTCCGCAGCACCAACCTGCTGTCTCCTGCCTCTGACCCCCACCCACGCTGCTGCTAGCGTGTTCGAGGCTTCACTTGACCCGTGTGCCGTTTTTTCCGCCGCCCTGTAAGTGGTTTTCTTTTTTCAGCGCCTTGCCTCTTGCGCTTCTGCCCCCGCCATGCCCCTTCTGATTGTGCCACTTTTCGCCACCCTGTAGTGCGTTTTTTCTGTTTTCAAGCGCCTCGCCTCCTGCGCTTCTGCCCCCGTTGTGCCCGTCTGATTGCTGTGTCCCCGATAGTATTCTGTGCCATTAGTGTATTTCTGTGACTGTTTCCTTATTGTGTCTGTTTTTGGAAATTGTGCCCGACTTTTTTGTGCCTTGTTTTGGTGTTTTCGCCCCTTGTGCGCTCCCCCTCGCTCTCCGCTCCCTGCCTCCCTGCGGCCCCGCCCCCGTAACGCCCCCATTCGCCGCTTCCTCCTGCCTCCCGCCTCCCAGCTGCTCCTCCCTCCCCCCTCCCTTCTTAATGGCTGGCAAGCCCGTCTGCGCCCGTCCGCGCCTGGACCGCACCCAGCGCCTGGACCCCGCCCAGCGCCACCCCCCCTCGTCCTCACACCCCCCGCAACTCTGGCTTCCGATACTCTGCCATCGATCTCCTCGCCCTCAACCACAGAGTGCTTCCTGGCCACCCCGAAGCACACCAAAGGACCTTTTTCCTGCCGCACCTGCAACTTCTCCTGCAACAGAACATCGAAACCAGCAACAACCAACGCAAACCACCTGCACTGCATCCTCATCAACACACGCTCCGCACGAAAGCACGCCATCGAACTCTGGGACTTGCTCAACACCACCACCCCAGACGTGGCCTTCCTGACCGAAACCTGGTGGAACGACTCTTCGGCCCCTGACATCGCCATCGCCATACCGGACGGATACAAGATCACCAGAAGAGATCGAACCAACGGAGTCGGCGGAGGAATAGCCATCGCCCACAAATCTACCCTTAAGATCCACACCCACACGGACGACACTCTCAAGACAGCCAAACACCTCCTCTTCCAGATTCACACGGACCCCAACACGACCCTCAGAGGTACCCTCATATACCGCCTTCCAGGACCAAGAGCCCCCTTCAGCGACACCGTCTCCGACCTCGCAAGCACCCACGCCCTCGCCTCTCCAGACTACATCCTCCTGGGAGATCTGAACTTCCACCTGGAAAATAACAACGACGCCAACACCGCATCACTGACCACTAACCTCCTCAACCTCGGACTCCGCCAACTGGTCAACACTCCCACCCACATCGCCGGACACACACTTGACCCCCTCTTCACCTCAAGCAACCACATCTCTTTCAGCCACACCTCCGAACTCCACTGGACCGACCATCACTGCGTCCACTTTACCTTCAAGAAAAACACCGAACACCACCGCATCCCCCTACCGCCTCACCGCCGCTGGGGAAAAGTCACCGAAGACCACCTAACCAGCACCCTCACTAAAAAGCCACCACCCGACTCCACCGACCCGAGCGCCGCCGCCATCAACCTCCATCAATGGATCCTCGACTGCGCCAACACCTTAGCTCCACTCAAGAAACCCACCGCCAACCAAGGAAAGAAAAAAACAGCCTGGTTCACAGACGAACTGACCACCTCCAAACGCACCTGCCAGAAACTCAAGAAGAAATGGATCCTCGAGCGCACACCCGACAACCTTGCTACCCTCAAGGATGCCAACTGTGATCACCACCAAAGGATCCGACTCGCCAAGCGCGCCCACTTCGCAGAACGCCTCAACAACAACGCCCACGACTGCAAAGAACTCTTCGGCATTGTGAAGGAACTCTCAAACCCTAACGCCAACATCAATGACGTCTCTCCCTCCCAAAAACTCTGCGACGACCTTTCCACCTTCTTCCACCAGAAAATCTCAGCCATCCACGACAGCTTCAACACCACACCTCCGCCAGACCCCACCCCCGATGACTCCTCCCCCCCCTACCGCCTCACCGCCTGGACCCAAGTAGACGACACCGAAACCCTAACAACCATGAATTCCATCCACTCAGGCTCTCCCACGGACCCGTGCCCACATCACGTATTCAACAAAGCCGATGCCACCATCGCCCCCAAACTCCGCAAGATCATCAACCTCTCCTTCAACACCGCCACCTTCCCGGACAGCTGGAAGCACGCAGAAATCCAACCCCTCCTCAAGAAACCCAAGGCTGACCCCAACGATCTCAAAAACGTCCGACCGATCTCTCTCCTCCCTTTTCCAGCGAAAGTCATCGAGAAGATCGTCAACACACAGCTCGCCCACTTCCTAGAAGACAACTCCATCCTAGACCCCTCTCAATCTGGATTCAGACGAAACCACAGCACTGAGACCGCACTCCTCGCTGCCACAGATGACATCAGACAACAAATGGACAACGGCGAAACCTCAGCCCTCATCCTCCTCGACCTATCAGCCGCTTTCGACACAGTCTGCCACCGCACCCTACTGGCCCGTCTCCACGAAGCCGGCATCCAAGACAAAGCCCTCAACTGGATCTCATCCTTCCTCTCCGACAGAACGCAGAGAGTCCGACTCTCCCCCTTCCGCTCCAAAGCCACTAACCTCATCTGCGGCGTCCCCCAAGGCTCCTCTCTTAGCCCAACGTTGTTCAACGTCTACATGGCCCCCCTCGCACAACTGGCCCGTCAACACAACCTCAGCATCATCTCCTACGCCGACGACACCCAGCTCATCCTCTCCCTGACCAAAGATCCGCTCACCGCCAAAACCAACCTCCACGAGGGACTGAAATCCATCGCCGAGTGGATGAACAATAGCCGCCTGAAGCTCAACTCCGACAAGACGGAAGTCCTCATCCTCGGACGCACCCCCTCGGCCTGGAACGACTCCTGGTGGCCCACTGCCCTCGGACCCCCACCCACCCCAGCCAACCACGCAAGAAATCTCGGCTTCATCCTCGACTCCGCTCTCACCATGTCCAAACAAGTCAACGCCGTCTCCTCTTCTTGTTTCAACACCCTCCGCATGCTCCGCAGAATCTTTAAGTGGATTCCAACAGGAACCAGAAAGACGGTGACTCAAGCCCTCGTCAGTAGCAGACTTGACTACGGCAACGCACTCTACACAGGCATCCCAACGAAAGACATCAAACGACTCCAGCGCATCCAGAATGCATCCGCCCGCCTGATCCTCGAGATGCCCCGCCGATGTCACATCTCCCCCCACCTGAAGGACCTCCACTGGCTCCCCGTGGAAAAAAGGATCACCTTCAAACTCCTCATCCACGCCCACAAGGCTCTACACAAAACCGGACCCACCTACCTCAACACCAGACTCAACTTTTACATCCCCACACGTCAACTGCACTCTGCCAACCTCGCCCTCGCCATCGTCCCCCGAATCCAGCGCAAGACCTCCGGCGGCAGATCCTTCTCCTTCCTAGCCGCCAAGACCTGGAACTCTCTCCCCACCTCTCTACGCCAGACCCAGGACCTCCTCACCTTCAGGAGACTCCTCAAGACTTGGCTCTTCGAACGCTAGCAGCACCCCCCCCCCCAGCGCCTCGAAACCCTGACGGGTACATAGTGCGCTTTTATAAATTATCTGATTGATTGATTGATTGATATCATCCTCTAAATAAAATACAACCTTAGAATTTCAGGACGTAGTAAAGACTATCAGCCCAGGCAGCTGCCTTACACTAATTTCCAAAAAGATTCTTCTATCAACATCTGAAGTTATCTCAGTTGGAAATAATATTAATAACGCCTTAACTGCAAGACTTTCCCCAGTGAAACTGAAGAATGTATATGTACACTCACTGTTTGCTTTCAGCCCACACAAGCATACTAATTGCAGACAAATCTCAAGTAGGCCATTCCTTGGCTAATGTATGGAAAGAGAAGCATTTCCCCAGATCACGGAATTCATAGAAAAAAATCTATTCTAAGTCTGCCAAACTGTATTCCATCCCAGTAAGACACACTGAATCAGCTCTAATTGTTATTTAGTATGACCTAAAAACACAGTCCCAAAAAACTTTGTCACTTTTTTTTTACTCTTGGATCTTTCAACAACTGTTGACATTGCTTACCATGGTACTTTCATTCTAAGACTCATATAAGTTGGTATAGATGGCACAACTCTTTCTTGTTACCTACCCAACGGTTCATCCCTGATTCATTTTCTACCTTTTTCATCATATGCTTACAACATAAAAACAAGATTTCCACAAAGACCTATCATCTCACTTCTGCTTTTAATCATCTGCATGAAATTGTAACAAGACCTAATCAACAGTTTTGTACTAACACACATGACATGCAGGTAAACCTCAAACTGGAAAACCCTAGAACATAGGAATATAAAAAAATCAACAGTCGACTCGGCCAGCGCCTTTGGCCAGACCTTTGGCCAGACACCCAACCACCTGCAGATCTCAGCCTTCGGCCATGTGCAGCATAGAGTTAGGTCCCCTACTCCTGAAGCATGCCTATTGGCTTTATCAAGTGATCATTGCATCAACATACATAAAGCAGACAAAATGTCAAAGTTGGCCCCAGGAATGTGGTCCCCGGAACCTCTAGGATGCTCGAGGAGGGGGTGCACACCCCCTTTCTCCAAAGAGGTCTATTAGCTTAAGGGGATAGGGTCTCCAGGGCCTCTAAGAGGCTTGGAGAGGGGAGCCACATGCCCTTCCCCTAAAAAAATCAAAGCACCAATACCCTCCCAGAATGGGCAGGTTTCTTGCATATCTGTGGTGCTGATAAAAAAAAATTAAAATTTTTAGCCCCAGGAGGGTTCTATCTGGCAACCTTGCCAAAGGCATAGGCAGGCACAATATTGATGCCTTGCTCCCCATACGGTTTTTATAAATTTTCTGGAGGACAGAGGAATGCGTCCCCAAGTCCTAATACATCAATTTTTCAAAAATTACTGAACGGATTTACACCAAATCACAAAAAGCATACTGTCTGGACCAAGATCTAGCTTTCTGCCAAAGCTTGGGTAGTTCCGTTCAGCAGTTTTTGAGGTATCACTGTTCAATTTTCCTTTGGAAAAATTAATAAAGAACATTTATGGAGAAAATGCCTTTTTTTACCCCTCCTTTTTCTCAGCCTCGCTTGACGAACCACCCTGAAATTTTTCAGGAAGGAGTTGAGACTTTAGGCCATATGCACCAACACATTTTCCCATTGACACAGAATAGGAAAAACCCTTTGCTACATCTGGCCCTTTGTTTTGTAAAGTTTCATGAAGAATCATCAAGTATCACCAACATTATTAGCAAACCAAAAAAATCCATCACAAAATGCATTTCCTGTAAAAAAGCGGTCCTAACTATAACTACTCAGTAGCAACCACCCCCAGTAAATAAATATATGTCACTCCTAACCTCCCCATTCCACCAAAACCCTAAAATTACCCTTAACCCCCTTTACCACTACCTACCATTAAACCCTAAAAGTATCTTACCTCCCATTACCAATGTCCACCTCAATCTTAAAACTTCCATTGCCTCCCTTTACCATTGCCCACGTCTACACCCTAAAAGTACCCTTACTTCCGAGATGTTTTGACTGCTACACGGCAATGTCTCGTGGGAATTACTACCTTGATTTCGTTTTTTAAGTTTTCTATCTTGTTAAACATTATGACCCATTCTTGGCGTCTACTACTGTTAGCGTTTTTCCACATTCTCAGTCCCCTCCGACAGCTTTGGTGGTTACACGCTTCCCGTATTCTGTTGATATGTCATTCCCTGCTTTGACTAATGAGGGTGAACAAAGAACAGTGTGGGCGTAATGTAATTTAATACTGTTTTTATCTCTAGGACTTACTCAGGTCCCCAAACCTTCCGAGGGCCTACTATTACTTACCTTTTACCCTCGGACATTACCACTTTTGAAATACAGCGTGGTACATTTACATGGATGAAAAAACCAGCATTGCATTCTATTTATTCAACACAGGTAGCCCCGCCCCCGTCTTTAAGTTGAATTTTTCTACAGCGTTTTCTTTTTACTTTCTCAAAAATTTCCTTATTTCCTTATCTCTCTCTTCTTTTTTCTCGCCACTCTCCTCCTCTCCTCTCGCTTTTTCCTCAAGATTCCATTGAGACTGGCCATTTGTGAAATACCTACCTTTTACTGCCATTATAGGTATGCCTTTATACATTTCTTTAACACCTACCCACCTCCTTAATTTAAATATTTTTTTAAAAGCACTCTATCTAGCCACCGACCTTAGTGATCACTGGTACAAGTTATACATCTTATTCATTTTCTCATTGGATATCAACATTGGTTACCCTTTACTCACATCACTTAATTTGCAATTTGGGGTCCACCCTTTATCACCATCGGAGGATACTCCACTATTACTTTAAGTCTCATTTTACATCACGCTCTCACACTAGCTCAATTTGCTATGTCTATGCACACATTGTTTTGCTCTGTTCCCTTACTTTTTGTTTGACATTCCTAAACTTTTGTACACATTTCAATATTGGTACTGTTATTTTGTACAGCCTTGATGAAGTCACGTATGTGACGAAACACATGTTGGCTGTGCCTGTTTGACTGCACCTTTTGGATTAATGAAAATCAATCCGAATAAACGACCTCCTAGATTACCAAGATGAATATCAAATATCTTATTTACATAACTGCTTCATACTAGCTTATACCTGTGCTTATTGAATTTCTACATGTTTGAGTGCTGTGTCTATTGCGTTCATTATATGCGGTGTATTCTCTTATACACTATCCTGTGCCTTTGGGTAGTAGGGCATCAGACCGCGTGCACCTGAATAATACAATATTATACTTTGTACTTTTTAATACGGGCACCATTAGGAAGTGTGATTTTTCTGCCATATACTACCTTTCTTACTACTACTACTACTACTACTACCACTACTAAAAATAATAATAGAATAATCCAAAAACCCTGTAATTAACCCCACAGAAAAAGCATTTCAATCCTTTGTTAGGGGTGCCCTTCCTCTGCTTAGCGCCGGAAAACCCTTTCTGGATAGCTGTGCATTTGACAGTGCAATATACTAATAATAATAGTAAGTGCTGTATAAATGCAATTGAAATATATATATATATATATATATATATATAAATATAAAATACTATTTATATATTGTCAGGTGCTGAATTTTCACAATCAATAAGGGAGCAACAGTAAAATGTGAAACAAAACTACAAAATTCTAATTTATCATTTTCTCCCTTATCCCCCTCCCCTGCTTTTTGGCTATTACAGTAAAGAAATATAATGAAAGATGTTTGCAATAGTCCATAGCATTATAGGCTACTGATGTGTCTTCCACATGCTGAATAATTGATGAACTACCAGGGTAAATGGAGAAGTATAAATCAATCTTAAAAACTTGGAAACACATTTAAGAAAATTCAGTATATCCATAAGGCAACCTTGCCATTATTAGCTGTTTCCCTTCCAATAAGAATGTAAGTAGAAATTGCCTTCACTTTTTCTATTTTGTTGAATTTGCTTTTGTTGGCCTTAAAAACACTGTGCATTTTAGCACTGCTTACCAATTACCTGTGGCCTCTCGCCCCTAATTTATTAGATTAGGCCTTTAGGCCCTGGGTGATGATGTGCCTGGGGCGGAAAAAGACCAGGCGGTCACACCCCCTGCACTTATTGAATGTGGGCCTGGTGGGTGGGCTCCCTATGGCATGTAATGGATTGGGGAGGGGGGCGCTCTCCTCTCCCATTAAATAAACAATGTGGCCCCTGGGTGTGGGCTCTCTTAGGCCTATAATTGAAGATTTTTTTTTATCCTTGGCGTAAAAGTTGACTTTTTTGGTATTTTGTCCCCAGTGAGGGTCCCTCTTGGCCTCCCCCAATTGGGGCCTCCCCCCAGGGGGACGCAGTATCCCTAGCCTGCCACCTCAGCCCACGTTCTGTACTGGCTTCCAGCAACATTTGTCTCCTGTTGCTGGCAGCCAGTCAGAGCGCTAGCTGCTATAATTTATGCAAGCGGGTCATTCCCCTGTTAGGAGGCCCAGAAAAATGGCACAGTGAAATTGACTAGATTTCACGGCGCCATATTTCCCATAATTTTAAACGCCTTCCTAAGGCAGGCTTTAAAGTGATGCTCCCATTGTTTCTAATGGGTCTCTCCATGCATTGCTGGACTAGCGCCATACTTTTTGGCGCTAGTCGACCAATGTGCCACATAAGCTGTAAAAATGTAAACAGTTTTTTGCTAATGTGTGCCGTGGTGCACTGTATTGTAAATATGGCACTACCATGGGTACGTTAGGGAGCGCAGGGGGGGTTACAAGAAAAGTTGCACATCATAGTTGATGTGCCACTTCTATGTATGCACCTAAATTTCCCCCAAAAAATATTGTATGGACTTACACCAAAGCACAATCTGCAGCCCAAGATCTAGCTTCCTGCTCCAATTATCTGGAGTAATTCGATTAACCAATTTTGTTTATGTAGGAAAATACCTGGTGATTTTGTGTGACTTGCCAATGGGACTGACTTGGGAGGCAGCAAGGCCCTGGAGTTTGTAGCCAAAAAGTTAAAAAGACAAAGCCAAAGGTTACAGGCACCTTATAGTTAGGTTCACATTTTAGTTGCACAAAACCTTATAAGTTCAGCAGTTAAAGTTATGGTTAGCTCAGGTAACTATAGCTTGCGCCCCCATCATGCACAGTTATCTCATCCACAATTTTACTGCAAATGTTACATTGATGATATCACCAATGTTATAAAAGATGTCATGAGTGATGTATTATGTGGGGTTACTAGCAGTACATGGCGAGGGCAGTGGTGGTTGGTGATATTTCAAAGTGGTGGGGTATAAAACGTTGGGAATCAGAATGCTGTGAGCGAGCCCGACTGACATAAGATGGGATTGGGAGTCAGGAGTCTCCTCTCTGCCCCAAGAGAAAATATGAAAAAAAAGAGTAGATAACGGTGCATTTTAAAGCAAATTTTGAGAACTAGAGCCATCGGAATAAATGGAGTACATCCAATTCCCACTGACATATCTTTTTTTACAGTGCCATGTTAATACTGTTTGCTGTGCGTGCTGCTGTTTTGTTTATTTAGTTGACGTTTGCAAGATGCTTAACATAGTCTCTACACTTTTGTACTGCAACCACTTACTCTCCTTGGTTTGCCTGCTCAATGCTTTTTTTTGAGGAGACAAAGCAGGCCCCAGTTTTCCATCTGGTATGAAAGTGCCTAATATTCAGAAAATAAACAACAGTGACAAAAATACTTTCTTAAAGGCTGCTGTTGCAATTTAGCTGCTACTTCCTTTAATTTTCTGCTACTCTACTAGCCCTAAGTATGTTTGTTACTCGTTTAAGATAAATAAGAATATCTGTACTTGAATAAAGTAGAATAGGAAAATAAAATGTTATGCTGAGCTCACATTTGTAAGAAGGCCCGACTGGGAAACCAAAATCAGTCCTCTCAAGTTGCTCAAACTAGTCCTGCTTCTTTGCTCTCCACACCCTACCTCTTTCCATCCACCTGTTCTCTCTGTCAAATTTCGGTCCCCCTTCTCTGATCTCTTTCTCTCCACCACCCTCCTTGTCTCTTGAGGCCCCACTGTGCCTACAGTTATCATTGAGCAGTTGAGAAAATGAGATGTACCTGCCAAGGGTCTGGGATTTCAGAGTCCTTTCAGCCACCCCAGCTGAATGGAAAAGTGACCATTTACAGTGTTGAGGAATGAAGCACTACAGCTTTCTTGACAGGAAGAGTGAGTTACAAGGGGGTGTTGATTGAGCAATCAGACACTATCAAGCAAATGGCAGTTTAACAGAATGAAACCACAGCAGTTACAAAGTCCACCCACAGGATTGTAGGTACACCACACATTCATTAGGCTTGTTTGAGCAGTGCCAACATCCATTACACCTTGGAAAACTGTGCAGCGGACCTATTTGTCTAATACCTCATTCGTTGCTTGAAAGGGTGGGTGGGTGGGTGTAATGGATGGATGCCATGCACTAATTTCTGATAATTTCTTCTGCCCTCGTCATTTTATGCCCTTCACGACTGTAGCTCATTCATTTGGAATGAACTTTGCTTGAGTTCCTCCCTGACCAGCTTACTGCAAAAACCAGCAGTTGCCTCCAGCGACCTATTCAGGCTAAACCTAGACAGACATTCATTAGTGAAGTCGCAACTCACCTGTTTTGTAGTTTCATTTCCTTAATGGGAGACTGACGAGGCACGACTCTGATAACGCGTCCGCCTTTAATTATTTACTTATACAGGGACTCGTTTTAGGCCAATGAATCTTTTGACCCTGATTGGAGACACCATAAGACGAGATAGCTAATCAGCATGTCCATCAATAGGTCAGTAACCTCATCAGTATTCACAATAGAAAATCATTCAAATTAGTTAGCGACATTAATAAGAACCTGAACGCACCATGACCTTTCAGTCATGAATAACCACACAGAATTTAGTAAGATTTATGATATTTATTCCCTATTTGTTACACTTCTACTAGTAAGTTTATTAGTCTCAATACCAGAAAACACATCAACAACATTATAATATGGCAACTTGAATAAGACTTCATCAAAGCAAAGATCATAAACAACAAAGAACAAAGCACAACGTCAACATGAGTTTATCTTTTAGCAGAGTATCAGTGCATTTTTTCAACAAAGCATAGATTCAGTCATTTGTCTATTTGCGTCCGAATAGTGAACCCTCTAACTAACCTCGAATTAGCATTAGCATGTTGGGCTTCGTGCAAAACAATTTAGCAAAACAAATTTAGAAAACATCTAACTATGGTCTCTGTCAAAAGAGCAGTTGGTATCTAGAAAGAAAAGGCAAACAGACAATTACAATTTCATTATCATATAGTTACCCTCTGTAGGGTGTTAGCATACAGAGTCAGTCTTCGTCCTCAGGACATCAGTTGATTCGCCATCAGCCAGGATAGAACAGCAAAGTTCAACATACAGGGCAAAGTTCTTCCCTCATAGGGAGGAGAAGAAAGTATCAGGCAAAGGGGCAAGATGAGAATGGTTAAGAGTAAAAGACAAATGTCTCTCAGAACAACAGATAAGGGCAAGGGCAGAAGTCCGGTAATGGCTGATTTCTTCTTGTGACATGCGGCTAAATTGAATTTGCCAGACAAGTCTCTAATTTCCCATTGGTCAGTGTCCAGCGCACCATTCTCCTCATCCAATGATTTAGTAGTCACCTTACTAGAATTATCCACCTAAGACAGTTCTCATGTAGTTTATTGGCTCCTGTAATTGACGTCTTCAACGGGTAGAATGTCAGGTACAAACTTTTATTCCCACGGACTCAGTCAGTAGTCCCATTGTTTTTACCAGTTCAGGCGACCTTGTACCTGTTGCAAGTTTACACTGTTGCATTCAGCAAGAATGTCTCCTTGAGCAAGTCGAGTTTCATGAGAAAGAATTTACTACGGTTACACACATCTCTAACTTCTGGAAAAGTACGGCTGCATGTCCTTCAGCAAGACAGCACATTGCACGTTGGAAAAACACATTTAATATGAGATCAGCAGCCAAGCCCCGACTCATGCTAACCAAGGCCTAGTAATTGATTTAGCAAATCTTAACATATAACTCTTAATGCTAATATAAAATCATACATTAGTATATTAATAATTCATTATTAATCAATTTCATTAATCTTCGTACACATTGGTGGCCACTTCCCGTGGGCATATTTCATCCACGTATATTAAAGCACAGCAATACATTTTCTATCAAACATCATCATACATTAATGCAAATAATTCATGTTAATTTTGATTATAAAAGCTACACTTCAAAAACTCCACTAAGGAATACTTGCAGTGTTTTTGGTCTGGATGCTACTTTCTCTGGAATTTTATATATACATCAGCCATCCTTGCACGTTTAGCTACTAAATCAGACACTTATTTCATTAAATTAATCAGGATGGCTGTTGGCTGTGGACAATTAAATGCATAAATCTGACAGCATCTACTCAATATTGGTGTATCATTGCCCAAGGAGCAAGCAGCTCTCACAATTCATTTTTTGAAAAAGGTGTGCTAATACGTTAAAAGATTAATGTCCATTGCTGCCTGATGTAAATATGAAATGTTACTCCAAACATTCCTTAACAAACATTTGCAATGCAATAGGCCTTGCATTTGCTTGTGTTTGCGCTATTGGGGTTGTAAATGCATAACTGGACTTTTCTTGCCACATAAATTGGTCAGCGCTGCTGCATAATTTGGTCCTCTTTGCCACATAATACGAGTGGCCCTGCATATAAGTAAAGCACTTCTATTTACCTTCTTCCTCCAATCTGGTGTGGGGACCCAGAGATGACCTAGACAGAAAGAGCACATAGTGTGGTGAATTATGGGCAAAAATGTTTTGGAAAAAGAATACTCCAGAAAGCATTATGGGGTGATATTCCAAGTGCAACAAATATTGTAGTATCTTGATTGTAATGCTCAGAACAGCCAGTAGAGGGTACCTCTATCAAAATAACATTTATAAGAATCATGGTCATGTACCCATATAGTCAGCCCCTAAAGGGCATAAACACGTGAAAAGAGAATGGCAGAATGTAAAGCAGTGTAACCATATGTTTAGCCCCTAGAGGGTGCAGTGCATTACACATTTTCAGTCCTAGCAGGCCTACTAGAATAATGTTACAAACAAGGCCCTTAGAGCACAAATTACATCCAGCTGTAAAACAAAAGTTCCAACCATGAGAGAAGTTAAAAAGACACTGACTGGTGAGAGTGGTTATTATTTTGCAACCCCCCAACCTTGTGTTGGGACCCAGAGATGCCCTATACAGAGTGCGTTAAGCTGAAAAATTTGATGGTGGTCCCATTGTCCTAGGACCACCACACGGTGAGGTATGTGCAAAAAGATTTTATAAAAGGAATGCCCCACAAAGCATTATGGGGCAAGTTTTCGAGTGCAACAAATATTGTAGTATCCTGACTGTAATGTTCAGAACAGCCCCTAGAGGACACTATAATGAAAATAGCATTTGTAAGAAACATGGTCATGTAACCAAATAGTCAGCCCCTAGAGAGCATAACAACATGAAAACAGAATGGCAGAAAGTAATGCAGTTTAACAATATATGTAACCCCTAGAGGGCTTAATGCCTTACATATTTTCAGGCCTAGCAGGCAATACTATTACAAACAAGGCCCTTAAAACACAATCTATTCTCAGCTGTAAAACAAAAGTTCCAGCCATGAGAGAGCTAAAACGACATTGAATGGTGGGATATACATACCCACATACATATATATTCCCCTATGTGCCATCCTTTTCCTCCTATATCAGAGATTCGATGGACTTTCTTAGCCTTACAAATGGCATCCCCTGGAGATGTGATTACTTGATGGCAACAGTGGATGTAGTGTCTTTATACACATCAATAGAACATGCAGATGGTGTTAGAGCCTGCAAACAATATCTAATGACACGCTCCACCAGTCTGTTAGAACATACTGATATGCTGCTTGAGATGTTGGAACTCTGTTTGACCCATAACACTCTTTTGTTTGATAATAAGTATTATTTACAAGTTCGTGGAACTGCTATGGGTACTTCATTTTCACCAACATATGCAAATGTGTTGATGGGCCAATGGGAATCAGAACTAATGTGGACTGGTGATAATCAAGATCTCCTCAATGCCACTATAATTACTTATTTAGATCTAATAGTGTACATACAGGATGGGAAGGTGTGCAGTAAACTATATAGGAAACCTACAAGTTGTACCCATTTACTCCATGCAATCAGTGGCCACCCTCAAGCTCCTAAATGGAGAATACCTTGTGGTGAACTAATTAGGGCTCGAAGAAACTGCTCAGAGGATGATGTATTTACGATTCAAGCAAAAGAAATACGCTAAAGATTCATATAAAGAGTGTATCCACAAAGTGTAGTAGAGAATGCCTGGGAGAAGGCATCAACACACAAAAGGGATGAATTATTGATTCCAAAGCAGTCTAAAAACAGCATGGAAGAAAAAGGCCAAGTTTGTCATTATATCATGGAGTTGATGCCTCAAGTGATTCAGTTAAACAAGTGTTACGGCAAGATTGACAGATTCTCACACTGGATACCGATATAAAGGAGATATTGCCTAAACACCCTATGATAATATATAAAAAAACAAGATCATTGGGACAGTATCTGAGGAGCAGCTTTATGACAAAATTAACAAATAAAGAGACAACAAAATGGTTGCAAGGCCAGCAAGAAATGCTTTTGGTGATGTCATAAATGCAAGGCGTGTCAATGTGTGCAGAACATCAACATGTTTAAGTCACACAATGGGATGAATTTTAAGATCAATCAATGCATCAATTGTGAGACCCCATATGTTGTGTATGTTCTGAAATGCAGGTAATGAACTCAAACTTCGAATTCTGGAACATCTAAGAGCAGTGCAAAACAAAGATACTACTTTTGCCATTGCCAAACATATCTAGGATAACCATGATGGAGATATGTCAAGATTAGTTCATTATGGCATTCAATACATAAATAAATAAAAAAGAGGAGGAGATCGTGAATGGTCCCTAAGGCAATCTGAATCCAAATGGATAATGTTATTAAATACTGAGGCTCCATAGGGACTTAACTATGATGCGGGCATCATTTATTTCTTTGAGTACTGTTCAGAATATGAACTAGATATACTGTATCTAACATTGAAACTCCATTGATTGAATCATGATGATGTGCTATTTTATTGATGATTTATGTTTGAAATAAAAATTGGTATAGTGGTTAGGAATTTTTAAAATACATTTTAACATTTAATAATTTTTGTTTTAAAAAGATTTCAAATTTGTTATGTTAAAAAATTAGAAAATCTTTAAAAAACATTAAAAAATTGTATATTTTTTTTTTTTAAGTTTTAAAAAATGAAATATGTACAGAAATTATGATCTCTGCATTTTTAGGCATTAGTCACTTTTCTTATCACTGTACTGTTATATGAGAAATTAACATAATGCAATTTGGAGCCTACAAACTGATAGAATGATTCTGTTCTTGACATATGGTAACAACTTGCATATCGAAATAAGCACAGGACACTTTATTGAACAGTAGGACTTTCATTGCTTTCTGCAAATCAAAATAAGCACAGGACACTTATGAAGCAACGGTTTTGCAATAATAGGTGAAATGAACCTATAGAGGACTTGATTAGTGACTTTTCAAAATTATGGGGGTCATTACAACATTGGCGGTAAAAGCCGTTTACCGCCATGCAGAAGACCGCCAACACACCGCCGCGGCCGCGGAAATTCGCCACAGCTATCATGACCCACAGCACGGAATCCGCCAAAATTCAGACACCCACACAAGTCCGCCACACCAAAGGTCAGTGATAAACTGGCGAAAACAAATCCTCCACCGTCACGCCAACAGAAATACGGCCACACTATCATGACACACAAATTCACGTAGCGTTCTTTCAACTGCTGTATTCCATTGGCGGTACACACCGCCGCGCTCAAAATACACACACATATACAAAACACAGCCACATTGGACAATTCAAAATACACACCTGATACACATACACACACCACTCCCACACACCCAATACAATATAAAACACACACCCACATCACCCACAAACCCCTATGACAAAAATACCGAAAGAAGGCCAGAGAGAGACACTACAAGCTACTACCAAGCATCCACAGGCACACCAGACCATCACCCACATAACTTCCACGCACCTCACACAACACACCACTACATATCAGCACACTTATCACCACACACACCACCCCACACATCACCCATACCACCCCATTGCATGGCAAAGACACCCCAGGTTCTCGGAGGAGGAGGTCAGGGTCATGGTGGAGGAAATCGTCCGGGTAGAGCCATAGCTATTCGGATCACAGGTGCAGCACACATCCATAGCAAGGAAGGTGGAGCTATGGCGAAGAATAGTGGACAGGGTCAATGCAGTGGGACAGCACCCAAGAAATTGGGATGACATCAGGAAGAGGTGGAACGACCTACGGGGGAAGGTGCGTTCTGTGGTATCAAGACACCACCTTGTGGTTCAGCGGACTGGCGGCGGACCCCCACCTCCTCCCCCACAACTAACAACATGGGAGGAGCAGGTCTTGGTGATTCTGCATCCTGAAGGCCTCGCAGGAGTAGATGGAGGAATGGACTCTGGTAAGTCAAATCTTCACTATTACATCCCCCACCCTACCTGCATGCCATCACATACCCCCACCCTCACCCTCACCCCCATCACTCCAACTCCTCACAAGTGTCCCAATATCACAAACCACACATCCCAACACCAAGCCCTGCATGCAACTACAAAGCATGGACACTCATCACCAAAGCATGGCCACTGCACATACCCATACACCCCCCTAAACCATCATCACACAAGGTCCCACACAGGAATGCAAGCACTGGGGTACACGGTCACCCACCCATTGCACCCCATGGCACACACAGATGTAATAAACATCCTTTTCTACCCCTGCAGTACCCCTAACAACGTCACCAGACAGGAGGGTCCACACATGTCCACACCACCAACAGAAGAGGCCCACAGTGATGACAGCAGCTCTGTCCAACTGGATCTAGATGACCAGCCCGGCCCATCGGGGACCTCTGGACAGTCGGTTCCCCTCACACAGTCACAGGCCACTACAGAGCTTCCACCCTCTGGAAACACCAGCCCAGCACCCACCCAGCAGGCCCATACCTCTGTCCCCAGGACACGTCAATCAGCAGTGTGTCCACCACTACAGGGAACCCAGGCTAACCCACCACCCCAACAACAGGGACCTGGGGACAGAGGTAGTGGGCACACGGTCCAGGGGACGGAGGCCCAGGAACACAGGGGAACTGGGAGGGCTGCTATGCGACAGGGGGCGGACAGGCCAAGGGAACCCACTCTCCACGAGGCCCTCTCCTCCATCATGGGAGCCTACCACCACTCCCAGGAGACAATGGCAACGGTAGTGGCCAAGTTTCAGGAGACCCAGCGCCTGCAGGAGGAACAGTATTTGGGCTTCAGGGAGGAACTCAGAACCATCAATTCCACCATGGGCACCATCGTAGCGGTGCTGAAAGAAGTACTCAGCACCAGGAGGGACACTGTGGCACAACAAGGGCCCCCTGACACTAGCCTGGACGATGAACTGCCCACCACCTCCGCTGGCGCTAGAGGACAGGAGGCCCCGCCACAGGACCACCACACCAGCACCCCACTCCCTGCAGAGGAAGAACCACCCCGCAAACGGTCCCTGAGATCCAGGACAAAGTCAGAGAACGATGCCAAGACCCCCGCCAAGAAATGAGACCACCCTGAATGTCATCTTTCTGTCCCACTTTGTCACCCTGTCCATCCTCAAACTGCCCCAGCTCCACTTCCTATGCCCATTTGGGCAATGCACCTGTGAGACTAATAGACTGGACTCTGCCCCGGACATTCCTCCACCATTACCCCTCACCATTTTACAACACCCTCCAATATTTAGCACTTAAATAAACACCGTTGAAGCACAAAACAATCTGGAGTCAGTCTGTGATTTTGAAATTGTGTATTAGCAATTACAGTGACAAAATGCACTTTCAATTGTAATGTCAACATACCTATGTCACACAGCTCTAGTCTATGAGGAAACAAAGCAAATGTCACACAGTGGGACCCACATCTGTGAAATCGTAAGGGAAAGTGACAACTCAGTGACCATACACTGTGTGAAAACGACAGACAGAAGAAAGGTAGTAGTGTTAAAGTACATGTAGTAGGCAGGGGTGTACTCTTACCTGTATCTCACTGGAAATATTGCAGGATCACTGAGTTCCTGTTGTCCATGTCCTCTTCTTCTGCTTCCTTGTCTTCACTGTCCACAGGCTCCACAGCTGCAACAACACCGCCATCTGGACCATCCTCCTGCAGAAAAGGCACCTGTCGTCGCAAAGCTAAGTTGTGAAGCATACAACAGGCCACGATGATCTGGCACACCTTCTTTGGTGACCAGAATAGGGATCCACCTGTCATATGGAGGCACCTGAACCTGGCCTTCAGGAGGCCGAAGGTCAGTTCGATAATCCGCTGAGTTCGCCCATGGGCCTCATTGTAGCGTTCCTCTGCCAGGTTGGGGTAACCAGAGTCACCTGCAAATGGCAAGTGACAACTGTTAGACACACACTAACCTGTAGGGATACCCCCAGACAACCATTCCCACTGTCTTGCTTCCAGGTGCTCACCTAATAGCCACACACGGTGCCTCTGGAGTTGCACCATCACATAAGGGATGCTGCTATTCTGCAGGATGTAGGCGTCATGCACTGAGCCAGGGAACTTGGCATTCACATGGGAGATGTACTGCTCTGCCAAACACACCATCTGCACATTCATGGAATTATAACTCTTCCGGTTTCTGTACACCTGTTCACTCCTGCGGGGGGGGCCAAAGCCACATGTGTCCCATCAATGGCACCTATGATGTTGGGGATATGTCCCAGGGCATAGAAATCACCTTTCACTGTCGGCAAATCCTCCACCTGAGGGAAAACGAAGTAGCTCTGCATGTGTTTCAGCAGAGCAGACAAAAATCTGGACAACACGTTGGAAAACATAGGCTGGGACATCCCTGATGCTATGGCCACTGTTGTTTTAAATGACCCACTTGCAAGGAAATGGAGCACTGACAGCACCTGCACTTGAGGGGGGATTCCTGTGGTATGGCGGATAGCTGACATCAGGTCTGGCTCCAGCTGGGTACACAGTTCATGGATTGTGGTACGGTCAAGCCTGTAGGTGATGATTACCTGTCTTTCCTCCATTGTCGACAGGTCCACCAGCGGTCTGTACACCGGAGGATGCCGCCATCTCCTCACATGTCCCAGCGGACGGTGCCTATGAAGGACAAAAGCGAGCATAGAGTCAACCCACTAAGAGGTACGTACCCACAGCTTACACAGAACACGAATCCTAATCCGAAAAGTGGCCTGTATGTGTGTTGAGTCTAGGCCTAGGTATGTGTGACGCAGTTAAAAATGAAGCCATGTGGGCCTCTGAAATGGCGGCTGCCTGACCTCTAAAGTGGGACAATGGGATGTGAGGTAACTGCGCTGGCGTTGTACACCGTTGCAGTAGGCGGTCGAAGACCGTGGCGCAATGCTGCATTGGTTAACATGGGACCCTATGGGTTCCAGGAGCCAATGACGCTGTACGCCGGCAGTGACGGTACGCACCGCCGCGGACGTGACAGCCATTTTCTATCTGTTCAATCACTCGATACCTGATCTTCGACAGGAGAGGACCTACACTGCAAGTGCTGCTGTGACCTCAGTCTGGAAGAGACAATGGCTAGAGTGTCTGGGGAAAGGGCCCCTGCCTCCACATCAGAGGAGTTGGAGAAACTCGTGGATGGGGTCCTGCCCCAGTACACACTAATCTACGGTCCTCCAGACAAACATGTAAGTACATTGAGAGCATGCTGTATGGGCTCTGCCTGTGTGGGGTGGATGAAAGATGGGGGGGGGAGATTGAGGCGTGCATGAAACAACGATGAATGCATGTGCCACATGGCAAGGGTAGGGATGGGGGCCAATGACTGTGACGGTGCAGTTGTTAATAAAATTTCTCTTCCCCCTGTACAATTCATGTAGGTCAGCGCCCACCAGAAAAAAGATATTTGGCATGCCATCGCCAAGGACGGCCGGACCCTGGGGGTCTACCACAGACGGAGCACCCACTGCCGGAATAGATGGGAGGATATTCACCGCTGGAGCTAGAAGACGGCGGAGGCTCAGCTGGGGATGGCCTCCCAACATGGGAGGGGTGCCCGTCGCACCATGGCCCCCCTGATGTTCTGGATCCTGGCGGCGGCATACCCGGAGTTGGATGGGCGCTTTAGGGCATCACAGCAGCCACAAGGGGGTGAGTACACCCTCATCCTGCTGATTTTGCGCGCAGTGGAGGTGTCTGGGTGGGGGAGGTAGGCTGTGGGTTTCCCTAGCCCAGGGCGAGTTTAGTAGGCAAGGTCCCTCCGTAAGGCAGGCCATCTGGCACCCCAGCCCACCTCTGTAGAGTGGCAAGTACACCTAGTCATGCCCCTGTGTCATCCATGTGTGCAGATGTCGTCCATAGCCTTGTAGGCCATTTCCCTGGAATTGAACAGTGGAGCCCAAGAGCGCGGCGTAGTGTAGGGGGCTTCTGTGTCTGTTGTGTCCCCCAACTGTAGCGGTAATGCATGCACTCAACATGTCTTTCTTCTGTCGTCGTCCCCTTTTTGTGATCTCCCTGTTCTTGTGTGCATTAGCATCATCAGGCAGAGGAGCAGTGGCACCGGAGCACGAGGGAGCTGCATCCCTGGAGGGTGACACTACGGACTCAGAGTTTACCAGTGGGACGTAGGGCGAGGGGAGCTCCACGGCGGGGACAGGAGCTGACACTAGCGACACAGACTCGTCCTCTGATGGAAGCTCCCTTGTGGTGGTGGCAACATCTGTGCCTCCTGCATCTACATGTACAGCCCCCACACCAGCACCGCCCTCCCAGCAGCCCCTCAGCCTTTGACCCGTGCCCGCTCACACAGGAGGGTGGGCATCACCTTCGCCCCAGGCACCTCAGGCCCTGTCCGAGTCACCCCTGCTGCCCTCAGTGAGGAGGCCATTGACCTCCTCAGGTCCCTCACTGTTGGGCAGTCTACTATTTTGAATGCCATCCAGGCTGTAGAAAGGCAGTTGCAACAAACAAATGCATTCCTGGAGGGCATTCATTCTGGTTAGGCGGCCCAGCGAGCTTTTCAGACTCTGGCCTCAGCACTGATGACAGCCATTGTCCCCGTCTCTAGCTTTCCCCCTCCAACTTCCTCCACCCAGACCCAATCCTCTGTACCCCAGCCTATCCTAAGCACACCTTCAGACCAGCATGCACACACGTCAAAACACAAGGGAAGCTTAGGCAAACATAAGCACCACACATCCCTCAGGCACTCACGCGAACATCACACACATGCAGACACACCAACATCCACTGCCTCCATTGTGTCCCCCTCCTCCTCGTCTCCCTCCTCCCTCCCAGTCTCTTCTACACTCACACCTGCATGCACTACATCTACAGCCACTACTGCCATCATCAGCACACACACCACCACACCCCGCTCACGTGCAGTCACCACCCCCACTGCCATTCACATGTCCCCTGTGTCCTCTCCCATTGTGTCTGTGACGCCATCTCCCAAGATACACAAACGCAGGCACACACCCACCCAACAGCCATCCACCTCACGAAGGCCTCCAGCGCATACACCTTCACCCAAAGTCAGCAAACGAACACCTCCTACAACCACAACCTCTTCCTCCACTCCCAAACCCCCTCCAGCTACCCGTCCCAGTGTCTCCCAAAAACTTTTCCTTTCCAACCTTGAACTCTTTCCCACACCTCCCCCACCCCGTCCGTCTCCTAGGGCCCGACTCTCCAGGTCCCAACCTAGCACCTCAGCCACAACATCTCCGGGACCAGTGGTGCCTGTAGTCACCGGAATCTGGAGTGCACTGGCCACCAGGGCAGCCAGTGTGGCACGGAGCCACAGCATGGACAGTGCCCTACCTGTCAAGCATCAAAAGTTGGCCAGTGCCCGGCAGGAGAGGGGGAAGACTCCAGCCACCAAAGCCGCTCCCAAGGGTCCAGGTGGGAGTGTGGAGTCAGCTGCGACACCTTCCAAGGTGGGGAAGGGCCACAAGAAACCCGACAAGTCTGGGAAGAGCAGCACGGTGGAGAAGACCGCCATCATCCCCGCTGCCCAGGAGGCCACCGCCAGCACCTGCCCTGCTGCCCTAGAGGCCACCGCCATCATCCGCACTGCCCAGGAGGCCACCGCCATCATCCCCGCTGGCCAGGAGGCCAGCACCAGCACCTGCCCTGCTGCCCTAGAGGCCACCGCCATCATCTGCGCTGCCCAGGAGGCCACTGCCATCATCCCCGCTGGCCAGGAGGCCAGCACCAGCACCTGCCCTGCTGCCCAAGAGGCCACCGCCATGATCCCCGGTGCCCAGGAGGGCACCACCATCATCCCCGCTGCCCAGGAGACCACCGCCAGCACCTGCCCTGCTGCCCAAGAGGCCACCGCCATCATCTCCGCTGCCCAGGAGGCCACCGTCATCATCCCCGCTGCCCAGGATGCCACTGCCAGCACCTGCCCTGCTGCCCAAGAGGCCACCACCATCATCCTCGCTGCCCAGGAGGCCACCGCCATCATCCCTTCTGCCCAGGAGGCCACCGCCAGTACAAGCCCCGCTGAGCTAGAGAGGACCGTCAGCACAAGCCCCGCTGGGCTAGAGAGGACTGCCAGCACCAGCCCCGCTGGGCCATGAAGGACCGCCAGCACCAGCCCCGCTGGGCCAGACAAGACCGCCAGCACAAGCCCCGCTGGGCTAGAGAGGACTGCCAGCACCAGCACCAGCCCTACTGGGCCATGAAGGACCGCCAGCACCAGCCCCGCTGGGCCAGATACGACCGCCAGCACAAGCCCCGCTGGGCTAGAGAGGCCCACCAGCACAAGCCCTGCTGGGCTAGAGAGGACAGCCAGCAGCTGAGTCACTGCAAAGGAGCCCGCCTCCTCAAGCACCGCTGAACAGGGCACCGCCGCTACAAGCACCGCTGAACAGGGCACTGCCGCTACAAGCACCACTGAACAGGGCACTGCCGCTACAAGCAACGCTGAACAGGGCACCACCGCTACAAGCACCGCTGAACAGGGCACTGCCGCTACAGGAACCGCTGAACAGGGCACCGCCGCTACAAGCACCGCTGAACAGGGCACCGCCGCCTCAATCACCGCTGAACAGGGCACCGCCGCCTCAAGCACCGCTGAACAGGGCACCGCTGCTACAAGCACCACTGAACAGGGCACCGCCGCCACAAGCACCGCTGGCCCATGAGCGCCAAGGGCACTGACGCTACTGAGTCCGTCACAAGCAGGATGAAGCACTCTGGGCACCATGCCCCCTCCAGAACCAGTGGAGACTGTCATCCATGACCTCTGTCTTTAGCAGAATGAAGCACTCTGGGCACCATGCCCCCTCCAGAACCAGTGGAGAAAGACAACCACTACCTCTGTCCTTAGCAGGATGAAGCACTTTAGGCACCATGCCCCCTCCAGAACCAGTGGAGACTGTTATCCACTTGAGAGACTGGGGCTTTGCACTCCCAAGGATGGAACAGTGGGCAACCCACCCACTGTATAGACTTGAGAGACTGTGGCTTTGCACTCCCCAGGATGGAGCAGTGGGCAACCCACCCACTATATAGACATGAGAGACTGTGGCTTTGCACTCCCCAGGATGGAACATTGGGCAACCCACCCACTGTATAGACATGAGAGACTGTGGCTTTGCACTCCCCAGGATGGAACAGTGGGCAACCCACCCACTGTATAGACTTGACAGACTGTGGCTTTGCACTCCCCAGGATTGTACAGTGGGCAACCCACCCACTGTATAGACTTGAGAGACTGTGGCTTTGCACTCCCCAGGATGGAACAGTGGGAAACCCACCCACTGTATAGACTTGAGAGACTGTGACTTTGCACTCACCAGGATGGAACAGTGGGCAACGCACCCACTGTATAGACTTGAGAGACTGTGGCTTTGCACTCCCGAGGATTGAAAAGTGGGCATGTGGCCCTCTCGTGGATTTGGCGTTGTGCACTCAACTGGCTGAGGTACCCCCATTTCCCTCCCCCTGATGCCTGTTTTCTTGCTCTCTGATGCCCCTGCAGTGTTCTCTCCGTCATGGTCGGGGATCTTGTGTGGGCCTCGCCCATACCGTGTGTTCCGCAGACTTCATTGGAGCACTACCTGGACTACTAAGCTTGGTGTATATTTTGTTTATGGTGTATATATATATTTTTGCGTACTTGATTTTAATATATTACAATCGTTCACCTCATTTCCTTTTGTCCTTGCATTCTTCCGGGGGGGGGTTGGAGGGTGTAACTGTAATGTATCATGCTGTATTGGTGTGTGTGTTGTAGTGGGTGAGGGTGGGGGTGTTGCATGTTGCATGTGTGTGTCCCTGTTTTTTGCCTCCCCTGTGTCATAGGTGCAGTACTCACCGTTGTCTTTGCCTCCGGCGTTCTTGCTCCTGGTAGAGGAGCAAGAAGATAAGGGCTGGCAGGATGTGCAGCTCTGGTTCCAAGGCGTCCGGATTCCTCGTGGGGTGTGTAGAGGTGAGCGTTTTCCCTTCGAAGTCCTGTTTCCGCCGTGTTTTTGTCCACGGTGAATCCGCCCCGGAAAAGGTGGCGGATTGGTAGGTTGTGATACTGTGGGTGGTACTTTGTCTTCCGCCTGTCTGTTGGCGGTGACCGCCAAGCTGTTTTATCAGTACAGCTGTGGCGGTCGGAGTGTTAAAGTGGCTGTCTTTGTTGGCGGCTTCCGCCACGGTCATAATTCCATTTTTTTTTACTGCCGCTTTAACACCGTCCGCCAGGGTTTTAATGAGGGCCTATATGTTTATGCTTGTATGTGATTGCAAAAATGTATAAACAAGAGAAAAACATATTTATGAGAAAACATATATATAAAGGAAAAAGAGATATTCAGAAATATTCACATCAGAAGTGTGGATATGTGCCTGCGAGTAGACATGAAACTCTTATTTTTCCTGGTGCTTAGTAATCCTTATGTTTTTGAACTTTTTACACTCCCCTCTTTGTACTGTTACAGGAATAGTTTTAATATTGTGAGTACTATATTTGTGCTACTTCGCTTCCTTAAATAATCCAGTAGTACTGAAACTGGATTATACATTGAATAATAGTGGTTAAGGAAAAGCCTTTGGAAATATAAGATCAAAATTGGAGCTCAAACAAGATGTTGTGTTCTCATTAAAACAATCGATGTACTGTATGTGCCCCCTTTAAGCAGAATGAGAGGGGCGTTGTGCCTTCTTTTTTAAATAGCAATTGCACTTTGTTTGTTTTTATGGCCAGTGGAAGGCTACGGCCGAAACGCGTCGCCATGACATGGAAATGGAAGTCTGTTTGCACATAAGTAAATAAAATCATAAATGAACCAGAGTGTGCCACCATCATCTGTGACCTCTATGTGGCTTGTGAAGGGTTACTGTACCACAGATGGGAGTCTATATATTGTATTAAACTTCCAAAGACTCCAAACTATACACTATACACACACGCACACATGCCACATAACATACTTATAATTATGAGGACCGGATATTTACTGCAATGAAGTGTGTATTTACTATTCTAACTCCACGCACGCTTTGGTAGTAGGACTCGCTCGAAACCATCTAAACACACTACGGGGACCAGTTCTCCTACCCCACCGGTCCTCACAAGGATATTGTTTGTCTGGAACTGACAGCGTTTATCCACGCTATGAGGAGCGAACCAGTCCTTACACACTAAACAACTCATCAGAATGAGACCTTAAGACACTGGAGAAGCACAGACATGGTGAACGCAGGGCAGCACCCAATGCTTAATTTGATCTTGTGGTTGCCAGTGGACAGACATTTTCTGCAAGCAAGAGAGGGAAAAACACACAAAGGGGAAAAACAAAAGAAGTGAAAGATGTAAAACTCACAAAGGAAGAAAGCAGGTACCCACCAAAGAGAGCTAAAGGGGTACAGAGTGTCTGGCATGGAATAAAGAGGCTAGGGGTGGATTTAGGAGTATGCAACCTTGCTATTCAGAGTGCTGACATTTAATAGCGCTGGAGTGTAATTATGTTGTATGGTATGGATTTTTGTGGATGGCTTGGATTGGAACTATGTACAATGATGTTGAATTATATTGTGTGGATTGCAATTATATAGTGTGGAGTGGAATCTGACTGGAATTCTGTGGCATGGAATTGTTTGGCTTTGCATTTGTGTGTGCTTGAATTGTGTGGCGTTGAATAGAGTTATGTGTATTGGAATTATGTAGATAGGTATTATGTGTAGTGGAATTATGTTAAGTGGGATTGTGTGTCATGGAGTGTAATTATGTGGAGCTGTATGTGTTGGGGAGTGGCATGAAGGGGATTTCTGTGGTGTAGCATTATGTGGAATCTTGTGGTATAAATTGGATGTATGGGCTGTGTGTAGTGGAATTGTGTGCCTTGGAGTGGAATTATGTGGTTTGGTGTGGAATTATGTGGTGTGGAGTGGAATTGTGTGGACTGGAATTATGTTGAGTGGTATGGAATTGTGTTCCGTTGAATTGTGTGGTGTTGCGTTTGACAAGAGCCAGTAAAACAAGTAAAAAATGAGTGAAATGTAAGCTGGGATAGTACTTATGCCAGTTATATATAGGAATCTGCTATTACTGAATGGCCAGTAAGGCACATACATTTTATATCACATAAATAATATACATCCCATGTAAAAACAATTCTATAGGTGCAAATGTGTGTTTAATACCAAAATCAATCTGGAGTTAGGAATAAAAAACGGAGCACAACAAGTGAGTGCCAGCTATCAACAAGGCACCATAAATATAATTTGGAACATACTGATGCCGAATCAACCATATTAAATGTGTGTAGCAGTTTGCTAAATTTGCAGCAACTGGTGCTGTAAAAGCCTGATAGAGCATGAGAAATCACAAGCCCTTGAGGAGAGATGAGATGACTGCACTAACTCGCTTTGTGTAAATGTCAGACCAAAAATTGGAAAATGAGACCGTAAAAGTATTTTCTTTTTATTTTAACAGAATGAAAAGTCTTGCAAGCATTCTTGCCTCACATTTCAAGGAGCAGAGCAGCCTGAGAATATTTATTGCCCCAATAAAGGAGTTGCCCTAAGTACGATGTTCTGAGTGCTGGCAGGGAGGGGCCCTGGAGAGATAGACTCAAGATGCATGCAGGCTAAGCAAGTTTCACATCATTGCTTCTAGATTTAGCTACATTCTACCAGAAAGGGCACATTGTGGCTTTCATGAGCAATGAGGTAATCAACTTGGTATTTCTTTTGTAAAATAAGCTTATTTTAGGAGCCAGGTAAATGAGTACAGCACTGGAAAAAAGCCAAAACAAATGTCAGCAACACAGGAGGAGATGGGAGGAACAGAATGTTGCAATAAAACGCCGGCAGCTACCAGTCTAAAACACCCACAGTGAAAGGGGAGAACCAAAGAAATAACAAAACTAGTCTGTCACAGCACCAGATTAAAAAAACCAAAGTGGAATAATGCAGTAGTTGGTCACTGCTGTGAAACAGAAATAGGAGGAAGAAAAAGGCAGAACTGACCACTAGCAAGCAAGAATTTTTAAAGGACACTGCAACCAACAAACGAAATTGCTTTAAGCCATTAGAAGGTTACTAAAAGTGTACACAAGCTCGAACGCTTACGCTCATCCTAAAAATGATGCGCCTTGATCATATGTCATTTAAGAAAAGAAACGACAAAAACATGCAGACAAAATCTTCACAGATTTTCATCAGCATGTTTCATCATTTCTTAAATAGGAGACAAGGCTTGCAGCTGGGTGTGAGTTTTTAAACCATTCAACAATCAGCACTAGGGCCTTATACCTTCGCGGCTACCACTCAGCATTTAAATGAAAATAAAAAAAGGGTTTCAAAGTTAAAATTTAACAATTATTTAAATAAAAAGAAAAACATGTTAACTCGTCACATAATAGTGGAACATTACAAAAAAATAAAATCGGCCTTCTCAGATTCTGAGCAGCATGGTTTTAGTCTGGTAATGTATTCCTTGCTTTTTTCATCAATGCCCTCAGAGCTCGTACCTCGCCAATTTATATTCCTGGCAGCAGTCGGCCATGATTCATAGCCAAATTAAAGGAAGGCCTCTGCTCCAGAACCAAAAGTATGTGCAACAGGACACACTTCCCTAGACTCTGCTTCTACTCCTTCAGGCGCAATGCTGTTACTGGTGCTATGCACAAAGTGAGAAAAGTAAGGGCAGATAGAAAATGACCAATTCCTGCCTGGCATCAAAATAAAGCCATACAGAGATTGGTTATGTTCTGAGACCCTCCTACCCCCATGCTACCTCATGTGCACAAGGGATAGAGAGCCCTACTCACGTCCCCTCCTCCTGTTCCTGCTCCAAGCCTGTTTAGATGATGCATTAGTGCAGCATCAGGATTGGCTTTGCTAGGCAAACCATGCACTCCTTAAGAGACCGTGGGACTGTAACTGTGGTTCCCCAGGCTCACTAACGTTGCGCAAGTAGGGAGATGCCGCAAATGCGCATGTCTGGCTGGACATAGAAAAGCACCTGTCCAGCTAGACCTGCACACTGCAATTCAAGCCTGCTTCTGTTCTGCTTCTGAGCCTGCACAAAGCCCCGCCCCCACACTCACAAAAAGGCACACGTTTCTGAAAGAAAAAGCACAGTGGCAGCGAACCAGAAATGAAAACACTATTTTTAAATGTATTCATTTGCATTTAATATGCAGGCAACATATACTGGGGGCAGTGCCCTAATAGAGGCTTGGATTAGAACTATCCCAGGTTAAGGGTGCGAGTCATAGTTACATTAGGACACAAGTTATGGTTACTTGAGGTAACCATATCTATAACTGCTGAATTTCTATGGTTTTGTTTAAATAAAATGTGAACCTAACTATTACGTCCTGTAACCTTTGGTTTTCTTTAGTGAATTTCTATGGTATTTTTAATGTTAAGTAATTAAAATTTATATTAATCCAACCACTGATGCATGCACAGACACACTCACACACACACACACATACCAGAATCACCCAAACCCCTCACTCCTCTTTACTGGTTCCCTTAAGTCTCAAGGGCCCCAGGACCGGTGTGACCCCAGCTTGTAATAGTGCAATGGCCGGACCACCACTGGCATATCCCACAGACCTGGTGTGGCGTGGTGTGACATGGTCCGTGCAGCAGTAGCAATGGTTCCTGAACCTGACGGTCCCTGGAAGAGACATGGGACGGACGCAACACTTCCCATCACTATGGTTTAACATACAGGGTGTGTGCTTTCATTCAGGTGCACACCTGACACATAAAAGCCATGTAAGTAAATTCAATAGTTTGATATACCAACATAGTAATACAAGCTGACATACGCCCTGGTGCACAGTGAATAGAACCGTAACTCACAAAGGTGTAACATCCCTCAGCATACCTGTGCCAGCCACGCAGAGCTGCACAACCCACGGTCAAGTTCCGTGCAACTTCAAGAAAACAACTGAGCAATATACATGCGCACCTACATACACAACACACATAGCTATGTACAGTTTGCAATGTAGGTGTATATTATTTTAGGCATTATGATATATGTTGGTTTAGGATGCATGGAACTGTGAATTCGTGTATAGTTGTGTGCAAATGAGTATACATACACAAGGACTCTAACGCATAGGTTGGCCCCAAGAAGCAACATCACTTACAAAATATGCCAGAAGGCCAAAAGTAATAGATGCTTTTTCACTTAAATATACCATCTGTGATTCACAGACAACCCTTGTTCGCTTAAATAATGCATTTGGAAATATCAGTTTGTATCTTAATGTGCCAGATAGCAAATGTGTTTCAGTTTGACACGTAGACATCAAAAAACACTGTTTGAATGGAACCCTTTCACTGCTAAGCCTCCCCGTGTCAAGCCTGTTTTTGACTATTTGGGGTAGTTTTTGCATAAGCCACCGTAACTTTTTGTCCACATAAACTATCCAGGCCAAATATTCACCCCTTTTTCACCATCATGGGGATTCTAAGGGTTTAGGGTTTCCCCTGGAGGGGACCAAGAAATTAGCCAAAATGCAGCTAAATGTTGGGCTTTTGGGGAAAAATGGAAAAAAAGTGCTGCAGAAGAAAGAGTTAGATTTTGTTCCCTGCAAATAGCATCAATAAAGTGTACTACATTTTTCAACAGTTTTGGCATTTTACTTGGACCCAGCCCATGTTTCCCATTTTAGACTTTGAACCTCCTTCCAGTTAGTGATCAAAATGGTTGTGAAACCAATGGTGGATTCCAGAAAGGTATACATTTCTGAACAATAGAGAGAATTCTGAATTCAGCAAGGTGTCATTTTTAAATCCTTCATGGTTATGTTGAAATAAGAAAATATTGAAATTGAGTTAAAAGAGGAGCCATTTGTGTTTACATTTTCATTTGCAACCTCTAACTATGGCAGGTTTTCAAAAGCAATATACTGTGACATTTGCTGCACCCTTCTGGTTGCAAGAATATATAAAGGCTGTGGGTTCACCAAGAACCATAGTTATCCAGAGCCAATAACTGAGCTGCACCTTGCAATGTTTTCTTATTGTGTACTGAATTAGAAGGCATTTCTCAAAATGACTTCTTTACTACACACTGTCTCATATTTGGAAGGCACAAATACACAGAAAGACAATTGGTAATAACACTTGCTCTACTATTCTTTGTTCCCCTAAGTCTCCCAATAAAAATGGTACCTACTTGTATGGGTAGGCCTAGTGCCCGCAACAGGAAACGGCTCAAAACACAATGTAGACACAGCACATTTTTCGACTAAAAACTGACCCTTTTTTTGCAATGTACCTAGCTGTGGATTTTGGGCTCTAGCTCAGCCGGCAATGAGGGAAACCTAGCAAACCTGTATATTTATGAAAACTAGAATCCAGGATAAATGTTACTTGTCTGGCTTTCACCAGGTTGTGTTACCCAGAATCCCTAGTTTACCTCAAAAGGTGTCTAAGAACACATTTTCCTTACATTTCTGTGATGGAAAGTTATGGAACCTGTAGGGAGCTCCAACCTTCCTTCAATCCAGCATTCCGCCAAGTTTCCTGATAAAAATAGTACCTCACTTGTGTGGGTAGACCTAGTGCCTGTAACAGAAAGTGGCCCGAAACTCAACATGTCAAATTGACCCTCTTTTTCCGAAGTGGATAGCGCTAGATTTTGGACCCCAGCTCAGTCGGCACCAAGGGAAATTTTGCCAGCCTGTACATTATGGAAAACTAGACATGTAGGGGTATCCAGGGTGGGCTGATTTGCGTGGCTTCACCCATATATTTTCACCCAGAATCCCTTGCAAACCTTAAACTGTGAGAAAAAAACACATTTCCCATGGAGTGCTGAGTCAGGGTACGTAGGAAGGAAGGGTGGCATGCCCATGTAGATGTGGAATCCTCAAGAAGAAAGATACGGGCAATGAAAGGGAAAAGCGCCAGGGGGCATGGCTGGACCGGAAAATTCTGAGAAGGTGGAGACATAGATGGGGAAAATTAAAGTGTTCCAGGGTCCAGAGAGATGGAGAAGGTAGTGTTGGAATGTTCTGGAAGTTGTGGTGGGCCACAAACTTCATGCCTCCTGACATTCCCCTACGCCTCTCGATAAAAATGGTACCTTGCTTGTGTGGGTAGACCTAGTGCATGTGACAGGAAATGGCCCAAAACACAACATGGCTCAGGGTACCGAGGACCATGGAGTGCTAAGACAGGGCAAGCAGGAAGGAAGGGTGGCATTGCCACGTAGACGTGGAAGCCTTGAGAAGAAAGAGACAGGCAATGAAAGGATCTTGGGGGCACATGTGGCACATATAAATAAAGCAGAAAGTAAACAGCGCCAGGGGGCATGGCTGGACAGGAACATTCTGAGAAGGTAGGGACATAGATGAGGAAAGTTAAAGGGTGCCAGGATCGAGATAGATGAGGAAGCCAGTGATGGAAAGTTCTGGAAACTGTGGCGAACCACAAACATCCTTCGACTCGGCATTTCACTATGTCTCCTGATAAAAATGGTACCTCGCTTGTGTGGATAGTGTCAGTACTTGTGACAGGAAATGGTCCAAAACAACATGTATGCAGCACATTTTTCCTCCAAAATCTGAACCTCTTTTTCCGATGTGGGTAGCTCTAGATTTTGGACCCTAGATCAGACGGTACCTAGGGAAACCTAGCCAACCTGTACATTTTTAAAAAGTAGACACTTTGGGGAATCCAGGGTGGGCTGACTTGCGTGACTCTCCCCACATTTTCTTAACCCAGAATCCCTTGTAAACCGTGAGAAAAAAACACACTTTCCTCACATTTTTTAGCAGCATTGTAGTCCTTCTGACAGGGTGCAGTTGTAGGTCCAGTGTCTAATTTAAGGGAGTCACAGACCAGTATATATACCCAAATGTAGAGTGGTTTTGAAGTGCACTAGTTCCCCTTTCAACCCAGTACTGTTCACCAGGAGATCTGCTGGGGGCTATCAGTCATTTGTGTAGGGTCAGGCAGCTAGCCTTTGAAGTGTAAGTGAGAGCCCTTCTACCCGTCCTGCCAAAGAAAACCCATCGGTATACAAATGAATACAGATGCATCTGAGTGTCCTGTGTTTATTACTGTCTGGGTGGAATGCACAAGGAGAGCTGTCAACCAGCACAGACCAGATGTGGATTGGAAACAGGCTGTAAGGCACGGAGGGCTGTAAATGCAGAGAAATGCCTACTTTCTAAAAGTGGCATTTCTAAAACCAACCTAACCAGTAAGTAGGTTTTCTCACTACCATTCCAACCATACCAAACATGACAAAGCCACACCTTTATGATCTGAAATTGCCGCTTACACATATATAAGGGAATTCCCAATGCTGGACTATGAGAGAAGCAGGCTTCACAATTGTGAAAAATTACATTGGGTGTTTTTTACTACCAGGACATGAAAACACTACAAATACATGTCCTGCCTTTTACTTACATAGACCCCTGCCCTGTGGGCTGTCTAGAGCCTACCTTAGAGGTGCCTTATATGCAATGAAACATGAGTTTAAGGCTTGGCAAGTAGTTTTAAGTGCCAAGTTGAAGTAGCAGTGAAACTTCACACACAGGCCTTGCAATGGCAGGCCTGAGACATGGTTAAGGAGATACTTATGTGGGTGATAAAATCATTGCTGCAGACCCACTAGAAGCATACGGTTTACAGGCCCTGGGCACATGTAGTGCACATTACTAGAGACCTACAAATAACTAAAATATGCCAATTGGGTATCGTTTGTGCATGGACGGGGTCCTCTAGTCAACCGCTCCACATGTAGCCAACCCCACGCTGGTCACAGCCAGGGCTGTGCTCAGTGGAAGGCTGGCCACAAGGCCAACCCCCCAAAGGTAGTCAAAACTACACTGTACATGGCCTTTAGGTGTGCAGCAGGGGTTGGCCACAAGGCTTGGCACTGGGGACCACAGGACCTTTTTTAAAGAGGAGGGACCAATGTGCCTCCCCTCCACAAACCTTTTATGGCCCTGCAGACCACTTTCTCCAGGGCCACTAAAGGGGAGGAGGATATATACCCCCTTCACTCCCTGGGACAAATTCAGCTCCGGGGACCCCATCCCCGGGCCCCAGTGCATTTGTGGGGGGGAGGAAGCACATAGCCCCCATTCCTAGGCCACTTTTGGGCCCGGGACCCAACACCCCAGGGCCTAGCATTTCGTTTCAGAGAGGGGGCACCAGGCCCCCTCCCTGGGCCACTTTTGGCCCCATGGACCCTGTCCCCAGGGCCCAGCAATATATTTAAGGGGGAAAGGACACACAGACCCTCTCCCCAGGCCACTTTTGACCCTGGGGATCCCATCCCTTGAGGTCTGGCCCCAAATGTGAAATTGGATAGGGGGACGCATTGCCTCTAACCCTGGCCAATTGTGACATTGGGGACCCCATCCTTGCAGCCTGGTCGCATATGTGAAATGGGGCACACAGACCCCTTCCCGGGCTGATTTTGGCTTCAGCGACCTCATACACTGGGTCCCAAACCTCACGTCCCCTGCCTGCTCTCTGCATCCAGCAAGAGCTAGCATTGCTTCCACCTCAGGGAGCTGCTTAAAATGCTCTGATGTCTGCTCCCAGGGGTAGCGAGAATTTTTCAAGCTCCCGCCCTTTGGGAGAGGGCTTTGTGTTTGCTCTCAGTTGGTGGGAGATTTGAAATTGTTCCCACCAAGTGAGGTCCAACACAGGTTTCCCTGCCCATGCCAGTGTAGGTAGGGAAGCGAATATATCCTGGGAGTGAGTGGCCACCGCAGACATAGCATATGAACTGGCCCTGGGAGATGGGGTCCCCAGGGACATTAATGCATCGTAGGGGCTGTGTGGTCCCCCTCTCCTATGCATATTCAGCCGGGTCCTTGTGTATGGGGTTCAGGGGCCAAACACGGCCCAAGGAGGGGTGCTGCCTGGCCCCTTTCCCATATTAAAAAATAAGCCCAGCCCTGGGAGTTGGGGTCCCTGGGCCAAAACTCAGCCAGGGGAGAGGGGTGCGCATGCCCCCATCGTGACTTTACAAATGCGGCCATGTCCCAGGGAATGAGGTCCCCGGGGAGGAAAACAGCCTGTGGAGTGGGGCCATGTGCGCTCCCCTTCTCCAAACTATAAATATCGTTACACCATGGTAAACCTTTCTAAATCTACACTCTCTAGAGAGGAAATTGATGTACTTTCACTGGGTTTAGGTCTGTCATTAGGTGTTGATGTGTTGACGCTAGGTGTTGTACTTTCATTAGGCACGTGGAAGGATATTTTGGCCTTCCACTGATTTGAATTATGTTCAAATCAGGATTAACTTGTTCTTCTTTGCAGGAAATTGAAACTTAAGAAATTAATTTGCACGAAACCCAAAAGTTAGAGTGCCATATTTGACATCTCCAACATCAGTTCTCTACATATTAGGGGTAAGGAACTCCTCTATACTTTATTCACAATTTAAGATATTGGTAATTATCATGAGGAGTCCCACATAAATGTGTTGAATTTTAATTTTGAGTTTGATGTAGGCATGAGCTGTCCTAATGATTTTAAACCTCTTTCTACTTTTCTACCACTTTTTGCTTATGAGGCCATTTCAGTATTTGAAAAGGGTGCCGTTAAAAATCTGAAACATCTGAGGTGCAAATGCTCAATAAATGGAGAAGGTAGAAATTTAAGCCACCCACAGTTCAGATCCCTCCAGGATTGAACATCTTACTCCAGTATAGTCATATGACAGTCAGACAAGAGTGGCAATGTTGTTGTGCTGTCTAAAACCATATATCTCAAGGAGAGCTTTAGGCAACTTCAAGATAAGACCTGCTATTCAGTGTCTAGTAGGCTGGAGGCTGTCAAGTCAAATGAAATGCATTAGGACATGTTATCCAAATAGAGAGAAAAGGGTCTCCTGGAGTGGGAAGAATACCTTTTTCTTAAGTGTGACAAGCTGATAATTCCCATCCTTTATCTGCTGTCCAGAGTGCAAAAATATACAGCTAACCCCCAGAAAGGCCCATTGTGTCATCCATAAGATCCCTTTTGGAGTATACCTACAAATACATTGATTTCATTTTGAGACCCTTTGTCACTGCACTTCCTTACTATTTGAAAAACACAACACATTTGTTACAATCATTGATGATATTCAGTGGGTAGATGACTATACACTCTTAACTCTAGATGTCACCAGCCTGTACACCTCTATCCAACATGAAGCAAGCCTACATGAATGCAAACATTTCATGGGAGCCTGACCCATTTCTTACTTTTTAGACACAGATGTTTGCTGATATGGTTTGGTATTTTCTCAATAACAACTTCTTTATATTTGATAATCACTCAAGGAACAGTGATGGGCAATTGCTTTTCCCCAGCTATGGAAATCTTTTTGTGGGAAGGTGGGAGGAGCAGGTAGCCAGTAACCTGGAATAATTCAAGAAACATGTGGTCATGTGGACCAGATTTATTGACAACATTTTTGCCATTTGCTGTGGGAATGAAATATCATCAGCATAATTTGTGCAGAAATTGAACTCTAATCCATACAATATACACTTTACTGGCCACATGAGTAAATCTTCTATTATCTTCCTGGATGTGGTGCTGAGCGTAGCAGAAGGTAATCTTGTTACTAAGCAGTTTCACAAACCCACTGCTGGCAAGAGCTTGCTGTATGCTAACAGCTTCCATCCTAATAACCCCATCATCACTATTCCACATAGAGAATTTCTGAGGGCAAAGTACAGTAGTACTTTGCCCTCAGAAACTGTAGTACAGTTGAAGATTTTGAAGCAGAGAATAGGCTCATGATCTGCAGGTTCAAAGACTGAAGACATACTAACAAAGTAATTTGTAATGTAATTCAGTAATTCAATGGTCTAAGAAAAGGACAGATTCAGTTACTAGAGAAACCTTATTGTACCCCACTGCCAAAATACCTCTTGAGTCTGATAACTTCATTAGGGTTATTAGGAGCTTCTCTAATCAGGCACACAATGTAAGGAATATACTCAAATTAAATTGGCCTACACTTAAATTTGATGATGTTCTTGACAAATATCTGGGCCCAGCCCCTCAAATCACTTTAAATGATGTAGGTCTCTGAGAGAGAGTCTTAGTCAGAACAAAGTGAATAGTAGAGATACGAGGATGGTCAATTCCCCTATTGGTTTCTTTTCATGCAGCAATTGCAGATCATGTCATAACAGTTATGTTGTTTCAAGCGGGCCTATTCCCAACACAAGACAACTTGTGATCAGAAAATTTGTAACTTGTAATACAGATTATTGTTTGTACTGTGCCTTCTCTGTCCATGTTATTTGAGGTGTATAGGAAGCATTATATATAAAGCCAAGAAGATAATACTTGAGCATATCAGGGACATATGCCACAGCAACCAGCATCCAGTGGCAAGACATTCTGCCAAACACATTTTGGCAATGAGAACTTACTGCAGTTTATTGTCTTGGACTGAGTGTTACTTAATATCAGAGGGGAGGACAGGGAAAAGGGGACTGCCCAAACTTGAATCACACTTCGTATTGGATTTCAACACCCTCAAACTGATTTTAATTCACTTTTGTCCCATTTTGTCTTTTCACTCAGCACACATCACTTCACCCGTGTTCATGTACTCCGCATGTATGGGGACTTCATGCAAAAAGATTGACCTTGCTTCATGTCTGTTGCCCACATGGATGGGATTTTGTGCACCTTTGTGAGAACATATTATGTATCCTTATGCATTAGCCCACATGGGTGTTTCATAACTATTTAAATCAGAGTTTTTCTCCTTTTCATAGTGCATGGAGTTGGACAAGGTCATTCAGTTCTTGCTTGGGGTTTTTTGCCCAGCCCCATGTAGTATGCATTATCATTTATGGTGTTTGCTGCCAGGGTGTTTACATTGTGCACATGGTCATTAAGCACTGTATACAGGCTGCTCACAATTTTGGTTCTTACTGAGTGCTTCATCTAGCAAGCTTATACTTAGGGCTTGTGCACACGTGCTTGCCATTTGATTGATACCAGTATATTATGTGGATCTCACGCAGATGACACCCTTGGCATGTGCCACATGGCATGTCTTGCAGATTTTTATTGTTTGGCATGTAATTTGTCTTTCATGCATTCTACACTTTGCATACAACCTCTCATACAACATCTCACTGTGTTATGTTAATGGATGCTTGGGTGAATATCTAAATTATATAGTAATGCATTCTTGCTCTATATTCCACTACGTTCCATTACATTGCTTATAATGTTTACCTTTCATATATTGCATATTTATGAGCAATGTTCTCATAGGAAATCCCACCAAATACCAACCATATTAAAAACCTGCATAATTGCATTACTCATTGTTTGCAACACTGACAGAATTAATTCTGGTTATGTAAATCACTTCATTTCAACACTCATTCCTTCTTTTCTTTGGCAGCCCACTAATAGTATTCATTTCCTTCATATGTGAATAGGAACAAATAAATATAATTAATCTATTGACTCCCCCAATACAATTACTCAAATTCACAATAGAAAATACTAACTTTTTCTCAACACATTTCCCAGTTGATTAATGCTTCCAATAGGATTTACATCTACTTCTTATATTGGAACTGTCTCCTTTCACAAGACATGAGCCCATGTTCCATTCCTGCTTGTTTCACCCTCATTCCTAAAGGAGAGATATACTCCATTACTATATTAGTAAGGCATACCAACTGACATGTTTCATTTATATAATAACTCGTAACCAAATCTAGTTCACAAATACCTCTCTATGATGTTCCACAGGAAACCCTTCTACCTAACCATCCTTTCATTTTTACTATTCTTCTACTATTACTCCTGCACATTCCTATCAGGATAAACATATCACAGAAGGCCTCAAGCTTCCTTTATAAATGTGAATGAAGTTCCACATCGCTATTCATTCCTTGTGGAATAACACAGCTAGCTTTCAAAATGAAATGGGAGTCCAGTCTCCATATCAGTGCGAAAATACTCAGAAAATTTTCAATCACTGTTATGTTTTTTTAGGAAATGTTTTGCTGCCCCATAACTCTGGTCATTGTTTGTAATGGCCCTCCAATGCTCAAGTATTCACTTTTCAACTGGAAAGGTTGGTGATCCTACATACAATGTCTCACATGGTCAAACAATAACATAAATCACAAAGTTTGTGCCACAATGGATCAATTTGGGAATCCTCCATCTTCTCTTTACTCTCTGCAGGGTGACCTCCCATATGATACTATTGTATTTAAAGGCCTTGTGTCATCCACACTTGCCAAAACCCTTTCCTTGTTCTGATCAGGTTGTTTTTTAGATGTCAAATAGCTGTGTACCAACATATCCTTTTCTCCCTCAGATGGCAGGCCTTTTTTTGGCTATTTGGGGCAGTTTGTACTTAGGCCCTCATAACTGTTTGTCCACAAAAGCTACCCACGCCAAATTTGCATCCTTTTTTTTCAAACATCCTAGGGATTCTAGAGGTACCCAGAGTTTGTGGGTTCCCCTGAAGGAGACCAAGAAATTAGTCAAAATACAGCAAAAATGATTTTTTTAAAAGAAAATGGGAAAAAGGGCTGTAGAAGAAGGCTTGTGTTTTTTTCCCTGAAAATGACATCAACCAAGGATTTGCAGTGCTAAAATCACCAGCTTCCTAGCTTTCAGGAACAGACCGACTTGGATCAGAAAATAACATTTTTCAACACAATTTTCGCATTTTACTGGGGCATACCCCAGTTTTACTATTTTTTGTGCTTTTAGCCTCCTTCCAGTTAGTGACGAAAATGTGTATGAAACCAATGCTGGATCCTGGGAAGCAAAACATTTCAGAAAAGTAGATAGAATTCTGAATTCAGCAAGGGGTCATTTGTGTATATCCTACAAAGTTTTCCTACAGAAAATAACAGCTAAAATAAATAAATATTGAAATTGAAGTGAAAGAAAACAGCAATTTCTCTCCACGTTGTACTCTGTAACTTTTTCCTGCAATGTCAGATTTCTGGAAGCAATATACTGTTCCGTCTGCTGGACTCTTCTGGTTACGGAGATATATAGGGCTTGTGGATTTATCAAGAACCTTAGGTACCCAGAGCCACTAAATGAGCTGCACCTCGCAATGGGTTTTCATTCTATACTGGGTATGCAGCAATTCATTTGGCGAAATATAAAGAGTGAAAAATAGGTATAAAGAAAACCTTTGTATTTCCAAAATGGGCATAAGATAAGGTGTTGAGAAACAGTGGTTATTTGCACATCTCTGAATTCTGGGGTCCCCATACTGTCGTAGTTTGGACTCTTGCTCTGAGCAAGACTGCTGGTCTCAGGATGACAGTACTTTCATTTGTAGGTGACTAAGTCTCTTCCTACAACTAGTTGTAACTGTTGTCCAAACCTTACCGGCTTACTAGCAGTACCTCACCAGAAACACAATAGTAAAAGTTGATTTGTAGCAGTCGCTTACGCATGGACTCCAAGTACGATATCTCAGGGTTGTCGTGGTTAAACGGAGATTACCCTTTTCTCATAGATTTATTATGTCTCATACAAACAAAGGCAAAAACACAGATGCAGTGAAGTTATAATAGTTTTTATTCAACATAACTGCAATTTGTGATAAGTTGCATGAACTGCAATGATTAGGATAATGAATATACCAAGCAACAATATTGTGAAGAAGAGAGTCATTGTTATAAAGACCCCCACCATTGTGCAATATATGAAAGAAATATATGTATATGTAAAAGATGGAATAAGCCCTAGTACCCTAAGGAAAATAGGTCTAACCTCCTACCTAAAGGAGAGCTGGGTTCGTTAAACCTAATCTGCCAAAGTCGTGTCCATGAGAGGAGCCCCCAACACTCGTTACCTTGGAATGAGGTCTCTATCTCAGACTCCGCAGGGACACGAAGACTGGGTCAGCATCAAGATGACTGCAGCATTGGTATCAGCGATGGTGGCGATGCCCTCTGGTCGGAATCCCTCTGATTATCTATCTAAAGTGTGTTGTATTTATACAGATCTACAAGGTCCCCTGACATAAGTGTTATTCATCACAATAGATAACAGGCATGCTTGGGACGGCAATTAATATCAACAATCCTTCGAAAGTATAGAGAGGGAAAATCCCTAAGTGTGAATACCTACTGTATGTTTGTCTTTCGTGCTTGATCTTGACGCCTTGGCGCAGTGACACTGATAATAGAACCCATAACAAGTGGCCTAACTATAAACAAGGCCGCCATCTTAAAGGAAATAAATAATTAAATGGACTAAGACAGAGCAAGCTAAGAAGGTTAAAAGTCACTGGGTGACGGGGGCACAAGTTTACAAGCCTATGGCTAAGCTAACTCCTGTTATCCTGTTAAAACAAACTAGGATTCACTACAATACTAGCATGTGAATAACAGGGCATTTCTCAAATAGACGTCTTTTTTACACACTGTCTTACAATTGGAAGGGAAAAATATAGAGAAACACAAGGGGCAATAACACTTGTTCTGCTATTATGTGTTCCCCCAAGTCTCCCGATAAAAATGGGAGCTCATTTGCGTGGGTAGGCTTAATGCCCAAGACAGGAAACGCAACATGGACACATCACATTTTTACATTGAAAACTGAAGTGTTTTTTGGAAAGTGCCTAGCTGTGGACTTTGATCTACAGCTCAGCCGGCACCTAGGAAAACCTACCAAACCTATGCATTTTTTAATACTAGGGGAATTTAGGATGGGGTGACTTGTGGAGCTCTCACCAGGTTATGTTCTCTAGAATCGTTTGCAAACTTCAAAATGTGGCCCAAAAAACCCTTTTTCTCACATTTTGGTGACAGAACGTTCTGGAGTCTGAGAGGAGTCACAAATTTCTTTCTACCCAGCATTCCAACAAGTCACCCGATAAAAATTGTACCTCACTTGTGTGGGTAAGCCTAGTGCCTGCAACAGGAAATGGCCCAAAACACAAAGTGGACACATCACATTTTCCAAAAGAAGACAAAGCTGTTTTTTGCAAAGTGACAAGCTGTGGATTTTGGCCTCTAGCTCAGCTGGCACCATGGAAAACCTACCAAACGTGTGCATTTTTAAAAACTAGACCCCTAGGGGAATCCAGGATAGGGTGACTTGTGGGACTCTCACCGTGTTCTGTTACTCAGAATCCTTTGCAAACTTCCAAATTTGGCCCAAAAAACACTTTTTCTCCACATTTCGGTGACAGAAAGTTCTGGAATCTGAGAGGAGCCACAAATTTCCTTGTATCCAGCATTTCCCCAATTCTCCCCATAAAAATGGTACCTGACTTGTGTGGGTAGGCCTAGTGCCCGCGAAAGGAAATGCCCCAAAACACTATCTGGACACATCAAAATTATCAAATACAAAACTACCTGTTTTTGCCGGGGCAGGGGACCTGCGTTTTTGGTTCTGGGCTCAGCAGCCACACAGGGAAATGTACCAAATACAGACATTTCTGAAAACTAGACACCCGAGGGAGTCCAGGGAGGTGTGACTTGCGTGGATCCCCCAGTGTTTTCTTGCTCGGAATCCTCAGCAAACCTCAAATTTAGCTAAATATTTTTCCTACATTTCTGTGTGGAATCACCTCACCGGGTCAAATTTCCTACCACCCAACGTTCCCTTCAGTCTCCCGGTAAAAATGATACCTCACTTGTGTAGGTGGGCCAAGTGCCTGTGACAGGGAAGAGACAAAAACATGCCATTCTTGAGCGGGAACTAAAGCGTGTTCAAAAGGGCAGTTTGAAAAAGAACATTTTTAGGGTGACAAGTGGGGCAGAATTTTTATTGGCATAGATGAGACAATGCTGGGTAGTAGGAATATTGTGAATTCCTGCAGATTCCAGATGGTTTCATCACAAAAATGTAGAAAAAATGTGTGATTTCCAGCAAAGTTGGAGGTTTGCAGGGCATTGTGGGTAAGACAGTGGTGCGGGGTGCATGTGAAGCATACCACCCTGGACTCATCCAGATGTTTAGTTTTCAGATGTGTCTAGGTCTTGTGGATTTTTCTACATGGCAGCATCCCAAAGTTCAAAAAGTGCAGCCCTCACCATTCCAAGTGGGACGATTTTGAGAGTTAGCCAAGCTCTCATGGCCCAAATGTACAACCAAAACCCAAAATAATCAAATATCCTCTTGCTTGCCATGGGATAAGATGTTTTAGTGTGCTGGGGGAGAGCTGAAAGACTGTTACCCCCTTCAGTTGGGTTGGGGGCATAACCAGGCCCATACTTGTTGGTAGCCACCACCACACAATTTTTTTTTTTATTCCCTGGCATCTATTAGACTTTCTGCCCCCCTGGGGTGTGGATAGAGGGTAATTGCCCATTCTGCCCACTGGTGGTCAGATCAACTTTGGCCCCATTTATTTGGGGTGAAGGTATGGCCATACTCCCAAAATCTTATTTTGAAAAAAAAAAATCTTCTCTGGTGGGCTTTCTGCCCCTCCTTGGGGACATATGGGCCTTCCACAAATAGGCTGATCTGCCCCCAAGGGGGGCAGATATGGCCAACAGTAATGTGCCCCCATGGGGAGTGACCCTTACACACACATACACACACACCAATCCCTGGTGCCTAAGTGGTTTCTGCCACCCCCCACCTGGGGCCGATCAACCTAATAGAAATAGGGGAGCAGAAATGGCCTAAATTAAATTCCCCCCCCCCCCCCCGAAGGGAGCGACCCTTGCCTAAGGGGTCACTCCCCACTAATACAAAAATAAAATAAGCAACAAAAAAAAAAAGAGGCTTCGTTTTCGAGACTGATTGTTGAATTTAGTAATAAACCTCACCATTTCTCTGTTCTCTTGCTTTTCCTTCTTACCTTGCAATCCAGACAGTACATCCTCTCGTCTCACTTTGTCAGCCCTGTTACTGGCCTGTTTTACTGCTTTTTTAGGGTAGTGTCTACTCTTTAATCTTCTTGACTCTTTTGCTTTGCTGCTAAAACGTTTGCTCCAAGCTAGTTTCTTTTAGCTCGTAAATATTTTCTATATTGAATACTTCACCTAAACATCGGGGATGCCAGGTCACAGCATGCAAAATTGAGCTACCTGCTGTTTTCTTTCTGAACAATTCAGTTACTAACAGTCCATCAATGACAGATACACATAGGTCTAGAAACTCTATTGTTTTCTCTATACTGTTTGGAGAATTTCAAATTGACATAGTTTTTTATTAATTTATTGTGGGAAGTTTTCAGATCTGTCTCACTTCCCTCCCACAGAAAGAACACATCATCTACAAATCTAAGCCAACTACTGACTCTATCCTTCCAGTTCACTAAATCACTACTCCAAAGCACCTTCCCCTCCCACCACCATATATCCTGCTCCCAAAAGGGGTGGAGTGCGTGGCTAGATGAGCACACTGGTCCAAAACATGCAAAGTCCAAAAATGTAAATAAATGCACTCTCTCAGGCGTAGAGTTGTTTACATTTTTAGACTTTGCATATATATATCAAAACAAATCCCTTTCAGGGTTAGAGTGACACATAGATTATGCAAAAAAGAATAGAGAACTCTGGGTAGTTCCCAAGTTTAGGTGGAGAGCAGCTCTAGTAAGGAGCACTCTGCAACACCAGCAACACTCTAAATTTGCTCACCTCAAATGTTTGTTTATCTAGCAAAGTTTTTAAGCATAAGATTAGCATATATATATATATATAAATATTGGAGTGGCGAAGATTGGAATAGCAGGGTGGCGCACAGTAGAGTGGTGCAGAGTAGAGTGGAGTGGTTTGAAGTGTTGTGTAGTGGGGTGGGATGTGGGATGTGGTGGGGAAGAGTGTGATAGGGTAGACTGTTATGGCATGTGTGGGGAACTGGGCTGATTGCAGAAGCCCCCTCAATTTCATATCCCATTTTTAGCTGATACTGGTGTTTTCTGACTCTGGCTGTGCCCTGGGCACTGCTAACCACTACCAGGGCTCTGTTTTAAATGGAATATGCAAATTAGGCCTAATTATAATTGGCTCTGACAGCCTACCTGAAAGTCCCTAGTATATGGTAGGGTAGTTAGGTGAAGGGACCTCAGGGTAAGTAGGGCACCCCTGGGTGCACTGCTGTGGTCCCTCGTGTCATTGTAAAGGCAGTCCTGCCTTGCTGGCTGCTTTTAAGTTAAAATTAACCCCAAATTCGACTTTGGAATTAAAAGTACTTCCAAAGTTTCAAACTAACTTGTTTTTGTAACTGTGTCAACCCTAAGGACTGCCCTAGGTGCCCCCAAAGTTGATGCAATATAAATATAAGCAGCAACTTTATAAAATATGTTTTATAAGCCCTGGTGAGGGAAAAACAGCCACATTTGTTTTTCCCCCTTGTAGTCAAAAGGCTCCAAAGGCTAACATTGGGAGACTTTATTTTAAAATAGTAAAGGCTTATTTCCACGAGAGGTGAGCTAAATATAGCAACTTTGGTACCACATTAAATATTATAATATATTCAAGCACAGGGAAAGAGTTTTAGAACTCTTTATGAAAGTTACCAAATTTAGCTCTGTAGCGCCCTTTCCAGAGCCAGGCTACCATGAGGTGTGAAGTGGCCTGGGCTGAGACAAAGAAGGCATCTAGTGGGGGGAGAACTGCTGCAGCAGATGACAGAGCAGGATTGGGGAACAGTAGCCAAACTGGTCTTCAAAGGAGGAAAGCCGCTTGGGACAGAAACTGGTCCTGCCCCATTTCCTGCTGCCCCAGACAGATGGGAGCCCCGCTGATTAGATTAGGTGAGGGGCTTGAAGGGGTGTTGTTAGAAATGGGGTCTTTGGTTGGCAGTCAGGTTACCCTCTGTCCAAGCAAGGACCCTCACTCTAGTCAGGGTAAGTCACACACAATCCAAAGTATCCTGTGCCCACCCTCTGGTAGCTTGGCACTGAGCAGTCAGGTTTAATTTAGAAGGCAAAGTGTAAAGTATTTGTGCAATAAATCATACAATAACACAACATAGCACCACAAAAATACACCACACAGTGTTTAGAAAAATATATAATATTTATCTGGATATTTGCAGGTCAAAGCGATAAAAGATGCAATATGAAATTGTAGAGATATCACTGAAAAGTGATATGAAGTGTCTTAAGTCTTTAAAAAGCAAACAAAGTCTCTCTCAAACACAAAGAACCTGGGTTGGAGTGGAAAATCTCTGCAAAGGGCCGCAGAGGAGGAGATGCGTGGAAAAATGGTGTGTGCGTCGGTTTCGCCCCTTCACACACGGACTTGCATCGTTATTTTTCACGCGGGGAAGACGTGCATCGTTTTCCGGCACGCGAACAGGCCTCCTCTGTGGGTTGCGGAATTCCCAGATGTCCGGAATCCTGGGCTTGTTGTCCGGCTGCGCGTCGTTCCAGTGGGCTGTGTGTGGAATTTTCTCCCTCACAGCAGGCGTCGCGTCAATTTCCTCCCTGGAAGTCAGGTGGCGTTGTCCAGATGGGCCGTGCGTCCAAGTTCTGGTTGCACCGCAGGCGTTGCGTCGATCTTTTCCTTGCAGGGTTGAGCGGCGTCTTTCCGGATCGGCGTGCGGGGAATTTTTCACCGCGGAGCAAGCTGTGTGTCAAATTTTTCAGCACACAAGGGGTCCAGTTGAAAGATAGAAGTCTTTTTGGTCCTAAGACTTCAGGGAACAGGAGGCAATCTCTATTGAAGAGCACATCTGCAGCAAGGCAAGAGTTCAGCAAGGCAGCAGGCCAACAGTAAGGCAGCAGTCCTTTGTAGAAAGCAGTCAGGTGAGTCCTTTGAGCAGCCAGGCAGTTCTTCTTGGCAGGATGGAGGTTCTGGTTTCTTCTCCAGCAAGTGTCTGAGGTGGTAGGGCAGAGGCCCTGTTTATAGCCAAATGTGCCTTTGAAGTGGGGGAGACTTCAAAGAGTGGCTAAGAAGTGCACCAGGTCCCCTTTCAGTTCAATCCTGTCTGCCACAGTCCCAGTAGGGGGTGTGGCAGTCCTTTGTGTGAGAGCAGGCCTTCCACCCTCCCAGCCCAGGAAGACCCATTCAAAATGCAGATGTATGCAAGTGAGGCTGAGTACCCTGTGTTTGGGGTATGTCTGAGTGAATGCACAAGGACCTGTCAACTAAACCCTGCCCAACGTGGATTGTACGGCACAGAAAGATTTAAGTGCAAAGAAATGCTCACTTTCTAAAAGTGGCTTTTCTGGAATAGTAATATTAAATCCAACTTCACCAGACAGCAGGATTTTGTATTACCATTCTGGCCATACCAAATATGACCTTCCTACCCCTTTCAGATCAGCAGCTACCACTGCAATAATGTAGGAGGGCAGCCCCAATGTTAGCCTATGAAGGGAGCAGGCCTCACAGTAGTGTAAAAATGATTTTAGGAGTTTTACACTGCCAGGACATGTAAACTACACAGGTACATGTCCTGCCTTTCACCCACACAGCACCCTGCCCTAGGGGTTACCTAGGGCACTCATTAGAAGTGACATATGTAGAGAAAGGGGAGGTTTAGTCTTGGCAAGTACTTTTAAATGCCAAGTCGAGGTGACAGTGAAACTGCACACACAGGCCTTGCAATGGCAGGCCTGAGACAAGGTAAAGGGGCTACTTAAGTGGGTGGCACAACCAGTGCTGCAGGCCCACTAGTAGCATTTAATCTACAGGCCCTAGGCACATATAGTGCACATTACTAGGGACTTATAAGTAAATTAAATAGTCCAATTTGGTATGATCCAAAGTTACCATGTTTAAAGGGAGGGAGCATATGCACTTTAGCACTGGTTAGCAGTGGTAAAGTGCACAGAGTCTAAAAGCCAGCAAAAACAGTGTCCAAAAAGTGGAGGGAGGCAGGCATAAAGTTAGGGGTGAACAACCTAAGGCATGTCAGGTCTAACAGGTGTGTTAAGGAAGATGTAGCCACACCAGTGGGTGGACTCAGCCAGATTTAACCTCGTTATCTTGGATTTTTAGAGAATGTTGCTTTCTGGGATTGATTTTTGCCACACTTCACAGGAAGTGGTCATTCCAGAGGGTGGTGGCCTGCACCCCATTGGACAGGAGCACCCCTCTTCTTCCTACCCCAGAAGCAATTATAAATATGGCAGAGCTGCCCCACAATTCAGATCCCTGTGGTAAGAAGATACTGGAGAAGAAGGACTGCCCTGCTGGACCACTGCCCTGCCCCTGGACTGTGTACTCACAAGGCCTGCACCAGCTGCACACTTTGGGCTTCAACAAGAAAATGACTTTGCCTTGCTTGATACAAAGGAGCTGATAAGGGTCCTCTACATCAAGTCCTGCAAGAAGAGCCCAGCTGACCACATCCAGTGGCTAATTGAGTATTCTGCCGAGGTGCATTTGGGAATTGTAGTCCCAACTCCCAAGCAGCAACTCAGAACTTCTGAAACCTTGTACCCTGTTTGTGGACACTTCAAGGGCTACAAAAGGACCTCTGGAGGAAGATCCAGAAGTTTGGGGAAGTTTGGAGCAACTGCTGTAAAAAGTTCCATAAGATGAAGAGGTGCATTTGTGGGTGTTATAGTCCCAGACCCCAAGTGGCAACCCAGTGCCACCTGAACCCTTGGCTGGTGCTGTGGGCCACTTTCCTGAATCAAGAAACTTTTCTGAAAGTACATGTAACAGTGTTACATCATGGGTGGCCTGAACTCTGTACTTTGTCCCTGTCCAGTGTGACCTATTGTTTTTTAATCCTTTGTGTGCTATTTGCTTCTAAGCACTATTTTTACTTTTAATCTTTAAAAATTCATATCTCTGGTTCCCTACATTGGATTTTTGTTATTTTGGTGTTATGAATTGGTGTCAGATTTTTATTGTGTGGTTCATTTTACTTAGTTACTGTTTTGTTGACATTAAATGCTTTACACACCTGTCTTCTAAGTTAAGCCTAGCTGCTCATGGGCCAAGCTACCAAGGAATGAACAAGGATTAATTTACTGAGACCTTGACTGGATCTAGTGGGGGTTTGTGGCCTTGTGCTAAGTGTAGGTACCTACCTGCCCTTACCAATAACCCACTTTCCAACAGTGTGCATCGTACTAGCGTACAGTGGAGTGACATGCTTAGTGGTGGCATAGAGTGAAGTTGTGTAGAGTTAAATAGTATAGAGAGTAGAGGCATTCAGTGGAGTGCCATATATCAGAGTGGCATACAGTGGAGTAGAATGGAGTAGAGTAGAGTGGAAAAAGGTTGAGTGCAGTGGAGTGACATAGAGAGGAGTGTCAGGTAGTGTAATCATGTAGAGTGGAGTGTCATACAGTGGAATAGCATAGAGTGTAGTATCATGGAGTAGAGTGGTGTTAAATGTAGTGATGTACACTATGACATCATACAGTGGAGTGTCATAGAGTGGAGTGACGTATAGTGAAGTGGTGTACAGTAAAGTGGCACACAGGGGGGTGGCAGACAGTGGTGTAGTGTACAGCAATGTAGCATACACTGGAGAGGTGTATAGTGGATTGTCATAGAGTGGAATAGCATAAAATTTAGTGTCACACAGTGGAATAGCATAGAGTGGCATGACATAGAGTGAACGGGCATACAGTGGACTGGACTGAAGTGTTGTAGAATGGAGTGGCGTAGCGTTTATTAGCATACAGTATAGTGGTCTAGAGTGGAGTGGCATAGAGTGGAGAGGGGTGGAGTGGAATGAAATAACCTACCGTGGAATGGTGTATGGTGATAGTGACATACAGTATAGTGGAGTGTGGTACTTGAAATAGACGTAGCATGAAAGTGGGCAAGTGGATGTCGACATAATGTGGTAGGAATATAGATTATGAGCTGTAAATGGTATGATTTGGTAGTAGGTTAAGTAAATGGCATAAAAGGTATAAGTGCTAAAGTAGTTATATATTGTGCCGCTGCATTCTGTGGTAATTTTGCAGTATTTAGCGGTACTTGCTGATGAGAAGGTAGTATCTGACTGGCTAATGGTTTCCTTTACAAAACACTGAAAGGCAACTATGTAGTTTTGAGCACACATTCCCTGCATTCTGGTTAGGGCTTAAATATTGGTAAATAGTAGGTTATGTTGTTGTCTCTACCTATTACCACTTTAGTAAATTGGTAACAGGTTATATGCTTCTATATATTTTTACATCACTTTATGAAGAAACATGCTATTTTTTAAAAACTTTTTTATTAGTGCTGTAAGTTGTAGGCATTACCGCAGTACTGAATACACTTTTTTTTTATAAAGAATTAAATAAGTAAAACATTGAAAATACACTGTAGTACACTATATTTGCAAAATAATTTTTTTAAGTACCACAGTACTGCTGAGTAAGTGCTCTGGTACACTGTACATTTTTGTTTAAATATATAGAAACGTGTAAATAATTTTCCCTACCTATTACTATTTACTAAAGTGGAACTAGGTAGGGGAAAATATAAAACTTAACACTTACCTATACCTAAGATCGCAAACCAGAACACAGCCGAAGTACACTTAAAACAACATGGCTGCCTTTAACTTTTGCAAGGCAGTCATTAACCAATCACATAATGCCTTGTCATTTCTATGTGCTACCGTTGTTTTGCAAAATACTGAGAAATATATCAAAAGTACTGTGACAACAGATATTCCTTAGTTAAAATGCCTTATAACCTACAAAATACTTGCTCTGCTAAGGTGTAGTATCCAAAAGGATCACAGGTGTACCATAATCTATGGTACTGCTAATTTTATGGAAATCCATTCAGCCATTTTTTGGGCTACATCCTATACAAAAGTCTATGGCAAATGAATTGGTGAAAAAACAAGTTTTGGGACCCTTCTTTTATCTTTACACCCTCTTGACCAATCATGGTGAAACTTTCCATTTCCCACCAATGTAGGAATTCGTCGAACGGGGGCAAAGTTTTTAGCAATCAAAAATCAGAGAAATTCCTATACCTGGGAATCTTAATTACAGAGCAGCTCCTACAATTCTTTAATACATATGCTTTCATTTTTTTAAGGTACACGTATGTGGAGTTTCAAATAGCTTAAATACACTGATAAAATGCTCATTATGTTTTTTTTTTAGAGTATGGAGGTCGTGTACAAGCAGCAGGGGAAAAAAGAGACACGGTGACAACTAAAGCACCGAGCCCAGCGATATCACGCACAATGCTATGGTTCATCCAAACTAGTTTTCAAAGACAAGTGTGCGTTAAAGTTAAGAATACACATAGGGTAATGACTCATTACAAAACAAAACTTATTTGATTTTTGTTAACTCAAGCGTGTGCTCATGTGTTCAGAAGGGCACCGCACAGTTCTTGCACAGCAGCAGCGATGGAACACTCGAGCCCTGCCTGCCCGGGTGTGCACTGAGTGTCACGGCTCTTGCACAGCAGCAGCGATGGTTATCAGAGCGCTGAGCTCAGAGATGCTGCAGTTTTTGCTCTGCTCTGTGTCACTGTGAGCGGGGTATTATAACCCTGCTGACAGTAATAACCTGCATCGTCCCCGGCCTTGGCCCTGCTGATGCTGAGAGCGAAGTCAGTGCCGGATCCGCTGCCGCTGAAGCGCTCTGAGACCCCGGTGTGGCGGCTGACAGCATTATAAATGAGAAGCTTGGGGGCTTCTCCGCGCTTCTGCTGGTACCATTGTAAATAACTGTAGACGGATGAGCTGGCCTGACATCTGATTGTGATGGTGTCTCCCAGGGACACAGCGAGGACTTCTGGAGTCTGTGTCAGCACAATCACCCCTCTGGACTCTGAACACAGAAAGACAATTAATAGCAACAGTAAACAGCGAACAATGGTTACAGGTATGAAAACTTTAGAAAAATATTAAACATCCCTTGTACGTTTTGTATTGTAAAAGTGTATACCAGACAAATATCATGGCAGCCCAGCAGTCAAAGCTCTTACCATGAATCCAGAAAAGAAACATCCAGAGCTGAGTTGGTAACTTCATCTTCATTGCTCTAGAACGGCTTCTTTCTATTTTCTGAAGTATTATCAGAAAATATCGATTTATAACCAGGCAGCAGAAAATGAAAAGCCTCCAGAAGGATCTATGCAAAAACACCAACATCCTGTATGTAAATGTGGTTTGTGTGTTTCCATATTGCTTCTGCCTGTTGAACTTCTGATTTTGTTATGGTAAAGAAGCTGACTTTGCTTTCTAAAGTGACGCCTCTTGTGCAGTCGTCATTGTACTGTGAAAGTGTTATTGATTCTCCTTTTCAGAAGACCTGAAGAATCAGAACTAGGTTTTGTACCTTAATCCTCCGTCTCTTTGCTGCAGGTAGAGTAGCATTGAAGGAGCTGCTCATGCACTAGATGCATACAAGCCAGAGGCCTCCAAACCACAACCATGTACTGCTACATCTGGATGTGTGTAAATAATATCATATTCTAATGCCAGGTCTTTTCAGAATATAATGACATTTGCATTTAGATGAACCCACAAGTGCATAACACAATCATTAATACATGACCTAGTAGACATCCCAGTTGACCAGTTGCAGAAGGTGCCTCCTGATTCAGCTATTTCGTGATTAATACATTTGATAATTTGAAATGTTCTTTCCACATTGACTTGTACTGTGTCTTCTCATGTGCTCATCAGGGATGTTTGTTTCTGCTCTAGTATTACAGTATCACTTTTAGCCAGTATAAGGTGATTTTGCACGAGTGAGTGGGCAGCATTGTCCAGTGGTAGAAGAGAAGGCAATGCAAGCGCTGATAAATATTATCACAACAACTGTTTGTCACCAATCCGAGTCACTCTTTGAAAATGATTGTCACTCGTACATAAATGTGCACTGTGGTGTAGTGAGGTCGGGTGCTGTGCCCTACATTTCTAAAAACGTTACATTGCTTTAAAGAGTTGCCCATAGTGTCTTGGATTAAGGAGTGCAGAGAGCTACAGACTAATTTCTTCCCAGGAATTTAGGAGGGTGGCATACATTTTCGTAGTCTACCAGATTCCCTCCTTAAACAACAGCATTTGCTGTTCATTTGTCATGTCTTACAGTCTGCTTGGTGGTAAGGTCCTAGAGGAGATGAGACCAGGAGCAACCTATCTACCCCATGAGAAAGGGGACTTCCCTGAATTATTAGTGTGAGTGGAAGTCTTCACAAGCTTTGATGAATGGCTCTTGATAATGTACCAGATAGCCACCTATGAGCAGGTCATCCACAATCTGCAAGGCAAGACAGATACCTCCGTCCTCACCTGGGCACCTTTTCTCTGAGACAGTACCCGCAAAGCTCCAAGTTAAGGGCACCCTTGACTCCCTATGGGGACGCCAGATGTTACACTATGCTGCCCTTGTGAACTTACCCTCGTCATGACCCTCGAGGGTGCTCACCTAATTCCCACTCTCCGCTTTTGCTTTATCGACCTCTACCCTACCCTCTTACTCTCATTTCACTATTCACTTCCCTCTTATTACACCCATTCCCCTCCCCCACACCCCTGGGCATGTGTGTGAATATGCACCCCCTGTTTGCTTTCAAATCTCTTTATTATAATATCTTTTGTTTTTCTCATGACTTTCCTTACTCCATGGCCCACCATGTGCATGGACGTGGGTGCAAGGCATCATCCTTGGTACTTCCATTCCTTGAGCTCGATGGGCCCAAGCTTTGTATCTAGTGCTATGTTTAATTTTGCACTCTGTACTTTGAACTGTATGATTCCTTCATGTATCATGCCTGATGTTCCCTGTCCCATTCGTTTATCCCTTTTTGGGTTGAGCCTAGGCAGCATGCATGCACTGTTTCTCGGCATGCTGTAATCTACTTCTGTGAGTTTTAACCACACCCATCACATGACCATCACTTTCAATTGTTTCTTGGCCTTTCAAATTCCTTTGTTTTTTTTAGGTAAATGCTTTAGGTTGTCTAGCCTTGAGGCTGTTTTATTACCACCTTGGAGACTGACCGTGTTATATTGATTATTGCACGTTAGGCCATATGCCTTAGTGTCAGCACACTACTTTTTTATTCTGCCTCTCTGCTTCTCACTTGTGGCGGTATGTTGTTTCTTCCTCCGGCATCTCACTGTATCTTTGCTACAAAGGCTGCAAAGAAACAACAAGATGCTTTATTTATATAGCGTGAACTTGACCAGAAGATCGGAGCACTTTACATGAGCACTGGTTACATTTGCAGCCCCGTTCCTAAATTTTTCTCAAGTTTAGAAGTTGAAAAATATGAAAACAGATGCCTTTTATTTAGAAAAAATACATGGCAAACCCTAAACGTGGGTCTCCCTGGCACAGCTGGAGAGCTGACATTGCAATATTCACTGCACTCAGGAAACTCGACCCATAATGCTTCAAGGGGCATTCCTTTTACAACACATTTTTGCCCATAACTCAGCCTGCGGTTGTCCTAAGACAATGGGACCACCAGCAACACATTTGTATCATGTGCTCTTTTTGTCCATCTAATTCTTATGGGTACCCACACTAAGTTGGGGAGACCCCAAAATCATAACCCCCTCCCACCATCCAATGTCTTTTTTTAAGTCTCTCATGGCTGGAGTTTTTGCTTTACAGCTGGGAGTTGTTTATGTTCTAAGGATCTTGTTTGTAATAAAATTCTGTCGGGCCTGCTGGGCTTGAAAATATGTAATGCACCATGCCCTCTAGGGGCTGAATATATGGTGATATTGCAATGCCCTCTGCTCTCCTCGTTTCATGTTGTTATGTCCTCCAGGGGCTGACTAGATAGTTACATGACCATGTTTCTTCCAAAGGCAATTTTTATTGTGGCGCCCTCTAGGGGATGTTCTGAGGATTACATTCTAATGCCAAGTATATGAAGGAGTGTACAACCACAGTTTATTTCTGATAAAGCTTTAAGGTGCTGCAGGGCTAAATACTTATAAGGTCCCAAAGCTGAGACCTATTGGCTAAGCCCGTGCTTGTTTTGTTTTGATCTTTCAATAAAGAATTGTGAAACAAAAAACAATCTCTCACCAGCAGTTGTAAAGCAAGGGTGCCACGGGCTTCCCTGATGCATGTATGTGGGTAAGTAGATGAGTGCTGAGCATCCAAACCTTGACAAGATCTTAGGCCAACAATGATAAAGTAAAAGTGCCATCGGCCTCCATACAGGAAAGGACAATGGACTTTCCTCCTTGTGTTTGGTAATAAAAGACAGATATAATGAGTATGCACTCTGCCACTAACCACTGTGAGTCATAATGTCAATGCACTTCCTTCACTTATACGAGCCACGGGCTGGCAGACCTAGTACAAGTTAATGTAGAAATGTTTATAAACATAGCCTTCATGTATGTATGTCTGAGATGACACCTGCACTGCCACTCAAAGATAAACACAGAGCCGGGATTTAGCACTCTAAAGTAGTTGCATAAACGTTCTATAGTGCCTAGTACCAATGGAAGAGGTGTATGATATTAAAGTGACTGATGCAAGAAGATGTTAACTCATCTAGGTCTAGGCTGACGCTGGCACCCTGCTGGCAGGCATTATTGGTGCATTTCTACTCCGCACTTCCCATAGTTCCCATAAACTAATGGACCTGGGAAAGAATAACAAGTGCAAAGAGGGAACCTTTACTCACATGACTTGAGACCTCATCCCTTCTTTTAAAAGTCATACTGCAAAGACATTTTAGGGAACTATTTATGTAGGTGTGAAGGTTTGCCCTGGGCTCATGAGAACTAGATAGACCTTCAAGAGCAGCAGGAGACATAAAAAAAAAAAACTATGGGCCTGATTTAGATCTTAGTGGAGGGCAATACTCTGTCACAAACGTGACAGATGTCCAGTCGGCCATATTACAATCATGGACGTCATTCAGGGGATAGCTAGGGGATGCTCCTGTGACCCCCTGACTTGCCCTTTGCTACCCCTAACACTGCCTTTGCGACTCTAAACCTTGGAGGAGGCAAATTCAGTGTCAGGAACACAGTGGCAGCTAGCTGGGGCTTCATGAAAAAGGAGTACAATTAGCTAGAATATTCCCTTCCATGGTTGCTGAGGCAAGTAAAAAATGCTTTTAAATGTATGTTGTGTGCATGTTTGAGGCGAGAGTGCATTAATGTGAGGGAGAGTGTATGTGTGTGAATTTGTGGGTATGTTTAAGTCTGTGTGTATGAGTGAAAGTGGAGGTTAAAGGGCGTGTGAAGTCACTTCCGCTATGTTGGAAATGGCCCTTTTTGCAGAGTCATCTCTAAAGGTTTTGCCTCCTTCCTCCTATTTTTTCTCATGAGTTTTTGTTGGCTTTAGGACTCTGGGCATTTTACCACTTCAAACCAGTGCTAAAATGCATATGCTCTCTGTGTAAATTGTATTGGTGATTGGTTTATCAATGATTGCCCTATTTTATTTACCAGTAAGTCCCCAGTAAAGTGCACTAGAGGTTCCTAGGGCCTATGAATCAAATGCTACTAGTGGGCCTGCAGAACTGGTTGTGCCATGTACATGAGTAGCCCTGTAAACATGTCTCAGACCTGCCATTGCAGTGTCTGTGTGTTTTGGCCCTGCACTGCCAATTCACCTTGGCAAGTGTACCCACTTTCCGGGCCTAAACCTTCCCTTTTTATAGATGTAAGGCACCCCTAAGGTAGGTCTTAGGTAGCCCCACAGGCAAGGTGCAGTGTATGTTAAAGGTGGGACATGTACTGATGTGTTTTACATGTCCCAACAGTTAAATACTGCCAAATTCTTTTTTCAATGTGCAAGACCTATCTGTCTCACAGGTTAACATGGAGGCTGCCTTTAAATGTAATTAAAGTGCAGATTCCCCTTGGGACCAGATAACATCTTTGAGTTTTGGTGTCTCTGAACTCACAATTTAAAAATACATCTTTTAGTAAAGTTGTTTTTTAGATTGTTAGTATGAAAGTGGGCATTTTCTTGCTTAAACATTCTGTGACCCTGCCTGTTTGTGGATTCCCTGTCTGGGTCAGTTTGACAGTTGGGCTGTTTGTGAATCCCCTCTAGACAGTAAGACAATGGGAGCTGGGGTGTAGCCTGCATATCCTGATGAGCCATCTGTGCTAGAGTGGAGGGAGGAGTGATAACTCACACCTGAATGGGCTGTGCCTGTTCTCACACAATGCAGTCTCCAACCCCCTGGTGTGTGTCTGGGTACTGGCCTGGGCAAGGCAGGATCTTATGAACAAGAGAGACTTTCCATTGAAGTATGCCTACTTTAAAGGCAGAAAGGGGTATAAGTATTGGACCCAAAACCCCTGAAAATTAGATCAATTCTGGATTCAAGAGGAACCTCTGCCACAGAGAAGACCTGAAGAGCTGAGGAAAAGTGCTGACCCTGTCTGTGACTGTGCTTTGTTGGGCTATCCTGCAGTTGCTGCGTCTGCCTGTGAAAGGGGACAATGACTGGACTTTGTTGTGCATTCCTGTTTGAGAAGAATCTCCAAGGCCTTGAAATGAGCTTGTCTCCTGTTTTGAAGCCTCAGGGCCATCAAAGATTTCCTCTGCTAAAATTTGGACTCTCTGCTGAGACTCCTGTCCTGCCAAGTGGGGCCCTATCCAGTCACTGGGGCCTTGAAAGGTGAAGTTGGCAGACAAGAGCTGAAAATCCACTCACAGAATGCCGTGTGGGCAAATGTTCGATGCCCATTTGCAATGTGGCTGATAAATGAGGCGCCGGCTTCACGGCTAAAATCAAAGCTCCACCTGCAACGTGGTTGGGAGATCGAAGCATCGCAGCTGGAGAAACGACGCACAACACCCACTTGCGGCTGCTGATAATGATGCAAACCCCACGTAGCGAGGTTTTCTAACACTGTGCAACCAGATTTTCCACGGATCATCCCTGGGTGTCAAAGTCAATGTGACTCTGTGCGTATTCGAGCTGTCCTGTCCAGAAATCGGCGAAACGATCCCTTGCTAGGGAGAAAAATGACACATCGCCAACCTGACCAGAAAAGAAACAACGCACGGCCTCCCTTGCGAGGAAGAAATTGACGCCTTGCAGCTTTATTTTTTAAGCTAACCAGGTACTTTGTGCAAAATCAAAGTTCACATTGTTTGCTATGGAGTAAGATTCTTATTCTTTAGAAAATTCATATTTTAACTTGTCTATGTTGGATTTTTCTTGTTTTGGTCTTGTTTGATTTAGATAAATATTACCTTTTTTTCTAAACTGGAGTGGTGTCCATTTTGTAGTCTTTGCACTGTATTACTGTGTGTGTTGGTACAAATAGTTTAGACAGTGCTTCTGAGTTAAGCCTGCCTGCTCATGCCAAGCTACCAAGGGAGTGAGTGTGGGTTAACCAGGTGTCTTTTTCCGTTGCCCTGAGTAGAGTGAGGGTCCTTGCTTGGACAGGGGGTAACCTGACTGCCAACCAAAGACCCCATTTCTAACAGGCTACCTCTGGCATTTCGGTAAATTGACATCCATGATTATGATCCCATAATGTCCTATGGGTATCGTAAAATGGCGGACGGGATATCCATCATATTTGTGACAGAGTATTTCATCCACTAAGATCTAAATCAGGCCCTATATGTGTGGAACTAGACTGGCTTCTATTTGTCACCTGCTGAACATTTTTCAAGTGAATGACTGCAGTATCGGTCATTCAGTTGGAAACCAGTTTCATCTCTAGCATGCAAGAGCATACAAAACATGAAGCACAATCTGTCCCTGCTGCACATTACATGACCATTAAGCCCTAGCCCAGAATTCAGGGAGCCGGTCAGCATGTGTTCAGCACTGAGTGAGGGCCGATAGAGAAAATATGGCTCATGGCTTTGCTTACCAAGGGAACAGACCATCAAACTCAGAATGTACTTCTCAGCAAACCTCCTTTTAACCTAGGGGCTGATTTAGGTTGTGGAGGTCGGCTTATTCTATTGTCCTGGAGGAGGTCCTTACGACCACATTTGGAAATAACTGCTGAAGGAGGCTGGCCTGGTTTGTAGGGGGTACCAAAGGTACTTACACCTTATACCAGATCCATTTATCCCTTATTAGTGAAATGTAGGCAGTGTCTAGAAGCCAGGCTCTCTAGGGTTAGTGTGGATGAGCAGCCAGGGCCTAACTAGGAAACCTGCAAAGCTCATTCAATCCACTGTAGTCACACAGTACTCACACATATGAAAGAAAATACTCACTGTTACAAACATAAAGGTGCTTTATTTTGGTGATACAAATCCCAAAAATACTACAGAGACTATACTCCCTTAGGAGGTAAGTAATACACAAAATATATACACTAGTATGCAGAAATAGCTGTAAAAACAGTTAGAAAACAGTGCAAATAGTGAAACTCACAATAGTGAGAAATGGGCCTAGTGGGAACACAAACCATATACTAAGAAGGTGGAATGCAAAAGCTGGTTTCAAATCTAGGCAAGTGTAGTGTGTAGAGGGGCTCTGGAAGTATTAGAAAACACCAAAGGTAAGTAATAAAACCCACTCCAGAGCCCAGGAAAACAGGAGTAAATCACAGAAACTTTCCTAGAACACACAAGAACATGAGAAAGAAGATATTACAAGAACCAGAAGAGACTACAAGACAGCATTGATGGATTCCTAGACCTGTGGAAGAAGGGGACCACGTCCAAGAAGCAAAGAAGAGTCCAGGGAGAACAGGAGCCCCTGCTAACCCAGATGAAGGTGCAAAAGAAGAACCACTGGTGGAGAACAACAGTCAGTACTATCCAAAGACGGATGTGGGTTCTTGGTTGATTCATATGATGTCCTACGCCGGATGGAAGATTGCAGTCTGGTTTGTGTCGCTGGATTCCGCCAACATGCCGTTGGCACACACAAAGCTTGTGGTTAGCGGAAAATAGCGCTGCCTGGGACCAGGAGGGACCTGGTAGAGTCTACCCAGAAGTATGAGTCAGAGGGGGCTCTCAGCAACTCAGAGAGTCCTCAGAAGATCAGGCCGCTTGCACAGGAGACCCACAGCAAGGGGACAGAGAGGGTGCAAAAGGATGCCCATGCAACACTACAAAAAAGGGTCCCACACAGCCGGAAAACCAGTCAGAAAGTTGTGTGACATAGGATAAAGTGTTTGGGGCCAGAGCTGCACGGTGCACAAGGAACTTTTTGGAAGGAGGTCAACAAGCCTTGGCAACTGCAAAACACGTGGAACATGGGTATACTGTCTTGCGTGGGGAGACAAACTCTTACCTCCACCAAAGTTGGACGATTGGACGTCAGGACCATCAGGACCTATTCAGTCTACCACCCGTGATGCTGGATCCATGCAACTCATCAGGAGAGGGGACCCACACCACCGGTTGTTGTTGCAGAGGGGTGCCTGCTGCAGCAGGGGAGTGACTCCTTCACTCCAAGCGAGATTCCTACGTCCTTCTGGTGCTGGCTGAAGACAGGCTGTCCTCTGATGATGCACAACCTGGACACAGTTGCAGTTACTGGCAGGAGCTGAAGATACAATGGTGCAGAAGTTGTCTTTGCTTCATTGTTGCAGTTTGTAGAGTTCCTGGAGGGTTCAGATGCAGTTTCTTCAGCAAGAAGGTGAAGTAAAGGATGCAGAGGACTCCTGCTGGAGTCTTGCAATCTGAATCTGAAGAACCACCCAAGAGAGTGTCCCTAAAAAGCCCTGAAAGAGGATTTGGTCAGCTAACCAGATAAGCACCTATCAGGGGATGGCTCTGACATCACCTGCTGGCACTGGCCACTCAGATGCTCCCAGAGCGACCTGCCAACTTGGAATCCAAGATGGCAATACCCAGGGACCCTCTTAAGGAGCTTTGAGCACCACCCCTTGTAACTCCCCTTTCCTTTGTCCAGTTTTGCACCAGAGCAGGGACTGGGGGTCCCTTAACCTGTGTAGACTGGATTATGCAAGGAGGGCACCACCTGTGCCCTTCAAAGCATTTCCAGAGCCTTGGGAGGCTACCCCCCTTTCCAGGCCTGTAACACCTATTTCCAAAGAGAGAGGGTGTAACACCCTTCTTCCAAAAGAAACCCTTTGTTCTGCCTTCCTGGCCTTGAGCTGCTCAAGCAACAGGAGGGCAGAAACATGTCTGAGAGGTGGCAGCTCCTGCGGCTGCCTGGAAATACCTCAGAAGGCTATAATGGCAATGCTGGGGGTCCTCTAAGGAGCCCCCAGAGTGCATGGAATCATACAACCAATGCCTGCAAAAGCATTGGGATATGATTCCAACATGTTTGATACCAAACATTCCTATGTTTGGAGTTACCATGACATAGCTGGACAGTTTACAGCGACAACACTTAGAGGAGAGAGAGCAGGGTCCCAGTGAACACAGTCAAACACACTGACATCAGATAGAAAATGGGGTAGCCATGGAAAAAAAGAGGGTACTTTCCAACACAACTGTCCCGAAGCGAGGAACAATAAGGCTTGCCCAGATGAGTCTTCCTTGTCTAAGTGGAAATATCTGGAGAGTCCATCTGCATTGAAGTGATAACTCCCAGGTCTATGTTTCACTGTAAAGTTAATACCCTGTAGGGAAATGGACCACCTCAACAATTTAGGTTTTTCACCTTTCATTTGTTTTAACCATAAGAGAGTTTTGTGGTCTGTCTGAACTATGAAGTGAGTCCCAAAGAGGTATGGTCTCAACTTCTTCAGGGCCCAGACCGCAGCAAAGGATACCCTCTCTATGGCAGGCTAACGGTTTTCTCTAGGGGTCAACCTTCTGCTGATAAAAGCTACAGGTTGATCCTGGCCCTCTGTATTCATTTGTAATAACACTGGCCCAACCCCTACCTCTGAAGCATCAGTCTGAACTATAAACTTCTTGGAGTAGTTTGGGATTTTTAAGACAATTGCAGTGCGCATAGCCTGCTTTAGCGCCTCAAAAGCTTTCTGACAGCTAGCTGCCCATTATACCTTTTTAGGCATCTTCTTTGAGGTGAGGTAATTAAAAGGGGCAACAATAGAGCCATAGCTCCTTATGAACCTCCTGTAATACCCAGTGAGACCAAGAAAGGCTCTGACCTTGGTATGGTTGTAGGGGGATCCCAGTCTAAAATAGTCTGGATCTTCCCCTGTAGTGGTTCAATCTGTTCTCCACTTACCAGGTGTCCCAGATAAACCACCTTCCCCTGCCCTATCTGGCACTTTGAGGCCTTGATAGTGGGGCCTGCCTTTTGCAGGGCCTCCAAAACTTTCCATAGGTGGTCCAGGTGGTCGTTCCAGGTGGAGCTGAAGACAGCAATATCATGTAGACATAGGCCCTCATTACATCATTGGCGGTAAAAGCCGCTTACCGTCGTGCAGAAGACGGCAAACACACCGCCGCGACCGCAGAAATCCGTCACAGCTATTATGACCCACAGCACGGAATCCGCCAAACCTCAGACACCCACACAAGGCCACCACACCAAAGGTCAGTGATAAACTGGCGAAAACAAAACCTCCACCATCACGCCAACAGAAATACGGCCACAGTATCACAACACACGAATCCACGGGGCGGTCTTTCAACCGCGGTATTCCATTGGCGGTACACACCGCCGCACTCAAACACACACACAAAACACAGCCACATTGGACAATTCAAAATACACACACCTGATACACATACACACACCACTCCCACACACTCAATACAATATAAAACACACACCCACATCACCCACAAACCCCTACGACAACAATTGAGAAAGAAGCACAGAGAGAGACACCACCATCAACAATACTAGCATTCACAGGCACACCAGACCATCACCCACATAACTTCCATGCACCTCACACAACACACCACTACATATCAGCACACTTATCACCACACACACCACCCCACACATCACACACACCACCCCATGGTACGGCAAAGACACCTCATGTTCTCGGAGGAGGAGCTCAGGGTCATGGTGGAGGAAATCGTCCGGGTAGAGCCACAAATATTCGGATCACAGGTGCAGCACACCTCCATTGCAAGGAAGATGGAGCTATGGTGAAGAATAGTGGAAAGGGTCAACCGCAGTGGGACAGCACCCAAGAAATCGGGATGACATCAGGAAGAGGTGGAACGACCTACAGGGGAAGGTGCGTTCCGTGGTCTCAAGACATCACCTTTCGGTTCAGTAGACTGGCGGCGGACCCCCACCTCCTCCCCCACAACTAACAACATGGGAGGAGCAGGTCATGGCGATTTCGCATCCTGAAGGCCTCGCAGGAGTAGATGGCGGTATGGACGCTGGTAAGTCAAATCTTAACTATTACATCCCCCACCCTACCTGCATGCCATCACATACCCCCACCCTCACCCTCACCCCCATCACTCCAACTCCTCACAAATGTCCCAACATCACAAACCACACATCCCAACACCAAGCCCTACATGCAACACCATAGCATGGACACCCATCACCAAAGCATTCCCACTGCACAAACCCATACACCCCCCTAAACCATCATCACACAATGTCCCACACAGGAATGCAAGCACTGGGGTACACGGTCACCCACCCATTGCACACCATGGCACACACAGATGTAATAAACATCCTTTTATGCCCCTGCAGGACCCCTACCCAACGTCACCGGACAGGAGGGTCCACACATGTCCACACCATCAACAGAAGAGGCCCACAGTGATGACAGCAGCTCTGTCCAGCTGGATCTAGATGACCAGCCCGGCCAATCGGAGACCTCAGGACGGTCGGTTCCCATCACACAGTCACAGGCCACTACAGAGCTTCCCCCCTCAGGAAACACCAGCACAGCACCCTCCCAGCGGGCCCATACCTCTGTCCCCAGGACACATCAATCAGCAGTGTGTCCACTACAGGGAACCCAGGCTAACCCACTACCCCAACAACACCAGGGGCCTGGGGGTAGTGGCAGTGGGCACACAGTCCAGGGGACGGAGGCCCAGGAACACAGGTGAACTGGGAGGGCTGCTGTGCGACAGGGGGAGTACAGGCCCAGGGAACCCACTCTCCACGAGGCCCTCTCCTCCATCATGGGAGCCTACCACCACTCCCAGGAGACGATTGCAACGGTACTGGCCAAGTTTCAGGAGACCCAGCGCCTGCAGGAGGAACAGTATTTGGGCTTCAGCGAGGAACTCAGAGCCATCAATTCCACCCTGGGCACCATCGTAGGGGCGCTGAAGGAAGTACTCAACACCAGGAGGGACACTCTGGCACAACAAGGGGCCCCTGACACTAGCATGGACGATGAACTGCCCACCACCTACACCGGCGCTAGTGGACAGGAGGCACCACCACAGGACCACCACACTAGCACCCCACCCCCTGCAGAGGGAGAACCACCCCACAAACGGTCCCTGAGATCCAGGACAAAGACAGAGAACGATGCCAAGACCCCAGCCAAGAAAGGAGACCACCCTGAATGTCATCCTTCTGCCACACTTTGTCACCCTGTCCATCCTTAAACTGCCCCAGCTCCACTTCCTATGCCCATTTGGGAAATGCACCTGTGAGACTAATAGACTGGACTCTGCCATGGATATTCCTCCACCATCACATGGAGCACTGACAGCACCTTGCACTTGAGGGGGGATTCATGTGGGATGGCGGATAGCTGACATCAGGTCTGGCTCCAGCTGGGTACACAGTTCCTGTATTGTGGCACGGTCAAGCCTGTATGTGATGATCACATCTCTTTCCTCCATTGTCGACAGGTCCACCAGTGGTCTGTACACCGGAGGATGTCGCCATCTCCTCACATGTCCCAGCGGACGGTGCCTATGAAGGACAACAGCGAGCACAGAGTCAAACAACTCAGAGGTACGTACCCACAGCTTACACAGAACACGAATCCTAATCTGTAAAGTGGCCTGTCTGTGTGTTGAGTCTAGGCCTAGGTATGTGTGATGCAGTTAAAAATGAAGCCATGTGGGCCCCTGAAATGGCGGCTGCCTGACCTCTAAAGTGGGACAATGTGATGTCAGGTAACTGCGCTGGTGTTGTACACCGTCGTGGTAGGCGGGCGAAGACCGCGGCGCAATGCTGCATTGGCTAACATTGGACCCTATGGGTCCCAGGAGCCAATGACGATGTACGCCGACGGTTACGGTACGCACCGCCGCGGACGTGACCGCCATTTTCTATCTGTTCAATCACTCGATACCTGATCTTTGATAGGAGGGGACCTACACTGCAAGTGCTGCTGTGACCTCGGTCTGGAAGAGACAATGGCTCGAGTGTCTGGGGAAAGGGCCCCTGCCTTCACATCGGAGGAGTTAGAGAAGCTCGTGGATGGTGTCCTCCCCCAGTACACGCTACTCTACGGTCCTCCAGACAAACAGGTAAGTACACTGGGAGCATGCTGTATGGGCTATGCGTTTGTGGAGTGGGTTGGATGTAAGAAGGGGGGGAGATTGCGGCGTGCATGAAACGACGGTGAGTGCATGTGCCACATGGCAAGGGTAGGAATGGGGGCCAATGACTGTGACGGTGCAGTTGGTAATAAGTTTCTCTTCACCCCCTGTACAATTCATGTAGGTCAGCGCCCACCAGAAAAAAGATATTTGGTGTGCCATCGCCAAGGACGTCCCACTGCCGGAAAATACGGTCGGATTTTCGCTGCTGGAGCAAGAAGATAGCGGATGCTCAGCTGGGGATGGCCTCCCAATGTTGGAGGGGTGCCCGTCGCACCATGACCCCCCTGATGTTCAGGATCCTGGCGGTGGCGTACCCGGAGTTGGATGGGCACTTGAGGGCATCACAGCAGCCACAAGGGGGTGAGTACACTCTCATCCTGCTGATTTTGCGCGCAGTGGAGGTGTCTGGGTGGGGGAGGTGGGCTGTGGGTTTCCCTAGGCCAGGGCGAGTTTAGTAGGCAAGGTCCCTCCGTAAGGCAGGCCATGTGGCACCCCACCCCACCTCTGTAGAGTGCCAAGTACACCTAGTCATGCCCCTGTGTCATCCATGTGTGCAGATGTCATCCATAGCCTAGTAGGCCATTTCCCAGGGATTGAACAGTGGAGCCCAAGAGCGCGGTGTAGTGCAGAGGGCTTATGTGTCTGTCGTGTCCGCCAACGGTAGCGGTAATGCATGCACTGAACATGTCTGTCTTCTGTCGTTCCCCCCCTTGTTGTGATCTCCCTGTTCTTGTGTGAATTAGCATCATCAGGCAGAGGAACAGTGGCACCGGAGCACGAGGGAGCTGCATCCCACATGGCCCTGGAGGACAAGACAACGGACTCGGAGTTCACCAGTAGGACGGAGGACGAGGGGAGCTCCACGGCAGGGACAGGAGATGACACCAGTGACACGGACTCGTCCTCTGATGGGAGCTCCCTTGTGGTGGCGGCAACATCTATGCCCCCCGCATCTACAGTTACAGCCGCCACCCCCCCACCAGCACCGCCCTCCCAGCAGCCCCTCAGCCTTTGCCCTGTGCCCACTCACCCAGGGGGGTGGGCATCACCTTCGCCCCAGGCACCTCAGGCCCTGCCCCCGTCACCCCTGCTGCCCTCAGAGAGGAGGCCATTGACCTCCTCAGGTCCCTCACTGTTGGGCAGTCTACCATTTTGAATCCCATCCATGGTGCCAAAAGGTAGTTGCAACAAACCAATGCATTCCTGGAGGGCATTCATTCTGGTCAGGCGGCCCTTCAGCGAGCTTTTCAGACTCTGGCCTCAGCACTGATGGCAGCTGTTGTCCCTGTGTCTAGCCTCCCCCATCCAACTTCCTCCACCCAGACCCAATCCCCTGTACCCCAGCCTATCCCAAGCATACCTTCAGACCAGCATGCACACACGTCAACACACAAGGGAATCTCAGGCAAACATAAGCACCACACATCCGACAGGCACTCACGCAAGCATCACACACATGCAAACACACCAACATCCACTGCCTCCACTGTGTCCCCCTCCTCCTCATCTCCCTCCTCCCTCCCAGTCTCGTCTACACCCACACCTGCATGCACTACATCTACAGCCACTACTGCCATCACCAGCACACCCACCACACCCCGCTCACGTGCAGTCACCACCCCCACTACCATTCACACGTCCCCTGTGTCCTCTCCCAGTGTGTCTGTGACGCCACCTCCCAAGATACACAAATGCAGGCACACTCAACAGCCATCCACCCCACAACAGCCTCCAGTGCATGCACCTTCACCCAAAGTCACCAAACGAACACCTCCTACAACCACAACCTCTGGGCACCATGCCCCCTCCAGAACCAGTGGAGACTGTCATCCACTTGAGAGACTGTGGCTTTGCACTCCCCAGGATGGCACTGTGGGCAAACCACCCACTGTAGAGACTTGAGAGACTGTGGCTTTGCACTCCCCAGGATTGAACAGTGGGCAAACCACCCACTGTATAGACTTGGGAGACTGTGGCTTTGCACTCCCCAGGATGGCACTGTGGGCAAACCACCCACTGTAGAGACTTGAGAGACTGTGGCTTTGCACTCCCCAGGATTGAACAGTGGGCAAACCACCCACTGTATAGACTTGGGAGACTGTGGCTTTGCACTCCCCAGGATTGAACAGTGGGCAAACCACCCACTGTAGAGACTTGAGAGACTGTGGCTTTGCACTCCCCAGGATTGAACAGTGGGCAAACCACCCACTGTATAGACTTGAGAGACTGTGGCTTTGCACTCCCCAGGATTGAACAGTGGGCAAACCACCCACTGTAGAGACTTTAGAGACTGTGGCTTTGCACTCCCCAGGATTGAACAGTGGGCAACCCACCCACTGTATAGACTTGAGAGACCGTGGCTTTGCACTCCCCAGGATGGAACAGTGGGCAACCCACCCACTGTATAGACTTGAGAGACTGTGACTTTGCACTCCCCAGAATTGAACAGTGGGCATGTGGCCCCCTCGTGGATTTGCCGTTGTGCACTCAACCGGCTGAGTTGCCCTCCCTTTCCCTCCCCCTGAAGTGCCTGTTTTCTTGCTCTCTGATGCTCCTGCAGTGTTCTCTCCGTCATGGTCGGGGATCTTGTGTGGGCCTCGCCCATACTGTGTGGGCCCAGTGTTCATTGGAGCACTACCTGGACTACTAAGCTTGGTGTATATTTTGTTTATGGTGTATATATATATTTTTTTGAGTACTTGATTTTAATATATTACAATGGTTACACTCATTTCCTTTTGTCTTTGCATTCTTCCGGGGGGGTTGGGGGTTGTAACTATAATGTATAAATATGTATTAGTGTGTGTGTTGTAGTGGGTGAGGGTGGGGGTGGGGGTGTTGCGTGGGGGTGTCCCTGTTTTTTTCCTCCCCCCTCCCCTGTGTCGTAGGTGCAGTACTCACCGTTGTCTTGACCACCATAGTGCACTAAAAGGTTCCAGACCTTGGAGGACTGTGTTCATCAACCTCTGAAAAGTGGTAGGTGCATTCTTCAAACCAAAGGGCATAACAGTAAACTGATAATGCCCTCCAATGGTAAAGAAAGCTGTCTTAGGTTTAGCATCTTCTGATAGTTTGATCTGCGAATACCCTGCATTCAAATCAAAAGTGCTGAGATAGTTGGCAGATGCCAGTGTATGAATAAGCTCATCTGCCCTGGGTATAGGGTGAGCGTCTGTTTTTGTGACTGTGTTGCGCCCTCTGTAATCTACACAGAACCACATCTCCCTTTCCCATTTTGAGAGTGAGGTTTGGGTACAAGCACCACTGGGCTGTCCCAGGGGCTATCAGAGTGCTCACTCACTCCTAAGTCAAGCATTTTCTGAACTTCAGATGTAATGCAATCTCTGACATGGTCAGTATGCCTATAAATCTTACTTTTGACAGGTAAACTGTCTCCAGTATCAATGGTGTGCTCAAACTAAGCAGTTTGACCAGGTGCCAGAAAAAAGAGTTCAGAAAACTGACCCAAGAGGTTCCTCCAGTCCTCCTTCTTAGACTCAGTAAGGCAGTCTGCAATGATAACTCCTTCCACTGAGCCATCAGCTGCATTGCTGGAGAAGAGATCAGGGAGAGAGTCACTCTCATCTTCCTGTCCCATATCAGTGGCCATGAGCAGGGTTAAGTCAGCCCTGTCATAGTAGGGCTTCAGGCGGGTCACATGAAGTATTCTAAGAGGACTTCTGGGAGTGCCTAGGTCAACTAAATAAGTGGCATCACCCTTCTTTTCCACTATGATGTGTGGTCCACTACATTTGTCCTGGAGTGTTCTGGGTGCCACAGGCTCCAGTACATGGCTTCTGTCCTGGTTGGTACACTGTCAGGACTGCCTCTGGTCATGCCATTGTTTCTGTAACTCTTGACTTGCCTGAAGGTTTTTAGTGGACTTTTTCATGTACTCAGCCATTCTTGATCTTAGATCAAGCACATAATCCACTATATCTTGTTTAGGGGGCTTCAAAGGTTGCTCCCACCCCTCTTTCACAAGAGCTAATGGACCCCTAACAGGGTGACAAAAGAGGAGTTCAAAGAGGCTATAGCCCACTAATTTCTGGGGTACCTCCCTGTAGGCAAAAAGGAGGCATGGTAACAGGACATCCCATGTCCTTCTGAGTTTTTCAGAGAGTCCCATAATCAATGTTGTTAAACCTCTCAACCAACCCATTTCTTTGGGGATGATAAGGCATGGTGAACTTATAAGTTACACCACACTCTTTACATATTGCTTTCATGTATGCAGACAAGAAGTTGCTACCTCTGTCTGACACCACCTCTTTTGGAAAACCCACCCTGGAAAAGATTCCCAGGAGGGCTTTGGCCACTGCAGGAGCTGTAGTGATCCTCAGAGGTATTGCTTCTGGATATCTAGTGTCATGGTCCACTACCACTAAAATGAACCTATTGTCAGAAGCAGTAGGAGGGTCAAGGGCGCCAACAATGTCAACCCATACCCTTTCAAAGGGCACCCCAACCACTGGCAGTGAGATTAAGGGGGCCTTTGGGGTGCCACCAGTCTTACCACTGGCTTGGCAAGTAGCACAGGATTGACAAAACTCTGTGTCTTCGGACATGTTAGGCCAGTGAAAGTGGGGGACTAGTCTGCCCCAGGTCTTACTCTGCCCCAGATGTCCAGCAAGGGGGATGTCATGAGCTAAGGTCAACAGAAATTCTCTACACTTCAAGGGAATTACCAGTTTCCTGGTGGGACCAGGTTTTGGGTCCCTTGCCTCAGTGTTTGAGAAATTGTTTTCCCAATACACCCTATGGGTGTCACTGACATTCCCTGCCTCCTCTTTGACAGCTTGCTGTCTTAAACCCGCAAGTGTTGGATAGGTCTACTGAGCCACACTTAACGCCCCCCTGGAAGGCCCCCCTGCACCCAAATGCTCAGCTGTGTCAGCTTGCAGCTACTCAGGTGTAGGTTCTGTCCAGGGAGTTGACTCCTCCTCAAATTAGAAACCATCAGTGAAGGGAGGGTTAGTGTATAATTTCTTACCCTTTCTACCCCTACTTTTGGGAAGCTCTTGGTCCGTTGTTCCAGGATCCAAGTTTCCCTGTCCTATTTGGTTCTTGGCCTGAGCCCTTGTCAAAGCAAATATATGTCCAGGAGTAGCTTGTCTACTGTCCAACTCTCTCAATTGGGACTACCCTGCTATAAACATCCCAGCAACCTCTTTATGGCATGTACGATTCATCTGCATAATACTACGCTAGGTCCTACTTCACTGCTTCTAATTAATGCTTATTTGCCCCCAGAGGCCGTATATGATTCTCTGTTAGAAAGGGTCTTTGCCTTTATTGAGGATTCCTTAGATACTGAGTTCCCTCCACTGATAGCACTAATGGGAGATTTAAATTGCAAAGTCTCCAGTTTCGCCTTATGCCAAGTGCGCGATGCAGAGAGAGAAACAGCGCTGCGTATTCCAGATTGTGTTTTCCCCCCTTTAATTAAAACAAACAATAGAGGTAAACTTCTCCTCAGTCTTCTAAAAAAAATGACTGGATTATCGCTAATGGTAGGTCCACTTCGGACTCCCCTGCCTCCTTCACACATATTTCTTCACGGGGAAGGTCCATTCTGGACTACTTAGTACTTGGTTATTCCTCTTATTGTCTACTGGAAGATCTTAAGATATTATGTTCCCCCTATAGCGATCATAACCTGCTTTCTATCACTCTAGAAACCTCCATATTGTCACTAGACTCATGGAAATCTGGTGGGTTTACCCAGAGTTTTTCTAATAAGACTGGGAGGACCCAATGGAATTTTAAGAGGATAGCTGGTGTCACTGCGATTTTAGCTCCTGTAGTTGCTAACTTGACTAGTTGGGAGGGAATGGAGTTGCAATACTTCTCTGATCTCCTGATGCAATTGGTGTCTAACAACTTGTCTGGTGGGCATAAAGTAGCCCGGAAAGCTATTCCCCATGCATTGCTTGACCTAAACAGAGAAATAAATAACATGGTTAGGGCCCAGTTTTTAGTTTTCTCTGAGGAAAGGAAAATCAGGGTTGCTCTTTTAGAAAGGAGAAAGAAGCAGGTGAAGATCCGCCTTACAAAAGAAGCGGGGGACAGGCTCTGGATTAAGCTCCGGGAAGCCGCTACAAAGGGCCAGGCTAGGCGTTTCTGGGCATTAGTGGGTCAAGGTTGTGGGTCTAGAATTTGTCCACCCCCCTGCTCCAATCTCCGAAGCCCGATGGTCAGATTTCATCTCCTCCCTGTATGCTTCAAATGGGGTCGTACCTTTCCGGTTTCCAGAGTCTCCTAGTATTCTCACTTTCCCTCCCCGTCAATAAAAGAGATTGACTGTGCTATTGATGAAATGCACCCCTCCGCTGCAATGGGGCCAGATGAACTGCCTTTATCAGTTATAAAACAGGATAGGAGCTCTTGGACTAAGATTTTACATGTGGTCTTTAGTAGATGCTTCTATTCCAGATGTATTCCTCCCTCGTGGGTCGGCAGTATAATTGTACCCTTATTTAAAAAGGCTGATAGATCTTGTCCTGGTAATTACCGTCAGATTGCCCTCCTTGATGCAGTGGGAAAAGTTTTTACCAAATGTCTACTCTCTAGACTAATGTCTTGGGCGGAGGAGAATAACATCATCCCTTTGGAACAATCCGGATTCAGGCGCAAACATAGCACTCTAGAAAACATCATGGTGCTGCAAACCATTACTGAAAAATATGTAAAACTGAGAGGGGGGGGGGGTTGTTTATGCCGCTTTCATAGACTTCTCCACGGCTTTTGATAAAGTAGACAGAGATCTTTTATGGACTAAGCTATGCAGCCCGGGGATACCTTTACCACTTCTGGAGTTAATAATTGCCTTCCACTCCAACACCTGGTGCAGAATCCTCTTGGTGGGTGATAGAGGTTTATCCCATAAGATTTTTACATCTAATGGGTTAAAACAGGGATGCCTATTGGCTCCCCTGCTCTTTTCCCTCTATATTTCAGATCTCCCCTCCTTTTTGTCCAAGGGCAAGGGTTTTCCCCCACTGGTGGGTGGGCGTCCAATTTGTTGCCTGTTGTATGTGGACGACATCTTAATCCTTGATTTAACCCCCAAAGGCCTACAGAACCGCTTGCAGCGCTTATCAAAATATTCTGACTTACATTTTTTGAAGGTTAACGTATCTAAAAGTAAGGTCCTTTGTTTCTTGGGGAAAAAAAGATGACCATCCCCAATTATCAGTGGACATTGGGCAACCAAATCCTTGAAATCGTCAAATCTTATCCCTTTTTAGGGAAAATAGTGAGCGGGAACCTTAGCGATGTTGCCCACATCGCCTCCAATAAAGCAAAGGCTGAATGTCAGGCAAGAGGTCTGGGGGCCCTTTATACAGCTACATGGAGAAGGCACTTCTCTTACCTTCTAACTGCTTATCGAGTTAAAATTCCTGCATCCCTGCTATATGGGGTGGAACTCATTGATACCTCCAAATGGGGGTTCTTAAATCAGGCAGAAGGTAAAATTCTCTGAAAATTACTAGCTGTTAATACAGCAGCCTCAGTGGCGGCTCTGAGGCTGGAAATGGGGCTTCGAAGCGCGTATGCTCAAGGATTAGCGGGTGTTATACGATTGGCTACCTTAATTTTAAAGAGTGAGGAAAACACTTTAAGATCATTTCTGAAGAAAGAACGTTTCTTAGATAATAGCAAGCCCAAATTTGCCTTTTGTAAGAATTTTTCTACTGCCCTGGAGATGCTGGAGCTGGATCGCAGCCAAGTTCTAGAACTCTCCCCATTGCTCTTGAGGGTGACTTTGAAGAGTGCAACGTGGGCCTTGAACTTCCGCCAAGACTTGGAGTGCTGTAAAAAAGGATGTTTTTTTGCGAATATAGTTAACACTCTAGTAATAAAAAAAACACAACCGTCCTTCACTTGGAACATCCCTCATAGTGTTAGGCGCTTTTGGCCGTTGCTCCGACAGGTATTGCTCCCTTTGAATACACTATTGGCAAAATGGTACGGTACTGCAAAAGAGTGTAAATTCTGTCTGGCGGATTCCCAAGATTTACACCATCTATTATTTGTCTGCCCTTCTCTTGCCTCATTTCGGCGTAAATGGCTAGATCCAATCCGTCTTCAGTTTTTTCTATTGTCAGTGCCCGAGTTTCTCCAAGCCCTGTATGATCCTCCGAATGAAAGTTTTTGTTTTAAAATATTAATTTTTTTTTTATTGTTTTTTAAGCTTATTTTAAGAAACTTTCGTTGTAAGGCATGTCAGGTGGCATAGGATTTTGATGCAACATTTCACTATATTTTTCATTTATCTCACCTTTTGGTACTCGATTGGATGTAAAGTGTAAATTGCAGATCCAACCTTCTGCTCACCAATATTGTAAATTTGATGTGGTTCTCAGCTAGATGTAAATGGTAAATGCGATTTTTCTGCTTTCTTCTTTTATGTGGACCTCACTCGAGTTCCAAATCATAAATAAAATAAAAGCATGTCCAGGAAAGCTCAACATGGGTGCATGGGCTTCCAACTCCACTTCAGCCCAAGCTGAAGTCTCCAAGTAATTTCCTATTAGCCATTCTACAGGTAGGTCTGTGGATACCACAACTTTCTTTCATCCAGTAAACCCCCACCCCAGTTGAGATCAACAACAGCCATGGGGTGGCTTACAGTGTTGTTATGGGTGTCTGTCACTTGGTACTGATGACCAAGTAGGTGTTGCTCAGGGGCCACCAGTTTTTTTGTCACCATTGTGACACTGGCCCTGTGTCCCTGTAACCTCAACCTGAACATCATTTATTAGGGGTTGTTGCTTGTACTTATCAATATTAAGGGGACATGCAACAAGGGTGGCAAAGTCAATGCCACCATCAAAGACTAAAAATAGCCTCAGTGGTTTCCATAACTAAACCAACCCCCACTACACTTCGGAGAGTGAGCCCTGCTACACCCTTGGATTGGCTATTGATAGTGTTATTTTTCCCACCACCACTGCTATTGCTAGGGGCACTAGTTAAAGCAGTGGGGGTTATGTTGGTTGGAGCCTTGGGGTTTTTCTTTGGACAAGTACTATCACTTGCCCACTGGCCTTTGTTCTTACACATATAACATCAAGACTTTTTTAATTCTGATGGTTAGAAGAGGATTTAGACCCACCCCTAGGAGATTGTTGAGGGCCTGATGAAGACTCCTTGTTTTATTCTTTCTCCATACCTTTGTCATGAGACTTACTATCCTTCTTCCTGTCCTTCTCACCCCCTGTATGATTTTTTCTGTTAATTCTTGTTCTGATTCATTTGTCTGCCTTCTTTCCTAATTCTTGGGGAGAGGTCAAATCTGAGTCTACCAATTACTAGTGCAACAAGTCAGACACACAGTTATTCAAAATATGGTCTTTCAAAATCAGATTGTATAAGCCCTCATAATCAGACCCTTTCCTGCCATGCAACCAGAATTCTAAAGCCTTAACAGAACAGTCCACAATGTTAGTCCAATCCTGTGAGGACTCTTTTCTGGTTTCTCTGAACTTAATCCTGTATTGTTCAGTGGTTAAGCCAAATCCATCCAAGAGTGCAGTTTTAAGAATACCATAGTTGTCTGAGTCTTCTTCTCTGACAGTGAGAAGTATATCCCTCCCCTTGTCAGAAAAGGAAAACCACAGAATAGCATCCCACTGCCTTTGAGGGACCTCTGAACTTTGCAGGCCCTATCAAGTGTAGCAAACCACTTGTAGATATCATCCCCCACCTTGTATTGGGCATCAGTTGTATGCAGGTTTCTAGAATCAATGGTGCACTCCCTGACTCCATAACTCCCGAAACTGCTACTGCTGCCACCATGGGGTACTAACTCCAACCCTTGCCTTTCCAGTTCCACAGCCAAGGCCGCCCTATATAGGGCTAGCTGTTGCTGCTGCAGAATCAGCCTGGCCTCCTCCAGTCTCAGTTTCCTGAGCTCCGTATTTATGGAGTCATCACCATGGGATACCACAGACACTGAGGTGATATGAGAATGGGCAGAGACAGACCTTTCCCTAACTTTTGTGACCCTAACCCGACTTAACTCTGTGTGTGAAGGGAGCCCTACATGAATGACTACCCCTCCCACAACCAGCTGCACTACTGGGTTTGCTAGGTGTAAGGTCTTTGGAAGATCCCTCCCCTGAATCTGAAGGTTGATTTTCTGATTCTAAGGAGTCAGAATCGCCCTCTACCTCCTCCTCCTCCTGGCTACCAGCATGCTCCTGGTCATCCTGAAAAAGGAGGCTCAAGAGGAAATTCTTGTTGGGGTTCTTCCCCACATCTAGATTCTTATTTGTGCAAAGCCTCTCCAATTCCTTGAAGGTCATGCACTTATAAGGAGTACCCATGACCTCAGAACTAGGCTCAGCAGTAGACATGATGTGAGTGTGTGTTAGTGTAGTGTAGGAAAACCTAACCTACCTAACCTCTAGTCTCTAGTCTAGGACTGTAAGAGAGTAAAACCCTGTACTGGGTATATGTGTATAGCACTAGATATAGAGTATTGTTTCCTTTGGAAAGCACCAGTGACAGAGTGATAAGGCAATTGCAAGTACTTATCCCACTGCTGCACCACCAATGTAGGAGGCTGGCCTGGTTTGTAGTAGGTACCTAAGGTACTTACACCTCAAACCAGGTCCAATTGTCCCTTATTAGTGAAATGTAGACAGTGTCTAGAAGCCAGGCTCTCCAGGGGTAGTGTGGATGAGCAGCCAGGGCCTAACTAGGAGAGTGCAAATAGCGAAACTCACAATAGTGAGAAATGGGCCTAGTGGGAACACAAACCATATACTAAGAAAGTGGAATGCAAAACTTGGTTTCCCATCTATGCTAGTGTAGTGTGCAGAGGGGCACTGGGAGTATTAGAAAACACCAAAGATAAGTAATAGAACCCACCCCAGAGTCCAGGAAAGCAGGAGTAAATCATAGAAACTTTCCTAGAACACACAAGAATACGAGAAAGAAGATATTGCAAGTACCAAAAGAGACGTCAAGACACCAACGATGGATTTCTGGACCTGAAGATCTCTGGGAGAAGAGTACCAAGTCCAAGAAGCACAGAAGAGTCCAGGGAGAACAGAAGCCCATGCTAACCCGGATGAAGGTACAAGAAAAGAACCAGCGGTGAAGAACAGCAGTCAGTACTACACCAAAGAAGACAATGCAGTTTCCTGGTTGGTGCAGATGATGTCCCACGCCCGATGGATGATTGCAGTGTGGCTTGCATCGCTGGATTCTGCCAACAAGCCTTGGCACACACAAAGCTCACGGTTAGCAGAAAATGACGCTGCCTAGGACCAGGAGGGACTTGGTGGACTCTACCTAGGAGGTGGAGTCAGAGGGGGCTCTCAGCAACTCAGAGAAGCCTCAAAAGACTAGGCAGCATGCACAGAGGTCCCACAGCATAGGGTAAAAGAAAATACAAAAGGAGGCCCATGTAGCACTACAACAAAGAGCCCAACACCGCCGGAGAACCACCCAGGAAGCTGTGCGTCCCAGGATAGAGTGCTGGGGGCCGGAGCTGTACGGTGCATGAAGAACTTTGTGGAAGGATGCTAACAAGCCATGGCAACTACAAAACATGCAGTGCATGGGGGTACTGTCTTTCCTGGGAAGGCAAGCTCTTACCTCCACCAAAATTGGACAGTGGGACATCAAGACCATCTGGACCACTTCAGTCCACCGCTCATGATGCTGGATCCGAGGAAATCGTCAGGAGAGGGGACCCACGCCACCGGTCATTGCTGCAGAGGGGTGCCTTCTAAACGAGGGAGGTGACTCCTTCACTCCAAGGAAGATTCCTTCATTGTTCTGGTGCGGGCTGAAGACAGGCTGTCCTCTGAGGATGCACAACCTGGACACAGTTGCGGTTGCTGGCAGGAGCTGAAGATACAATGTTGCAGAAGACGTCTTTGCTTCCTTGTTGCAGCTTGTAGAGTTCCTGGATGGTCCTGATACAGTTTTGTCAGTGAGAAGGTGAAGTAAAGAATGCAGAGGATTCCTGCTGGATTCTTGTGATCTGATTCTGAAGAACCACTCAAGAGAGAGACCCTAAATAACCCTGAAAGGGGTATTGGTCAGCTAAACAGGTAGGCACCTATCAGGGGAGGGCTCTGATGTCACCTGCTGGCACTAGCCACTCAGATGCTCCCAGAGAGATCCTTTATGGTTCTGTTGAAATAAGAAAATATTGAAATTGAGTTAAAAAAAACTCTAACTATGGAAGACTTTCCAAAGCAATATCTGCTACACCCTTCTTGTTGCCAGAATATATAAAGGCTTGTGGGTTCACCAAGAACCCTAGGTATACAAAGCCAGTAACTGAGCTGCACCTTGCAAAGTTTCATCATTGTGTACGGGGTATACAGTAATTCATTTGGTAAAATATAAACAGTGAAAAATGGTTAGCAAGGAAAACTAGGTACTTCCAAAATGGGCACAAGATCTGGAGTTTAGAAGCAGTGGTTATTTGCACATTTCTGAATTTGTGGATTCCCATACTAGCATCTGAATTAGAGGGCAATTCTCAAAATGACTTCTTTCCTACACACTGTCTTACATTTGGAAGGCACGAATACCGAGAAAGACAATTGGTAATAACGCTTGTTCTACTATACTTTGTTTCCCTAAGTCTCCCAATAAAAATGGTACCTCACCTGTATAGGTAGGCCTAGTGCCCGTGACAGGAAACAGGACAAATGTTACTTGCGTGGCTTTCACCAAGTTCTGTTACCCAGACTCCCTCGTAAACCTCAACATTTGTCTAAAAAACACATTTTCCATACATTTCTGTGATGGAAAGTTTTGGAAACTGTAGGAAGCTCCAAACTTCTTTCAATCCAGCATTCCGCCAAGTCGCCGAATAAAAATGGTAGCATACTTGTGTGGGTAGACCTAGTCTCTTCAACAGAAAAACTCAACATGTATGCAGCACATTTTGCACTGAAAGCTGACTCTCTTTTTCCGAAGTGGATAGCGCTAGATTTTGGACCCCAGCTCAGTCTGCACCTAGGGAAACTTAGCCAACCTGTACATTTTCGAAAGCTAGACATGTAGTGGTATCCAGGGTGGGCTGACTTGTGTGGCTCCACCCAAGTTTTTTCACCCAGAATCCCTTGCAAACCTTAAACTGTGGGGAAAAACACATTTCCCATGGAGTGCTGAGTCAAGGTAAGCAGGAAGGAAGGGTGACATTGCTATGTAGATGAAAAAGCCTCACAAAGAAAGAGACAGGCAATGAAAGGATCTTGGGGGCACAAGGGCACATGTGGCACATATGAATAAAGCAGAAAGTGAACAGCACCAGGGGGCATGGCTGGACAGGAACATTCTGAGAAGGTGGGGACATAGATGGGGAAAGTTAAAGGGTGCCAGGCTTGAGAGAGATGCTGAAGGCTGTGATGGAAAGTTCTGGAAACTATGGTGAGTCGCAATCTTCCTTCCACCTAACATTCCCCTATGTCTACCAATAAAAATGGTACCTCGCTTGTGAGGGTATACCTAGTGCCTGTGACAGGAAATGGACCAAAACACAACATGTATGCAGCGCATTTTCCCACCAAAAACTGAACCTCTTTTTCCGATGTGGGTAGCTCTTAATTTTGGACCATAGCTCAACCGGCACCTATGGAAACTTAGCCAACCTGTACATTTTTTTTTAAAGTAGACACCTAGGGGTATCTTGGGGGCACAAGGGCACATGTGGCACAAATGCATAAAGTAGAAAGTGAACAGCGCCAGCGGGCATGGCTGGACAGGAACATTCTGAGAAGGTGGGGACATAGATGGGGAAAATTAAAGTGTGCCAGGCTCCAGAGAGATGCAGAAGGCAGTGTTGGAATGTTCTGGAAGCTGTGGCGGGCCACAAACTTCAAGCCACCTGGCATTCCTCTACGTCTCATGATAAAAATGGTACCCCGCTTGTATGGGTAGACCTAGTGCATGTAACAGGAAATGGCCCAAAACACAACATGGGTCAGGGTACTGAGGACCATGGAGTGCTGAGTCAGGGCAAGCAGGAAGGAAGGGTGGCATTGCCACGTAGACGTTGAAGCCTTGAGAAGAAAGAGACAGACAATGAAAGGATCTTGAGGGCACAAGGGAACATGTGGCACATATAAATAAAGCAGAAAGTAAACAGCGCCAGGGAGCATGGCTGGACAGGAACATTCTGAGAAGGTGGGGACATAGATGGGAAATGTTAAAGTGTGCCAGGATCGATAGAGATGCGGAAGGCAATGATGGAAAGTTCTGGAAACTGTGGTGAGCCACAAACATCCTTTGACCCGGCATTCCACTATGTCTCCTGATAAAAATTGTACCTCGTTTGTGTGGGTAGTTTCAGTACCTGTGACAGGAAACGGTTCAAAGCACAACATGTATGCAGCACAGTTTTCCTCCAAAAACAGAACCTCTTTTCCCGATGTGGGTAGCTCTAGATTTTGGACCCTAGCTCAGCCGTTACCTAGGAAACCTAGCCAACCTGTACATTTTCAAAAAGTAGACACCTTGGGGTATCCAGGGTGGGCTGACTTACGTGACTCTCCCCACATTTTATTTACCCAGAATCCCTTGGAACAAACTGTGAGAAAAACTCACATTTCTGTGATGAAAAGTTCCAGAAACTGTGGAGAACCACACACTTATTTCCACCCAGCATTACCCAACACTCCCAATAAAAATGGTACCTCACTTGTGTGGGTAGGCCTCCTGCCCTTAACAGGAAATGGCCCAAAACACTACATGTATGCAGCATATTTTTCCACAGAAAACGGACCCCCTTTTCCCAATGTGGGTAGCTCTGAATTTTGGATCCTTGCTCAGCCGGCACCTACGGAAAACTAGCTAACTTGTACATATTTTAAAACAAAGACACCTAGGGGTATCCAGGGTGGGCTGACTTTGTGGCCATCCCCATCTTTTTTTACTCAGAATCACTTGCAAATTCCTCACATTTCTGTGATGGAAGGATCTGAAAACTGTGGAGAGACACAAACTTCCTTCTTCCTGGAATTTCCCCAAGTCTTCCAATAAGAATGTTACCTCACTTGTGTGGATAAACCTAGTGCTCACAACAAGAAAGATCCCAAAACACATGTATGCAGCACATTTATCCACCAAAAACTGACCCTCTTTTTCCGATGTGGGTAGCTCTAGATTTTGAACCCTAGTTTAGCCGGCACCTAAGGAAAACATAGCCAGCCTGTACATTTTTTAAAACTAGACATCTAGGAGAATCCAGAACTGTGTGACTTGCATGGATCCCATTGGGTTTTCTTGCCCACAATGCCTTGCAAACCGCAAACCTTTCCTGAAATTACCGATTTTCCTTGCATTTCTGTGATGGAAACTACCGGAATGTGCAGGAATGCACAAAATTCCTACCAACTAGCATTGCCTTACTTGTGCCCCAAAAAATGCTGCCCCACCTGTGTGTCTGGGCGTAGTGCTGCGACAGGAATGGATCACTGCTGCTCAGTGGAAGGTTGGCCACAAGGCCAACCCCCCAAAGGTAGTCAAAACCACACTGTGATGGCCTACGGGTATGCAGCAGGGGTTGGCCACAAGGCTTGGCACTGGGGACCACAGTGCATTTTTGGGAGTGAGGGTGCACCTAGACTCCATTCCTAGGCCACTTTTTGACCCAGGGACCCAATAACTCAGGGCCTAGCAAATTCTTTCAGGGAGGGGGCACTGAGCCCCCTCCTCTCTGGGCCACTTTTGGCCCATGGACCCTGTCACCAGGGCCCAGCAATATATTTAAGGGGGAAGAGGCACACAGACCCTCTGCCCAGGCCACTTTTGACCCTGGGGATCCCATCCCCTGAGGTCTGGCCCCAAATGTGAAATTGGATGGGGGGACGCAGCACCTCTGAACCTGGCCAATTTTGACCTTGGGGACCCCATCCTTGGAGACCGGTCGAATATGTGAAGAGGGGTACACAGACCCCCTTCCTGGGCCGATTTTGGCCCCAGCTACCCCATACATTCGATCCCATGACCTTGTGTCCCCAGCCTGCTCTCTGCATCCAACAAGAGCCAGCATTGCTCCCACCTCAGGGAGCTGCTTAATATGCTCTGACGTCTGCTACTAGTGGCAGCGAGAATTATTCAAGCTCCCACCCTCTGGGAGAGGGCTTCATGTTTGCTCTCAGTTGTTGGGAGATTTGAAATTGCTCCCGCCAAGTGAGAGCCAACACAGGCTTCCCTGTCTATGCCAGTGTAGGTAGGGAAATGATCCTGGGAGTGGCCATCACAGACACAGCATATAAGCTGGCCCTGGGAGATCGGGTCCCCAGGGCCATTAATGCATCATGGGGCTGTGTGGTCCCCCTCCCTTATGCACATTCAGCCGGGTCCTTGGGTATGGGGTTCACGGGGTGAACGCGGCCCAAGGAGGGGTGCTGCATGGCCCTATCCCATATTAAAAAATAAGCCCAGCCCTGGGAGATGGGGTCCCAGGGATGCAAATCAGCCGTGGGAAGGGGGGTAGCAATCCCCCCCTCGTGACTTTACAAATGCGGCCAGGTCCCATGGAACAAGGTCCCTGGGGAAGAAAACAGCACGTCGAGGGGGGCTATGTGCGCTCCCCTTCCCCAAACTATAAATATTGTTATAACATGGTAAACCTTTCTAAACCTACACTGTCTAGAGAGGAAATTGATGTACTTTCACTAGGTTTAGGTTTGTCATTAGGTGTTGATGTGTTGATGTCCTTAGGCCTGTGGAAGGACGTTTTGGCCTTCCACAGATTTGAATTATGTTCAAATCAGGATCGACTTGTTCTTCTTTTGCAGGAAATTGAAATTTAAGAAATGAATTTGCACAAAACCCAAAAGTCAGAGTGCCATATTTGACATCTCCAAAATCAGTTCTCTATATATTAGGGGTAAGGGACTTCTCCATACTATATTCACACTTGAAGATATTGGTAATTATCATGAGGATTTCCACATACATGTGTTGAATTGTGATTTTTGAGTTTGATGTAGACATGAACTGTCCTAACGATTTTAAACCGCTGCCTACTTTTCTACCCCTTGTTGCTTGGGAGGCCATTTCAGTAGTTGAAAAGGGTGCCAGTAAAGATTTGAAACATCTGAGGTACAAATGCTCAATAAGTGAAAAAGGTAGGAATATACGCTACCCACAGTTCAGATCCCTCCAGGACTGAAATACTTACTGCAATATAGTCATACGCCAGTCAGACAAGAGTGCCAATGTTGTTGTGCTGTCTAAAACCATATATCTCAAAGAGAGCTTTAGGCAACTTCAAGATAAGACCTGTTATTCGGGGTTTAGTAAGTTGGAAGCTGTTAAGTCAAATGAAATGCATTAGGACATGTTATCCAAATAGAGAGAAAAGGGTCTCCTGGAGTGGGAAGAATACAGTGTGACAAACTGATAATTCCCATCCTTCATCTGCTGTCCAAATTGCATAGATATACAGCTATTACCCAGGAAAGCCCATTGTGTCATCCATAAGTTCCCTTTTGGAGAATACCTACAAATACATTGATTTCTTTTTTAGACCCTTTCTCACTGCACTTCCTTACTATTTGAAAGACACAACACATTTTTTACAATAATCAATGATATTCAGTGGGTAGATGAATATACACTCTTAACTATAGATGTCACCAGCCTCTACACCTGTATCCAACATGCAGCAAGTATACATGAATGCAATCATTCCATAGGGGCCTGACCCATTTCTTACTTTTTAAACACTGAGATGATTGCTGATATGATTTGGTATTGTCCCAATAACAACTTCTTTATATTTGATAATCATGTGTCTGGGCATACCCAAGGAACAGTGATGGGCTCTTGCGTTGCCCCCACCTATGGACATCTTTTTGTGGGAAGGTGGAAGGAGCAGGTAGCCAGTAACCTGAAATAACTTAAGAAACATGTGGTCTTGTGGACCAGAATTATTGACAACATTTTTGCCATTTGCCATGGGGATGAAATATCCTCAGCCTAATTTGTGTAGAAATTGAACTCTCAACAATACAATCTAGATATTACTGGCCACATAAGTAAATCTTCTATTATGTTCCTGGATGTTCTGCTGAGCGTAGAAGGGAAACTTGTTACTAAGCTGTTTTGCGAACCCACTTCTGGCAAGAGCTTGCTGTATTGTAACAGCTCTCATCCTAACAACCTCATTAACACTATTCCATATGGAGAATTTCTGGGGGCAAAGTACAGTAGTACTTTGCTCTCAGAAACTGTAGTACAGTTGCGGATTTTGAAGCAGAGAGTACGCTCTTGAGCTACAGGTTCAAAAACTGAGGACATAATAACAAAGTCATTCAACAGGCTAAGAAAAGGGCAGATTCAATTACTAGACAAACTTTATTGTACCCAACTGCCAAACTACCTCTTGAGTCTGATAACTTCATTAGGGTTATTACGAATTTCGCTAATCAAGCTCACAATGTATGGAATGTACTCAAAAAACATTGGCATACTGATGATGTTCTTGACAAATATCTGGGCCCAGCACCACAAATCACTTTAAATGATGTAGGTCTATGAGAGAGAGTCTTAGTCAGAACACAGTGAATAGTAGAGGTACGAGGTTGGTCAGTTCCCCTATTGGTTTCTTGTGCTGCAAGAATCACAGAGCATGTCATAACAGTTGTTTTGTTTCAAGTGGGCCTACTCCCAACACAAGACAATTTGTGATCAGAAAAGTTGTAACTTGTAATACTGATTATTGTGTGTACTGCCTTCTCTCTCCATGTTATTTGATGTATGTAGGAAGCATTATATATAAAGCCAAGAAGATAATACCTGAGCATATCAGGGACATATGCCACAGCAAGCAGCATCCAGTGACAAGAAATGTTGCCGAAAAACATTTTGGGAATGAGAACTTGCTACAGTTTATTGTCTTGGACTCAGTGTTACCTAATATCAGAGGTGGGGACAGGGAAAAGGGGACTGCGCAAACCTGAATCACGCTTCGTGTTGGATTTCAACACCCTCTCACCTTTCAAACTTAATTGTGTCAAGGCGTTCTCTGTACACTTAACCAAATTGTGATTTGATGCTTCTTTCTATGTCTTGTTTTCAGTAGTGTCAGCCTGTGTTAACTGATTTTAATTCAATTTTGTCCCATTTTGTCTTTTCACTCAGAACTCTTCACTTCACTGGTGTTCATGTAGTCAGCATGTATGGGGACTTCAAGCAAAAAGATTGACCTTGCTTCATGTCTGTTGCCCACATGGGTTGGATTTTGTGCACCTTTGTGAGAACGTTTTATGTATCCTTATGCATTAGCCCACATGGGTGTTTCACAACTATTTAAATCAGGGTTTTTCTCCTTTTCATAGCGCATGTAGTTGGACAAGGTCATTCAGTTCTTGCTTGGGGTTTTTTGCCCAGCCCCATGTAGTATGCATTATCATTTAGGGTGCTTGCTGCCGAGGTGATTGAACCTCAGTGTTTACATTGTGCACATGATCATTAAGCACAGTATCCAGGCTGCTCACAATTTTGGTTCTTACTGGGTGCTTCATCTAGCAAGCTTATACTTAGGGCTTGTGCACTACTATTAGTCCTACACATTCCTATCAGGTTAAACATATCACAGAAGGCCTCAAGCTTCATTTATAAATGTGAATGGAGTTCCTCATTGCTATTCATTCCTTGTGGAATAACAGAGCTAGCATCCTTCAAAATTAAACAGGAGTCCAATCTCCATATAGTGGCAACACAATCCCCACCACTTGTCGACATCAGGGCAGTGCGCACTCTATGGGTGACTAGAATGCAAAAACCTAACAATTTCAAGCTAACATAATTTATGCATTGTGCTGATATGCTGTTGTTTAACCTTTTGCATTACAGAGTTTAATCCTGAAGACTTATGTTCAGCGTGCATATAAATACTGTTAATATGCAATGTACTGCTGTAGGCTTTCAGACTGTGTCAGGGTGTGGTCCCTTTCCAGGGCCTTCTATAAACCTTCCCTGCAGCATGCCTGGGTTTGGTTTGTGGGCTGGGCTTAGACTCTATAAAAGGGAGCCAGCCCAGCTCCACGTGCTCACTATTCAGAGGTCCCGGTGCAGAGCAGCAGCAACTTCCTGAGCTCCTGTTCCGGAGGACTACTTTGATCTTCTAGGCCTTTGCCCATCATTTACATTGGTGATCCTTGATGAGGGCGGTAAAACGGAGGTCGGGCTGGGCCCCTGATCCCGTTTTCGAAGGCATTCGAGTTCTTGGGCCTAATTTCCATGTTAAGAGATTTTACTCTGTGTGTGTGAATTTGCTCTGTTTTTTTCTGACATTTACATGTTAATCTTTGAATCGGCAAGACGCGCAATTCTTTTCTTGAGTACAAATCTTGATGTTCATTGTGCGCTACCATTTCTTGGCAGTTACATGGTGGCATTTGAATCGGCAAGACGCGCGATTCGTTCCTTGAGCTTTAACCCTTGACATTCATTGTGCGCTACCATTTCTTGGCAGTTACATGGTGGCATTCGAATCGGCAAGACCCGTGCGATTCGTTCCTCGAGCTTTAACCCTTGATATTCATTGTGCGCTACCATTTCTTGGCAGTTACATGGTGGCATTCGAATCGTCAAGATGCACAATTCATTCCTCGTGTTTTAACTTTGATATTCATTGTGCGCTACCATTTCTTGACAGTTACATGGTGGTATTAGAATCAGCAAGAAGTGCGATTTATTTCTTGAGTGTAATTCATGTTATTCCTTGTACGCTACCATTTCTTGTCATTCATATGGTAGTCCTCGAATCGGCAAGTCGCACGATTCCTTTTCTTGTGTTTAATTCATGATATTCATTGTTTGTTACCATTTCATTACATGTATTGGCTGACATTCGAATCAGAAGAACACGCAATTCTTTTCCTGTGTTGAACTCATGCTAATTAGCGAGCGTTACCATTTTATGGCATTTACTTAGTGGCCTCTGAATCGGCAAGACGCGCGATTTATTTCTCGGCTCTAACTTATGTTATTCATGATGCACAATCATTCCATGGTATTTACAACCTTGTGAAAATCTGCAATGTGTGCAATTCATGTTTCTGCAATTTTGAGAAAACTAAAATGCTAGAGTTCTAGATGTGATATGGTATGTACATAATAAGTTCCTCAAGCACAATTCATATGATGTTTTTTTTAAAATCATTCAGATTATTTCCTGATCCTCATGCAAAAGATAATACTTGAATTTGAATGTTGCATTTAACCTTTCTTGATTCCCTCACAGGTATCCAGTCATCTTGAGGCCTAGTTATTTGAGCCCATGTTTAAATTGTCCATGTTTTCAGAATGACAATGCTTAGAGTCATAGCCTAGTACTGATTAATATGATATAATCGTGATATTGTGTGTTTTAACCTTTTGCTTCCTACAGGTCTCCTTCCCAGCTGTTCCCTTCCTAATCCCCTTTTCCCCACTTGGGTTCTCTTAGACTCTGTGACATTCTAATCAGAGTATTGAAGCTGTCTTGTGGTGGAAGTGTTGGGAACGTGCACAGACCCCAAGGATCTGGTGACCCTGACACCTCTGGGCTTTCTCGGGAGATGAGTCAATGCCAAAATACTTGACTTATTTCCAATCACTGTTATGTTTTTCTTGGAAATGGTTTGCTGCCCCATAACTTTGGTCATTGTTTGGAATGGCTCTCCAATGCTCACGTATTCACTTTTCAACTGGAAACAGGTGATCCTATATACCTTTTCCCACATGGGCAAAACATAACATAAATCACAAATTCTGTGCCACAATGGATCAATTTGGGAATCCTCTATCTTCTCTTTACTCTCTGCAGGGTGACCTCCTACATGTTACTACTGTATTTACAGGCCTTGCATCATCCATACTTGTCAAAACCCTTTCCTTGTTCTGACCAGGTTGTTTTTTTAGATGATAAATGGCTGTGTACCAACATATCCTTTAAGGATGAATTATTTTCATACTTAATAAAGGAGTTATCCCCTGTTTTATCCTTCAAAACCGGATTTTGTAAAGGGATTCCCCACCTGTTTTTCTAAATGTGTCTTAGTTTTCGAGACTGATTGTTGAATTTAGTAATAAAGCTCATCGTTTTTCTGCTTTCTTGTTTTTCTTTCTTACCGGAATGTTGCAATCCAGACAGTACATCCTCTCGTCTAACTTTGTCAACCATATCACTAGCCTGTTTTAGTGTTTTTTTAGGTAGTTTCTACTCTATAATCAACTTGTCTCTCTTGCTTTGCTGCTAAATACGTTCACTCCAATCTACAGTTTATTTTAGCTCGTAAATATTTACTATATTGAATACTTCACCTAAACCTCAGGGAATGGCAGGTCACAGCATGCAGAATTGAGCTACCTGCTATTTTCTTCCTGAACAATTCAGTTGCTAAAATTCCATCAATGACAGATACCCATAGGACTAGAAACTCTATTGTTTTCTGACTATACTGTATGGAGAATGTCAAATTGACATTTTTTTTAAAATTTCTTGTGGAACGTTTTCAGATCTGTCTCACTTCCCTCCACACAAAGAAAACATCATCTGTAAATCTGAGCCAAATACTGACTCTATCCTTCCAGTTCACAAAATCACTCTTCCAGAGCACCTGACGAACACACTGGTCCCTCAATATGGAGGATGATTATATTTTGTGATCAACTCTATGCCTGAGAGAGTGCATTTATTTAAATGTTTGGACTTTATATATATATATATATATATATATATATATATATATATATATATATATATATATATATATATGTTGGAGTGGTGAAGATTGGAATAGTAGGGTGATGTAGAGTGGAGTGGTGTGAAGTGTTGTGTAGTGGCGAGGGGTGGGGTAGGGTGTGGTAGGGTAGACTGTTATGGCATGTGTGGGGAACGGGGCTGATTGCGGAAGCCCCTTAAATTTTTTGTCACATTTTTAGCTGATACTGGTGTTTTCTAACTCTGGCTATGCCCTGGCCACTGCTAACCACTACCAGGGCCAGGGCTCTGTTTAAAATGGAATATGAAAATTAGGCCTAATTATAATTGGCGTTGACAACCTACCTGTAAGCCCCTAGTATATGGTATGGCAGATAGGTGAAGGGAACACAGAGTAGATAGGGCACACCTTGGTGCACTGCTGTGGTCCCTGGTGTCATTGTAAAGGCAGTCCTGCCTTGCTGGCTGCTCTTAAGTTACAATTAACCCCAAACTCGACTTTGGAATTAAAAGTACATCCAAATTCTCAAACCACCTTATTTTTGTAACTGTGTGAACCCTATGGCCTGCCCTAGGTGCTCCCAGGGTTGGATGCAATATAAATATAAGCAGGGACCTTATAAAATATGTTTTTTAAGCCCTGGTTAGGGAAAAACAGCCAAAGTTGTTTTTCCCCATTGTAGTCAAAAGGCTCCATAGGCTAACATTGGGAGACTTTATTTTAAAATAATAAAGTCTTATGTCCACTAGAGATGAGCTAAATATAGCAGCTTTGGTACCACATTAAAGGTCAGATGTAGCAAAGGTTTTTACCCATTCTGTGTCTATGGGAAAAAGTGTTCATACATATGGCCCTAAATATTATAATACATTAAAGCACAGGGAAAGAGTTTTAGAACTCTTTATGAAAGTTACCAAATTCAGCTCTGTAGTGCCCTTTCCTGATAGGTCAGCCTATAACAGCCTGAGCCAGGCTACCTTGATGAGGTGTGAAGTGGCCTGGGTTGAGACAAAGAAGGCGTCTGGTGGGTGGAGGACTGCTGCAGCAGATGACATAGCAGAATGAGGGAAGTGTAGCCAAACTGGTCTTCAAAGGAGGAAAGCCGTTTGGGACAGAAACTGGTCCTGCCCCATTTCCACCTCCCCTAGACAGATGGGAGGCCCAATGATCAGATTAGGTGAGGGGCTTAAATGTGTGCTAAGGGAGATGTGGCCACACCAGTGGGTGGACTCAGCCAGATGTAACCTCTAAGGATGGATGTTTGTCATCTTGGATTTTTAGAGAATGTTGCTTTCTGGGATTGATTTTTGCCACACTTTACAGGAAGTGGTCATTGCAGAGGGTGGTGGCCTGCACCCCATTAGACAGAGGCACCCCCCTTCTTCCCACCCCAGGAGCAATTATAAATATGTCAGGGCTGCCCCACAATTCAGATCCCTGCGGGAAGAAGATACTGGAGAATAAGGACTTCCCTGCTGGACCACTGGCCTGCACCTGGACAGTGTACTCACAAGGCCTGCACCAGCAGCACATTTTGGGCTTCAACAAGAAAAGGACTTTGCCTTGCTTCTGCAACTCTAGGAGTGGACTCACTCTAAACTACAGATACAAAGGAGCTGATAAGAGTCCTCTACATCAAGTCCTGCAAGAAGAGCCCAGCTGACCATGTCTAGTGGCTATTTGAGTATTCTGCCCAGGTGCATTCTGGGAATTTTAGTCCCAACTCCTGAGGAGCAACTCAGAACTTCTGAAACATTTGATCCTGTTTGTGGACACTTCATGGGCTACAAAAGGACCTATAGAAGAAGATCCAGAAGTTTGGGGAAGTTTGGAGCAACTGTTGTAAAAAGCTCCATAAGTTGAAAGGTGCATTTGTGGGTATTATAGTCCCAGACCCCCAAGAGGCAACTCAGAGCCTCTGAACCCTTGGCTGGGGCAGTGGACCAGTTTCCTGAATCAAGAAACTTTTCTGAAAGTACTTGTAACACTGTTACATGGTGGATGGCCTGAACTCTGTACTTTGTCCCTGTCCAGAGTGACCTATTGTTTTTTAATCCTTTGTGCACTATTTGCTTGTAAGCACTGTTTCTACTTTTAGGGCCATATGTATGAAAACTGGAGCTTGCGAATCGCAAATAGCGATTTTTAAGAAATCGCTATTTCCGAGTCGCAATTGGCCATGTAACAATATTGCGATTCAGAAATAGCGATTTCTAAAAAATCGCTATTTTTGATTTGCGAGGCCCATTTACTGAATCGCAATTTGCATTATGGCAAATTGTGATTTTTTTGTGATTCAGTAAAAAATCGCAAACTGAGAGAAAGTTTGAGAATGCATACCTGGCGGAGCCTGATGACATCACCAGCAGGAAATTAGTCATCCCAGGCAGTTTCAGGTGCCACACCCAAACCAGCATCCTGAGAGAGAGCAGCCCAGCCACACAGAGCAGCACTCAGAAGGAGCAAGAACACCTGAGCCAGGATGGATACCCCAGGCCAAGCACAGGAGAAGGGGGAAAGGAAGCGCAAGCTGAAATTCAGCGAACAGGAGCTTGAGGTACTAACTGAGGAGGTGGTGAGGAGCCATGACCGCCTGTTTGGAAAAAGCTCACTCCAGGTGCCTGAGAGTGAAAAGAGTAGACTATGGCTGGACATACAGTCCAAAATCTGCGCTATTGGAGTGGCACAGCGCTCCATTGAAGAGATAAAAAAAGGTGGTATGACCTGCGGTCCCATGCAAAGGAGAGGGTGGCAAGGAGACTTGCGGAGGCCAGGGGTACACGAGGCGGTCCACCCACAGAGGCACCATCAACACCATTGGAGGACCTAGTGCAGTCCACACTCCTCCCTGAAGCTGTGACTGGGGTCACAGAGATTGACACCTCTGGCACACCAAGTACCAGCCAAGGTAAGTGCAATATTGTTTTGTAACTCTATATGTGTATGCACAAAAGCCCCTTAGGAATTAGCAAGTAATGTGAAACAGTGTGAGAAGTAGCCCAGTCCACATCTTAGAAGCAGCACTACAATGCATTAAGGGAATGGCAGTCCACAACCTAGAACTGAAAGTAGCACAACAATGTATTTAAGCATGGTGACACCCAAGGAACACAACACTGTGTAGAGCAGTACCTGTACCTTTATTGCCATTGTCTGACCGAAAATGTAACATATAGAACTGACATGCTGCATATTGTTGCTGCAGGTGGGCCAGGCCCAGCAGCCACAGCATCTGCATGGGTAGGCGAGACAGACACCCATCTCCCCTCAGATTCGAACACCAGTGGGTCCCTCCACATAGCGACTGGACAATGCAGGGCCAGGCCACTGCCACTACCAGAGCTCAGCAACGACTCCGATGAGCAGCAGGAAGGGCCAAGTACCCCATCAGCACCAGACAGGCGCAGCCAGATTCAGGAGGGCAGGTGTCATCCAACCACAGCACCACGCAGGATAGCGACAGAGTCCTGGGCACAGCAGCATGAGTCAGTTAAGGGTCCCTCCTTATTCGGTGGCCTGGAAGCTGCTATGTTGCAGCAGCAGCATCTGCAAAATAAGCAGATCCTTGCATTAGACAGAAACCTGCGCAAACATAACCGCAACATGATGGGCCTGCATCGCCAACTTGACTCCCTCAATAGTAACATTGTACTGCTGCGTGAGGGACAGGTGCGGGCATCACAGGACACCAGGGACCTAACAAGTGCTGTCCGTGAACTCTGCCAGGAGCTGCGCCATGAGAGGGTGAGCCAGCGCAGACAGGAGTGCAAATTCCGTACCATGTTTGGCAGCTACTGCCGTTCCTCTAACAGGATGGCAAATTCGACAGCACTGATTGCCCGTCATGCAGTGGCTGCGCAAGTGGAGGCAGCACACAGCAGCAGGGACGTTGTCAATGGACTTGTGCAGATCACAAATGTGATCGAACACATTATGGGACCAAGATCAGCCACTCCGAGTGAGCTAGCACTGGGCGACACTGAGGACAGTTCCAGCCTCAGCAGTGAAGCCGTACCAGCAGCGGAAACCAGACGGCGCAGTGCCAGGCACAGCACTGCCACTGAGGGGGACAATAGAGGTGCCAGTGACGTAACTAGGCACCTGAGCGGTGTGCGTGGGTGAAAAAAATGACTCTTGCTGCCATTGGACTGCTGTTGATACTATGAAGAAATAGTGCATAACTCGGGTTCTTCGTTGGTTTGCGTTTGTCACATCACCTGTTTTTTGTCTTACTCACATGTACATTACCTGACTTAAGGTAATAAATTTATTTCACTACAGGTACAGTTGTCAGAGGATTTGTGTCATTAATACTCATGTCTGAAATGGTTGTGTGCGATGTTGGCACGCCTTTGCCTTCCCTCTGCTGCACTGGTCCTGTCTGCTGGCTGTAGAGGTCGTATGGGATCGTCATGCTCATCTGATTCAGTATCACTGATTTCTAAAGGTATGCCCCTGGTGGTAGCTATATTGTGCAGGATTGCACAAGTAGCCACTATTCTACATGTTGTCTCTGGACTGTACTGTAGTGCCCCTCCACTTTTGCGGAGGTACCGGAAGTGACTCATCAGCAGTCCAAATGTGCGCTCCACCACGTTGCGGGTTGCCCTGTGTGCTGCATTGTATCTCCGTTCAGCTGGTGTTGTAGGATTGAGGTAGGGCGTCATCATGTAGGTGCGCACTGCGCAAGCACTGTCTCCTTGAAGGGACAGAGGGTGTGATGAGTAACTGAGCCATCTGACATCGGTACGCCATCAATGCACCAGTGTACAAAGGGACATTACCTAGTAGATATCCTTCACCAAACTCCCCAGGTAGCAATCTTGTGTGACTCCCGCTGTGGCGAAAGATGTACGAATCATGTGTGCTCCCTGGGTACCTGGCCACAAGATTAGTAATGATGTAGGAGGCATTGCATATCACCTGTATATTCATGGAATGTTGGTATTTCCTGTTGTGGTACACATACTCTGTGGCTGATGGTGGACAGATTGCCACATGTGTGCCGTCTATGGCACCTAGGACGTGGGGGAACTGTGCTATCTGGTAAAACTCTATTTTTGTCTGCTGTAATTCCTGTGGGGTGTGAGGGAATCTGATGTACTGGTGTAGTTTGCTCAACATGGCTTTGATGAATACACTGAAAAGTCTGGAGAGGGTACTCTGTGTGACCCCCTCCAGTTGCTGCTGTGACCCCTTGATAGCTCCCTGAGGCGAGTAAGTGGAGGGAGCATAATACCTGCACATGGGTGGGTATGCTGTGAGTCCTTAGTGTTCTGCGCTGCAGTATGGGTTGTAGCTCAGCTATCAGATCAAGTATCATGGCTGAGTTCAACCTATACCTCTCATATATTTCCTCCTCTGTCAGGTCAAAAAGTGTAATGCGCACTCTGAAAATGCGCTCCTGTCTCCTCCTCCCTCTCCTCAAACCTGCCAAGATCCTCATCCTCCTCGCCATGACGTAGAGTGCAGCCATTGTGGAAAAGAGTCTGAGGCATTCTGGGCCTCTTTATATAGGTTGCACCTGGTTACCACCTGGTTTCAGTTCATGGTATTTTGCATGTGCAAAATGCCATTCTGCGAAAAATCGCAATTTGTGATTTTTTTATGCATCTCTTTGCAACTTGGATTTTGCGCCTCGCAATTTGCGCCTAGCAATTTCCTACTGGAAATCCCGAATCGCAAAATGTGACTTGCAAAACCAGGTTGCAACACAAAAAAAAGCAATTTTAGTGATTTCTTATTTTTGGTCTGCGAATGCCTTTCATGCATCTGAGACCACGTTTTTGCACTCGCAAACGGCCGATTTTTGCGATTTGCACCGATTGCAAGTGCAAAAAAGTTTCATACATCTGGCCCTTGATCTTTAAAAATTCAAATCTCTGGTTCCCTACATCAGATTTTTGTCATTTTGGTGTCATTTTAAAGATAAAACTAGTTCCTACGTTTATAAATTGGTGTCAAATTTTTATTGTGCGGTGCGTTTTACTTATTTATTGTTTTGTTGATATTAAATGCTTTACACGCTTGTCTTCTACGTTAAACCTAGCTGCTCATGGGCCAAGCTGCCAAGAGTTGAGCAAGAATTAATTTACTGAGACCTCGAATGGACCTAGTGGGGGTTTGTGGCCTTCTGCTAGTGTAAGTACCTACCTGCCCTTACCAATAACCCACTTTCCAACAGCGTGCAGCGTATTAGCGTTCAGTGGAGTGGCATACTGAGGATTGGCATAGAGTGGATTTGTGTAGAGTTAAATAATATAGAGAGTAGTGGCATACAGTGGAGTGCCATACAGCCGAGTGGCATACAGTGGAGTAGAATGGAGTAGAGTGGAAAAAGGTTGAGGGCAGTGGTGTACAGTGGAGTGACATAGAGAGGAGTGCGAGGTAGTGAAATAATGTAGAGTGGAGTGGCGTAGAGTGGAATGACATACAGTGGAATAGCCTAGAGTGTAGTAGCATAAAGTGGAGTGGCGTTGAATGTAGTGATGTACCCTATGATAGCATACAGTGGAGTGTCATAGAGTGGAGTGACGAATAGTGAAGTGGTGTACAGTAAAGTGGCACACAGAGGAGTGGCAGATACTGATGTAGTGTATAGTAATGTAGCATACACTGGAGAGGTGTATAGTAGATTTTGATAGAGTGGAATAGTATAAAATGTAGTGTCACAGAGTGGAATATCATAGAGTGGCATGACATAGAGTGAACGGGCATACAGTGGACTGGACTGAAGTGTTGTAGGATGGAGTGGCATGGTAATAGTGTACAGTGTAGTGGTATAGAGTGGAGTGCGGTAGAGTGGAATGAAGTAACCAAAAGTGGAATGGTGTATGGTGAGAGTGACGTACAGTAGAGTGGAGTGTGGTACTTGAAATAGACGTAGCATGAAAGTGGGCAAGCGGATGCCATTGTTATGTGGTAGGAATATAGATTATGAGATGTAAACGGTATGTTTTGGTAGTAGGTTAAGTAAATGGCATAAAAGTTATAAGTGCTAAAATAGTTAATTATATATTGTGCCTCTGTATACTGTGGTAATTTTGCAGTATACAGCGGTACTTGCTGATGAGAAGGCATTATTTGACTGGCTAATGGTTTCCTTTACAAAACATTGAAAGGCAGCTATGTAGTTTTCAGCACACTTTCCCTGCCTTCTGGCTACGTCTTAAATATTGGCAAATAGTAGGTTATGTTGTTGTCTCAACCTATTACCACTTTAGTAAATTGGTAACAGTTAGAAAAACTTATTTATATGTTTCTATATATTTTTACATCACTTTATGAAGAAACATGCTATTTTTTAAAACTTTTTTATTAGTGCTGTAATTTGTAGGCATTTTGCGGTACTGCATACACTTTCTTTTTATAAAAAATTAAATATGTAAAAAAATGAAAATACACAGTCGTACACTAAGGCCCTCATTTTAAGAATGGCGGTAAATGCCGCCTACTGTCGCGGTAACGGCACCAAAACACCGTCGCCGCGGCTACCTACCGGCCGCCATATTATGACCGTAGCTGGAATTCTGCCAGAAGGCTGGCAGAATTCCGGCTAGGGTCATGGCGGCGGACGGAGGTAATGCAGCGCTGCTGCCAGCAGCATCGCCACTCCAGTAGACCGCCATAGACCGTAATACAGCGTGGCAGTGTTCTGCTGCCGGACACTTCTGTTGGCAGCAGCGCATCCCGTCTCCTGCGGGAGGACCCCCTGCAAGCACTTAGGTCGGGTGCTCCGACAGGGGAGGAGGGTGGGAGGTGTTGTGTGTATGTGTGGTGGTGTGTGTGTATGTGATTGTGTGTGTGCATGCGGGTGTGTGGCATGTGTGTGTTCATGAATGGGTGTGAGTGTGCGTGTATGTTGTGTGGTGTGCATGCATGTGTGCTAGAATGTATGTAAGTTTGTGTGAATGAATGTATGCATGCGTGGGTGAATGTGGGTCTGAGTTTGTGTACGTGTGTGTATGTCAGTGTGTGAATGTGTATGTATGTCGGGGGGTCAGGAGGGAGAGGTCAGGGTGGAGGAGGACTCTGTGGAGGGGGGTGGGGGAGACTTCTATCAGTGTTAGGGAAGGAATTCCCTGACACTGATGGTGCCTAATGCCATGGGTTTCATGGCAGTAAGAATGCTACGAAAACCATGGTGGTAGGCGGGGTCAAAATCCCACGGGTTGGACAGTGACGGCAGCCTCTCTGGAGACTGATGTCTCCAGCCCGGTGGCTGTTACCAGCCTGGCAGACGGAGTGGTAAGCCAATGTCATATTTTGGGAAAGGTACCGCCAGCCTGTTGGCAGTACCTTTCTCCAAAATACTACCATCCGCCAGGGACATAATAAGGGCCTATATTTGCAAAATATAGTGTAGTACAGTGTACTTTTACCTTTTTAACATTTTTTTAAGTACCACAGTAATGCTGACGAAGTGCTCTGGTATACCGTACATTTTTTAAAAATATGTAGAAACTTGTAAATAATTTTCCTTACCAATTACTAATTACTAAAGTGGAAATAGGTAGGGGAAATATAAAACTTAACACTTACGTATATCTGAGATCGCAACCTAGAACACAGTGAACTTAAAACAACTTGACTGCCTTTAACTTTTGCAAGGCAGTCATTAACCTATCACATAATGCCTTGTCATTTCTATGCACAACTGTTGTTTTGCAAAATACTGAGAAATATAGCAAAAGTACTGTGACAACAGGTATTCCTAAGTTAAACTTCCTTATAACTTACAATATACTTCCTCCGCTAACATGTAGTATACAAAAGTGTCAAATGTGTACCATAATGTATGGTACTGCTAAATTTTATTGAAATCCATTCAGCCATTTTTTGGGCTACATCCTATACAAAAGTCTATCGCAAATGAATTGGTGAAAAAACACGTTTTGGGACCCTCCATTTATCTTTACACCCTCTTGACCAATCATTGTGAAACTTTCCATTTTCCACCAACGTAGAAATTCGTCGAACGGGGGAAAAGTTATTAGCAATAAAAAATCTGACAAATTCCTATACCTGGGAATCTTAATTACAGAGCAGCTACTACAATTCTGTAATACATATATTTTCATTTTTTTTAAGGTACACCTGTGTGGAGTTACAGAAAGCATAAATACATTGAGAATGCTCAGTATGGTTCTTTGTAGAGTATGGAGGTCGTGTACAAGCAGCAGGGGAAAAAAGAGACACGGTGACAACTAAAGCACCGAGCCCAGCGATATCATGCACAATGCTATGGTTCACCCAAACTAATTTACAAAGACAAGTGTGCGTCTAAAGTTAAGAATACACATAGGGTAATGACTCATTACAAAAAAAAAACTTATTTGATGTTTGTTAACTCAAGCGTGTGTTCAGGGGCTCAGAAGGGCACCCCACAGCTCTTGCACATCAGCAGCGATGGAACACTCGAGCCCTGTCTGCCCGGGTGTTCACTGAGTGTCACGGCTCTTGCACAGCAGCAGCGATGGAACACTCGAGCCCTGTCTGCCCGGGTGTTCACTGAGTGTCACGGCTCTTGCACAGCAGCAGCGATGGAACACTCGAGCCCTGTCTGCCCGGGTGTTCACTGAGTGTCACGGCTCTTGCACAGCAGCAGCGATGGTTATCAGAGCGCTGAGTTCAGAGAGAGGAACCTGTAGTCTTTGCTCTGCTCTGTGTCACTGTGAGCGGGAGGCTAGCACCTTGCTGACAGTAATAATCTGCAGCGTCCCCAGCCTCGGCCCTGCTGATGCTGAGAGTGAAGTCAGTGCCAGACTGCCTGCCACTGAAGCGGTCTGAGACCCCAGACTGGCGGCTGTCGGAATTATAAAAGAGGAGCTTGGGGGCTTCTCCGCGCTTCTGCTGGTACCACTGCAAATCATTGCTGATGCCTTGACTTGGTTTACATCTGATTGTGATGGTGTCTCCCAGAGACACAGCAAGGACTTCTGGAGTCTGTGTTAGCACAATCTGCCCTCTGGACTCTGAACACAGAAAGACAATTAATAGCAATAGTAAACAGCGAACAATGGATACAGGTATGAAAACTTTAGAAAAACATTAAACATCCCATGTACGTTTTGTATTGTAAAAGTGTATACCATACAAATCTCATTGCAGCCCAGCAGTCAAAGCTCTTACCATGAATCCAGAAAATAAATATCCAGAGCTGAGTTGGTAACTTCATATTCATTGCTCTAGAACGATCATCTCTTTCTATGTTCTGAAGTATTATCAGAAAATATCGATTTATAACCAGGCAACACAAAATGGAAAGCCTCCAGATGGAGCTATGCAAAAACACCAACAACCTGTATGTAAATATGGTTTGTGTGTTTCCATATTGCTTCTGCCTGTTGAACTTTAAAATTATTAATGGTAATGAGGACGCCTCATGTGCATTCGCCCTTGTACTGTGAAAGTTTTATTGATTCCCTTTTTCAGAAGATCTGAAGAATTAGAACTAGGTTTTGTACCTTAATCCTCCATCTCTTTGCAGATAGAGTAGCATTGAAGGAGCTGCTCATGCACTAGTTGCTTACAAGCCAAAGGCCTCCAAACCACAACCATTTACTGCTAAATCCGGATGTAAGTAAGTAATAATGTATTGTACAGATAATAAAATCCAATACAAATGAACAGGGGAAGAAAAAAAAAAAAAAACATGACAATCAAAATAAATATCCTCAAGGACTGAATTCAAACTAAAAGCACATCATAAGTTGCACATGTGACATGTTAAAAGACATTTCTCCCAACAATAAATAAAATACAAATCACCCAACCCAGAACCCCACATAAAACACAAGGCAATATACATAGGCACAGCCTTAAGGTGCATGGTGCATGAATTAATAATTGCGCTAAGCATCAGTTTATACTGTTAGAGCTCCTCATCCTAACCAATAGTGAGCAAAATGACAAGAGCCTGGAAAGATTCCAACTGGACGTGTTCGTTGCTCGCAGTGCCATTAAATTTAGATGGTGCAACTTAAATACATTTGGTCAGTAACACATTTAGCATTGGATTGCCAGGGTCCAGAGACTAGATAATAGCTTGTCGACAGGAGCGGACTCCCAATTCGATCCATTTGCTCCGGAGCAAGAGTCTACGCTCCTTTAGTAGAGCTGGGCACAGACAAACCACATGGTCAATGGTTTCATCTGCATTACTACAGCCTCTACATGTCACACTGTCCCCGGGGGGAGGCTGCTATTTGGGCCGGTGTTTTAAAAAAAAAAAACAATCACCCATCCTTAGGGCAAGAAAGGCCTTTTTCAACCAAAACCCATATGTACAAGAGAAAAAACTGGAGGGCACACCTGGCTTAAAGTGACCAATTACTGCCCAAGCATGCTTCCGATGGACAAGAAGAGAGCAATCTGAATGATAAGAATACAGTTTGATAAGCCTTTTAATCTCTGATTTAAACAGGGAATAGGGGGGATTACTTTCCCAAAGATCGCCATTAAACAATCACATTTTGCATTCAATCAAAAATTTGGAATAGATGCACTTCGATTTTGGCCTGCTAATTACTTGCCACAGGACTGCCTCCAAGTGGCCGTCCAATGCCTGACGCAATTTATAACACAACTTCAAAAAAGCAACAGCGTCGACTGCCACCAAATCCGGAATCCCAAATTCCAGCCGTACCTGCGCGGGTGAGGCCAGGTGTGGAACATGAAAGACTATCTTGTAGATTTTATTATCCAACCTGTTTAATAGGCAAGAGCCTTTGCCCAACAGAATTTCTTGACCATAGGCCAACGAGGGATTGGTTTTTGCTCTCATAACATCCACTAAAGAAAGAAGGGTATGCCCCTTTAAAACCTTAGCTAATTTGGAAAAGGCCACCTGCAAGGCCACAGCTTTAAGTTCCATTTCCTTCTTATGTTTAACAAAACTGCCCTTGGAGTCAAAATGTACCCCTAGAAATGTGTAGGACTGGTCGGAAACAAGTTTACGGTTCTTATAGTACCAGCTAAAGCTCAAATGTTTTTTCCTCCCAGAGGGGACCACTTTTGTTTTAGACAAGTTAACCTCTAACTGATTTGCGGAAGAATACGTCGCAAGTTGGTTAAGCAACCGTTGAAGGCCGATCTTAGTGCAACTAAACAAAACAAGGTCATCAGCATAAAGCAGGTGACCAAGCCTGAAGCCACCAATCTTGGGGGGATGAGAGTTGATGGCGTCAAGAGGTGTTGACATATCTGCAATGAACAGATTAAAAAGAAGAGGAGCCAATACACAAACCTGTTTCACACTACGAGTGGTGGGAATTTTCCTAGATAAGGAGCACCCGTCACCAAGCTTAATACGAACCCAGGTGTTAGTATGGAGTTCTATAATGGCACCCAAAAGAACTGGGGGAATGCTCCAGCTTTGTAGTTTGGCCCATAGGGCACTCCGGGGGATCCGATCAACTGCTGCCTTGAAGTCCACAAAGCAGCAATTCAGCATCAGGCATGACGAGATCTCCCTATCAATCAAGATAGAGAGTGCTAATAAATAAGTTGAAGTGCCTGAACCAGTAGATAACCCCGTTTGGACTATAGGAATTAGTGACTTTGATTCAACCCAAGCACGGAGATCCTGCAACAAAAGGCTGGCATAGAACTTAGCCTCATTGTCCAGCAGGGCTATCATCCTAAAAATGGCAGGATCTGATCTTGAGCCATTTTTATATAGAGGATGAAGGATGGCACCATGCCAGGGGTCAGGTATGGTTGAAGTTAAAAGGCAATGTTCAAACAAATGTGCAAAATGGTTGGACCAAAGGAGGGGATCCTGCTTGAATAATGCCTGTGGAAGACCATTGGGACCATGGGCTCCAAATTGCTTAGCCCTCAAGATGATGTGGGGGAGGCGTAATTGGAAAGACTTCCTTACTCCCTGCAGGGAGATTGGAGACCCTGTAAATGGGGGACACATTTAAAATGAGACAACGAAAGATCTATGGACCCCCTCATCCAGGGGTTCCCCATCGTGCTCGCTATCTGAAAAATGGGTGGTCAAGTAGGCCGCCCATGCTCCTTCTAAAATATCAACAAGGCCCGAGTCCCTTTGGTTACTGTTTAGATTATTGATAAGGGACCAAACTTTTATGGAGTTTGAATCTCTACTTGCTCTTAAAAATTTGAACCAAAACTGGCTGAGATAGGTCTGATAGTCATCATAAACAGCCTTCCTATAATCTTTCCTCAGTTTTTTATATTCAATGAATAGACACTCAGAATCGGGGCTTTTCCTGATTGCCCTTGCTAGCCTATTGTCAGAGTCACCAGATCCTCGGGGTCTGTGCAGGTTGAATAACATAGGCTAGACTCAAGAAATAAATCACGCGTCTTGCCAACTCGAAAACCACCAAGTAAATGCCATGAAGTGGTAGCGCATAATGAACACTGTGATTTTAAACACAAGAAATGAATTGCGCGTATTGCCGATTCGAGCACCCCTAAATAAATGCCATGAAATGGTAACGCTCGCTGAATAGCATGAGTTCAACACAAGTAATGAATCGGGCGTTCTGCTGATTTGAATGTCAGCCAATAAATGTAATGAAATGGTAACACACAAAGAATATCATGAATTAGACACAAGTAATGAATCGCGCGTCTCGCCGATTCGAAGCCCACCATGTGAATGCCAAGGACTGGTGGCGCACACTGAATATCATGAATTAATCACAAGAAAAGGAATCATGTGACTCGCCGATTCGAAGACTACCTTATGAATGACAAGAAATGGTAGCGTACAAGGAATAACATGAATCTAGACACCGGAAAAGAATTGCGCCTCTTGCCGATTCAAATGTCACCATATGAATGTCAGGAAATGGTAGCGTACAATGATTAACATGAATTACACGCAAGAAATGAATCGCGCGTCTTGCTGATTCGAATGCCACCATATAACTGCCAAGAAATGGTAGCGCACAATGAATATCAAGGGTTAAAGCACGAGGAAAGAATCACGCGTCTTGCCGATTCGAATGCCACTATGTAACTGCCAAGAAGTGGTAGCTCACAATGAATATCAAGGGTTCAAGCACGAGGAACGAATCGCGCGTCTTGCCGATTCAAATGCCACCATGTAAATGCCAGAAAAACCCAGAGCACATTCACACACACAAGGTAAAATCTCTCAGCATGAAAATTAGGCCCAAGAACTCAGATGCCTTCGAAAACGGGATCGGGGGCCCAGCCCGACCTCCGTCTTACCGCCCTGATCAAGGATCACCAATGTAAATGAAGGGCAAAGGCCTGGAAGATCAAAGTAGGCCTCCGGAACAGGAGCTCAGAAAGTTGCTGCTGCTCTGCACCGGGACCTCTGAATAGTGAGCATGTGGATCTGGGCTGGCTCCCTTTTATAGAGTCTTAGCCCAGCCCACCAACCACTCCCAGGCATGCTGCAGGGAAAGCTTCTAGAAGGCCCTGGAAGGGGACCACACCCTGACACAGTCTGAAAGCCTGCAGCAGTACATTGCATGTGAACAGTATTTATATGCATGCTGAACATAAATCTTCAGGATTAAACTCTGCAATACAAAAGGTTAAACAACCTTATATCAGCACAATGCATAAATTATGTTAGCTTCAAATTGTTAGTTTTTTGCATTCTAGTCACCTGTAGAGTGCACACTGCCCTGATGTTGATACCTATTGCGTGCTTTCTTTAAGTTTTTGGTTCCCCTGGATACAACAAAAGACTGGGATGGGGCACAATTGCGCGCGGATTGGTAGAATTTTGACCATAAAAGGCAAGAAAGTTTGACCCACGACTTAATTGGGGAAACACAACCCAATCCCTCAGAATTAAAAAAGTTAATACATTCAATCAGTACAGCACCGCTAATAGAAGCATTCCTTTTTATGCGCTTTAGTGATTCGAAACAAGCGCCACCACCCACTGTCCGCATGACATCATAAGCAGAAAATCTTGATTTAATAGATACAATTTGAGGACAATGGTCGCTCTCACTCTGGGGGGAAATCAGAAACCTTTCAATGAGGGGAAACAATTCAATATTACAGATGGTGTAATCTAAATAGGAGTGAGATCGGCCATCCGATCTTGTCCACTGTGGGGGGGGCATCATCACGTAAGGACCATTCAAAACTTTGAAACCTGTACTGTTAAAATGCATTACTAAGTATTCTCCCAGCGGGCTGTGCAGACAACCCTAGGCCCTTAATTGTTTGGGAATTAGCTGGATGTTACCACAATCTGCACCCTCAAGAGCCTCCGTTGTATCCTGAAACAGGTTCGTGTTGAAATCACCAGTTATAAGATAGCTAGCACATGGGTAATCCCCAACTAAATTGGCTACAATCTGCAGCAGTCGAGACAGCCTGCCCCTTTTTTCCTTAGTTCCGAGGGCAATGTAAACATTGATTATTATGAGGGTCTCCTGCACAGTCCCATTCCTTATGACAATCTCCTGGATCCAGTTATCCTAACAGACCAGAGGTAGTATACTCCCATCTAATTTGACGGTCACATAAATGGCCAAACCACCCTTGGCACGGCCATTCTTGCTCATTCTATGGACAGAGTTCCATATTTCTAGCTCCCCTGGCAGTGGACAACTGTACTTGGCCCAGGTTTCTTGGAGGACAATTACATCGTGACTATTAAAGAATGTTAAAAGGTCGGCCGAAGCAAATTTATGCACAACCCCATTGATGTTCCATGAGCATAGGGACAGATATTCAGGTGTTGGAACAGAACCGCCCTCCCGTGATGGTCAATGGGGATGACCGTGCAAGACGGTGGATGGCAGACAATCTCGAATAAAAAAAACAGAAGAACCAGAGCCAGTGTGGGAAATACCATTAAAAGAGGAGGAGCCACCCAGGGCACTTTTCAAGATTGAGAATGGTTTCAGAACTATGGAAGCCATCAAACATTGAGATTCTGATAGTAACACAGGGTAGCCAGGCTCCTTAAAGGGAGTTATTGTAATACCCCATGAGCAAAATGAATCTCTCCTGGAGAGAATAGACTGAGCTATTGTGGCAGAAGTTAGTGTAACCAAGGGAGAGTATCTTAGATAGGGCCCCCTGGAATCCAATAATTCGATGGACACAATTTCCTTAGAACCAATGTATTTGAGATCTGAGGTAGCATTAAAGAGTCTTCAAATATTCCCCCTGTTCAATATGTCGTGGGGGCCCCTAGAGCGATATTCTGGGGTAAACACAAGTTTTAAAGTTGAGCTTTCTGCTCGAGTCCTGAAAAGGTGCATGGGAGCTGGAGGCTGTGGCGATTCCTCTACCATTGGTAGTTCCTGCAGGACCCCCTTGGACCAGATTTTCAATGGAAATGGTCCTCAGGCTTGAGGGAAAGATTGCAGGACCCCCTGGGACCAGATTTTCAACGGAAACGTTCCACAGGCTTGGAGGCAAGATTGCAGGCAAACTGCTTCTGTTAGCAGATGCCAATTTAGAGGAATTGGGGGAACCAAGGGCAGGAACATCACCAATAGTATTCCCGTGGACAGGTACAAACAGTGTGGTGATTGAGCGAGCAGGTCCTCCACCACCCCAATGAGGGGCTGCCGAAACCAACACACTGCCAGAGTTGCATTTCTCAAGTAGTCCTTAAAGAAGGAATCAGTTTCCTGCCCAGTTCTTCCCACCGAGGGGACATTGACAGGCACAAGCTGGAGGAGGTTGGGAGGTGAAGTCACCCTAAGAGCACCTTGGGGCTGCAAGGGCAGCTGTACCTCGGGACGGGCCGACAGTTGAACGTTTGTCGAAGATCCTTGAAGGGGTTGGCTCCGCCTACCGTTCTGTTGTTTGCGGAGTCTTTTTTTTTTCCCTCTTGCTCAACAGAGAGGGAGCCACAGCGTCGACTCCTGAGGACATTGGTAGAACTAAGGCAGGTTGTACAGGGGTGCTGGGAAGATGGGAAGAGGCAGGCACCACAGGCTCAAGCTCGAGAGAAAGGGAAGACATGGAGGCATCCAAAGCCTCAATGACCGACTCCGGAGCTCCGGTAGCAGCTGGCCGAGAAAGATTGATCGAAGTTACACTCTTGACTGGACAGATTTTGTCCAAAGTTTCTGACTGGGAGGACCCCCGAACCAAATCAGAAGGAGCGCTCAGATTCGACAGGGGAACCGAGGACATAGGCGCTGAAGATAGCCACTTGATTTCGCATACAACTGAACTTAAAATAGTAGGCAAGGATGACAAACATTCGATGATTGGAAAACAGCAACATGACGGTTGTACATAGTTGGAGCTTGTCTGTGCTCTAGTAATAAGCTGGTTGAGGTTCTTAATTTTTTTTATCAATGTCAGCTACATAAGAAGCCAATCTGTTCAGCAGATCAACTTGGGCATCCAGTTTATCAGAGTGGTAGTTCAGAGCCAGCACAGTCGATTGAAGAGTTTGCAGAAGCTGAGGCCAGGCCAAACTGGTTTCCGTAAGAGTAAGAGGGGGCATAGAGTTAGGGTCCTTGCCAGTACCGCTCAGAGGATCAGATTGAAGACAAGAGAGGTCAAGGAGTGATTGGTCGTTAAGCTCACCTATGATGAACTTGGTTTGAGAGCTGGGGCGGCCCCACTAGAAGACTTTAATGGTAACATTGGATGGATGCTACACGTTGAACCCCAGATCCATTGGGCTGCTGGGGGGCTGGATGGCAGGAAGGAGCCGTAGTCCTGCAGGGGATCATGGCAGCCTGCAGACGGCCCAACCGGACCAGACAACTGATGAGGAGCTGCTGGAGAGGCCATTGAAGGAGGCACCCCCACCCCTTCAATTAAGGAAAGGTCACTGGAGATAGTAATCGGAGAGAGTTTGATTTTTGGCGAGGGTACAGCCCACTGATCCTCAAGGCGTGGCGAATGGCTCACTTCACTCTGAGAAGCTAACTGGGGGAAAACAGGTGAAACAGGAGAATCTGGACAGTAAACCTGTGCCACTGTTGTGAGGTGGCCACAAACAATAGATGAAGGATTGGTGACTGCAGGCTTCATGAGAGCACACTGGCCTGGTTCTGACTTAATCTCTCCACCAATTTATGAGAGTTCCAATTGAGGTTTTTTCTTAAAATATGACAATAGAGAGGACTTGCAAGGCTTCAAGGGGCGTGGATATGGCGCAAGAACAGCAGCAAGTTGAGACTTCAATGTCTCAGAACTAGGCGGATCGACAGCCATTGAGAAGGGAGCTGCTGAAATTACAGAGGCTGACGGTGAGGCTGACGGTAAAGACGAGGAGGCATTGCCTACATCGACATCACAGCGGCATTTCTTGCGCTTTTACCGGACCTCGTAGTGCAGCAGGGTCCCGATCCTTCCCTTGAAGCAGGGAGAACTCCAGAGGAGGAGAGTGACACTCAGCGTAAGTGGATAAAACTTGAGAGGCACTTTGCGGTGCTCAGTTGAGAGATCAGCGCACCAATTGAACCAGCAAACTAGAGTGCATGGAAGACGGAGTCCCTATTGAATTGGGAGGCAAGGGGAGGCAGGAGACAAAGGGGCACAGGCAACATGGTCCGGACAATCCGCACTGGCGTGGCGCCAGTGGCTTCCGTCAGAACCGGAAGCCTACGACCAACGGTGGAGTTCACGTACTACCCAGCTTGAGGCAACTTGTAAGATCTCAGACACCTGCCAGCGGTTGCCGTGTCTTGCAATGCCCCTCTGGTGCTCCTGTGTTGCACTTCTGTTGCTCCGTTGTAACTCCTGTATGACTCCTTAGCGGCTCCCTCCCAGAGGACCAGGCAGTCCTGCAGTTCCGAGGAGATCGATGCGGTCCCAGAGATTCCCCGTATGGCCACCTTGTCACGAAGGGAGAGCAGGGTGGACCAAGTCCCTCCGGGCCCAAGGCTCCTCGAACAGGCGGGCCCAGGTCCAGGAAGTCAGAGACGGGCAATGAGTAGGTAGTAGAGGGGAGAGGGGGAGGTTGGCGGCCAGAACAGGAAGACGCCCGTCTGGTGCACTGAGCAGCAGTCCCTCACTCTCACAAGCTGCTCTCCTTACTGCCCGCGGTCCTCCTCAGCCCCGGACTCTGGCTCCCAGTTGCAACCGCAGCTCAATGCGCAGCTCTGGGCTTGTTGGTGGCTCAGAGGCTCTGCCCCTTCTGCATCAACAAGACCAGCGGGTGCGGGTGTGGGAGCAGGCTCTGTGTTGCCTCGTGACCCCCCCTCATACTCAAGAACTAGTCCAAACGCTGGCACCGGACCGGCCTCGGCAACAGCTCCTGGCGTCCAGCGTCTGCTGCAACTCTGAAGCACCACCTCCCTGGACTATAGGGATAACTTGGATGTGGAGTAATGTTATGTAATCTGGATGTGTTTAAATAATATCATATTCTAATGCCATGTCTTTTCAGAATATAATGACATTTGCATTTAGGTGAACCCACGAGTACATAAGACAATTATCAACACATGGCCTAGTAGACATCCCAGTTGACCAGTTGTAGAAGGTGCCTCCTGATGCAGTTATTTGGTGATTAATACATTTGATAATTTGAAATGTTCATTCTGCATTGACTTGTACTGTGTCTTCTCTTGTGCTCATCAAGGATATTTGTTTCTGCTCTAGTATTACAGTATCACCAATACCAAGTATAAGGTGATTTTTCACAAGTGAGTGGACAGCATTTTCCAGTGGGAGGAGAGAAGGCAATGCAAGCACTGATAAATATTATCACAACAACTGTTTGTCACCAATCCGAGTCACTCTTTGAAAATGATTGTCACTCGTACATAAATGTGCACTGTGGTGTAGTAAGGTCGGGTGCTGTGCTCTACATTTCTAAAAACATTACATTGCTTTAAGAGTTGCCCATACTGTCTTGGATTAAGGAGTGCAGAGAGCTACAGACTTATTTCTTCCCAGGAATTTAGGAGGGCAGCATACATTTCCGTAGGCTACCAGATTCCCTCCTTAAACAATGGCATTTGCTGTTCATTTGTAATGTCTTACAGTCTGCTTGGTGGTAAGGTCCTACAGGAGATGATACCAGGCACAACCTATCTACCCTATGAGAATGGGGACTTTGCTGAATCATTAGTGTGGGTGGAAGTCTTAACAAGCTCTGATGAATGGCTCTTGATATTGTACCAGATAGCCACCTATGAGAAGGTCATCTACAATCTGCAAGGCAAGACAGAGACCTTCGTCCCTACCTGGGCACTTTTTCTCTGGGACAGTACCCACAAAGCTCCAAGTTAAGGGCACCCTTGACTCCCTATGGGGACACCAAATGTTAAACTATGCTGCCCTTGTGAACTTACCCTGGTCACGACCCTCGAGGGTGCTCACTTACTTTCCACTCCACACTTTTGCTTTATCGACCTCTACCCTACCCTCTTACTCTCATTTCACTATTCCCTTCCCTCTTATTACGCCCATTCCCCTCCCCCACATACCTGGGCATGTGTGTGAATATGCGCCTCCTGTTTGCTTTCCTCTCTCTCGGTATTATGTTATCTCTTGTTTTTTCATGGCTTTCCTTACTCCATGGACCATCATATTCAAAGATGTGGGCGCAAGGCATCATCCTTGGTACTTCCATTCCTTGACCCCGATGGGCCCAAGCTTTGTATCTAGTGCTATGTTTAATTTTGCACTCTGTACTTTGCACTGTCTGATTCCTTCATGTATCAGGCCTTATGTTCCCTATCTCATTCGTTTATCCCTTTTTAGGTTGAGCCTAGGCAGCGTGCATGCACTGTTTCTCTGCATGCTGTAATCTACTTCTGTGGGCTTTAACCGCACCCATCACATGACCATCACTTTAATTTGTTTCTTGGCCTGTCTTTCAAATTCCTTTGGTTTGTTAGGTAAATGCGTTAGGTTGTCTAGCCTTGAGGCTGTTTTATTACCACCTTGGAGAATGACCGTATTATATGGATTATTGCACGATAGGCCATATGCCTTAGTGTCAGCACACTACTTTTTTATTCTGCCTCTCCACTTCGCACTTGTGGCGATATGTTGTTTCTTCCTCCGGCATCTCACTGTTTCTTCGCTGCAAAGAAACAACAAGATGCTTTATTTATATAGCGTGAACTTGACCAGAAGATTGGAGCACTTTACATGAACACTGGTTACATTTGCAGCCCCATTCCTAAATTTATCTCAAGTTTAGAAGTTGAAAAATATGCAAACTGATGCCTTTTATTTAGAAACAATACAAGGGAAACCCTCAACGTGGCTGTCCCTGGCACAGCTGGAGAGCCGATATTGCAATATTCACTGCACTCAGGAAACTCGCCCCATTATGCTTCACAGGGCATTCCTTTTACAACACATTTTTGCCAATAACTCAGCCTGCGGTTGTCCTAAGACAATGGGACCACCACCAAAACATTTGCATGATATGCTCTTTTTGTCCAGCTCATTCTTATGGATACTCACACTGCTCAGTAGCACCTAGGGATAGTGTAAATATCCAAATTAATAAAGGTCATTTTAATCGGTATCAGTGATTTATTTGATGGGTGGGGCATAAGCACTCACCTAGGAAAATCCAGTATTGGATTAGGGTCTTCTGTTCAGAGGCATCTTCCTAATGGGAAAATGACATGCACTAAGTACTCTATTTCGCAATGTGTAGTAGGAGGTATAGTCATAGGGTTGTCAATGACTACTTACATGTTAAGTAGTTCGATATGGACCGAAGACGTAGTGAAATTCGGTCTGAGGGTGTCAATCCGATTAATGCAGCATTAATGTATGATGTATTCAAGAGAGTTGAATCACTGGTAGCCATGCAATAATGTGGGTTGAGGCTCACGGTATCTATAAAATAATTAATGAATATAGTTGTAAATGCAGGCCTAAGTATGGAAGTGTGGAGTGGAGCAGCTTAATAAAAGTAAGAACTTACTAGTGAATTATATTTCAGGAAGTCCACTCATGTAGCCAGGATAATTAATATGACAGCGCACGTTGACTCGTGTAGCCGGGGTTTCATTTAATGGAAGCCACACGTATGTCTGACGTGTCGGCTTATAAGGAAAAGGTCAACCATGTTAGAATGGCCAAGGGCATCTGTCATTGGTCCACCAAGGAGCCAATCAGGAGTGAGAAATCAATGTAGTGCGCTGGCAGCAGAGCAAGCTCAATTCCTTGCTCTTTTCACAAGTCTTTTTGGGTAGCTTCTTTCCACTAATCTTTTGATGAGGATGTCAGATTCTCTGAAGTAGTCTGATTTCTTTGAGCAGTTTCTTCGAATACGAAGGAACTGGCCAAACGGGAGATTGTCTCTCATGCTTCTCGGGTGGTGGCTAGAGTAGTGTAGCAGCGTGTTTCTTTCTGTAGGTTTTCGATATATAATGTGACAAAGAGTTTGTCTCTTTCTACCCCTATTTTAAGATCTAGAAAGGGAATGGTCTCTCTGTTGGACTCAATAGTAAACTGGATATCTTTAGATTTGCCATTCAGCCACGCATGGAAATCCTGGAGTTGAATTATGGAACCACGCCATATGAACAATACATCGTCGATGTATCTAGGCCATTTTTGTATGTGGCGTAGGAAAGGATTTGTCTGGTTGAAAATGTTTTGGGTCTCATATTCAGCCATATAAAGGTTAGCCACGTTTGGTGCAAAGGCAGCTCCCATGGCCACTCCCTTAGTCTGATAGTAAAAGTTGTTATCAAACAAAAAATTGTTTTTGCCCATAGCTATTTCCATCATCGAGATGAGGAACCAAGTCGGTACTTGTACTGGTTGTGTACGGGAGTCAAGTACTTTGGTTAGTGCTCTTAGGGCTTGTTGTTGGGAAATGTTGGTATACAGGGATTGTATGTCTATTGTGACCAATTTATCAGTATTGGGGGAAAACTCTAGCCCTTCATATAGCATGATAACGTGCATACAATCCCTAATATATACTTTTGTTAAGGGCACAAATGGTTTGATGAAAAAATCTAGGTATTGACACAGTGGTTCTAATATGGAGCCACATCCTGATGCAATGGGTCTACCCGGTGGTTTTTCCAAACTCTTGTGTATCTTGGGTAGAATGTATATTACGGGGATGCAAGGGTCTTTTTTGTTGAGGAATTGGTGTTCCTTTTTAGAAAAAAAACCCTGGTCCAACCCCATTGTGGTAAGTTCCAATATTAGTTCTCTGAGTTGTTTGGTGGGTTCCGAACTAATCTCCTTATAACAATTCTTATCACTTAGCTGTCTGAGAATTTCCTGTTGTTAATCTTTTACATCTTGCAATACTATTCCTCCACCTTTATCGGCTGCTTTGATCACTAAGTCTTGTTTATCTTTTAGGTTTTTTAAGGCTATATTTTCTTCATAGGTGAGGTTGAACTTAACATAGCTTTGCTTGGCGCTCAAAGTTTCAATATCTTTCAAAACAACTTTCTCAAAAGTTAGTATATTAACCGGCATGGAGTTAGAGGGTGGAATGAATGTAGATGGTGGTCTGAGGCATGTGGTACTAAAAGGGTCTTCAATAGGGTTACCTTTAAAAAAATTACTGAGACAAATGCGACTGAAAAATCCTTGTATTTCAATTTTTATCCCAAAAAAGTTAGGGGGAGCCGTGGGTACGAATGATAGTCCTTTGCTCAGTACTGAGAGTTCATGAGGTGTCAATTGGTGGCATGAGAGGTTGAAGATAGGGGCCATGCTGGTGGGTAGGTTAGTGTCAACCGTAGTCTCTTCTTCTGGTAAGTTAGTGTGTTCTGGTAGAGGTAGTAAGGGATGAGAGGGGTTATCAGTTACCAAGAGTATTGTTGGCGCCTGGTCTGGCGTTCTCCGTGGGGTTCTTGAAAGTGTACACGCCCCCTGTTCCTCCCCCTGCCCCTCCCTCTTCTCCCTCTCTGTCTGTTGTCCTCTCTTCAGCCCTTCCCTAAACAAGATTCAGGAGCTTGTGGGTAAGAGGTTGAGGTGGAGCCCTGTTGTTCACTACCTGAACTGTTGGAGGCCGATATATCAGAGAAAGTAAAGTATCTTCTACAGCCTCCCCTACCTCTGTTAACTAATTTGCCTGACTGAACTTGTTTGTAGTAATCCTCATCAAGGTATGGGTAGGTGTAAGTCTTGTCGTATTTAGCTATGTCTTTAGCTAATTTGTCTAGTTTTTTCTTTTGTGTAATGTATGTGAATTCTTTAGCTCTTTTTTCCAGGGCCTCTAAGGCCTGGCGTGCGTTGGTTAGTGCAGTGTCTTCTAATATCTCTTTAGCTAAGTCATCAATTTATTTTTCAGATTTTTTTCTTTTTGAATGTGGATTAAAAACTGTAAAGAAATTGTATGTGACTTCAGGGATTCCTGAATTGACGGAGCCGTTGGAAATCCATATCGTTCTTAAACCACCTTCTGTACATATTGTATGAATCACCTTCACTTCTCTGCACAATATTCACCTTCACTGTGTTTTCCAAATTAGGAGCAGCTATCAACACAAGTAGAATCTTTTTCCTGTGATAAAATGTAATGAAGAAACATAACAAAAGCAATAAATCACTATTGATGCTACATAGATTGTATATTTATAATTATTTATTTATTGGATTACCGTGGAAGTCTAGGTGTACTTCCCACTTGCTCTGACCATTAATTTACTTACTTTCTAAATGTGGCATTTCTAAAACAGTAATGTTAAATCCAACCTAACCAGTAGGTTTTCTCACTACCATTACAACCATACCAAACATGACAATGTCACACCTTTCAGATCTGAAATTACCACTTACAGTTATATATATATATATATATATATATATATATATATATATATATATTAGGGAATTACCAATGCTGGACTATGAGGGGAGCATGCTTCGCACTTGTGAAAAATGACATTGGATGTTTTTTACTACCAGGACATGAAAACCTTACAAATACATGTCCTGCCTTTTACTGACATAGCTCCCTGTCCTGTGGGCTGTCTAGAGCCTACCTTAGAGGTGCCTTATAAGTAATAAAAGGTGAGTTTAAAGCTTGGCAAGTAGTTTTAAATGCCAATTCAAAGTAGCAGTGAAACTACACACACAGGCCTTGCAATGGCAGGCCTGAGACATGGTTAAGGAGCTACTTATGTGGGTGGTACAATCAGTGCAGCAGACAAACTAGAAGCATATAATTAACAGGCCTTGGGCACATTTAGTGCACATTACTAGAGACCTACAAATAACTTAAGTATGCCAACTGGGTGTTGTTTATACATGGCCCGAGTCCTCTAGCCAACCGCCCACCATTTAGCCAACCCCACTCTGGTCACAGCCAGGGCTTTGCTCAGTGGAAGGTTGGCCACAAGGCCAACCCCGAAAAGGTAGTTGTTGGAAAATGGGTTATTGGTAAGGGCAGGTAGGTACCTACACCTATGCGGTTGAGGCAAGCCGGCTAGAGTTGCCGCGGCGGGTCGGTCCCTCTATGGAGATTTTTTACAAAAGTTGTCAAAACTTCTCCAAACTTCTGGGGCTTCTCCCAGATGTCCTTTTAAGGTTCTTTTGGGGTCCACAGCTCACCCCAAGGGTCCAGAAGTTCTGAGATGGTCCTTGGGGTGTGCAGACTACAACTCCCAGAATGCACATGGCGCAAACTCCTTTTTGGCCACTGAACAGTGGTCAGCTGGTCGCTTTCTTCAGGAGTTGGTGCAGGGGACTCTGGATAGCAATGTAGCACCTGTAGCAAACAGGGAGTCCCTCCTTGAACCAGTTGAAGCCAGGCAAAGTCCTTCTTGTGGTGAAGCCTAAGTGTGCAGCTGGTGCAGTCCTTCTGAGTGCAGGTTCCAGGTGCAGGCCAGGGGTCCAGCAGGGCAGTCCTTCTTCTTCTGTTGATCTTCCTTGTTGGATGTGGTAGGGAACTGAGGTGTGGGTGCAGGTCTGCCAGTTTTATCCTTGCTCCTGGGTGAAAAGCAGGGGGGTCCTGGTTCTCCAATCAGGTGCAGGGTCATTCCCCCTGTGATGACCACTTCCTGGGAAGTGTGGCAAAAATCAATCCCAGGAGGCAACATTCTCTAAAAATCCATCATGGCTAAATCTGATTTTTGGAGGTTACATCTGGCTGAGCCCACCCACTGGTGTGGCTAAAAATCATAAACACACCCCTCTCCTGCCCTCTCCTAATCTAATCAAGGGGGCACCTAGTTGTCTGGGGTTGCAGGATGTGGGGGTGTTGCTCGTTGCTCCAAATGTCCTTCTCTGCCTTTGAAGACCAGTTTGGCAGCCCTCCCCCTTCCTGCCTCAACATCTGCTGAGGGGAGATTCCTTCCCACAGGCACATTCCTTTGTGTGAAGCCAGGCCACTTCACACCTCATCAAGGCAGCTTGGCCAAGCTGCTCAGGCCGGCCAATCAGAGCACAGCAGCAAAAACAATGCAGGGCTGAAATTGCCAACTTTTCAGGTAAAGTTTAAAACTCTTTACCTGAACAAGTTATATTAAATCCAATAACTGAAAGTTGTGGGATTTAATACAACACTTAATTTGATACCAAACTCTTGGTATGCATCATTTAAGGAGACTTTAAAAATTAAAGTAAAGTCTCCCCATTTTAGCCTATGAAGGCCATTTACTACAATGAGGGAAAAACGAATTTGACTGTTTTTACCTCACCAGGGCTTATACAACTATTTTTATAAAGTCCCTGCTTATAGTTACATGACACCCAGCCCTAGGGGCACATAGGGCACATCTTAGGGGTGACTTATATGTAAAAATAAGGTAGTTTAAGACTTTGGAACTACTTTTAATTCCAAAGTCGAATTTGCATATAACTTTAATTTAAAAGCAGCCAGTAAGGCAGGCCTGCCTTTAAAATGACACTGGGCACCTCAGCAGTGCACCTATGGGTGCACCACCTATGCTGTGGTCCCTAAACCTACATGCCCTACGATATACTAGGGACTTATAGGTAGGTTAACTTAGCAAATTATAATTAGCCTAATTTGCATATCCATTTTACACAGAGCACAGGCCCTGGGACTGGTTAGCAGTACCCAGGGTACCATCAGAGTCAGGAAAACACCAGCAAAAAGTGGAAAATGGGGGCAAAAAGTTAGGGGGCCTCTGCAATCAGCCCTGTTTTCTCACAGTAGTCAAAACCACACTGTGATGATCTACGGGTATGCAGCAGGGGCTGACCACAAGGCTTGGCACTGGGGACCACAGGGCCTTTTTTAAAGAGGAGGGACTAATGTGCCCCCCTCCCCAAACCTTTCATGTCCCTGGGGACCACTTTTTCTACTAATTAAAATTAAGGGGAAGAGGATATATACCCGCTTCACTCCCTGGGCAAAATTCAACTCCGGGGACCCCATCCCCGGGCCCCAGTGGATTTTTGGGAGGGAGGGAGCACATAGACTCCATTCCTAGGCCACTTTTTGACCCAGAGACCCAATAACTCAGTGCCTAGCAAATTATTTCAGGAAGGAGGCCCTGGGCCTCATCCCTGGGCCACTTTTGGCCCCATGGACCCTGTCACCAGGTCCTAGCAATATATTTGCACAGAGACCCTCTGCCCAGGCCACTTTTGACCCTGGGGATCCTATCCCCTGAGGTCTGGCCCCAAATGTGAAATTGGATGGGGGGACACAGCACCTCTAAACCCGGCCAATTTCGACCTTGGGGACCCCATCCTTGGATCCCGGTCACATATGTGAAGAGGGGTACACAGACCCCCTTCCCAGGCCGATTTGGCCCCAGCGACCCCATACATTCGGTCCCATGACCTTGTGTCCCCAGCCTGCTCTCTGCATCCAGCAAGAGCCGGCATGGCTCCCACCACAGGGAGCTGCTTAATATGCTCTGACGTCTGCTACCATTGGCAGTAAGAATTATTGTGCTGTCTAAAACCATATATCTTAAAAAGAGCTTTAGGCAACTTCAAGATAAGACCTGTTATTCAGGGTTTAGTAAGTTGGAGGCTGTTAAGTCAAATGAAATGCATTAGGACATGTTATCCAAATAGAGAGATAAGGGTTTCCTGGAGTGGGAAGAATACATTTTTCTTAAGTGTGACAAGCGGATAATTCCCATCCTTCATCTGCTGTCCAAACTGCATAAATAAACAGCTAACCCCCAGGAAGGCCCATTGTGTCATCCATAAGTTCCCTTTTGGAGAATACCTACAAATACATTGATTTCTTTTTGAGACCCTTTCTCACTGCACTTCCTTACTATTTGAAAGACACAACACATTTTCTACAATCATTGATGACATTCAGTGGGTAGATGAATATACACTCTTAACTATAGATGTCACCAGCCTCTACACCTGTATCCAACATGCAGCAAGCATACATAAGTGCAATCATTTCATGGGGGCCTGACCTATTTCTTACTTTTTAAACACTGAGATGATTGCTGATATGATTTGGTATTCTCTCAATAACAACTTCTTTATATTTGATGATCAGGTGTCTGGGCAAACCCAAGGAACAGTGATGGGCACTTGCTTTGCCCCCACCTATGGAAATCTTTTTGTGGGAAGGTGGGAGGAGCAGGTAGCCAGTAACCTGAAATAATTTAAGAAACAGGTGGTCTTGTGGACCAGATTTATTGACAACATTTTTGCCATTTGCCATGGGGATGAAATATCCTCAGCCTAATTTGTGCAGAAATTGAACTCTAATCCATACAATCTACATATTACTGACCACATGAGTAAATCTTCTTTTATTGTCCTGGATGTTCTGCTGAGTGTAGAAGAAGGGAAACTTGTTACTAAGCTGTTTCGCGAACCCACTGCTGGCAAGAGCTTACTGTATTGTAACAGCTCCCATCCTAACAAGCTCATTAACACTATTCCATATGGAGAATTTCTGAGGGCAAAGTACAGTAGTACTTTGCCCTCAGAAACTGTAGCACAGTTGCGGATTTTGAAGCAGAGAGTAGGCTCATGATCTGCAGGTTCAAAAACTGAGGACATACTTACAAAGTCATTCAACAGGCTAAAAAAAGGGCAGATTCAATTACTAGACCAACCTTATTGTACCCCACTGCCAAAATAGGGTTATTACGAGTTTCTCTAATCAGGGTCACAGTGTAAGGAATATACTCAAATAACATTGGCATACACCTCAAACTGATGATGTTCTTGACAAATATCTGGGCCCAGCACCACAAATCACTTTAAATGATGAAGGTCTCTGAGAGAGAGTCTAAGTCCAAACACAGTGAATAGTAGAGATACAAGGTTGGTCAGTTCCCCTATTGGTTTCTTGTGGTGCAAGAATCGCAGAGCATGTCATAACAGTTGTGTTGTTTCAAGTGGGCCAACTCCCAACACAAGACAATTTGTGATCAGAAAATGTGTAACTTGTATTACTGATTATTGTGTGTACTGCATTCTCTGTCAATGTTATTTGATGTATATAGGAAGCATTATATGTAAAGCCAAAAAGATAATACCTGAGCATATCAGGGACATATGCCACAGCAACCAGCATCCATTGGCAAGAACCTTTGCTGAAAAACATTTAGGGAATGAGAACTTGCTGCAGTTTATTGTCTTGGACTCAATGTTGCCTAATATCAGAGGTGGGGACAGGGAAAAGGGGACTGAACAAACTTGAATCACGCTTCGTATTGGATTTCAACACCCTCTCACCTTTCAAACTTAATTGTGTCAAAGCATTCTCAGTACACTTAACCAAATTTGATGCTTCTTTCTATCTCTTGTTTTCAGTAGTGTCAGCCTGTGTTGACTGATTTTAAATCACTTTTGTCCCATTTTGTCTTTTCACTCAGATCACTTCACTTCACCGGTATTCATTTAGTCAGCATATATGGGGACTTCACGCAAAAAGATTAACCTTGCTTCATGTATGTTGCCCACATGGGTGGGATTTTGTGCACCTTTGTGAAAACGTTTTATGTATCCTTATGCATTAGCCCACATGGGCGTTTCATAACTATTTAAATCAGGGTTTTTCTCCTTTTCATAGCGCATGCAGTTGGAAAAGGTCATTCAGTTCTTGCTTGGGGGGTTTTGCCCAGCCCCATGTAGTATGCATTATCATTTAGGGTGCTTGCTGCCGAGGTGGTTGAACCTCAGTGTACATTGTGCATATAGTCATTAAGCACAGTATCCAGGCTGCTCACTTGTGCTTAGGGATTGTGCACTACTACTAGTCCTACACATTTCTATCAGGTTAAACATATCACAGAACGCCTCAAGCTTCCTTTATAAATGTGAATGAAGTTCCTTGTCGCTATTCATTCCTTGTGGAATGACACAGGTAGCTTTCAAAATTAAACAGGAGTCCAATCTCCATATAGTGGCAACACAATTCCCACCTCTGGGCTTTTTCGGGACAGAGTAAATGCCAAAATACTTGGCTAGTTTCCATTCACTGATATCTTTTTCTTGGAAATGCTTTGCTGCCCCAAAACTCTGATCATTGTTTGTAATGGCCCTCCAATGCTCAAGTATCCACTTTTCAACTGGAAAGGTTGGTGATCATATATACGTTTTACCATATGGGCAAAAAATAACATAAATCACTAATTCTGTGCCACAATGGATCAATTTGGGAAACCTCTATCTTCTCTGTAATTCCTGCAGGGTGACCTCCTACATGTTACTACTGTATTTACAGGCCTTGCATCATCCACACTTGTCAAAACCCTTTCCTTATTCTGACCAGGTTGTTTTTTTAGATGTCAAATGGCTGTGTACCAACATATCCTTTAAGGATAAATTATTTTCATACGCAATAAAGGGGTTATCCCCTGTTTTATCCTTCAAAACCGGGTTTGATAAAGGGATTCACCACATACCACTACACTCACCACACTCATCAACACATACACCACCCCACACATCACCTACACCACCCCATGTCACGCCAAAGACACCCCCGCTTCTCTGAGGAGGAGCTCAGGGTCATGGTGGAAGAAATCATCCGGGTAGAGCCACAGCTATTTGGCTCACAGGTACAGCACACATCCATAGCCAGGAAGATGGAGCTATGGCAAAGAATAGTGGACTGTGTCAACGCAGTGGGACAGCACCCAAGAAATAGGGAGGACATCAGGAAGAGGTGGAACGACCTACGGGGAAAGGTGCGTTCCACGGTATCAAGGCACCACATCGCGGTACAGCGGACTGGCGGCGGACCCCCACCTCCTCCCCCACAACTAACAAGATGAGAGGACCAAGTCTTGTCCATCTTGCATCCTGAGGGCCTCGGAGGAGTCGTTGGAGGAACGGACACTGGTAAGTCTAATCTTAACCATCATAACCCCCACCCTACCTGCATGATATCACACCTCCCCACCATCACACCCTCCCCTATCACCCCAAATCCTCACCTATCTACCCATGACACCAACCACCCATCCCAACCCCAAGACCTGCATGACATAACTAAGCATGGACACCCATCACCAAAGCATGCCCACTGCACAGACCCACAACACCCCCCAACCATCAGCACACAAGCCCCCACAGAGGAATGCCTGCACTGGGGTTCACGAACACCCAACCATTGCACTCCATGAAACACACACATGCAATAATCATGTACTTATACCCCCGCAGGAACCCGAAGGAACGTCAACACACCAGATGGTCCAGACAACACCACTCCACCCCCAGAAGAGGCCCACACTGACGACAGCAGCTCTGCCCCACTGGATCTTGATGACCAGCCCGGACCATCGTGGGCCTCAGGACAGTCGGTTCCCCTTGCCCAGCCACAGCACAACACCGAGCTTGCACCCTCTGGTAACACCAGCACAGCACCTACCCAGCGGGCCCAAACCTCCCTACCCAGGACAGGTCAATCAGCGGTGTGTCCACCACTACAGGGTACCAAGGCGAACCCACCACCCCAACAACAACAGGGACCTGGGGGCAGTGGTAGTGGGCACACGGTCCAAGGGACGGAGGCACAGGAACACAGGGGAACTGGGAGGGCTGCTGTGCAACAGAGGGAGGACAGGCCAAGGGAACCAACTCTCAACGAGGCCCTCTCCTCCATCATGGGAGCATACCACCACTCCCAGGAGACGATGGCCACGGTCCTAGACAAGTTGCAGGAGACCCTGCGTCTGCAGGAGGAACAATATTTGGGGTTCAGGGAGGAGCTCAGGACCATCGGCTCCACCCTGGGCACCATCGTAGGGGTGCTGACGGACATCCAAAAGACCTTGAGGGACACCGTGGCACTCCAAGGGGCCCCTGACACTAGCCAGGACGATGAAATACCCACCACCTCTGCCGGCACTAATGGACAGGACGCCCCGCCACAGGACCAACACACCAGCACCCCATCCCCTGCAGACGGACAACCACCACGCAAGCGGGCCCTGAGATCCAGGAACAGGACAGAGCAAGATGGCAAGACCCCCGCCAGGAAATAAGACCACCCTGATTGTCCCACCACTGTCCCACTTTGTTACCCTGTCCAAATCGGAACTGACCTAGCTCCACTTCCAATGGCCAGATGTGCAATGTACCTGTGAGACTAATAGACTGGACTCTGCCATGGACATGGACATGAAAAGTTGACACGTAGGTTACCACACTTGTGAAACTGAAATGGAAGGGTACAACTCAATTAACAAATAGTGAGTGAAATGTAGGTACAGGATAGAGGTAGATGTGTGAAAGTTAATGTAATGGTAAAAATGAAAATGTTCTCACCTGTGTCTCACTGGAAATATTGCTGTATGACTGACTCCCTGTTGTCGTTTTCATCTTCCTCAGCTTCATCCTCATCACTGTCCACAGGCTCCACAGACTCCACAGCTGCCACTACACCGTCATCTGGATCATCCTCCTGTAGAAAAGGCACCTGGCGTCGCAATGCCAAGTTATGGAGCATGGAGCAGGCGATGATGATATCGCACACCTTCTTCGGTGAGTAGAATAGGGACCCACCTGTCATATGGAGGCACCGGAACCTGGCCTTAAGGAGGCCGAAGGTGCGATCGATAACCCTCCTAGTCCGCCCATGGGCCTCATTGTAGTGTTCCTCTGCCCTGGTCCTGGGATTCCTCACTGGGGTCAATAGCCAGGACAGGTTGGGGTAACCAGAGTCCCCCAATAGCCATACACGGTGCTTCTGGAGTTCACCCATCATATCAGGGATGCTGCTATTCCGCAGGATGTAGGCGTCATGCACTGAGCCAGGGAACATAGCATTTACCTGCGAGATGTACTGGTCTGCCAAACAGACCATCTGGACATTCATTGAATGATAACTCTTCCTGTTCCTGTACACCTGTTCAGTCCTGCTGGGGTGGACCAGAGCTACATGGGTCCCATCAATGGCACCTATGATGTTGGGGATATGTCCAAGGGCATAGAAGTCACCTTTCACTGTAGGCAATTCCTCCACCTGAGGGAATTTGATGTATCTCCTTACGTGTTTCAGCAGGGCAGACAACACTCTGGACAACACGTTGGAAAACATAGGCTGGGACATCCCTGATGCCATGGCCACTGTTGTTTGAAATGACCCACTTGCAAGGAAATGGAGCACTGACAGCACCTGCACGTCAGGGGGGGTTCCAGTCGGATGGCGGATTGGTGACATCAGGTCTGGCTCCAACTGGGTACATAGTTCCTGGATTGTAGCACAGTCAAACCGGTAGGTCACAATTAAATGTCTCTCTTTCATTGTCAACAGGTCCACCAGCGGTCGGTACACCGGAGGATTCCGCCATCTTCTCATATGTCCCAGCTGACGGTGCCTAAGAAGGACAACAGCGAAGAACCAGTCACTATTCCTCCAGGTATGTACCCATAGTTACACACAAGACTACACCAGACACAAAACCCTTCCTGTATGTGTGTTGAGTGTAGGCCTCAGTATGTGTGACGCAGTTGAAAATGAATCCATGTGGGCCCATGAAATGGCGGCTGCCTGACCTCTAAACTGGGACAATGGGATAGTGGGGTAACAGCGCTGGCGTTGCACACCGTCGCGGTAGGCGGTCGTAGACCGTGGCACAATGCTGCATTGGTTAACATTGGACCCTATGGGTCCCAGGAGCCAATGAACAGGTGCGCCGGCGGTGATGATGCGCCCCGCCGCAGACATCACCGCCGCAGACGTCACCACCATTTTCTATCTGTTCAATAACTAGATACCTGACCTTCGACAGGAGAGGACCTACACTGCTAGTGCTGCTGTGACCTCGGTCTGGAAGCGACGATGGCTGCTGCGTCTGGGGAAAGGGCCCCTGCCTTCACTGCACAAGAGTTGGAGAAACTTGTGGATGGGGTCCTCCCCCAGTACATACTACTCTACGGTCCTCCAGACCAACAGGTTAGTACACAGGGAGCACGTTGTAGGGGCTAGGCCTGGGTGGACAGGGCTGGGTGGAAGAGGGAAGGGGGCAGAAGTCATACTACAGTAAAGCATGGGAATAGATGGGCCACATGGTCAGAGTAGGGAGGGGGCCACTCACATTGATGGTGCAGTTGGTAATGACTGTTCCTCTTTCCTTGTGCATGTCATGTAGGTCAGCGCCCACCAGAAAAGGGACATTTGGCGTGCCATCGCCAAGGAGGTCCGGACCCTGGGGGCCCACCAGAGATGGGGCACCCACTGCCGGAAGAGATGGGAGGACATTCGCTGCTGCAGCAAGAAGACAGCGAATGCTCAGGTGGGGATGGCCTCCCAACGTGGGAGGGGTGCCCGTCGTAACATGACCCCCCTGATGTTCCGGACCCTGGCGGTGGCCTACCCGGAGTTGGATGGGCGCTTAAGGACATCACAGCAGACACAAGGGGGTGAGTACACTCTCATTCTGCGGACTTTGAGTGCAGTGGACGTGTCTGGGTGGAGGAGGTGGGCTCTGGGTGTCCCTAGGCCAGGGCGAGTTAGGTAGGCAAGGCCCCGCCGTAATGTAGGCCATGTGGCACTCTACCCCACCTCAGTAAATTATCAAGTTGAGGTATAGTTGCCCCTGTGGCATCCATGTGCGCAGATTTCCACCAATGCCATGTAGGCCATATCCCAGAAATTGCATGTGCAGAGGGCAGGAGCGCGGCGTTGTGCATGGGGCTGCTGCGTCTGTCTTGTCCGCCAATGGTAGCGGTATGCCATGCACTAAAACTCTCTTTGTTCTGTCTCCCCCCCTTTTCCTGCTCTCCCTGTCCTTTTGTACATCAGCATCAACAGGCGGAGGTACAGTGGCACCGGAGCACGAGGGAGCTGCATCCCACATGGCCATGGAGGGCCACACCACAGACTCTGAATGCACCAGTGGGACGGAGGGCGAGGGGAGCTTCACGTCGGTCACCGGATCACCAACCAGCGACACAGACTCGTCCGCCGATGTGAGCACCCCTGTGGTGGCGGTGCCATCTGTGCGCCCCACTTCTACAGGTACAGCCGCCACCCCCCCTACCAGCACCACCCTCCCAGCAGCCCCTCAGCGTTCGTCCCGTGTCCGCTCACCCAGGAGGGTGGGCATCACCTTCGCCCCAGGCACCTCAGGCCCTGCCCCAGTCACCCCTGCTGCCCTCAGTGAGGAGGCCATTGACCTCCTCAGGTCACTCACTGTTGGGTAGTCTACCATTGTGAATGCCATCCAGGGTGTAGAAAGGGCGTTGCAACACGGTTATGCATTCCTGGAGGGCATTCATTCTGGTCAGGCTGTCCTTCAGCGAACCCTGCAATCTCTGGCCTCAGCACTGATGGCAGCAATTGTCCCTGTGTCCAGCCTCCCCCCTCCAACTTCCTACACCCAGACCCAATCCCCTGTACCCCAGCCCATCCCAAGCACACCTACAGACCAGCATGCACACAAGTCAACACCCAGAAGTAGCTCAGGCAAACATAGGCAGCACACATCCCACAGGCACTCACACAAGCATCACACCCATACAGACACAGCAACATCCACTGTCTCCACTGTGTCCCCCTCCTCCTCTTCTCCCTCCTCCCTCCCAGTCTTGTCTACACACACACCTGCGTGCACCACATCTACAGGCACTAGGACTCGCACCAGGACACCCAGCACCACACGCCGCTCACCTGCACTCACCACCTCCACTGCCATTTACACGTCCCCTGTGTCCTCTCCCAGTGTGTCTGTGACGCCCCCTCCCAAAGTACCCAAACGCCGGCAATCACTCACCCAACATCCATCCACCTCACGACAGCCTCCAGTACCTGCACCTGCACCCAAAACAGCTAAAGTGACACCTCCTACAACCACCTCCTCTTCCTCCACTCCCAGATCCCCTCCAGCTACCCATCCCAGTGTTCGTCAGAAACTGTCCCTCTGTCAAATTGACCTTTTTGCCCCCCCCTCCAATTCATCAGTCCCGTCGTAGCGCCTCAGCCAAAAAGCCACCAGTACCAGTGGTGCGTGTTCCAGGTTTTTGGAGTGCACCGTCCACCAGGGCAGGCAGTAGGACCCGGAGCCAAGGCACTGGAAGCCCACCCCCTGTAAAGGCTCCGAAATTGGAGAGTGGACGACGGGACCGTGTCAAGACTCCTGGTGGGACAACTAGTGAAATGGGATCGAAGGCGATTGGTGAGTCAGCTGTGACTCCCAAAAAAGTGGGGAAGGTCCCGAGGAAGTCTGCCCAGCCTGTTGTGAGTGTCACGGCGGAGAAGTGCGCCATAATTTCCGGCGGTCCAGACACAATCGCCAGCACCGTCGTCACTGGTCCAGAGACCACCGCCAGAGTCAGTGCCCAGGAGGGCCCAAGTATCTTAACGGGTCCAGAGACCACCGCCAGAGTCAGTGCCCAGGAGGGCCAAAGTATTGTCACTGGTCCAGAGTCCACCGCACAAGACACAGCCCAGGAGGGCCCAAGTTGAGTCACTGGTCAAGAGACCACCGCACAAGACACAGCCCAGGAGGGCCCAAGTATCGTCACTGGTCAGGAGACCACCGCCACCGCCGGAGTCACTGCCCAGGAGGGCCCAAGTATCGTCACTGGTCAGGAGACGACCGCCACCGCCGGAGTCACAGCCCAGGAGGGCCCAAGTATCATCACTGGTCAGGAGACCACCGCCACCGCCGGAGTCACAGCCCAGGAGGGCCCAAGTATTGTCACTGGTCAGGAGACTACCGCCACCGCCGGAGTCATAGCCCAGGAGGGCCCAAGTATAGTCACTGGTCCGGAGACCACCACACAAGACACAGCCCAGGCGGGGCCAGGATGCCACAGCCCAGCTGGGCAATGATGGAACGTCATGCCACACACCAATGTCCAGTGTGGAGATCGTCATGCCACACACCAATGTCCAGTGTGGAGATCGTCATGCCACACACCAATGTCCATTATGGAGATCGTCATGCCACACACCAATGTCCAGTGTGGAGATCGTCATGCCACACACCAATGTCCATTATAGAGATCGTCATGCCACACACCAATGTCCAGTATGGAGATCGTCATGCCACACACCTATGTCCAGTGTGGAGATCGTCATGCCAGACACCAATGTCCGTATCAGAACCGCCATGGCAAAGCACCGCTGAACAGGGCAAAGACCGCCATGGCAAAGCACCGCTGAACAGTCCAGAACCGCCATGGCAAAGCACCGCTGAACAGGGCAAAGACCGCCATGGCAAAGCACCGCTGAACAGTCCAGAACCGCCATGGTAAAGCACCGCTGAACAGGGCAAAGACCGCCATGGCAAAGCACCGCTGAACAGTCCAGAACCGCCATGTCAAAGCACCGCTGAACAGGGCAAAGACCGCCATGGCAAAGCACCACTGAAAAGGGCAAAGACCGCCAGGGCAAAGCGCCGCTATACAGTTCAGAACCGCCATGGCAAAGCACCACTGAACAGGGCATAGCCCGCCATGGCAAAGCACCGCTGAACAGGGCAATGCACCGGGTAGGAATGAATGGCCCACCACATCAGGCATCCTTATCCCATGTGCAGCTGGGACAGTGACAGGACACTACCTTTCACGGGGAGACTCATCCAGTCTGGGCACCAGTCACCCCCCAGTACCAATATGGACCTGCATCGACTTGAGAGACTGTGGCTTTGCACTCCCCAGGATATGGCAGTGGGCAAGCCACCCACTGTAGAGACTTGAGAGACTGTGGCTTTGCACTCCCCAGGATATGGCAGTGGGCAAGCCACCCACTGTAGAGACTTGAGAGACTGTGGCTTTTCACTCCCCAGGATTGAACAGTGGGCAAGCCACCCACTGTAGAGACTTGAGAGACTGTGGCTTTGCACTCCCCAGGATGGCACAGTAGGCAAGCCACCCACTGTAGAGACTTGAGAGACTGTGGCTTTGCACTCCCCAGGATGGCACAGTAGGCAAGCCACCCACTGTAGAGACTTGAGAGACTGTGGCTTTGCACTCCCCAGGATACATCAATGGGCATGGAGCCCCATCGTGGATCTGGCTTTGCATTCATCTGGCTGAGGTGCCCCCCCTTCCCTTCCCCCTGAGGTGCCTGTAGTGTTTCTATCTGATGCCCCGGCAGTGTTCCATCGGATTTTGGTCAGGTATCTATTGTGGGCCTCGCCCATGCATTTTTGGACTGTTTGTGCACGGACATTGTTGTGTACATATCTGCAATACTTCTTGGATTATTTATGTAAATATGAGTGATTTTGGAATACATATATTTGTATATTTTTGTATGACATGTATATTGGCACATTATAATGTTTGCCCGAAATTCGCATTGTCTTTGCATTCTTCCGGGGGGATTGTGGGTTGTTACTGTGATTTTTGTGACTGCATTGGTGTGTATGTTGAGATATGCGAGGGTGGGGGTGTGTGGTGTGTGTCCCCCTAACTTTTGCCTCCCTCCTCCCCCGTGTCGTAGGTGCAGTACTCACCGGTATCTTCTGCGCCTACGTCGCTGTTGGTCGTGAAGGAGCAGAAATACAAGGGCAGGTAGTATTTGGAGTTCAGGGTCCATGGAGTCGTCGTACCTCGTGGGATGTGTAGAAGGTGAGCGTTTTCCCATAGCAAAAGCTGTTTCCGCTGTGTTTTTATCCACGGTGAATCCGCCCCGGAAAAGGTGGCGGATTGGCCTGTTGTGATACTGTGGGCGGTACATTGTCTCCCACCTGTCTGTTGGCGGTGACCGCCGCGCTGCTGGTCTGTACAGCCGTGGCGGGCGGTGTGTTAAAGTGGCTGTCTTTGTTGGCGGTTTCCGCCAGGGTCATAATTCCCTTTTTTTGTCCGTCTGACTGTTTGCGGTATTACCGCATCTTTAACACCGTCCCGCCAGGGTTGTAATGACCACCTAAGTCTCTTCCTACAACTAGTTGTAACTGTTGTCCAAAAATTACCGGCTCACTAGCAGTACCTCACCAGAAACACAATAGTAAATGTGATTTGTAGCAGTCGCTTACGCATGGACTCAAAGTAAGATATCTCAGGGTTGTCGTGGTTAAATGGAAATTACCCTTTTCTCACAGATGTATTATGTCTCATACAAACAAAGGCAATAACACAGATGCAGTGAAGTTATAATAGTTTTTATTTAACATAACTGCCATTTGCGATAAGTTGCATGAACTGCAATGATTAGGATAATGAATATACCAAGCAACAGTATTGTGAAGAACAGAGTCATGGTTATAAAGACCCCCACCATTGTTGCAATATATGAAAGAAATATATATATATGAACGAGATGGAATATGCCCTAATACCCTAATGAGAATAGGCCTAACCTCCTACCTAAAGGAGAGCTGGGTTTGCTAAACCTAATCTGCCAAAGCCATGTCCATGAGAGAAGCCCCCAACCCTCGTTACCTTGGAATGAAGTCTCTATCTCAGACTCCGTAGGGACACGAAGACTGGGTCAGCGTTAAGACGACTGCAGCATCGGTATCAGCGATGGTGGCGATGCCCTCTGGTCGGAATCCCTCTGATTATCTGTCTGAAGTGTGATGTATTTATGCAGATCTACAAGGTCCCCTGACGTAGGTGTATTCCAAAACAATAGATAGAAGGCATGCTTGGGACGGCAATTAATATCAACAATCCCTCGAAAGTATAGAGAGGGAAAATCCCTAAGTGTGAACACATACTGTTTGTTTGTCTTTCGTGCTTGATCTTGACGCCTTGGCGCAGTGACACTGATAATAAAACTCATAACAAGTAGCCTAACTATAAACAAGGCCGCCATTTTAAAGGAAATAAATAATTAAATGGACTAAGGCAGAGCAAGCTAAGTAGGTTAAAAGTCACTAGGTGACGGGGGCACGAGTTTACAAGCCTACGGCTAAGCTAACTCCTGTTATCCCGTTAAGACAAACTAGGATTCACTACAGTGTGACCTATTGTTTTTTAATCCTTTTTGCGCTATTTGCTTCTAAGCACTGTTTCTATTTTTAATCTTTAAAAATTCATATCTCTTGTTCCCTACATTGGATTTTTGTCATTTTGGTGTCATTTTAAAGATAAACATATTTCCTATTTTTATAAATTGGTGTAAAATTTTTATTGTGTGGTGCGTTTTACTTATTTACTGTTTTGTTGATATTAAGGCCCATATTTAGACTTTTTGACGCAAACCAGCTCTGGTGCTGGTTTGCGTCCAAAAAATTTGCGCCGGCTAACGCCATTCCTACGTGCCGTCCGGGCGCCTTATTTAAAGAATGACGTTAGCCGGTGCTGCACACTGGTCAGAGTAAAAACAAATGACTCAAACCAGGCAGAGCCGGTGTAGGAAAAAATGGGGGTTGTGCGTCAAAAAATGGTGCAAGTCAGGTTTGAGGCAAAAATCATGCCTGAAACCGGACTTGTGCCATTTTTTGACGCACAACCCCCATTGAAATGACTCCTGTCTTAGCAAAGACAGGAGTCATGCCCCCTTGCCCAATGGCCATGCCCAGAGGACTTCTGTCCCCTGGGCATGGGCATTGGGCACTGTGGCATGTAGGGGAGCCCAAATTAGGACCCCCTATGCCACTTGACACCTACCTCAACTTACCCTTACTTACCTGGGATGGGTCCCCGCATCCATGGGTGTCCTCCAGGGGTGGGCGAGGGTGGCAGGGAGTGTCCCTGGGGGCAGGGAAGGGCACCTCTGGACTCCTTTCATGGTCAGAGACCATGAAAGTGAGCCAACAGATCCCTTAATGCCTGCCCAGACCCAGGTGTTAACAAACGGCGCACACCAGGCTGTGCACCATTTTTTAAGGCCCGCCCTCTCCTGTTCGTCAAAATGATGCAGAAGTATAAATAAGGCGCACAGGCCTTAAAGTCACTTTTTGGGCGGGAACGCCTACCTTGCATGTCATTAATGCAAGGCAGTTTCCCGCATCCAAAAAATGACTCACATGGAGGAATTTTGACGTCCGCGGGCGTCAAAGTTTGAATATGGGGCAAGGGTTGAGCTGAATGTGCGTCAAATTTTTGGACGCACATTCGGCGCAAACAGAGTATAAATATGCCCCTAAATGCTTTACACGCTTGTCTTCCAAGTTAAGCCTAGCTGCTCATGGGCCAAGCTGCCAAGAGTTGAGCAAGAATTAATTTGCTGAGACCTCGAATGGACCTAGTGGGGGTTTGTGGCCTTCTGCAAGTGTAGGTACCTATCTGCCCTTACCAATAACCCACTTTCCAACAGCGTGCAGCATATTAGCGTACAGTGGAGTGGCATACTGAGGATTGACATAGAGTGGATTTGTGTAGAGTTAAATAATATAGAGAGTAGTGGCATACAGTGGAGTGCCATATAGCTGAGTGGCATACAGTGGAGTAGAATGGAGTAGAGTAGAGTGGAAAAAGGTTGAATGCAGTGGCGTACAGTGGAGTGACATAGCGAGGAGTGCCAGGTAGTGAAATAATGTAGAGTGGAGTGGCGTAGAGTGGAATGACATACAGTGGAATAGCATAGAGTGTAGTAGCACAGAATGGAGTGGCATTGAATGTAGTGATGTACCCTATGACAGCATACATTAGAGTGTCATAGAGTAGAGTGACGAATAGTGAAGTGGTGTACAGTAAAGTGGCACACAGAGGAGTGGCAGATACTGATGTAGTGCAGAGTAATGTAGTATACACTGGAGAGGTGTATAGTGGATTGTTATATAGTGGAATAGCATAAAATGTAGTGTCACAGAGGGGTATAGCATAGAGTGGCATGACATAGAGTGAACGGGCATACAGCGGACTGGACTGAAGTGTTGTAGAATGGAGTGGCATAGTGTGTAATAGTGTACAGTGTAGTGGTGTAGAGTGGAGTGGGGTACAGTGGAATGAAATAACCTAAAGTGGAATGGTGTATGGTGAGAGTGACGTACAGTAGAGTGGAGAGTGGTACTTGAAATAGACGTAGCATGGAAGTGGGCAAGCGGATGCCGATGTAATGTGGTAGGAATATAGATTATGAGCTGTAAATAGTATGTTTTGGTAGTAGGTAAAGTAAATGGCATAAAAGTTATAAGTGCTAAAATAGTTAATTATATATTGTGCCGCTGTATACTGTGGTAATTTTGCAGTATACAGAGGTACTTGCTGATAAAAAGGCAGTATTTGACTGGCTAATGGTTTCCTTTACAAAACATTGAAAGGAAGCTATGTAGTTTTCAGCACACTTTCCCTGCATTCTGGCTAAGGCTTAAATATTGGTAAACAGTAGGTTATGTTGTTGTCTCTACCTATTACCACTTTAGTAAATTAGTGACAGGTAGAGAAACGTATTTATATGTTTCTATATATTTTTACAACACTTTATGAAGAAACTTTTTTATTAGTGCTGTGATTTGCACTTTTTTTTTAAAGAATTAAATATGTAAAAAATTGAAAATACACAGTAGTCCACTAAGGCCCTCATTTTAAGAATGTCGGTAAATGGCGCCTACGGCTGCGGTGACGGCGCCAAAACACCGTCGCTGTGGCTACCTACCGGCCTCCATATTATGACCGTAGCCGGAATTCTGCCAGAAGGCTGGCAGAATTCCAGCTATGGTCATGGCGGCGGACGGAGGTAAGGCGGCGCTGCTGCCAGCAGCATCACCACACTAGTAGACCACCGTAGACTGTGATACAGCGGGGCAGTGTTCTGCTGCAGGACGCTGCTGTTGGCAGCAGCGGCGCATCCCGTTTCCTGCCGGAGGCCCCCTTGCAAGCAGTTAAGTCGGGTGCTCTGACAGGGGAGGAGGGTGGGAGGTGTTGTGTGTATGTGTGGGGGAGTGTGTGTATGTGATTGTGTGCATGCATTAGGGTGTGTGGCATGTGGCATGTGTGTGTGCATGAATGGGTGTGAGAGTGTGTGTATGTTGTGTGGTGTGCATGCATGTGCGCTAGAATGTATGTAAGTGTGTGTGAATGAATGTAAGCATGCGTTGGTGAATTTGGGTCTGAGTGTGTGTACGTGTGTGTATGTCGGTGTGTGATTGTGCATGTATGTCAGGGGTCGGGAGGGAGAGGTGAAGGTGGAGGAGGACTCTGTGGAGTCGGGTGTGGGGGAGACCTCTATCAGTGTTAGAGAAGGAATTCCCTGACACTGATAGTGCGTAACGCCATGGTTTTCATGGCGGTAAGATTGCTACGAAAACCATGGTGATAGGCGGTAAACAGAGAACATTGGTTAAAGGTATGAAAACTTTAGAAAAATATTAAACATCCCTTGTACGTTTTGTATTGTAAAAGTGTATACCAGACAAATCTCATCGAAGCCCAGATGTCAAAGCTCTTACCATGAATCCAGAAAAGAAATATCCAGAGCTGAGTTGGTAACTTTATCTTCATTGCTCTAGAACGGCCTCTTTCTATTTTCTGAAGTATTATCAGAAAATATCGATTTATAACCAGGCAGCAGAAAATGGAAAGCCTCCAGATGGAGCTATGCAAAAACACCAACATCCTGTATGTAAATATGGTTTGTGTGTTTCCATATTGCTTCTGCCTGTTGAACTTCTTAATTTGTTATGGTAAAGAAGCTGACTCTGCTTTCTAAAGTGACGCCTCTTGCGCAGTCGCCCTCGTACTGTGAAAGTGTTATTGATTCTCCTTTTCAGAACATCTGAAGAATCAGAACTAGGTTTTGTACCTTAATCCTCCGTCTCTTTGCTGCAGATAGAGTAGCATTGAAGGAGCTGCTCATGCACTAGATGCATACAAGCCAAAGGCCTCTAAACCACAACCATGTACTGCTACATCTGGATGTGTGTAAATAATATCATATTCTAATGCCAGGTCTTTTCAGAATATAATGACATTTGCATTTAGATGAACCCACAAGTGCATAACACAATCATTAATACATGACCTAGTAGACATCCCAGTTGACCAGTTGCATAAGATGCCTCCTGATTCAGTTATTTGGTGATTAATACATTTGATAATTTTAAATGTTCTTTCCGCGTTGACTTGTACTTTGTCTTCTCTTGTGCTCATCAGGGATGTTTGTTTCTGCTCTAGTGTTACAGTATCACTTTTAGCTAGTATAAGGTGATTTTGCATGAGTGAGTGGACAGCATTGTCCAGTGGGAGGAGAGAAGGCAATGCAAGCGCTGTTAAATATTATCACAACAACTGTTTGTCACCAATCCGAGTCACTCTTTGAAAATGATTGTTACGCGTACATAAATGTGCACTGTGGTGTAGTGAGGTGCGGGTGCTGTGCTCTACATTTCTAAAAACTTTACATTGCTTTAAAGAGTTATTATAATGTCTTGGAATAGGGAGTGCAGAGAGCTACAGACTCTTTTCTTCTCAGGAATTTAGGAGGGTGGCATAAGTTTCCATAGGCTACCAGATTGCCTCCTTAAACAATGGCATTTGCTATTCATTTGTCATGTCTTACAGTCTGCGTGGTGGTAAATTCCTCCAAGAGATGAGACCAGAAGCAACCTATCTACCCCATGACAATGGGGGCTTCCCTGAATCATCAGTGTGGGTGGAAGTCTTAACATGCTCTGATGAACGGCTCTTGACGGTGTCCCAGATGGTCACCTATGAGCGGGTCATCTACAATCTGCAAGGCAAGACAGAGACCATCGTCCTCACCTAGGCATCTTTTCTCTGGGACAGTACTCGCAAAGCTCCAAGTTAAGGGCACCCTTGACTCCCTATGGGTACGCCAGATGTTACACTATGCTGCCCTTGTGAACTTAACCTGGTCATGACCTTCGATGGTGCTCACCGAATTTCCATTCTCCACTTTCCCTTCATCGACTTCTACCCTACCCTCTCAGTCTCAATTCACTATTCACTTCCGTCTTATTAAACCCATTCCCCTCCCCGCACACCCCTGGGCGTGTGTGTGAATATGTGCCCCCTGTTTGCTTTCCTCTCTGTATTATAATATCTCTTGTTTTTCTCATGGCTTTCCTTACTCCATGGACCTTCATGTGCCTAGATGTGGGCGCAAGGCATCATCCTTGGTACTTCCATTCCTTGACCTCGATGGGCCCAAGCTTTGTATCTAGTGCTATGTTTAATTTTGCACTCTGTACTTTGCACTGTATGATTCCTTCATGTATCAGGCCTTATGTTCCCTGTCCCATTCGTTTATCCCTTTTTAGGTTGAGCCTAGGCAGCATGTATGCACTATTTCTTGGCATGCTGTAATCTTCTTCTGTGGGCTTTAACCACACCCATCACATGACCATCACTTTCATTTGTTTCTTGGCCTGTCTTTCAAATTCCTTTGGCTTGTTAGGTAAATGCTTTAGGTTGTCCAGCCTTCACGCTGTTTTATTACCACCTTAGAGACTGACCGTGTTATATGGATTATTGCACAATAGGACATATGCCTTAAAGTCAGCGCACTACTTTTTTATTTTGCCTCTCCGCTTCTTACTTGTGGCGGTATGTCGTTTCATCCTCCGGCATCTCACTGTATCTTTGCTACAAAGTCTGCAATGAAACAACAAGATACTTTATTTATATAGCGTGAACTTGACCAGAAGATTGGAGCACTTTGCATGAGCACTGGTTACATTTGCAGCCCCATTCCTAAATTTATCTCAAGTTTAGAAGTTGAAAAATATGCAAACTGATGCCTTTTATTTAGAAAGAATACAAGGGAAACCCTCAATGTGGCACTCCCTGGCATGGCTGGAGAGCTGATATTGCAATATTCACTGTACTCAGGAAACTCGCCCCATAATGCTTCACGGGGCATTCCTTTTACAACACATTTTTGCCCATAACTCAGCCTGCGGTGGTCCTAAGACAATGGGACCACCAGCAAAACATTTGGTGGAATTGAGGGACCCAAAAATCATAACCCCCTCCCACCATCCAATGTCTTTTTTTAGGTCTCTCATGGCTGGAGTTTTTAGTTTACAGCTGGGATTTGTTTATGTTCTAAGGATCTTTTTTGTAATAAAATTCTGTCAGGCCTGCTGGGCTTGAAAATATGTAATGCACATGTACTCTAGGGGATGAATATATGGTGACATTGCAATGCCCTCTGCTCTCCTCGTTTCATATTGTTATGCCCTCAAGGGGCTGACTATATAGTTACATGACCATGTTTCTTCCTAAACCAATTTTTATTGTGGCGCCCTCTAGGGGATGTTCTGAGCATTTCATCCTAATGCCAAGTATATGAAGGAATGCATTAACACAGTTTATTTCTGATACAGCTTTAATGTGCTGCATGGCTAAATACTTATAAGGTCCCAAAGCTGAGAGCTATTGGCTAAACCAGTGCTTGTTTTGTTTTGATCTTTCAATAAGGAATTGTGAAACAAAAAACAATCTCTCACCAGCAATTGTAAAGCAAGGGAGCCACGGGCTTCCCTGATGCATGTATGTGGGTAAGTAGATGAGTGCTGAGCATCCAAACCTTGACAAGATCTTAGGCCAACAATGATAAAGTGAAATTGCCATTGGCCTCCATACAGGAAAGGGCAATGGACTTTCCTCTTTGTGTTTGGTAATAAAAGACAGATATAATGAGTATGTACTCTGCCACTAACCACAGTGAGTCATAATGTCAATGCACTTCCTTCACTTATACGAGCCACGGGCTGGCAGACCTAGAACACTAATACAAGTTAATGTAGAAATGTTTACAAACATAGCCCCCCATGTATGTATGTCTGAGATGACACCTGCACTGCCACTCAAAGATAAACACAGAGCCGGGATGTAGCAATCTAAAGTAGTTGCATAGACGTTCTATAGTGCCTAGCACCAATGGAAGAGGTGTATGATATTAAAGTGCCCGATGCAAGAAGATGTTAACTCATCTAAGTCTAGGCTGACCCTGGCACCCTGCTGGCAGGTATTATTGGTGCATTTCTGCTCTGCACTTCCCATAGTTCCCATAAACTAATGGACCTGGGAAAGAATAACAAGCGCAAAGAGGGAACCTTTACTCACATGGCTTGAGACCTCATCCCTTCTTTTAAAAGTCGTACTGCAAAGATATTTTAGGGAACTATTTATGTAGGTGTAAAACTTTGCCCTGGGCTCATGAGAACTAGATAGACCTTCAAGAGCAGCAGAAGACTTTAAAAAAACTATGGGCCTGATTTAGATCCTGGTGGAGGGCAATACTCTGTCACAAATGTGATGGATGTCCTGTCTGCCATATTACAATCATGGACGTCATTCAGGGGATCGCTAGGGGTTGCTCCTGTGAACCCTGACTTGCCCTTTGCTACCACTAACACTTCCCTGGCGACCCCACACCATAGAGGAGTCAAATTCATTTGTGGCAGCTAGTTGGGGCTCCATAAAAGAGTACAATTAGCTGGAAAATGCCCTTCTATGGTTGCTGAAGCAAGTAAAAATGCTTTTAAATGAATGTTGTGTGCATGTTTGGGGCGAGAGTGCATTAATATGAGGGAGAGTGTATGTGTGTGAATTTGTGGGTATGTTTAAGTCTGTGTGTATGAGTGAAAGTGGAGGTCAAAGGACGTGTGATGTCACTTCCACTATGTTGGAAATGGCCCTTTTTGCCCTTTTTGCAGTCATTCGTAAACGTTTTGCCTCCTTCCTCCTATTTTGTTCTCACAAGTTTTTGTTGGATTTAGGACTCTGGGCATTTTACCACTTCTAGCCATTGCTAACGTGCATATGCTCTCTGTGTAAATTGTATTGGTGATTGGTTTATCCATGATTGCCCTATTTTATTTACTAGTAAGTCCCCAGTAAAGTGCACTAGAGGTGCCTAGGGCCTGTAAATCAAATGCTACTAGTGGGCCTGCAGCACTGGTTGTGCACCCACATGAGTAGCCCTGTAAATTGCAGTGTCTGTGTGTGTGGTCCTGCACTGCCAGTTCAACTTGGCAAGTGTATCCACTTGCCACGCCTAAACCTTCCCTTTTTATAAATGTACGGCACCCCTAAGGTAGATCTTAGGTAGCCCCACGGGCAGGGTGCAGTGTATGTTAAAGGTGGCACATGTACTGATGTGTTTTACATGTCCCAACAGTGAAATACTGCCAAATTCTGTTTTCACTGTGCAAGGCCTATCTGTCTCATGTGTTAACATCGGGGCTACCGTTAAATGTTATTAAAGTTCAGATTACCGTTGGGACGAGACAGAAAAATTGAGTTTGGTGTCTCTGAGCTCACAATTTAAAACTACATCTTTTAGTAAAGTTGGTTTTTAGATTGTTAGTATGAAAGTGGGCGTTTTCCTGCTTAAACATTCTGTGACCCTGCCTGTTTGTGGATTTCATGTCTGGGTCAGTTTGACAGTTGGGCTGCTTGTGAATCCCCTCTAAACAGTAAGACAGTTGGAGCTGGGGTGTAGCCTGCATATCCTGATGAGCCATCTGTGCTTGAGTAGAGGGAGGAGTGATCACTTACACCTGAATGGGCTGTGCCTGCCCTCACACAATGCAGTCTCCAACCCCCTGGTATGTGTCTTGGGACCTGGGCAATGCAGGATCTTATGAACAAGAGAGGCTTTCCATTGAAGTATGCCTACTTTAAAGGCAGAAAGGGGTATACGTATTGGGCCCAAAACCCCTGAAAATTAGATTACTTCTGGATTCAAGAGGAACCTCTGCCAGGGAGAAGAGCTGAAGAGCTGAGGACAAGTGCTGGCCATGTCTGTGACTATGCTTTGTTGGGCTATCCTGCAGTTGCTGCTTCTGCCTTTGAAAGGGGACAAAGAGTGGAGTTTGTTGTACATTCCTGCTTGAGAAGAATCTCTAAGGGATTGAAAGCTTGCCTCATGTTTTGAAGTCTCAGGGCCATCAAAGATTTCCTCTGCTAACATTTGAACTCTCTGCTGAGGCTCCTGCACTGCCAAGTGGTGCTCTATCCAGTCACTGGGCCATTAAAAGGTGAAGTTGGCAGACAAGAGCTGAAAATCCACTCACAGAACGCCGTGTGGGGAAATTTTCGATGCACCATCTGCAATGCGGCTGATAAACTAGGCGCCTCCTGCTTCACGGCTAAAATCAAAGCTCCACCTGCAACATGGTTGGGAGATCGAAGCATCGCAGAAGGAGGAATGACGCACAACACTTGCAATGATGGAAACCCCACACATCATCCCTGGGCGTCAAAGTCAACGTGACTGCGCGTATTCGAGGTGTCCTGTCCAGAAATCGGTGAAACACTCCATTGTGAGGGAGAAAAACAACACATTGCCAACCTTACCAGAAAAGAAACAATGCACAGCCTCCCTTGTGAGTAAGGAATCGACTCCTTGCTGCCTTTTCAAATGCACGCTCGCCTGTGCGCCTTTATTTTTTACGTTGACCAGGTACTTTGTGCAAAATCAAAGTTCACATTGTTTGCTATGGAGTAAGACTCTTAGGCCGTCATTATAACATTGGCAGTAAATGCCGCTTACCGCCGTGCAGAAGACCGTCAACACACCGCTGCGGAAATCTGCCACAGCTATAATGACCCACATCTCGGAATCCACCAAAGGTCAGTGATAAACTGGCGAAAACAAAACCACCACCGTCACACCAACACAAATACGCCCACAGTATCATGACACACGAATTTCAACCGCGGTATTCCATTGGCGGTACACACCGCTGCGCCCAAAATACACACACTCTTACAAAACACAGCCACATTGGACAATTCCAAATACACACACCTGATACACACACCACTCCCACACACCCAATACATTATAAAACACACACCCACATCACCCACAAACCCCTACGACCACAATTACTGAGAGAAGGCCAGAGAGAGACACCACAAACAACTACCAAGCCTCCACAGGCACACAACACCATCACCCACACAACTTCCACGCACCTCACACAACACACCACTACATATCACCACACTTTTCACCACACACTCCACCCCACACATCACCTATACCACCCCATGGCACGGCAAAGACACCCCAGGTTCTCGGAGGACGAGCTCAGGGTCGTGGTGGAGGAAATCATCTGGGTAGAGCCACAGCTATTCGGACCACACCTCCATAGCTAGGAAGATGGAGCTATGGCAAACAATAGTGGACAGGGTCAACGCAGTGGGAAAGCACCCAAGAAATCTGGAGGACATCAGGAAGAGGTGGAACGACCTACGGGGGAAGGTGCGTTCCGTGGTCTCAAGACACCACCTGGCGGTTCAGCGGACTGGCGGCAGACCCCCACCTCCTCCCCCACAACTAACAACATGTGAGGAGCAGGTCTTGGCGATTCTGCATCCTGAGGGCCTCGCAGGAGTAGGTGGAGAAATGGACTCTGGTAAGTCAAAGCTTTACTATTACATCCCCCACCCTACCTGCATGCTATCACATACCCCCACCCTCACCCTCACCCCCAGCACCCCAAATCCTCACATATGTCCCAACATCACAAACCACACATCCCAACACCAAGCCCTGCATGCAACAACAAAGCATGGACGCCCATCACCAAAACATGCCCACTGCACATACCCATACACCCCCCTAAACCATCATCACACAAGCTCCCACACAGGAATTCTAGCACTAGGCCACACGGTCACCCACCCATTGCACACCCTTGCAGGACCCCTACCCAACGTCACCGGACAGGAGGGTCCACACATGTCCACACCACCAACAGAAGAGGCCCACAGTGATGACAGCAGCTCTGTCCAACTGGATCTAGATGACCAGCCCGGACCATCGGGGACCACTGGACAGTCGGTTCCCCTCACACAGGCACGGGCCACCACAGACCTTCCCCCCTCTGGAAACACCAGCACAGCACCCACCCAGCGGGCCCATGCCTCCGTCCCCAGGACACGTCAATCAGCAGTGTGTCCACCACTACAGGGAACCCAGGATAACCCAGCACCCCAACAACAACAGGGACCTGGGGGCAGTGGTAGTGGGCACACGGTCCAGGGGTGGAGGCCCAGGAACACAGGGGACCTAGGAGGGCTGCTGTGCGACAGGGGGCGGACAGGCCAAGGGAACCCACTCTCCACGAGGCCCTCTCCTCCATCATGGGAGCCTACCACCACTCCCAGGAGACGATGGCAACGGTACTGGCCAAGTTTCAGGAGACCCAGCGCATGCAGGAGGAACAGTATATGGGCTTCAGGGAGACACTCAGAACCATCAGCTCCACCCTGGGCACCATTGAGGGGTGCTGAAGGAAGTACTCAACACCAGGAGGGACACTGTAGCACTAGAAGGGGCCCCTGACACTACCATGGACGATGAACTGCCCACCACCTCCGCCGGCGCTAGTGGACAGGAGGCCCCACCACAGGACCACCACACCAGCACCCCACCCCCTGCACAGGGAGAACCACCCCGCAAACAGTCCCTGAGATCCAGGACAAAGACAGAGCATGATGCCAAGACCCGCGACAAGAAATGAGATCACCCTGAATGTCATCCTACTGTCCCACTTTGTCACCCTGTAAATATTTAAACTGCCCCAGCTCCACTTCCTATGCCCATATGGGCAATGCACCTGTGAGACTAATAGACTGGACTCTGCCATGGACACTCCTCCGCCATCACCCCTCACCATTTCACTACCCCCTCCAATATTGAGCATTTAAATAAACAAACCTAAAGCACAAAACAATCTGGAGTCTGTCTGTGATTTCAAAATAGTGTATTAGCAATTACAGTGCTAAAATGTTTTTTAAATAGTAATGTCAACATACCTATGTCACACAGCTCTAGTCCATGAGAAATCTAAGCAGATGTCACACAGTGGGACCCACATCTATGAAATCGTAAGGGAAAGTGACAACTCAGTGACCATGCACTGGGTGAAAACGACAGACAGGAGAAAGGTAGTAGTGTCAAAGTACATGTAGTAGGCAGGTTTGGATTCATACCTGTGTCTCACTGGAAATATTGCAGGATCACTGAGTCCCTGTTGTGAATGTCTTCTTTCTCTGCTTCCTCCTCATCACTGTCCACAGGCTCCGCAGCTGACACAACACCACAATCTGGACCATCGTCCTGCAGAAAAGGCACCTGGCGTCACAAAGCCAAGTTATGAAGCATACAGCAGGCCACGATGATCTGGCACACCTTCTTTGGTGAGTAGAATAGGGATCCACCTGTCATATGGAGGCACCGGAACCTGGCCTTCAGGAGGCCGAATGTCCGCTCAATCACCCTCCTAGTTCGCCCATGGGCCTCATTGTAGCGTTCCTCTGCCCTTGTCCTGGGATTCCTCACTGGGGTCAGTAGCCATGACAGGTTGGGGTAACCAGAGTCACCTGCAAATGGCGAGGGACAACTGTTAGACACACACTAACCTGGAGGGATATCCCCAGACCCAGACAACCATTCCCAATGACTTGCTTCCAGGTGCTCACCTAATAGCCACACACGGTGCCTCTGGAGTTGACCCATCACATAAGGGATGCTGCTATTCTGCAGGATGTAGGCGTCATGCACTGAGCCAGGGGACATGGCATTCACATGGGAGATGTACTGGTCTGCCAAACATACCATCTGTACGTTCATAGAATGATAACTCTTCCGGTTTCTCTACACCTGTTAACTCCTGTGGGGGGGGGACCAAAGCCACATGGGTCCCATCAATGGCACCTATGATGTTGGGGATATGTCCCTGGGCATAGAAATCACCTTTCACTGTAGGCAAATCCTCCACCTGAGGGAAAACGATGTAGCTCCGTATGTGTTTCAGAAGGGCAGACAACACTCTGGACAATACGTTGGAAAACATAGGCTGGGACATCCCTGATGCCGTGGCCACAGTTGTTTGAAAAGAGCCACTTGCAAGGAAATGGAGCAATGACAGCACCTGCACTTGAGGGGGGATTCCTGTGGGATGGCGGATTGCTGACATCAGGTATGGCTCCAACTGGGTACACAGTTCCTGGATTGTGGCACAGTCAAGCCTGTAGTTGATAATCAAATGTCACTCCTCCATTGTCGACAGGTCCACCAACGGTCGGTACACCGGAGGATGCCGCCATCTCCTCACATGTCCCAGCGGACGGTGCCTATGAAGGACAACAGCGAGCACAGAGTCAACCAACTCAGAGGTATGTACCCACAGTTTACACAGAACACCATCCATACACAAAAGGTGGCCTGTCTGTGTGTTGAGTCTGGGTCTAGGTATATGTGACGCAGTTGACAATGAAGCCATGTTGGCTCCTGAAATGGCGGCTGCCTGACCTCTTAAGTGAGACAATGGGATGTGAGGTAACTGCACTGGCGTTGTACACCATCGCGGTAGGCCGTAGAAGACCGCGGCGCAATGCTGCATTAGTTAACATCGGACCCTATGGGTCCCAGGAGCCAATGACGATGTACGCCGGCAGTGACGGCACGCACCGCTGCAGATGTGACCGCCATTTTCTGTCTGTTCAATCACTCGATACCTGATCTTCGACAGGAGAGGACCTACACTGCAAGTGCTGCTGTGACCTCGGTCTGGAAGAGAAAATGGCTTGTGCGTCTGGGGAAAGGGCCCCTGCCTTCACGTAGGAGGAGTTGGAGAAACTCGTGGACGGGGTCCTTCCCCAGACCAACCTACTCTACGGTCCTCCAGACAAACAGGTAAGTACACAGGTAGCATGTTGTATGGGCTATGCCTGTGTGGAGAGGGCTGGATGTAAGAAGGAAGGGGGCAGAGTGCTGCATGCATGAAAGACGGTGAATGCATGTGCCACATGGTAAGGGTAGGGATGGGGGCCAATCACTTTGACAGTGCAGTTGGTAATGACTTCTCTTTTTCCCCTGTACATTTCAAGTAGGTCAGCGCCCACCATATGAAAGATATTTGGCGTGCCATCGCCAAGGACGTCCAGACCCTGGGGGTCTACCACAGACGGAGCACCCAATGCCGGACAAGATGGGAGGACATTCGCCACTGGAGCAAGAAGACGGCGGAGGCTCATCTGGGGATGGCTTCCCAACGTAGTAGGGGTGCCCGTCGCACCATGACCCCCCTGATGTTCAGGATCCTGGCGGTTGCCTACCCGGATTTGGATGGGCGCTTGAGGGCATCACAGCAGACACAAGGGGGTGAGTACACTCTCATTCTGCTGACTTTGCGCGCAGTGGAGGTGTCTGGGTGGGGGAGGAGGGCTGTGGGTTTCCGTAGACCAGGGCGAGTTCCGTAGGCAAGGCCCCTCTGTAAGGCAGGCCATGTGGCACCCCACCCCACCTCTGTAGAGTGCCAAGAACAGCTATTAATGCCCCTGTGTCATCTATGTGTGCAGATGTCGTCCATAGCCTTGTAGGCAATTTCCCAGGAATTGAACAGTGGAGCCCAAGAGCGCAGCGTAGTGCAGGGGGCTTCTGTGTCTGTCATGTCCGCCAGTGGTAGCGGTAATCCATGCACTCAACATGTCTTTCTTCTGTCGTCCCCCCCTTTTTTTGGTATCCCTGTTCTTGTGTGCATTAGCATCATCAGGTGCTGTCACCACCACCACTACCATTCACACGTCCCCTGTGTCCTCTCCCAGTGTGTCTGTGACGCCCCCTCCCCAGATACAAAAACGCAGGCACACACCCACCCAACAGCAATCCACATCACGACAGCCTCCAGTGCATGCACCTTCACCCAAAGTCACCAAACGTACACCTCCTACTACCACCACCTCTTCCTCCACTCCCAAACCCCCTCCAGCTATCCGTCCCAGTGTGTCCAAAAAACTTTTCCTGTCCACCCTTGACCTTTTTCCCACACCTCCCCCACCCCGTCCATCTCATAGCTCCCGAAGTTGCACCTCAGCCACAACATCTCCGGGACCAGTGGTGCCTGTAATAACCGGTATGTGGAGTGCACCGGCCACCAGGACAGCCAGTGTGGCACGGAGCCACAGCACAGACAGTCCTCCACCTGTGAAGCATCAGAAGTTGGCCTGTGCCCGGCGGGAGAGGGGGAAGACTCCAGCCACCAAAGCCGCTGGGCCATGAAGGACCACCAGCACAAGCCCCGCTGGGCCATGAAGGACCGCCAGCACAAGCCCCGCTGGGCCATGAAAAACCGCCAGCACAAGCCCCGCTGGGCCATGGAGGACCGCCAGCACAAGCCCCGCTGGGCCATGAAGGACCGCCAGCAGCTGAGACCCTGCAATGTAGACCGCCATCTGAAGCACCGCTGAACAGGGCAATGCCATCTGAAGCACCGCTGAACAGGGCACCGCCATCACAAGCACCGCTGAACAGGGCACCGCCATCACAAGCACCGCTGAACAGGGCACCGCCATCTGAAGCACCGCTGAACAGGGCACCGCCATCACAAGCACCGCTGAACAGGGCATCGCCATCACAAGCACCGCTGAACAGGGTACCGCCATCTGAAGCACCGATAGCCCATGAGCGGCAGGGGCACTGACGCAACTGGGTCCGTCACGAGGTGAGTTATGCACTCTGGGCACCAGTCCCCCTCCAGAACCAGTGAAGAGATCCATCCACTACCTCTGTCCTTCACAGGATGAAACACTCTGGGCACCAGTCCCCCTCCAGAACCAGTGGAGAGATCCATCCACTACCTCTGTCCTTCACAGGATGAAGCATTCTGGGCACCAGTCCCCCTCCAGAACCAGTGGAGACTGTCATCCACTACCTCTGTCCTTCACAGGATGAAGCACTCTGGGCACCAGTCCCCCATCAGAACCAGTGGAGAGATCCATCCACTACCTCTGCCCTTCACAGGATGAAGCACTCTGGGCACCAGTCCCCCTCCAGAACCAGTGGAGACTGTCATCCACTACCTCTGTCCTTCACAGGATGGATGAAGCACTCTGGGCACCAGTCCCCCTCCAGAACCAGTGGAGAGATCCATCCACTACCTCTGTCCTTCACAGGATGAAGCACTCTGGGCACCAGTCCCTCTTCCAGAACCAGTGGAGTATCACATCCACCTGAGAGACTCTGGCTTTGCACTCCCCCGGATTGAACAGTGGGCAACCCACCCACTGTATAGACTTGAGAGACTGTGGCTTTGCACTCCCCAGGATGGAACAGTGGGCAAGCCGCCCACTGTATAGACTTGAGAGACTGTGGCTTTGCACTCCCCAGGATTGAACAGTGGGCAACCCACCCACTGTATAGACTTGAAAGACTGTGGCTTTGCACTCCCCAGGATGGAACAGTGGGCATGTGGCCCCCTTGTGGATTTGGCATTGTGCACTCAAGCGGCTGAGGTGCCCCCCCTTTCTCTCCCCCTGAGGTGCCTGTTTTCTTGCTGTCTGATGCCCCTGCAGTGTTCTCTCCGTCATGGTCAGGGATCTTGTGTGGGCCTCGCCCATACCGTGTGGCCCCAGTGTTCCACGGACTTTCTTTGTGCAGTACCTGGACTACTATGCCTGGTATTTATTTTGTACATTGTGTATATATATATTTCTGCCTACTTGTTTTTAATATATTCCGATGGTTACACTCATTTTCTTTGGTCTTTGCATTCTTCCGGGGGATTTAGGGGGAGTAACTGTGATGTATTCATATGCATTAGTGTGTGTGTTGTGGGTGAGGGTGGGGGTGTTGTGTGTGTGTGTCCCTGTTTTTTCCCTCCACCCTCCCCTGTGTCGTAGGTGCTGTACTCACCGTGGTCTTCTTCGCCGGCGTTCGTGCTCCTGGTAGATGAGCAGGAAGACTATCGCAGGGAGAATTTGGAGTTCCAGTTCCATGGTGTCTTCGTTCATCGTGGAGTGTGTAGAGGTGAGCGTTTTCCCTTTGAAATTCCTGTTTCCGCCATGTTTTTACCCGCGGTGAATCCGCCCCGGAAAATGTGACAGATTGGCCTGTCATAATAGTGTGGGCGGTACATTGTGTCCCGTTTGTCTGTTGGTGGTGACCGCCGCGCTGTTTGTTTGTACCGCCGTGGCGGTCAGAGTGTTAAAGTGGCTGTCTTTGTTGGTGGTATCCGCCACGGTCATAATTGCAATTTTTTTACCGCCGGCCTGTTGGCGGTCTTACCGCCGCTTTAACACCGACCGCCAGGGTTGTAATGACCACCTTAGTCTTTTGAAAAGTCATATTTTAATTTGTGTATGTTGGATTTTTGTTGTTTTGGTCTTGTTTGATTTAGTTAAATATTACCTATTTTTCTTAACTGGTGTGGTGTCCATTTTGTAGTGTTTGCACTGTACTACTGTGTGTGTTGGTACAAATAATTTACACATTGCTTCTGAGTTAAGCCTGCCTGCTCAATCCAAGCGACTTAGGGGGTGAGTGGCGGTTAACCAGGTGTGTTTCTACTTTGCCCTGAGTAGAGTGAGGGTCCTTGCTTGGACAGGGGGTGACCTGACTGCCAACCAAAGACCCCATTTCTAACACGCTACCTCTGGCATTTTGGTAAATTGACATCCATTATTATGATCCCATCATGTCTTATGGGGATCGTAAAATGGCGGACAGGATAGCCGTCATTTTTGTGGCATAGTATTTTGTCCACTAAGATTTAAATCAGGCCCTATATGTGTGGAAGTAGTTTCTATTTGTCACGTGCTGAACATTTTTCAAGTGAATGAGTGCAGGATCAGTCATTCAGTTGGAAACCAGTTTCATCTCTAGCATGCAAGAGCATGCAAAACATGGAGCACAATCTGTCCCTGCTGAACATTACATGACCATTAGGCCCTAGCCCAGAATTCAGGGAGCCGGTCAGCATTTGTTCAGCACTGAGTGAGGGCCGATAGAGAAAATATGGCTCATGCCTGGGCTTACCAAGGGAACATACCATCAAACTCAGGATGTATGCGTTGCGGTACTTCTCAGCCTACCTCCTTTTAACCTAGGGGCTGATTTAGGTTGCGGAGGTTGGGCCATCCTCTGCAGGGTGATGGAGCATTTTATTCCATTGTCCTGGAGGAGGTCCTTACGACCACATTTGGAAATAACTGGTGTAGGAGGCTGGCCTGGTTTGTAGTAGGTACCTAAGATACTTACACCTTATACCAGGTCCAGTTATCCCTTATTAGTGAAATGTAGGCAGTGTCTAGAAGCCAGAATCTCTAGGGGTAGTGTGGATGAGCAGCCAGGGCCTAACTAGGAGACATGCAAAGCTCATGCAATCCACTGTAGTCACACAGTACTCACACACTTGAAAGAAAATACTCACTGTTACAAAAATAAAGGTGCTTTATTTTGGTGACACAAATCTTAAAAATACTATAGAGACTATACTCCCTTAGGAGGTCAGTAATACACAAATTATATACACTAGCATGCAGAAATAGATGTAAAAACAGTTAGAAAACAGTGCAAATAGTGAAACTCACAATAGTGAGAAATGGGCATAGTGGGAACACAAACCATATACTAAGATAGTAGAATGCAAAAGTCGGTTTCCCATCTAGGCAAGTGTAGTTTGTAGAGGGGCTGTGGAAGTCTTAGAAAACACTAAAGGTAGGTAATAGAACCCACCCCAGAGCCCAGGAAAGCAGGAGTAAATCACAGAATCATCCCTAGAATACACATGAGCACGAGAAAGAAGATATTGCAAGAACCAGAAGAGACTGCAAGACACCATTGATGGATTCCTGGACCTGAAGACCTGTGGAAGAAGGAGACCACGTCCAAGAAGCACAGAAGAGTCCAGGGAGAACAGGGAGAACAGGAGCCCCTTCTAACCCAGATGAAGGTGCAAAAGAAGAACCACTAGTGAAGAACAACAGTCAGTAATATCCAAAGAAGACGGATGTGGGTTCTTGGTTGATGCATATGATGTCCCATGCCGGATGGAAGATTGCAGTCTGGTAGGGTCGCTGGATTCCGCAACCAGCCTTGACATACACAAAGATTGTGGTTAGCGTAAAATGGCGCTGCCCGGGACCAGGAGGGACCTGGTGGAGTCTACCCAGGAGTGTGAATCAGAGGGGGCTCTCAGCAACTCAGAGAGTCCTCAGAAGACCAGGCCACTTGCACAGGAGTCCCACAGCAAGAGGACAGAGAAGGTGCAAAAGGAGGCCCACACAACACTACAACAAAGGGTCCCATGCTGCCGGAAAACGCCTCAGGAAGATGTGCGTCATACGATAGAGTGTTTGGGTCAAGAGCTACATGGTGCACAAATAACTTTTTGTAAGTAGATCAACAAGCCTTGGCAACTGCAAAACACGCTGAACATGGGGATACTGTCTTGCGTGGGGAGGCAAGCTCTTACCTCCACCAAAGATGGACATTTAGACGTCAGGACCATCAGGACCTATTCAGTCTACCACCCGTGATGCTGGATCCATGCAACCCATCAGGAGAGGGGATCCACACCACTGGTCATCATTGCAGAGGGGTGCCTGCTGCAGCAGGGGAGTGACTCCTTCACTCCAAGCGAGATTCCTCCGTTCTTCTGGTGCTGGCTGAAGACAGGCTGTCCTCTGAGGATGCACAACCTGTACACAGTTGCAGTTACTGGCAGGAGCTGAAGATACAATGGTGCAGAAGTCATCTTTGGTTCGTTGTTGTAGTTTGTAGAGTTCCTGGAGGGTCCAGATGCAGTTTCTTCAGTGAGAAGGTCAAGTAAAGGATGCAGAGGATTCCTGCTGTAGTCTTGCAATCCGATTCTGAAGAACCACTCAAGAGAGAGACCCTAAATAACCCTCAAAGGGGGACTGGTCATCTAAACAGGTAGGCACCTATCGGGGGGGGGCTCTGACGTCACCTGCTGGCACTGGCCACTCAGATGCTTCCAGAGAGATCTTTCATGGTTTTGTTGAAATAAGAAAATATTGAAATTGAGTTAAAATAAACTCTAACTATGGCAGATTTCCAAAAGCAATATCTGCTGCACCCTTCTTGTTGCAAGAATATATAAAGACTTGTGGTTCACCAAGAACCCTAGGTATACAGAGCCAATAACTGAGCTGCACCTTGCAATGTTTACTCATTGTGTACTGGGTATACAGTAGTTAATTTGGTAAAATATAGACAGTGAGAAATAGGTATCAAGGAAAACTAGGTACTTCCAAAATGGGAACAAGATCTGGAGTTTAGAAGCAGTGGTTATTTGCACATCTCTGAATTTGTGGGTTCCCATACTAGCATCTGAATTATAGGGCATTTCTCAAAATGACTTCTTTCCTACACACTGTCTTACATTTGGAAGGCACAAATACCAGGAAAGACAATTGGTAATAACACTTGTTCTACTGTACTTTGTTTCCCTAAGTCTCCCAATAAAAATGGTACCTCACTTGTGTGGGTAGGCCTAGTGCCCGCAACAGGAAACGGCCCAAAACGCAATGTAGACACAGCACGTTTTCCACTAAAAACTGACCATTTTTTTGCAATGTACCTAGCTGTGGATTTACGGCTCTAGCTCAGCCGGCACTTAGGGAAACCTAGCAAACCTGTATATTTTTTAAAACTAGATTCCTAGGGGAATCCAGGATAAATGTTACTTGTGTGGCTTTCACCAGGTTCTGCTACCCAGACTCCCTCGTAAACCTTAAAATTTGTCTAAAAAACACATTTTCCTTACATTTCTGTGATGGAAAGTTATGTAAACTGTAGGGGGCTCCAGACTTCCTTCAATCCAGCATTCCGCCAAGTCGCCCAATAAAATTGGTACCATACTTGTGTGGGTAGACCTAGTCTCTGCAACAGGAAATGGCCCAAAACTCAACATGTATGGAAAGCTGACACTCTTTTTCCGAAGTGGATTGCGCTAGATTTTGGACCCCAGCTCAGTCCGCACCTAGGGAAACTTAGCCAACCTGGACATGTTTGAAAACTAGATATGTAGGGGTATCCAGGGTGGGCTGACTTGTGTGGCTCCACCCAGCTTTTTCACCCAGAATCCCTTGCAAACCTTAAACTGTGAGAAAAAAACACAGTTCCCATTGAGTGCTGAGTCATGATATGCAGGAAGGAAGGGTGGCATTGCTATGTAGATGAAGAAGCCTCACGAAGAAAGAGACAGGCAATGAAAGGATCTTGGGGGCACAAGGGCACATGTGGCACATATGAATAAAGCAGAAAGTGAACAGCGCCAGGGGGCATGGCTGGTCAGGAACATTCTGAGAAGGTGGGGACATGGATGGGGGTAGTTAAAGGGTGCCAGGATCGAGAGACATGCGGAAGGCAATCATGGAAAGTTATGGAATCTGTGGTGAGCCACAAACATCCTTCGACCCAACATTCCACTATGTCTCCTGATAAAAATCCCACCTCGTTTGTGTGGGTAGTTTGAGTACCTGTGACAGGAAATGGTCCAAAGCACAACATGTACGCAGCACATTTTTCCTCCAAAAACGGAACCTCTTTTTCCGATGTGGGTAGCTCTAGATTTTGGGCCCCAGCTCAGCCGTTACCTAGGAAACCTAGCCAACCTCTAAATCTTTTTAAAGTAGACACCTTGGGATATCCAGTGTGGGCTGACTTCCGTGACTCTCCCCACATTTTATTTACCCAGAATCCCTTCCAAACAAACTGTGAGAAAAAAAACACAATTTCCTCACATTTCTGTGATGAAAAGTTCCGGAAACTATGGAGAGCCACACACTTATTTCCACCCAACATTACCCAACTCTCCCTTCAAAAGTGGTATCTCACTTGTGTGGGTAGGCCTAGTGCTCTTAACAGGAAATGGCCCAAAACACAACATGTATGCAGCATATTTTTCCACAGAAAACTGACCCTGTTTTCCCAATGTTGGTAGCTCTGAATTTTGGATCCTTGCTCAGCTGGCACCTAGGGAAACCTAGCTAACCTGTACATTTTTTAAAACAAGACACCTAGGGGTATCCAGGGTGGGCTGACTTTGTGGGTATCCCCATCTTTTTTTACTCAGAATCACTTGCAAACTCCTCACATTTCTGTGATGGAAAGTTCTGAAAACTGTGGAGAGACACAAACTTCCTTCTTCCTGGAATTTCCCCAAGTCTTCCAATAAGAATGTTACTTCACTTGTGTGGATAGACCTAGTGCTCACAACAAGAAAGATCCCAAAACACATGTATGCAGCACATTTATCCACCAAAAACTCACCCTCTTTTTCTGATGTGGGTAGCTCTAAATTTTGAACCCTAGTTTAGTCGGCACCTAAGGAAAACATAGCTAGCTTGTATATTTTTGAAAACTAGACATCTAGGAGAATCCAGAACTGTGTGACTTGCATGGATCCCATTGGGTTTTCTTACCCACAATGCCCTGCAAACCGCAAACATTTCATGAATTTACCGATTTTCCTTACATTTCTGTGATGGAAACTACCGGAATGTGCAGGAATCCACCAAATTCTTTCCAACTAGTATTGCCTCACTTGTGCCCCAAACAAATTGCTGCCCCAGCAGTGTGGTTGGGCGTAGTGCTGCGACAGGAACGGATCAAACCAAGGACAATTTGAGCTCTTCAGTGGAAACTCATATTGACCTCGGTTGGATATGTTCCTGTCGGTGGCACTAGGCCCAGCCACACAAGTGGGGCAGTGCTCTTATCGGCATAGATGGGGCAGTGATGGGTGCTAGGATTCCTGCAGATTCTGGGGTCCCTGAGGCCAGCTCCCTATAATCATTGAACCCTGTGACATACACGGCCCTTGGCTATGCCTGGCAGGAATTGGGTGCCTTCAGCCTACCCCCTATAACCATGCAACCCAGTGCCATGTGGATTACCCTCTATCCCTATAACCACCTTTGGCCATGCACAGTGGGGATTGGTTGCATGCTTGGTCTGCAGAAACTCACGCCACACATGGCCTTTGGCCATGCATGGCATGGGTTGACCACATGGCCTGGCCCTGCGGCCAACCCCCTATAATCACCCAACCTCAGGCCATGCACGGCCTTGCGCAATACAGTGGGGTTGACACCAAGGCCTGGCAACAGGCCAGGCCCTGCGTTCAATCCACTATAACTATCAAACCTTGTGCCACACACGGCCTTTGGCTGTGCAATGTGGGGGTTGGCTGCAGGGCCTGACTGCTGGCCGACCCCCTGGAAACCATCCGCCCCTTTCCATGCATGGCCTTTGGCTATGCGCAGTGTGGGTTGGCCAACTCCCTAAAACCACCGAACCCCACGCCACACATTAAGTGCTTATTTGTTTGGTGGAGATGTGATCATACTCCTGTGCATCAAGACTTGTATCCAAAATCAGCAGGGAAGGTGCTTGAGGTGTCCTTTTAATAAGATATCCACCTTCCTGGGGAAATGGTTGACAGACTTTGCATACCACTAATATATATGGAGCTGTGCCAAAATGTCGGGGCTTCTAGGCCATTTTACTTACTTGTACTTTTTATGAGGGAGAACATGATCTCTGGTCTCAGCTGCAGATGACAAGAAAGAACCCACTTATCACAGTCACTACATGAGATTTTGCACTCGAAAAAAGCAAGGATGCAAACACCTTCATCAAGATTTACAGGTTAAAATTCACAGAAAAAAATATTTGCTTTGACTTCCTTTACCATGGGCAATTAATTAGTGTTAGAAATTGCATCTCTAGTCAGCAGAGGTATGCACCCTGTGTGAGTAGGGACCACAATCCTAGTCAGGGTAAGTCACAACACAACCTAAATTATTCTGTGCTCACCCTCTGTTAGCTTGGCACACAGCAGGCAGGCTTCACGTAAAAGGCAATGTGTAAAGTATTTGAGAAATATCTTCTACAGTAACACAGTGAAACGACCACAAAACGTATTCTGCTCCAGTTTAGGAAAATAGATATTATTTATCTGAATAAAACAAGGCCAAAACAACAAAAATCCAGAATGCACAAGTCAAGACATGATTTTTAGAGGTTTAAATACATCTTAATACATAGGAATCAATGGATGTATCTATTTAGCACAAAGTACCTGTGATGCCTCAAATGTAACAATGCTGTGGGCCACAAAGGAGGTGAAGTGTCAGAATATAAATCGGTGTGTCCGTTTTCCCGGCATGATGAAGGTGATGCATCTATTCTTTCCTTGCAATAAGGGCAATATGTTGATTTCCAGTCATGCAGCCTCAGTTCCTTACTGCAGTGTAGAGGTGATGACAAATTGATGCCCAGGGATGATCCGCTCAAAATCCAGATGTGCTGTGATGATGGAATCGTGGTTAGACAGGAGCTGCATTGATTCTGCAGGCGTTGCGTTGATTTTTCCAGTGTGGTGGATTTTCCCTCTTAGGTGAAGTCTTTGATGGCCCTGAGACTTCTTAACAGAGGGCAAGCTGGCAAGCCCTTGAAAATCACTTGAGGTGAAGACAAATTCCTTCAAGTATAGTCAGGGAGCAGGCAGTAGGGAAACAAGCAGGAGAGCAGTCCTTCCAGAAACGCAGTCCAGACGAGTCCTTTGAGCAGCACTGCAGTCCTTCTGACAGGGTGCAGTTGTAGGTCCAGATGTGTCTGATCTTAGAGGTCACAGACCCAGTATATATACCCAAATGTGCTTCTGAAGTGGAGGAGACTTCAAAGAGTGGTTTTGAAGTGCTCTAGTTCCCCTTTCAACCTAGTAATGTCTACCAGTAGATCTGTGGGGGGTTATCATTCGTTTGGGTGGGGTCAGGCCACTAGTCTTTGAAGTGTAAGTGAGAGCCCCACCACCCTTCCTGCCCAAGAATACCCATTGGTATGCAAATGAATGCAGATGCAGCTGAGTGTCCTGTTTTTATGACAGTACAGTGTACTTTTAATTTTTCAACATTTTTTTAAGTACCACAGTAATGCTGACGAAGTGCTCTGGTGTACGGTACCTTTTTAAAAAATATATAGAAACTTGTAAATAATTGTCCCTACCTATTACTATTTACTAAATTTGAAATAGGTAGGGGAAAATATAAAACTTAACACTTACCTATAACTAAGATCGCAAACCAGAACACAGCCGAAGTTAACTTAAAACAACTTGGCTGCCTTTAACTTTCGCAAGGCAGTCATTAACCAATCACATAATGCTTTGTCATTTCTATGCACAACTGTTGCTTTGCAAAATACTCAGAAATATAACAAAAGTACTGTGACACCAGATATTTCTAAATTAAAATACCTAAAATACTTCCTCCGCTAATATGTAGGATCCAAAAGGATCAAATGTGTACTATAACATATGGTACTGCTAAAAAAAATTAAAATCCATCCAACCACTTTTTGGGCTACATCCTATACAAAAGTCCATTGCGAATGAATTGGTGAAAAAACACGTTTTGGGACCCTCCTTTTTTCTTTACACCCTCTTGACCAATCACTGTGAAACTTTAGATTTTCCACCAACGTAGAAATTCGACGAACAGGGGCAAAGTTATTAGCATTCAAAAATCTGACAAATTCCTATACCTGGGAATCTTAATTACAGAGCAGCTACTTCAATTCTGTAATACATATATGTTGGACCTGGCTTTTTGACAGGGACATCCCCAAACTTTTTGCCTCCTTCCTCCTATTTTTTCTGACCTGTTGTTGTTGGCTTTTGACCTCTGGGCACTTTACCACTGCTAACCAGTGCTAAAGTGCATATGCTCTCTGGGTAAATTGTACTACTGATTGGTTTATCCATGATTGACTATTTAATTTACTTGTAAGTCCCTGGTAGAGTGCACTACATGTGCCTAGGGCAGGTAGATTAAATGCTACTAGTGGGCCTGCAGCACTGGTTGTGCCACCCACTTAAGTAGCCCCTTTTTCCTTGTCTCAGGCCTGCCATTGCAAGGCCTGTGTGTGCAGTTTCACTGCCACCTCGACTTGGCATTTAAAAGTACTTGCCAAGCCTAGAACTCCCCTTTTTCTACATATAAGTCACCCTTAAGGTGTGCCCTAGGTAACCCCTAGGGCAGGGTGCTGTGTAGGTAAAAGGCAGGACATGTACCTGTGTAGTTATATGTCCTGGTAGTGTAAAACTCCTAAATTCGTTTTCACACTACTGAGAGGCCTGCTCCCTTCATAGGCTAACATTAGGGCTGCCCTCATACACTGTTGAAGTGGCAGCTGCTGATCTGAAAGGAGCAGGGAGGTCATATTTAGTATGGCCAGAATGGTAATACAAAGTCCTACTGACTGGTGAAGTCGGATTTAATATTACTATTCTAGAAATGCCACTTTTAGAAAGTGAGCATTTCTTTGCACTTAAATCCTTCTGTGCCTTACAATCCACGTCTGGCTGGGCTTGGTTGACAGCTCCTTGTGCATTCACTCAGACACACCCCAAACACAGGGTACTCAGCCTCACTTGCATACATCTGCATTTTGAATGGGTCTTCCTGGGCTGGGAGGGTGGAGGGCCTGCTCTCACACAAAGGACTGCCACACCCCCTACTGGGACCCTGGCAGACAGGAGTAAACTGAAAGGGGACCTGGTGCACTTCTTAGCCACTCTTTGAAGTCTCCCCCACTTCAAAGGCACATTTGGGTATAAAACAGGGCCTCTGCCCTACCTCATCAAACACTTGCTGGAGAAGAAACCTGAACCAGAAACTACATCCTGCCAAGAAGAACTGCCTGGCTGCTCAAAGGACTCACCTGTCTGCTTTCTACAAAGGACTGCTGCCTTGCTGTTGCCCTGCTGCCTTGCTGAACTCTTGTCTGGCTGTGAAAGTGCTCTCCAAGGGCTTGGATAGAGCTTGCCTCCTGTTCCTTGAAGTCTCAGGACCAAAAAGACTTCTTCCTTTCACTTGGACGCTCCGTGCGCCGAACATTTCGACGCACAGCTTGTTTCGCGGCGAGAAAAACGCCGCACACCGACGCTGATCGACGCGACGCCCTCGGGACGATCGAGACTTCGACGCACAACCTCGCAAGGACAGAGCCGCCCGACTTTCCAGGAGAAATCGACGCGACGCCTACCGTGAGCGCGAAACTTTGACGCACGGCCTCGCAAGGACAACGCCGCCCGACTTCCAAGGAGAAATCGACGCGAAGCCTGCCGTGAGACCAAAATTTCGACGCACGGCCTCGCAAGGACAACGCCGCCCGACTTCCAAGGAGAAATCGACGCGACGCCTACCGTGAGATCGAAACTTCGACGCGCAGCCCCGCAGAACGACGCGCAGCCGGAAAACAAGCAGGAGAATCCACGCACAGACCCGGGACATCTGGTAATCCCCGCGACCCACAAAAAGAGACTGTCTGCGCGCCGGAAAACGACGCCCGACTTCCCCGCGTGGAAAAGAACGACGCAAGTCTGTGTGTGCTGAGGAGAAATCGACGCACACACCCCTTTTTCCGCGCATCTCTTCTCCTGTGGCCCTCTGAGGAGATTTCCCACCAGAAACCAGGTACTCTGTGCTTGAAAGACACTTTAATGCTTTTTAAAGACTTAAAGACACTTAATATCACTTTTCAGTGATATCTTTACAAATTCGTATTGCAACTTTTGATCGTTTTGACCTACAATTACCCAGATAAATATTCTATATTTTTCTAAACACTGTGTGGTGCATTTTTGTGGTGTTATGCTATGGTGTTGTATGATTTATTGCACAAATGCTTTACACATTGCCTTCTAAGTTAAGCCTGACTGCTCGTGCCAAGCTACTGGAGGGTGAGCACAGGCTGATTTTGGATTGTGTGTGACTTACCCTGACTAGAGTGAGGGTTCTTGCTTGGACAGAGGGCAACCTGACTGCCAACCAAAAACCCCATTTCTAACAATATATATATATATTTTTTTTTAAGGTACATGTGGAGTTACAGAAAGCATAAATACATTAATAATGCTCATTATTGTTCTTTGTAGAGTATGGAGGTCGTGTACAAGCAGCAGGGGTAAAAAGAGACACGGTGACAACTAAAGCACAGCCCCCAGCGATATCGTGCACAATGTTATGGTTCTTCTAAACTAGTTTACAAAGACAAGTGTGCGTCTAAAGTTAAGAATACACATAGGGTAATGACTCTTTACAAGAAGAAAAAAAACGTCTTTGATGTTTGTTAACTCAAGCGTGTGCTCAGGGGGCCCAGAAGGGCACCGCACAGCTCTTGCTCAGCAGCAGCCATGGAACACTCGAGCCCTGTCTGCCCGGGTGTTCACTGAGTGTCACGGCTCTTGCACAGCAGCAGCGATGGTTATCAGAGCGCTGAGCTCAGAGTGAGGAACCTGCAGTTTTTGCTCTGCTCTGTGTCACTGTGAGCGGTAAGCTATTACTCTGCTGACAGTAATAATCTGCAGCGTCCCCGGCCTCGGCCCTGCTGATGCTGAGAGTGAAGTCAGTGCCAGACTGACTTCCACTGAAGCGGTCTGAGACCCCAGACTGGCGGCTGGTAGCATAATAAATGAGGAGCTTGGGGGCTTCTCCGCGCTTCTGCTGGTACCAGTGCAAATCATTGCTGATGCCTTGACTTGATTTACATCTGACAGTGATGGTGTCTCCCAGGGGCACAGCGAGGACTTCTGGAGTCTGTGTCAGCACAATCACCCCTCTGGACTCTGAACACAGAAAGACAATTAATAGCAACAGTAAACAGCGGACAATGGTTACAGGTATGAAAACTTTAGAAAAATATTAAACATCCCATGTACGTTTTGTATTGTAAAAGTGTATACCAGACAAATCTCATCGAAGCCCAGCAGTCAAACTCTTACCATGAATCCAGAAAAGAAACATCCAGAGCTGAGTTGGTAACTTCATCTTCATTGCTCTAGAACGGCTTCTTTCTATTTTCTGAAGTATTATCAGAAAATATCGATTTATAACCAGGCAGCAGAAAATGAAAAGCCTCCAGAAGGATCTATGCAAAAACACCAACATCCTGTATGTAAATGTGGTTTGTGTGTTTCCATATTGCTTCTGCCTGTTGAACTTCTGATTTTGTTATGGTAAAGAAGCTGACTTTGCTTTCTAAAGTGACGCCTCTTGTGCAGTCGTCATTGTACTGTGAAAGTGTTATTGATTCTCCTTTTCAGAAGACCTGAAGAATCAGAACTAGGTTTTGTACCTTAATCCTCCGTCTCTTTGCTGCAGGTAGAGTAGCATTGAAGGAGCTGCTCATGCACTAGATGCATACAAGCCAGAGGCCTCCAAACCACAACCATGTACTGCTACATCTGGATGTGTGTAAATAATATCATATTCTAATGCCAGGTCTTTTCAGAATATAATGACATTTGCATTTAGATGAACCCACAAGTGCATAACACAATCATTAATACATGACCTAGTAGACATCCCAGTTGACCAGTTGCAGAAGGTGCCTCCTGATTCAGCTATTTCGTGATTAATACATTTGATAATTTGAAATAATCTTTCCGCATTGACTTGTACTGTGTCTTCTCATGTGCTCATCAGGGATGTTTGTTTCTGCTCTAGTATTACAGTATCACTTTTAGCCAGTATAAGGTGATTTTGCACGAGTGAGTGGACAGCATTGTCCAGTGGTAGAAGAGAAGGCAATGCAAGCGCTGATAATTATTATCACAACAACTGTTTGTCACCAATCCGAGTCACTCTTTGAAAATGATTGTCAGGCGTATATAAATGTGCACTGTGGTGTAGTGAGGTGCGGCTGCTGTGCTCTACATTTCTAAAAACGGTACATTGCTTTAAAGAGTTGCCCATACTGTCTTGGATTAAGGAGTGCATAAAGCTACAGACTCTTTTCTTCCCAGGAATCTAGGAGGGTGGCATACGTTTCCATGGGCTACCAGATTCCCTCCTTAAACAACAGCATTCACTACTCATTTGTCATGTCTTACAGTCTGCTTGGTGGTAAGGTCCTACAAGAGATGAGACCAGGAGCAACCTATCTACCCCATGAGAATGGGGACTTCCCGGAATCATCAGTGTGGGTGGAAGTCTTAACAAGCTCTCATGAACGGCTCTTGACGGTGTCCCAGATGGCCACCTATGAGCAGGTCATCTACAATCTGCAAGGCAAGATAGAGACCTTCGTCCTCACCTGGGCATCTTTTCTCTGGGACAGTGCTCGCAAAGCTCCAAATTAAGGGCACCCTTGACTCCCTATGGGTCTGCCAGATGTTGCACTATGCTGCTCTTGTGAAACTACCCTGGTCATGACCCTCGAGGATGCTCACCGAATTCCCATTCTCCACTTTCCCTTTATCGACTTCTACCCTACCCTCTCACTCTCATTTCACTATTCACTTCCCTCTTATTAAAACCATTCCCCTCCCTGCACACCCCTGGGCGTGTGTGTGAATATGCGCCCCCTGTTTGCTTTCCTCTCTGTATTATATTATCTCTTGTTTTTCTCATGGCTTTCCTTACTCCATGGACCATCATGTGCCTAGATGTGGGCGCAAGGCACCATCCTTTGTACTTCCATTCCTTGACCTCGATGGGCCCAAGCTTTCGATCTAGTGCTATGTTTAATTTTACACTCTGTATTTTGCCCTGTATGATTCCTTCATGTATCAGGCCTTATGTTCCCTGTCCCATTCGTTCATCCCTTTTTAGGTTGAGCCTAGGCAGCATGCATGCATTGTTTCTTGGCATGCTGTAATCTTCTTCTGTGGGCTTTAACCACACCCATCACATGACCATCACTTTCATTTGTTTCTTGGCCTGTCTTTCAAATTCCTTTGGCTTGTTAGGTAAATGCTTTAGGTTATCCAGCTTTCAGGCTGTTTTATTACCACCTTGGAGACTGACCGTGTTATATGGATTATTGCACGATAGGCCATATGCCTCAGTGTCAGTGCACTACTTTTTTATTTTGCCTCTCCGCTTCTTACTTGTGGCGGTATGTTGTTTCTTCCTCCGGCATCTCACTGTATCTTTGCTACAAAGTCTGCAAAGAAACAACAAGATACTTTATTTATATAGCGTGAACTTGACCAAAAGATTGGAGCACTTTACATGAGCACTGGTTACATTTGCAGCCCCATTCCCACATTTATCTCAAGTTTAGAAGTTGAAAAATATGCAAACTGATGGCTTTTATTTAGGAAAAATAAAAGGGAAACCCTCAACGTGCCTCTCCCTGGCACAGCTGGAGACCTGATATTGCAATATTCACTGCACTCAGGAAACTCGCCCCATAATGCTTCACGGGCATTCCTTTTACAACACATTTTTGCCCATAACTCAGCCTGCGGTGGTCCTAAGACAATGGGACCACCACCAAAACATTTGCATGATGTGCTCTTTTTGTCCAGCTCATCTTATGGGTCCCCACACTAAGTTGGGGAGACCCCAAAATCATAACCCCCTCCCACCATCCAATGTCTTTTTTTAGGTCTCTCATGGCTGGAGTTTTTAGTTTACAGCTGGGAGTTGTTTATGTTCTAAGGATCTTGTTTGTAATAAAATTCTGTCTGGCCTGCTGGGCGTGAAAATATGTAATGCACCATGTCCTCTAGGGGCTGAATATATGGTGATATTGCAATGCCCTCTGCTCTCCTCGTTTCATATTGTTATGCCCTCAAGGTGCTGACTATATAGTTACATGACCATGTTTCTTCCTAAGCCAATTTTGTATTGTGGCACCCTCTAGGGGATGTTCTGAGCATTTCATTCTAATGCCAAGTATATGAAGGAATGTACAAAGTTTATTTCTGATACAGCTTTAAGGTGCTGCGTGGCTAAATACTTATAAGGTCCCAAAGCCGAGAGCTATTGGCTAAACCAGTGCTTGTTTTGTTTTGATCTTTCAATAAAGAATTGTGAAACAAAAAACAATCTCTCACCAGCAATTGTAAAGCAAGGGTGCCACTGGCTTCCCTGGTGCATGTTTGTGGGTAAGTAGATGAGTGCTGAGCATCCAAACCTTGACAAGATCTTAGGCCAACAATGATAAAGTGAAAGTGCCATCGGCCTCCATACAGGAAAGGACAATGGACTTTCCCCTTTGTGTTTGGTAATAAAAGACAGATATAATGAGTATGTACTCTGCCACTAACCACAGTGAGTCATAATGTCAATGCACTTCCTTCACTTATACGAGCCACGGGCTGGCAGACCTAGAACACTAATACAAGTTAATGTAGAAATTTTTACAAACATAGCCCACCATGTATGTATGTCTGAGGTGACACCTGCACTGCCACTCAAAGATAAACACAGAGCTGGGATGTAGCACTCTAAAGTAGTTGCATAGACGTTCTATAGTGCCTAGCACCAATGGAAGAGGTGTATGATATTAAAGTGCCCGATGCAAGAAGATGATAACTCATCTAGGTCTAGGCTGACCCTGGCCCCCTGCTGGCAGGTATTATTGGTGCATTTCTGCTCCGCACTTCCCATAGTTCCCATAAACTAATGGACCTAGGAAAGAATAACAAGCGCAAAGAGGGAAACTTTACTCACATGGCTTGAGACCTCATCCCTTCTTTTAAAAGTCGTACTGCAAATATATTTCAGGGAACTATTTATGTAGGTGTAAAAGTTTGCCCTGGGCTCATGAGAAGTAGATAGACCTTCAAGAGCAGCAGAAGACTTAAAAAAAACTATGGGCCTGATTTAGATCCTGGTGGAGGGCAATACTCTGTCACAAACGTGACAGATGTCCCGTCTGCCATCTTACAATCATGGACGTCATTCAGGGGATTGCTAGGGGTTGCTCCTGTGAACCCTGACTTGCCCTTTGCCACCACTAACACTGCTCTGGCGACCCCACACCCTAGAGGAGGCAAATTCATTTGTGGCAGCTAGTTGGGGCTCCATAAAAAAGGAGTACAATTAGCTGGAATATGCCCTTCTATGATTGCTGAAGCAAGTAAAAATGCTTTTAAATGTATGTTGTGTGCATGTTTGGGGTGAGAGTGCATTAATGTGAGGGAGAGTGTATGTGTGTGAATTTGTGGTTATGTTTAAGTCTGTGTGTATGATTGAAAGTGGAGGTGAAAGGACGTGTGATGTCACTTCCACTATGTTGGAAATGGCCCTTTTTGCAGAGTCATTCCTAAACGTTTTGCCTCCTTCCTCCTATTTTTTTCTCACAAGATTTTGTTGGCTTTAGGACTCTGGGCATTTTACCACTTCTAACCAGTGCTAAAGTGCATATGCACTCTGTGTATATTGTATTGGTGATTGGTTTATCCATGATTGCCCTATTTTATTTACTAGTAAGTCCCCAGTAAAGTGCACTAGAGGTGCTAGGGCCTGTAAATCAAATGCTACTAGTGGGCCTGCAGCACTGGTTGTGCACCCACATGAGTAGCCCTGTAAATTGCAGTGTCTGTGTGTGTGGTCCTGCACTGCCAGTTCAACTTGGCAAGTGTATCCACTTGCCACGCCTAAACCTTCCCTTTTTATAGATGTACGGCACCCCTAAGGTAGATCTTAGGTAGCCCCACGGGCAGGGTGCAGTGTATGTTAAAGGGGGCACATGTACTGATGTGTTTTACATGTCCCAACAGTGAAATACTGCCAAATTCTGTTTTCACTGTGCAAGGACTATCTGTCTCATGTGTTAACATGGGGGCTGCCGTTAAATGTTATTAAAGTTCAGATTACCGTTGGGACCAGACAGAAAAATTGAGTTTGCCGTCTCTGAGCTCACATTGTAAAAATACATATTTTAGTAAAGTTGGTTTTTAGATTGTTAGTATGAAAGTGGGCGTTTTCTTGCTTAAACATTCTGTGACCCTGCCTGTTTGTGGATTTCCTGTCTGGGTCAGTTTGACAGTTGGGCTGCTTGTGAATCCCCTCTAGACAGTAAGACAATGGGAGCTGGGGTGTAGCCTGTATATCCTGATGAGCCATCTGTGCTAGAGTAGAGGGAGGAGTGATCTTACACCTGAATGGGCTGTGCCTGCCCTCACACAATGCAGTCTCCAACCCCTGGTGTGTGTCTTGGGACCTGGGCAAGGCAGGATCTTATGAACAAGAGAGATTTTCCATTGAAGTATGCCTACTTTAAAAGCAGAAAGGGGTATAAGTATTGGACCCAAAACCCCTGAAAATTAGATTACTTCTGGATTCAAGAGGAACCTCTGCCAGGGAGAAGAGCTGAAGAGCTGAGGACAAGTTCTGACCATGTCTGTGACTATGCTTTGTTGGGCTATCCTGCAGTTGCTGCTTCTGCCTGTGAAAGGGGACAAAGACTGGACTTTGTTGTACATTCCTGCTTGAGAAGAATCTCCAAGGGATTGAATTGAGCTTGCCTTCTGTTTTGAAGTCTCAGGGCCATCAAAGATTTCCTCTGCTAACATTTGGACTCTCTGCTGAGACTCCTGCACTGCCAAGTAGTGCTCTATCCAGTCACTGGGCCCTTAAAAATTGAAGTTGGCAGACAAGAGCTGAAAATCCACTCACAGAACGCCGTGTGAGGAAATTTTTGATGCACCATTTGCAATACGGCTGATAAACGAGGCGCCGCCGGCTTCACGGCTAAAATCAAAGCTCCACCTGCAACGTGGTTGGGAGATCGAAGCATCGCAGAAGGAGAAATGATGCACAACACTTGCAATGATGGAAACCCCACGCATCATCCCTGGGCGTCAAAGTCAACGTGACTCTGCGCGTATTTGAGGTGTCCTGTCCAGAAATCGGCAAAACACTCCCTTGCGAGGGAGAAAAACAACACATTGCCAACCTGACCAGAAAAGAAACAACGCACAGCCTCCCTTGTGAGTAAGGAATCGACTCCTTGCTGCCTTTTCCAATGCATGCTCGCCTGTGCGGCTTTATTTTTTACGTTGACCAGGTACTTTGTGCAAAATCAACGTTCACATTGTTTGCTATGGAATAAGACTCTTAGGGGGTCATTACAACATTGGCGGTAAAAGCCGCTTACCCCCGTGCAGAAGACCGCCAACACACCGTCGCGGTCCCAGAAATCCTCCACAGCTATTACAACCCACGTCTCAAAATCCGACAAAATCCAGACACCCACACTAGTCCGCCACACCAAAGGTCAGTGATAAACTGGCGAAAACAAAACCTCCACCATCACGCCAACAGAAATACGCCCATGCTATCACGACCCACGAATCCACGCGGCGGTCTTTCAACCGCGGTATTCCATTGGCGGTACACACCGCCGTCCTCAAAATACACACACATCTCCAAAACACCACCACATTGGAAAATTTGAAATACACACACCTGATACACATACACACACCACTCCCACACACCCAATACAATATAAAACACACACCCACATCACCCACAAACCCCTACAACCACAATTACCAAGCGAAGGCCAGAGAGAGACACCACCATCAACAAACTGGCAGCCACAGGCACTCAACACCATCACCCACACAACTTCCACGCACAAAACACCACACACCACTACATATCACCACACTTATCAACACACACACCACCCCACACATCACCTACACCACCCCATGGCACGGCAAAGACACCCCAGGTTCTCGGAGGAGGAGCTCAGGGTCATGGTGGAGGAAATCGTCCGGGTACAGCCACAGCTATTTGGAGCACAGGTGCAGCACACCTCCATAGCTAGGAAAATGGAGCTATGGCGAAGAATAGTCGACAGGGTCAACGCAGTGGGACAGCACCCAAGAAATCGGGACGACATCAGGAAGAGGTGGAACGACCTACGGGGGAAGGTGCGTTCCGTGGTCTCAAGACATCACATCGCGGTACAACGGACTGGCGGCGGACCCCCACCTCCTCACCCACAACTAACAACATGGGAGGAGCAGGTCTTGGCTATTCTGCATCCTGAGGGCCTCGCAGGAGTCGGTGGAGGAATGGACTCTGGTAAGTCAAATCTTAACTATCATATCCCCCACCCTACCTGCATGCTATCACAGACCCCCACCCTCGCCCCCTCCCCTATCACTCCAACTCCTCACAAATGTACTAATAACACAAACCACACATCCCAACACCAAGCCCTGCATGACACAACAAAGCATGGACACCCATCACTAAAGCATGCCCACTGCATATACCCATAACACCCCCCTCAACCATCATCACACAAGCCCCCACAAAGGAATGCTAGCACTGGGGTACACTGTCACCCACCCATTGTACACCATGACACTCACAGATGCAATAATCATGCTTTTACACCCCTGCAGGACCACTACCCAACGTCACCAGACAGGAGGGTCCAGACATCTCCACCCACCCACAGAAGAGGCCCACAGTGATGACAGCAGCTCTGTCCAACTGGATCCAGATGACCAGCCCGGACCATCGTGGGCCTCAGGACAGTCAGTTCCCCTCACACAGGCACAGCCCACAACAGACCTTCCACCCTCTGGTAACACCAGCACAGCACCCACCCAGCGGGCCCATACCTCCGTCCCCAGGACACGTCAATCAGCTGTGTATCCACCACTACAGGGAACCCAGGATAACCCACCACCCCAAAAACAACAGGGACCTGGGGGCAGTGGCAGTAGGCATACGGTCCAGGGGACGGAGGCTCAGGAACACAGGGGAACTGGGAGGTCTGCCGTTCTACAGGGGGCGGACAGGCCAAGGGAACCCACTCTCTACGAGGTCCTCTCCTCCATCATGGGAGCATACCACCATTCCCAGGAGACGATGGCAACGGTCCTGGCCAAGTTTCAGGAGACCCAGCGCATGCAGGAGGAACAGTATTTGGGGTTCAGGGAGGAACTCAGAACCATGAGCTCCGCCCTGGGCACCATTGTAGGGGTGCTGAAGTAAATACTTAACACCAGGAGGTACACTGTGGCACTCCAAGGGGCCCCTGACACTAGCCTGGACGATGAACTGCCCACCACCTCCGCCGGCGCTAATGGACAGGAGGCACCGCCACAGGACCACCACACCAGCACCCCACCCCCTGCAGACGGAGAACCACCCCCCAAACGGACCCTGAGATCCAGGAACAAGACAGAGCACGATGCCAAGACCCCCGCCAAGAAATGAGACCACCCTGATTGTCAAACCACTGTCCCACTTTGTAACCCTGTCCATATTGGAACTGCCCCAGCTCCACTTCCTATCCCCATATGGGCAATGCACCTGTGAGACTAATAGAGTGGACTCTGCCATGGACATTCCTCCACCATCACCCCTCACCATTTGACAACCCCCCTCCAATATTGAGCACTTCAATAAATACCCTTGAAGCTCAAAACAATCTGGAGTCAGTCTGTGATTTCGAAAATGTGTATTAGCAATGACAGTGACAAAATGCGTTTTCAAATGTAATGTCAACATACCTATGTCACACATCTCAAGTCCATGAGGAATCTAAGCAGATGGCACACGTTGGAAACCACACCTGTGAAACCGTAAGGGAAATGTACAACTCAGTGACCATATACTGGTTGAAATCGACAGACAGGATAGAGGTAGAAGTGTGAAAGTACTTGTAGTAGGCAGGAATGTTTTCTCACCTGTGTGTCACTGGAAGTATTGCTGGATAACTGAGTCCCTGTTGTCAATGTCTTCTTCCTCTGCTTCCTCCTCATCACTGTCCACAGGCTCCACAGCTGCCACAACACCGTCATCTGGACCATCCCCCTGCAGAGAAGGCACCTGTCGTCGCAAAGCTAAGTTGTGAAGCATACAGCAGGCCACGATGATCTGGCACACCTTCTTTGGTGAGTAGAATAGGGAACCATCTGTCATATGGAGGCACCTGAACCTGGCCTTCAGGAGGCCGAAGGTGCGTTCGATCACCCACCTAGTCCGCCCATGGGCCTCATTGTAGCGTTCCTCTGCCCTGGTCCTGGGATTCCTCACTGGGGTCAGTAGCCATGACAGGTTGGGGTAACCAGAGCCCCTAATAGCCACACCCGGTGCCTCTGGAGTTGACCCATCACATAAGGGATGCTGCTATTCCGCAGGATGTAGGCGTCATGCACAGAGCCATGGAACATAGCATTTACATGGGAGATGTACTGGTCTGCCAAACATACCATCTGTACATTCATGGAATGATAACTCTTCCGGTTCCTGTACACCTGTTCACTCCTGTGCGGGGGGACCGGAGCTACATGGGTCCCATCAATGCAACATCATAGGTTGCATTGATGGGACATGTCCAAGGGCATAGAAGTCACCTTTAACTGTAGGCAAATCCTCCACCTGAGGGAAAACGATGTAGCTCCACATGTGTTTCAGCAGGGCAGACAACACTCTGGACAACACGTTGGAAAACATAGGCTGGGACATCCTTGATGCCATGACCACTGTTCTTTGAAATGACCCACTTGCAAGGAAATGGAGCACTGATAGCACCTGCACTTGAGGGGGGATTCCTGTGGGATGGCAGATTGCTGACATCAGGTCAGGCTCCAACTGGGCACACAGTTCCTGGATTGTGGCACGGTCAAACCTGTAGGTGATGATCAAACTTCTTTCCTCCATTGTCGACAGGTCCACCAGCGGTCGGTACACCGGAGGATTCCGCCATCTCCTCACATGTCGCAGCGGATGGTGCCTAGGAAGGACAACTGCGACCACAGAGTCAAACAACTCAGAGGTATGTACCCACAGTCTACACAGAACACCATTCATACACCAAATGTGGCCTGTATTTGTGTTGTGAGACAAGGTCTAGGTATGTGTGACGCAGTTGGTAATTAGGCCATGTGGGCCCCTGAAATGGTGGCTGCCTGATCTCTAAAACAACAAATGATGGACGGAATGCTGAACATTGTCAAACACTCACCCCCAGTCATAGATCTAGGTTTAATCCATCGTTCTTTTGCTCACCATGCCACCCCAGTTTGGACCCAGCCATATGCAAATTAGTTTTGACCCTGTTCCTCATGGGAACAGTCCAGCCCGAACTGCCAAGCCTGGTCCTCACTGGACCGGAAACAAGCATCCTGGTACCGGTTTCAGGGTTTCACCCCTCATCAGCCAGGCTAGCTTGAATCCATTGGCCTCTAAACTGGGACAATGGGATGTGAGGTAACTGCGCTGGCGTTGTACACCGTCATGGTAGGCGGTCGAAGACCACGGCGCAGTGCTGCATTGGTTAACATTGGACCCTATGGGTCCCAGGAGCCAATGACGATGTACGCCGGCGGCGATGGTACGCACCGTTGCGGACGTGACCGCTGCGGACGTGACCACCATTTTCTATCCGTTCAATCAGTTGATACCTGATCTTCGACAGGAGAGGACCTACACTGCAAGTGCTGCTGTGACCTCGGTCTGGAAGAGACAATGGCTCGTGCGTCAGAGGAAAGGGCCCCTGCCTTCACTGCAGAGGAGTTGGAGAAGCTCCTCCCCCAGTACACGCTACTCTACGGTCCTCCAAACCAACAGGTAAGTACACAGGGAGCACGTTGTATGGACTATGCCTGTGTGGAGAGGGCTGGTTGTAAGAATGAAGGGGGCACAGTTCTGCGTCCATGAAGGACTGTGAATGCATGTGCCACATTGCAAGGCTAGGGATGTGGGCCGCTCACTTAGACGGTGCAGTTGGTAATGACTTCTCTTCTTCCCCTGTACATATCATGTAGGTCAGCACCCACCAGAAGATATTTGGCGTGCCATCGCCAAGGACGTCCGGACCCTGGGGGTCCACCACTGATGGAGCACCGACTGCCGGAAAAGATGGGAGGACATTCGCCACTGGAGCAAGAAGACGCCGGAGGCTCAGCTGGGGATGGCCTCCCAACGTGGGAGGGGTGCCCGTCGAATCATGACCACCCTGATGTTCCGGATCATGGCGGTGGCCTACCCTGAGTTGGATGGGTGCTTGAGGGCATCACAGCAGACACAAGGGGGTGAGGACAAGATAATTCAGCGGACTTTGCGCGCAGTGAAGGTGTCTGGGTGGGGGAGGAGAGCTGTGGGTTTCCCTAGGCCAGGGCGAGTTCCGAAGGCTTGGCCCCTCCGTAATGCAGGCCATGTGGCACCCCACCCCACCTCTGTAGAGTGCCAAGTACAGGTATTCATGCCCCTGTGTGTGTGTGTCAACAAGCTTTATTCGATCAGTGATCATCAAAGCAAACATAATCAATAATACCATAAATAGATATAAATATAAGTATAAAATACAATTCCATCCCAGGAGCATAATATCACATGGTGACACCACCTAAAAGTCTATCCTAAAATCATAAAAAGGAGATCACCTCCTCTGGCCTTGTAAATCAGGAAGGGCTTATTCCGCTAGTTTTTACTGGTGTAAAAATTCCTTATGCACCAAGCTGATAATAAATATTTACTAACAGAAATTATTAACATTTTGGTGGAATCACTTTTTAAAATTCTCAGTGCTAGTGCACATTCCCTGATTCCCATTTCTCGACATACGTCACGGATCCACTTGGATCTTGGAACCATGTATGCAGGGCAAAAGAACATAAAGTGCGCCACTGTTTCAGAATTAGTACCACAGACAGGACAAGTATCATTAGTCATATTTGAATCCCATCTACACACTACGGTCTTCAATGGTAAGGTCCCAAAACGAAATCTGGCATATAAGCTTTTACCTAAAATATCAGGTATAACGTCCAGATAAGGTTTAAACCTTGGGTACCATTTGATGTTAATAAATGAATTAGTTAGACGACCGCATGATTTGTTAGTAATGACATCGTTCCTCAAGTAAGACCAATAAACATGCTTCAGTGCTTTGAGATGGGCTTTCTCGAGTTTGTGAGGGTTCTCCCAGTAGTCTCCTAGCCCCAATGTCTTGAACCAGGTGGATACGTGCTTGACCCACGGAATAGAAGCTGAATTAGTAGATGTTAGCAGATCTAAAAGCGAGACTTTGTAAATGTCGAGTTTGGGGACGGTCCATAGCCTGACCCAGTACATCAAAGGTCTTAGATTTATCAGGTCGGCTATCCGTTTGATACCCAAGTCCAAGAACAAGGGGATCAGTGGGGTACTGGGAGGACAAGCACAGAGGGCTCTTGTGAAACTATTTTTCCCAAGGGTGAGTCTGTTGGAGTCAGAAAAGCCCCATACTTCTGCACCATACAAGGCGGCTCCCTGTGCCTTTGCTGCATAGATCTTAATAGCCGGGGAGACCGTTTTTGTGGTAGTGCTCCTATAGAAGCGCAAAATGGATGCTGCAGTATGCTGGAGAAGGCCAATGCTTTTATTAATCTGTTCTTCCCAACGTAAATTGTCAGTTATCCTTACTCCTAGGTAATCTATGAAGCTGACCTTTTCCAGAGGATCGCCATTAAGAGAGATGGTACACTTCTTCCGTTTCCCAGAACGCAACACCATTAGCTTCGTTTTCTTATGATTTAGCTCTAGTCCATAATCCTGGCAGAATGCACTAAATCTGTCAGTGAGGATTTGCAAACCCATAGGAGTCTTTGAGATTAGGAGCGAGTCATCAGCAAAGAGAAGTATGGGGATTTTCTGGGTCCCTAAGGTCGGGGCATCGCTCTGGCAGGTCATCATGACTTGTACCACCTCATTGATGAAAAAGGAGAACAGGAGCGGTGCCAACACACATCCCTGGCGAACACCCCTATTTATAGCAATTTTGTCAGTCAGTTCGCCTAGGTTACCCCAGCGAACTTGCACGTAAGTATCCTCATGCAAACGCTTTAGTAAGGAGACTAAATTGCTAGGAACCTCTATTCTAGATAGAACTACCCACAGTTTCTCCCTTGGGACCAGGTCGAAGGCAGATTTCAAATCAACGAATGCAACATATAGTGGTTGGTTAGCAAGGATAGTATGTTTCCAGTACAACACAGCCAGCCTGAAGACCTGGTCCTCTGTGTTAATTCTGGGTCGGAAGCCTGCCTGGAGGGGTGATAATACCTTGTGTTCCTTGGCCCATTGCATTAATTTACCGAAAAGTTGTTTGGCAAAAATCTTTTGTAGATTGTCCAAAAGACTGATCGGCCTATAGTTTGCTGGTAGATTGGCATTACCCTTTTTGTAGATAGGTATGATCTTAGCACCCTTCCAGGTTGAAGGGATCTGCCCCCCTTCAGAAATTTTATTGGAAAGTACATTGATATACCAGGCCCATATAGAGGGTTCCGATCTATAGAAATCCCCTGGAATCCCATCGGGTCCTGGAGCCTTCACAATTTTTAGCGAGCAAATTGCCAATTATGTTTCTTCTGTGGAGAAACCGGATAGGGACATCGATATCTAGGCTACCCCCTCCCAGTTGAACAGGTGGGGGTACAGTGTCTTGGAGGAGACCATGGTCTTCGCTCGTGCATTGTTAGTGGGAACCTCTGGGATGTCGATTTTGCCATAGAGGGAAGAAAAATTATCCACCCAACTTTCTGGTTGGATGTGGTTCATAATAGTAATTCTACCCCCACGCTCTCTTTGGGCTAGAATTTCCCAGAATAAGCCATTGTAGTTGAATTTGGTTGCTTTTACCAGCTCCTACCAAATTGAGTCCTCCCAGGTTTTTTTAGCTCGTAAAATGGACTCCTTATATATACGTCTGGTCAGCTGAATATCCCCTATGGACCCTTTCATAATAGCACTCTTTACCCCTAACTTGGCCCTAGAGCATGATTCATCGAACCAAGAATTGTTAGACAGGGTCCCTCCTTGCGATTTTACCCTACTCTTCCTATAGAAGATATCTTGAAGTTTGCCATCCATATTTCCATGGATATGGAGAATAGGGATGTCTTGGGGGTCATGATCTTGGTAGGGTGCCAAATTGTCTAAGAAAGATGAATAAATTGCATGCAACAAATAGGGATTGGACACCACCTTTGGCCATCTGACCTTCGTGGATAAGTTCTTCACAATAGGAGTAGGAACCATAGTAACTAGGTTATTGGCAGATCGACAGAATGCATCCCCAGAAATCGACAGTAGCAACTGATAGTGATCGCTCTCACTCCTAAGATCGACCTTCATGTCTCTAAGCTGTGGCCACAGTCTTACGTCGACCAAAAAATAGTCTATTACACTTGTACAAGTGCCTCGTTTAAAGGTGGGGGCAATATCCGGGTCAGAGGGCGTGCGGCCATTGCAGGCCCTGAGACCATGTTTCAAACAAAGTGTGGCCAATTGAACTGCTACGTGGGTACGGGGACAGTAGCGATCAGAATTCAATTGCGCTATCCCCCATATTAGATCCTCCTCCATGGTTAGGCCACTTAATAGTGTCGATGGTTCGAATGTACAGTTTACATCCCCAGCTATAACCAAATGACATGAGGATTGAATGGTATCTAAAAACTCAAGGAGCTGAATTAGGGTCTGGGATTCTACTCCACGTGAAACTGACCAAGCATAAACATTGATGAGAATTATAATAAGGTTCTGGTGAAATATTATTTGCAACCCCATCAAATCGACACAATCAAATTGTAAGATCTTATAGTCACATTGTAGTCTTTTGTTCAAGAGAATTAGCAGCCCCCCTTTTGCGCGACCTGGTCCTTTTTCTGAAGGTTGGGCAGGGAAATTAAAGGAAAGATACCCATCAATAGTAATCATGTCTTCAGCCCAGGTTTCCTGAAAGAGGCAAATATCTTGAGTTTTTATATATGAACACCAATCCTTGTCGTCCAGTTTTCTCCCAATGCCAGCTAGGTTCCAAGACAGTAATGATAATCCACCAGTAACATCACACGTGGTGCTAATTAATTGTGGGACATCCTGTAGTATTGGCTCTATAATAGGGCTCAGGGATGGCTCCTCGATTTTGTCCCCACTGGGAGCTTCTTGGCGTGTAGGCAGTCATACAGACTTGGGCAAGGTGGTATCAGCATACCCACATAGAGTAGTGGTATTGGTTGTTTGCACATTTGTTTGGACCTGGAAAGCGTCGACTTCCCCAAACTCTAAATTGATACCTCCCCCTTTCCCTTTGAGCCAAAATGGGCGGGTACGAAAATCAAAAACAGTGAGATGGTCAATCAGGGAGTTATCATAGAGCTCAATAGAAAGGATATTGTAATTAGACTCCAGGGGGCTTACCCGTATGGCATTTGAAATGTCCGAACGTACGACTGATAGACAGCCCCGTTGGTTCCGAAGCCAATAGATGGCTTTATTTATCCTGGACTCATGCTCCTCTTTCACTCCTAGCGGCAACCTGGGAACATTGGTCATATAAAATGTATTAGGCCCATGTTTATTTTTTTGGCTTTTTATCAGCAAGCTGGAGGCAGTAAGGGCTCTCTGGGGAAAGGAAGGATAAATGGGTTCAGAGGTAGATGCAAGTGGCCCTCTAAGTTGCGAGGGGGAACACCCCCTATATATCTGGGGTTACCAAGTTCTTTGAGCCTTCCGGGTCCCTGCTGACTTGGAGGAGAAAGGGGGAATCTAGTAGGGGCAGCACAGTTTATCATGGCGGCCTTCTCAGGGAGAAGCTGTATGTTGCCCGGCTGAGCGTAAGTAAGATTGTCTACAGTATCAGTTCTGGTTTCCCTTGCTTTGAGTGAGGGTTCGCTTGTGATCCAGATACTATCTTTGGTTGCGAACCTCAATCGGTTTTAATGGGTTTGCCTCTCCCCCTTTCCTCACTTAAGCAACACTTGCATCCAGACAAATTTGCCGGTCTTTCCTGAACAAAACGTGTCAGTCGCTGCACCATACTCTTGAGTTCATCTACTCTCAGCAGGATGAGAGACATATTAGATTCCAGGGAAGGTTGGACCAGTAGGGGTTTAGTTGTTAAAGTAGGTGGAGGATTGGGGATCCTGGCGTCTGGGGCTTCTATCAGAGAGACATGCGTCCTAGGTGTAGTCACCTCCTCAAATAACGGCTGGAACCGGATGCTGCAGGGGATGTTTGGAAGCACATTAATCACAGGACTTAGCGTAATGGGAGCAAGAGGCAGGCTGATTCCCTCTTCTATTTGAAGTAGGCTTTGATTAGGAATGCAATCCTCAATTGCATCCTTTGCTTCACAAGATGGAGGAGGGGTTGAGGTGCGCACATTGGATGGAACCCTTGGACCATTAAGTAGAGAGTTAAGTTCTAGAGCTGGATCCTTGTTCTTCTCATAAAAAAAGTCCTGGATCCTCTTGGGTTGAACCGGGACCTTCTTGGTACCTACAGTGCAGTTTAAAATGGCCTCCACCTCCTCAAACAGATGGTCTATCTCCTCAAATGGCTTAAGCCCTCCGCTTTTTGGCTTACTGGCTGGCTGGATGGAACGTTTTTTTTGTTTTTTGCAATCAAGCTGGGATTCCGGCAAATCAACAGCCTTCCTTTTCCCCATGGGGCTTAAATAAATAGGTTTCCCAAAAGATATAAAGGTTAGGACACTTACTCAGGCACCAAGAGAGGGAATAAAGGGACGGGGCCCAGCCCGGCCTCAGTCGGTCAAAGACGGGCGTAGACGGGCCCATCTTGGCCCGGTCTTGGCCCGGACGCGCCCATGTGCGTCCCGCGAGGCGGGAGCGCTTGGTGAAATTTAACGGGCTCCTGCCCTTTGTTGCTGAGGTGTCTGTGTCCTGCTCTGGCCCCCGGTGCAGCTGAGGCGCGTCCCGCGAGGCGGGAGCGCTTGGTGAAATTTAAAGGGCTCCTGCCCTTTGTTGCTGAGGTGTCTGTGTCCTGCTCTGGCCCCGGGTGCAGCTGCGGCGCGTCCCGCGAGGCGGGAGCGCTTGGTGAAATTTAAAGGGCTCCTGCCCTTTGTTGCTGAGGTGTCTGTGTCCTGCTCTGGCCCCCGGTGCAGATGCGGCGCGTCCCGCGAGGCGGGAGCGCTTGGTGAAATTTAAAGGGCTCCTGCCCTTTGTTGCTGACGTGTCTGTGCCCTGCTCTGGCCCCCGGTGCAGCTGCGGCGCGTCCCGCGAGGCGGGAGCGCTTGGTGAAATTGAAGGGCTCCTGCCCTTTGCTGCTGAGGTGTCTGTGTCCTGCTCTGGCCCCCAGTGCAGCTGCGGCGCGTCCCGCGAGGCGGCGAGCGCTTGGTGAAATTTAAAGGGCTCCTGCCCTTTGTTGCTGAGGTGTCTGTGTCCTGCTCTGGCCCCCGGTGCAGCTGCGGCGCGTCCCCTGTGTCATCTATGTGTTCAGATGTCGTCCATAGCCATGTAGGCCATATCCCAGGAATTGCATCTGTAGAGCCCAACAGCGCAACGGAGTGCAGGGGGCTGCTGTGTCTATATTGTCTGCCAACGGTAGCGGTAAGCCATGCACTCAACCTGTCTTTCTTCTGCCGTCCGCCCCCCTTTTTTGTGGTCTTTCTGTTCTTGTGTGCATCAGCATCATCAGGCGGAGGTACAGTGGCACCGGAGCACGGGGGAGCTGCATCCCACATGGCCATGGAGGTCCACACCACGGACTCAGAATACACCAGCGGTCACAGGACCTGCAACCAGCAACACGGACTCGTCGTCCGATGGGAGCTTCTTTGTGGTGGCGGCAAAATCTGTGCCCCCCACTTCTACAGGTACAGCCGCCACCCCCCCTACCAGCACCGCCCTCCCAGCAGCCCCTCAGCCTTCGCCCCGTGCCCGCTCACCCAGGAGGGTGGGCATCACCTTCGCCCCAGGCACCTCAGCCCCTGCCCCTGTCACCCCTGCTGCCCTCAGTGAGGAGGCCATTGACCTCCTCAGGTCCCTCACTGTTGGGCAGTCTACCATTTTGAATGCCATCCAGGGTGTAGAAAGGGAATTGCAACACACAAATGCATTCCTGGAGGGCATTCATTCTGGTCAGGCTGCCCTTCATCGAACCCTGCAAACTCTGGCCTCAGCACTGATGGCAGCCATTGTCCCTGTATCTAGCCTCCCCCTCCAATTTCCTCCACCCAGACTCAATCCCTTGTACCCCAGCCTATCCCAAGCACACCATCAGACCAGCCTCTTCCTCCACTCCCAAACCCCCTCCAGCTACCCGTCCCAGTTTCTCCCAAAAACATTTCCTGTTCCCCTTAACCTATTTCCCACCACCCCCCCTTCCAACTCATAGGTCCCGTACTAGCACCTCAGCCAAAAAATCTCCGGGACCAGTGATGCCTGTTGTTACAGGTATGTGGAGTGCACCGGCCACCAGGACAGCCAGTGTGGCACGGAGCCACAGCACAGCCAGTCCCCCCCCCTGTGTAGCACCAGAAGTTGGGCAGTGCCCAGCGGAAGAGGGGGAAGACTCCAGCCAGCAAAGCCGCTCACAAGGGTCCCGGGGGGAGTGTCGACTCAGTTGTGACTCCTCCCAAGGTGGGGAAGGGGCAGAAGAAATCTCCAAAGTCTGGGAAGAGCAGCACGGCGGAGAAGACCGCCATCATCCCCGCTGCCCAGGAGGCCACCACCAGCCCCATTGTCACTGGCCAGGAGGCCACCGCCAGAGTCACTGGCCAGGAGGCCAGCCCCATCGTCACTGGCCAGGAGGCCACCGCCAGCCACAGCCCTGCTGGGCAATGAAGGACCACCTTGGCAAGGACCGCTGAACAGGCCAGGGACCTCTGAACAGGGCAAAGACCGCCATGGAATGCACCACTGAACAGGTCTGACACTGGCAACTCAAGCACCGCTGAACTGGCCAGGGACCGCTGAACAGGGCAAAGACCGCCATGGAATGCACTGCTAGCCCATTTGCAGCAGGGGCAGTGACGCAACTGGGACCGTCACAGGGTGTGTGCTGCACTCTGGGCACCAGTCCCCCTCCAGAACCAGTGGAGACTTGCATCCACTCCGTCTGTCCTGCACAGGATGAAGCACTCTGGGCACAAAGCCCCCTCCAGAACCAGTGGAGAAAGGCATCCACTACCTCAGTCCTTGGCAGGATGAAGCACTCTGGGCACAAAGCCCCCTCCAGAACCAGTTGTGAAAGGCATCCACCACCTCAGTCCTTGGCAGGATGAAGCACTCTGGGCACAAAGCCCCCTCCAGAACCAGTGGAGAAAGGCATCCACTACTCAGTCCTTGGCAGGATGAAGCACTCTGGACACAAAGCCCTCTCCAGAACCCACGGAGACCACCCACTGTAGAGACTTGAGAGACTGTGGCTTTGCACTCCCCCAGGATGGTACAGTGGGCAAACCACCCACTGTAGAGACTTGAGAGACTGTGGCTTTGCACTTCCCAGGATGGTACAGTGGGCAAACCACCCACTGTAGAGACTTGAGAGACTGTGGCTTTGCACTCCCCAGGATGGTACAGTGGGCAAACCACCCACTGCAGAGACTTGAGAGACTGTGGCTCTGCACTCCCCAGGATACATCAATGGGCATGGAGCCCCGTCGTGGATCTGGCGTGCTGCACTCATCCGGCTGAGGTGCCCCCCTTCCCTTCCCCCTGAGGTGCCTGTTGTATTTCTATTTGATGCCCCTGCAGTGTTCTCTCCGTTTTGATCGAGTATCTTGTGAGGGCCTCGCCCATGCGTTTTGGGCACAGTGGTCCACGGACTATGAATGGTGCAATACCTGCACTACTAATCGTGCTGTATATTTTGTTTATTGTGTATATATATATATGTATATATTTGCTTACTGTATTTTGATATATTACAATGGTTCAACTCATTTCCTTTTGTCTTTGCATTCGTCCGGGGGGGTTGTGGGGGTGTTACTGTAATGTATAGATATGCTTTGGTGTGTGTTTTGTAGTGGGTGTGGGTGGGGGGGTGTTGCGTGTGTGTGTCCCTGTTTTTTTGCCTCCCCAATGTTGTAGGTACAGTACTCACCGTGGTCTTCGCCACCGACGTTGATGATCCTCGTATAGGAGTAGGAAGACTGTCGCTGGGAGAATATGGAGTTCCGGCTCCATGGTGCCCACCTTCCTCGTGGAGTGTGTAGAGGTGAGCGTTTTTCCTTCAAAATTCCTGTTTCTGCCGTGTTTTTATCCGCGGTGAATCCGCCTCGGAAAATGTGGCAGATTGGTAAGTTGTGATACTGTGGGCGGTACATTGTCCTCTGCCTGTCTGTTGGCAGTAACCGCCGCAATATTTGTCTGTACCGCTGTGGCAGGCTGAATGTTAAAGTGGCTGTCTTTGTTTGCGGTTTCCGCCACGGTCATAATTCAACTTTTTTTACCGCCGGCCTGTTGGCGGTCTTACCGCCGCTTTAACACCGTCCGCCAGGGTTGTAATGAAAACCTTAGTCTTTTGAAAAGTCATATTTTAACTTGTGTATGTTGGATTTTTGTTGTTTTGGTCTTGCTTGATTTAGATAAATATTACCTATTTTTCTAAACTGGTGTGGTGTCCATTTTGTAGTGTTTGCACTGTACGGCTGTGTGTGTTGGTACAAATACTTTACACATTGTTTCTGAGTTAAGCCTGCCTGCTCATGCCAAGCTACCTAGGGGGTGAGTGGGGGTTAACCAGGTGTGTTTCTCCTTTGCCCTGAGTAGAGTGAGGGTCCTTGCTTGGATAGGGGGTAACCTGACTGCCAACCAAAGACCCCATTTCTAACACGCTACCTCTGGCATTTCGGTAAATTGACATCCATTATTATGATCACATCATGTCTTATGGGGATCGTAAAATGGCAGACTGCATAGCCTCATATTTTTGACATAGTATTTTGTCCACTAAGATCGAAATCAGGCCCTATATGTGTGGAAGTAGACTGTTTTCTATTTGTCACATGCTGAAAATTTTTCAAGTGAATGAGTGCAGGATCAGTCATTCAGTTGGAAACCAGTTTCATCTCTAGCATGCAAGAGCATGCAAAACATGGAGCACAATCTGTCCCTGTTGAACGTTACATGACCATTAGGCCCTAGCGCAGAATTCAGAGAGCTGGTCAACATTTGTTCAGCACTGAGTGAGGGCCGATAGAGAAAATATGGCTCATGGCTGGGCTTACCAAGGGAACAGATCATCGAACTCAGGATGTATGTTTCGCTGTACTTCTCAGCCTACCTCCTTTTAACCTAGGGGCTGATTTAGGTTGCGGCGGTCGGGCCATCCTCTGCAGGGTGACTGAGCATTTTATTCCATTGTCCTGGAGGAGTTCTTTACGACCACATTTGGAAATAACTGGTGTAGGAGGCTGGCCTGGTTTGTAGTAGGTACCTAAGGTACTTACACCTTATACCAGGTCCAGTTATCCCTTATTAGTGAAATGTAGGCAGTGTCTAGAAGCCAGAGTCTCTAGGGGTAGTGTGGATGAGCAGCCAGGGCCTAACTAGGAGACATGCAAAGCTCATGCAATCCACTGTAGTCACACAGTACTCACACACTTGAAAGAAAATACTCACTGCTACAAAAATAAAGTTGCTTTATTTTGGTGACACAAATCCCAAAAATACTATAGAGACTATACTCCCTTAGGAGGAAAGTAATACACAAATTATATACACTAGTATGCAGAAATAGCTGTAAAAACAGAAGAGAGTGCAAATAGTGAAAATCACAATAGTGAGAAATGGGCCTAGTGGAAACACAAACCTTATACTAAGAAAGTGGAATGCAAAAGTTGGTTTTCCATCTAGGCAAGTGTGGTGTGTAGATGGGCGCTGGGATTTAGAAAACACCAAAGGTAAGTAATAGAACCCACACCAGAGTCCATCAAAGCAGGAGTAAATCACAGAAACTTTCCTAGAACACGCAAGAACACGAGAAAGAAGATAATGCAAAAACCAAAAGAGACTGCAAGACACCAACAATGGATTCCTGGACCTGAAGACCTATGGAAGAAGGGTACCAAGTCCAAGAAGCACAGAAGAGTCCAGGGAGAACAGGAGCCCCTGCTAATCAGGAGGAAGGTGCAAAAAAGAAGGTGAAGAACAACAGTCAGTTCTGCACCCAAGAAGACAATGCGGGTTCCTGGTCGGTGCAGATGATGTCCCACGCCGGATGGATGATTGCAGTGTGGTTTGCATCGCTGGATTCTGCCAACAATCCTTGGCACACACAAAGCTCACGGTTAGCAGAAAATGGCGCTGCCTGGCACCAGGAGGGACCTGGTGGACTCTACCCAGTAGGTGGAGTCAGAGTGGGCTCTCAGCAACTTAGAGAGGCCTCGGAAGACTAGGCAGCACACACAGAGGTCCCACAGCATGGGGTAAAAGAAAGTGCAAAAGGAGGCCCACGTAGCACTACAACAAAGAGTCCAATGCCACCGGAGAACCACTCAGAAAGCTGTGCGTCACAGGACAGAGTGTTGGGGACCGAAGCTGCACAGTGCATGAAGAACTTTGTGGAAGGATGCCAACAAGCCCTGGCAACTACAAAACATGCAGTTCTTGGGGGTACTGTCTTGCGTGGGAAGGCAAGCTATTACCTCCACCAAAATTGAAGAGTGGGACATCAAGACCATCTGGACCACTTCAGTCCACCACTCATGATGCTGGATCCGAGAAAATCGTCAGTAGAGGGGACCCACACCACCGATTGTTGCTGCAAAGCGATGCCTCCTAAACCAGGGGAATGACTCCTTCACTCCAAGGGAGATTCCTTCATTGTTCTGGTGCTGGCTGAAGACAGGCTGTCCTCTGAGGATGCACGACCTGGACACAGTTGCGGTTGCTGGCAGGAGCTGAAGATACAATGTTGCAGAAGTCATCTTTGCTTCTTTGTTGCAGATTGTAGATTTCCTGGATGGTCCAGATGCAGTTTCTTTGGTGAGAAAGTGAAGTAAAGGATACAGAGGATTCCTGCTGTAGTCTTGCAATCGGATTCTGAAGAACCATTCAAGAGAGAGACCCTAAATAACCCTCAAAGGGGGATTGGTCAGCTAACAGGTAGGCACCTATCAGGGGGGGGGACTCTGATGTCACCTGCTGGCACTGGCCACTCAGATGCTTCCAGAGAGATCCTTAATGGTTTTGTTGAAATAAGAAAATATTGAACTTGAGTTAAAATAAACTCTAACTATGGCAGATTTCCAAAAGTAATATCTGCTGCACCCTTCTTGTTGCAAGAATGTATAAAGGCTTGTGGTTCACCAAGAACCCTAGGTATACAATGCCAATAACTGAGCTGAACCTTGCAATGTTTCCTCATTGTGTACTTGGTATACAGTAATTCATTTGGTAAAATATAAACAGTGAGAAATAGGTATCAAGGAAAACTAGGTACTTCCAAAATGGGCACAATATCTGGAGTTTAGAAGCAGTGGTTATTTGCACATCTCTGAATTTGTGGGTTCCCATACTAACATCTGAATTATAGGGCATTTCTCAAAATGACTTCTTTCCTTCACACTGTCTTACATTTGGAAGGCACAAATACCGGGAAAGATAATTGGTAATAACACTTGTTCTACTATACTTTGTTTCCTTAAGTCTCCCAATAAAAATGGTACCTCACTTGTATGGGTAGGCCTAGTGCCCGCAACAGGAAACGGCCCAAAACGCAATATAGACACAGCACATTTTCCACTAAAAACTGACCATTTTTTTGCAATGTATCTAGGTGTGGATTTTGGGCTCTAGCTCAGCCAGCACTTAGGAAAACCTAGCAAACCTGTATATTTTTTAAAACTAGATTCCTAGGGGAATCCAGGATAAATATTACTTGTGTGGCTTTAACCAGGTTCTGCTACCCAGACTCCCTCGTAAACCTCAAAATGTGTTTAAAAAACACATTTTCCTTACATTTCTGTGATGGAAAGTTATGGAAACTGTAGGGGGCTCCAGACTTCATTCAATCCAGCATTCCGCCAAGTCGCCCAATAAAATTGGTACCATATTTGTGTGGGTAGACCTAGTCTCTGCAACAGGAAATGGCCCAAAACTCAACGTGTATGGAAAGCTGACACTCTTTTTCCGAAGTGGATTGCGCTTGATTTTGGACCCCAGTTCAGTCCGCACCTAGGGAAACTTAGCCAACCTGGACATGTTTGAAAACTAGACATGTAGGGGTATCCATGGCGGGCTTACTTGTGTGGCTCCACCCAGCTTTTTCACCCAGAATCCCTTGCAAACCTTAAACTGTGAGAAAAAAACACATTTCCCATGGAGTGCTGAGTCAAGGTATGCAGGAAGGAAGGGTGGCATTGATATGTAGATGAAGAAGCCTCACGAAGGAAGAGACAGGCAATGAAAGGATCTTGGGGGCACAAGGGCACATGTGGCACATATGAATAAAGCAGAAAGTGAACAGCGCCAGGGGGCATGGCTGGACAGGAACATTCTGAGAAGGTGGGGACATAGATGGGGAAAGTTAAAGGGTGCCAGGATCGAGAGAGTTGCGGAAGGCAATCATGGAAAGTTCTGGAAACTGTGGTGAGCCACAAACATCCTTTGACCCGACATTCCACCATGTCTCCTGATAAAAATCGCACCTCGTTTGTGTGGGTAGTTCGAGTACCTGTGACAGAAACGGTCCAAAGCACAACATGTACGCAGCGCATTTTTCCTCCAAAAACTGAACCTCTTTTTCCGATGTGGGTAGCTCTAGATTTTGGACCCCAGCTCAGCCGTTACCTAGGAAACCTAGCCAACCTGTAAATTTTTAAAAAGTAGACACCTTGGTATATCTAGGGTGGGCTGATTACGTGACTCTCCCCACATTTTATTTACCCAGAATCCCTTGCAAACAAACTGTGAGAAAAAGAACACACTTTCCTCACATTTCTGTGATGAAAAGTTCCGGAAACTGTGGAGAGCCACACACTTATTTCCACCCAACATTACCCAACTCTCCCATTAAAAATCGTACCTCACTTGTGTGGGTAGGCCTAGTGCCCTTAACAGGAAATGGCCCAAAACACAACATGTATGTAGCATATTTTTCCACAGAAAACTGACACTATTTTCCCTATGTCTGTTGCTCTGAATTTTGGATCCTTGCTCAGCTGACACCTAGGGAAACCTAGCTAACCTGTACATATTTTAAAACAAGACACCTAGGGGTATCCAGGGTTGGCTGACTTTGTGGCTGTCCCCATCTTTTTTTCTCAGAATCACTTGCAAACTCCTGACATTTCTGTGATGGAAAGTTCTGAAAACTGTGGAGAGACACAAACTTCCTTCTTCCTGGAATTTCCCCAAGTCTTCCAATAAGAATGTTACTTCACTTATGTGGATAGACCTAGTGCTCACAACAAGAAAGATCCCAAAACACATGTATGCAGCACATTTATCCACCAAAAACTGACCCTCTTTTTCCGATGTGGGTAGCTCTAGATTTTGAACCCTAGTTTATCCGGCACCTAAGGAAAACATAGCCAGACTGTAAATTTTTGAAAAATAGACATCTAGGAGAATCCAGAACTGTGTGACTTGCATGGATCCCATTGGGCGTTCTTACCCACAATGCCCTGCAAACTGCAAACTTTTCCTGAAATTACCGATTTTCCTTACATTTCTGTGATGGAAACTACCAGAATGTGCAGGAATCCACAAAATTCATTCCAACTAGCATTGCCTCACTTGTGCCCAAAAAATTGCTGCCCCAGCTGTGTGGTTGGGTATAGTGCTGCGACAGGAACGGATCAAACCAAGGACAATTTGAGCTCTTCAGTGGAAACTCCTATTGAACTCGGTTGGATCTGTTCCTGTCGGTGGCACTAGGCCCAGCCACACAAGGGGGGCAGTGCTCTTATCGGCATAGATGGGGCAGAGATGGGTGCTAGGATTCCTGCAGATTCTGGGGTCCCTGAGGCCAGCTCCCTATAATCATTGAACCCTGTGACATACACGGCCTTTGGCTATGCTTGGCAGGCATTGGGTGCCTTCAGCCTACCCCCTATAACCATCCAACCCAGTGCCATGTGGATTACCCTCTATCTCTATAACCACCTTTGGCCGTGCACAGTGGGGATTGGTTGCATGCTTGATCTGCAGAAACTCACGCCACACATGGCCTTTGGCCATGCATGGCATGGGTTGACCACATGGCCTGGCCCTGCGGCCAACCCCCGATAATCACCCCACCTCACGCCATGCACAGCCTTGCGCAATACAGCAGGGGTTGATACCAGGGCCTGGCGACAGTTCAATCCACTATAACTATCAAACCTTGTGACATACGGCCTTGGGCTGTGCAATGTCGGGGTTGGCTGCAGGGCCTGACTGCTGGCCTACGCCCTGGAAATCACCCGCCCCTTTCCATGCATGGCCTTTGGCTATGTGCAGTGTGGGTTGGCCAACTCCCTAAAACCATTGAACCCCACGCCACACATTAAGTGCTTATTTGTTTGGTGGAGATGTGATCATACTGTGCATCAAGACTTGTATCCAAAATCAGCAGGGAAGGTGCTTGAGGTGTCCTTTTAATAAGATATCCGCCTTCCTGGGGAAATGGTTGACAGACTTTGCATACCACTAATATATATGGAGCGGTGCCAAGCGGTCGGGGCTTCTAGGCCATTTTACATACTTGTACTTTTTAAGAGGGAGAACATGATCTCTGGTCTCAGCAGCAGATGACAAGAAATAACCCACTTATCACAGTCACTACATGAGATTTTGCACTCGAAAAAAGCAAGGATTCAAACACCTCCATCAAGATTTCCAGGTTGAAATTCACAGAAAAAAATATTTGCTTTGACTTCCTTGACCATGGGCAATTAATTAGTGTTAGAAACTGCATCTCTAGTCAGCAGAGGCATGCACCCTGTGCGAGTAGGGACCACAATCCTAGTCAGGGTAAGTCACAACACAGCCTAAATTATTCTGTGCTCACCCTCTGTTAGCTTGGCACACAGCAGGCAGGCTTAATGTAAATGTGTAAAGTATTTGAGCAATATCTTATACAGTAACACAGTGAAAAGACCACAAAAAGTATTCTGCTACAGTTTAGGAAAATAGATATTATTTATCTGAATAAAGCAAGGCCAAAACAACAAAAATCCAGAATGCACAAGTCAAGACATGATTTTTAGAGAGAATACATCTTAATTTATTGGAATCAATGGATGTATCTATTTAGCACAAAGTACCTGTGATGCGTCAAAAGTAACAATGCTGTGGGCCGCAAAGGAGGTGAAGTGTCAGAATATAAATCGATGTGTCAGTTTTCCTGGCATGACGAAGGTGATGCATCCATTCTTTCCTTGCAGGAAGGGCAATATGTCGATTTCCACTCATGCAGCCTTGGTTCCTTACTGCAGTGTGGAGTTGATGACAAATTGATGCCCAGGGACGATCCGCACAAAATCCAGATGTGCTGTGATGATGGAATCATGGTTAGACAGGAGCTGCATTGATTCTGCAGGCGTTGCATTGATTGTTCCAGCGTAGTGGATTTTCTCTCTTAGGTGAAGTCTTTGATGGCCCTGAGACTTCTTAACAGAAGGCAAGCTGGCAAGCCCTTGAAAATCACTTGTGGTGCGAATGCAAATTCCTTCAAGTATAGTCAGGGAGCAGGCAGTAGGGAAACAAGCAGGAGAGCAGTCCTTCCATAAAAGCAGTCCAGACGAGTCCTTTGAGCAGCACTGCAGTCCTTCTGACAGGGTGCAGTTGTAGGTCCAGAAGTGTCTGATCTTGGAGGTCACAGACCCAGTATATGTACCCAAATGTGCCTTTGAAGCGGAGGAGACTTCAAAGAGTGGTTTTGAAGTGCTCTAGTTTCCCTTTCAACCCAGTAATGTCTACCAGTAGATCTGTGGGGGGGGTTATCAGTCGTTTGTGTGGGGTCAGGCCACTAGTCTTTGAAGTGTGAGAGCCCCGCCGCCCTTCCTGCCCAAAAAAAGCCCAACGGTATACAAATGAATGCAGATGCAGCTGAGTGTCCTGTTTTCATGACTGTCAGGGTGGAATGCACAAGGGGAGCTGTCAACCAGCACAGACCTGATGTGGATTGGAGACAGGCTGTAAGGCACAGAGGGCAGTAAATGCAGAGAAATGCCTACTTTCTAAAAGTAATGTATAGACAATGAGGCAGGTACCCTCTAACCCATTCGACCAGGGTAGTAAATGAAAGTAAATTAATGGTCAGAGCAAGGGGGAAGTACACCTAGACTTCCAAGGTAATCTAATAAATAAATAATTATAAATATACAATCTATGTAGCATCAATAGTGATCTATTGCTTTTGTTATGTTTCTTCATTACATTTTATCACAGGAAAAATATTATACTTGTGTTGATAGGTGCTCCTAATTTGAAAAACACAGTGAAGGTGAATATTGTGCAGAGAAGTGAAGGTGATATATACAATATGTACAGAAGGTGGTTTAAGAACAATATGGACTTCCAACGGCTCAGTCAGTCCTGGAAGCCCTGAAGTCAGTAAGTAGGTTTTCTCACTACCATTCCAACCATACCAAACATGACAATGCCACACCTTTCAGATCTGAAATTACCACTTACAGGTGTATATATATATATATATATATATATATATATATATATATATATATATATACATATATATATATGAGAATTCCCAGTGCTGGACTATGAGAGGAGCAGGCTTCATACTTGTGAAAAATGACATTGGGTGTTTTTTACTCCCAGGATATAAAAACCTTACAAATACATGTCCTGCCGTTTACTAACATAGCTCCTTGCCCTGTGGGCTGCCTAGAGCCTACCTTAGAGGTGCCTTATATGTAATAAAAGGTGAGTTTAAGGCTTGGCAAGTAGTCTTAAATGCCAAGTCGAAGTAGCAATTAAACTACACACACAGGCCTTGCAATGGCAGGCCTGAGATATGGTTAAGGAGCTACCTATGTGGGTGGTAGAATCAGTGCTGCAGACAAACTAGAAGCATATCATTTACAGGCCCTGGGCACATGTAGTGCAGATTACTAGAGACCTACAAATAACTTAAGTATGCCAATTGGGTATCGTTTGTGCATGGCCCGAGTCCTCTAGCCAACCGCCCCACATGTAGCCAACCCCACTCTGACCACAACCAGGGCCGTGCTCAGTGGAAGGTTGGCCACAAGGCCAACCCCCCAAAGGTAGTCAAAACCACACTGTGATGGCCTGTGGGTATGGAGCAGGGGTTGGCCACAAGGCTTGGCAGTGGGGACCACAGGGCCTTTTTTAAACAGGAGGGACTAATGTGCCCCCCTCCCCAAACCTTTTCTGTTCCTGGGGACCACTTTCTCTACTAATTAACATTAAGGGGAGGAGGATATATACCCCCTTCACTCCCTGGGCAAAATTAAGCTCTCGGGACCCCGCCCCGGGCCCCAGTGCATTTTTAGGAGGGAGGGAGCACATAGACTCCATTCCTAGGCCATGTTTCGACTCAGAGACCCAATAACCCAGGGCCTAGCAAATTATTTCAGGAAGGGGGCACTGGGCCCCCTCCCTGGGCCACTTTTGGCCCCATGGACCCTGTCACCAGGGCCCAGCAATATATTTAAGGGGGAAGAGGCACAGAGACCCTCTGCCCAGGCCACGTTTGACCCTGGGGATCCCATCCCCTGAGGTCTGGCACCAAATGTGAAATTGTATGGGGGGACACAGCACCTCTAAACCTGGCCAACATTGACCTTGGGGACCCCATCCTTGCAGCCCGGTCGCATATGTGAAGAGGGGTACACAGACCCCCTTCCCAGGCCGATTTTGTCCCCAGCGACCCCATACACTTGCTCCCATGACCTTGTGTCCCCAGCCTGCTCTCTGCATCCAGCAAGAGCCAGCATTGCTCCCACCTCAGGGAGCTGCTTAATATGCTCTGACGTCTGCTTCCAGTGGCAGCGAGAATTATTGTCTAAAACCATATATCTCAAAGAGAGCTTTAGGCAACTTCAAGATAAGACCTGTTATTCAGGGTTTAGTAAGTTGGAGGCTGTTAAGTCAAATGAAATGCATTAGGACATGTTATCCAAATAGAGAGATAAAGGTCTCCTGGAGTGGGAAGACTACATTTTTCTTAAGTGTGACAAGCTGATCATTCCCATCCTTCATCTGCTATCCAAAGTGCATAAATATCCAGCTAACCCACAGGAAGGCCCATTGTGTCATCCATAAGTTCCCTTTTGGAGAATACCTACAAATACATTGATTTCTTTTTGAGACCATTTCTCACTGCACTTCCTTACTATTTGAAAGACACAACACATTTTTTAAAATCATCGATGATTTTCAGTGGGTAGATGAATATACACTCCTAACGGTAGATGTCACCAGCCTCTACACCTGTATCCAACATGCAGCAAGCATACATGAGTACAATCATTTCATGGGGGCCTGACCCATTTCTTACTTTTTAAACACTGGAAATCATTTTGTGGGAAGGTGGGAGGAGCAGGTAGCCAGTAACCTGAAATGATTTAAGAAACATGTGGTCTTGTGGACCAGATTTATTGACAACATTTGTGCCATTTGCCATGGGGATGAAATATCCTCAGCCTAATTTGTGCAGAAATTGAACTATAATCCATACAATCTACATATTACTGGCCACATGAGTAAATCTTCTATTATGGTCCTGGATGTTCTGCTGAGCGTACAAGAAGGGAAACTTATTACTAAGCTGTTTCGCGAACCCACTGCTGGCAAGAGCTTGCTGTATTGTAACAGCTCCCATCCTAACAACCTCATTAACACTATTCCATATGGAGAATTTCTGGGGGCAAAGTACAGTAGTACTTTGCCCTCAGAAACTGTAGTACAGTTGCGGATTTTGAAGCAGAGAGTAGGCTCAAAATCTACAAGTTCCAAAACTGAGGACATACTAACAAAGTCATTCAACAGGCTAAGAAAAGGGCAGATTCAATTACTAGACAAACCTTATTGTACCCCACTGCCAAAATACCTCTTGAGTCTGATAACTTCATTAGGTTATTACGAGTTTCTCTAATCAGGCTCACAATGTAAGGATTATACTCAAAAAAAAGAATTGCCATACACCACAAATTGATGATGTTCTTGACAAATATCTGGGACCAGCACACACAAATCACTTTAAATGATGTAGGTCTATGAGAGAGAGTCTTAGTCCAAACACAGTGAATAGTAGAAATACGAGGTTGGTCAGTTCCCCTATTGATTTCTTGTGCTGCAAGAATCGCAGAGCATGTCATAACAGTTGTGTTGTTTCAAGTGGGCCTACTCCAAACACAAGACAATTTGTGATTAGAAAATCTGTAACTTGTAATACTGATTATTGTGTGTACTGCCTTCTCTGTCCATGTTATTTGATGTATATAGGAAGCATTATATATAAAGCCAAAAATATAATACCTGAGCATATCAGGGACATATGCCACAGCAACCAGCATCCAGTGGCAAGAAATTTTGCCGAAAAACATTTAGGGAATGAGAAGTTGCTGCAGTTTATTGTCTTGGACTCAGTGTTACCTAATATCAGAGGTGGGGACAGGGAAAAGGGGACTGCGCAAACTTGAATCACGCTTTGTATTGGATTTCAACACCCTCTCACATATCAAACTTAATTGTGTTAAGGCGTTCTCAGTACACTTAACCAAATTGTTATGCCTTTTGATGCTTCTTTCTATCTCTTGTTTTCAGTAGTGTCAGCCTGTGTTGACTGATTTTAATTCACTTTTGTCCCATTTTGTCTTTTCACTCAGATCACTTCCCTTCACTGGGTGTTCATGTAATCAGTATATATGGGGACTTTAAGCAAAAAGATTGACCTTGCTTCATGTCTGTTGCCCACATGGGTGGGATTTTGTGCACCTTTGTGAGAACGTTTTATGTATCCTTATGCATTAGCCCACATGGGTGTTTCATAACTATTTAAATCAGGGTTTTTCTCCTTTTCATAGCGCATGCAGTTGGACAAGGTCATTCAGTTCTGGCTTGGGGGTTTTTGCCCAGCCCCATGTAGTATGCATTATCATTTAGGGTGCTTGCTGCTGAGGTGGTTGAACCTCAGTGTACATTGTGCACATGGTCATTAAGCACAGTATCCAGGCTGCTCACAATTTTGGCTCTTACTGGGTGCTTCATCTAGCAAGATTATACTTAGGGATTGTGCACTACTACTAGTCCTACACATTCCTAGCAGGTTAAACATATCACAGAAGGCATCAAGCTTCCTTTATAAATGTGAATGAAGTTCCTCGTCGCTATTCATTCCTTGTGGAATAACTAAGCAATCTTTCAAAAGTAAACGGGAGTCCAATCTCCATATAGAGGCAACACAATTCCCACCTCTGGGATTTCTCGGGACAGAGTAAATGCCAAAACACTTGGCTAATTTCCATTCACTGTTATATTTTTCTTGGAAGTGCTTTGCTGCCCCATAACTCTGGTCATTGTTTGTAATGGCCCTCCAATGCTCAAGTATTCACTTTTCAACTTGAAAGGTTGGTGATCCTATATACCTTTTCCCACATGGGCAAAAAATAACATAAATCACAAATTCTGTGCCACAATGGATCAATTTGGGAATCCTTTATCTTCTCTGTACTCTCTGCAGGGTTACCTCCTACATGTTACTACTCTATTTACAGGCCTTGCATCATCCACACTTGTCAAAACTCTTTCCTTATTCTGACCAGGTTGTTTTTTTAGATGTCAAATGGCTGTGTACCAACATATCCTTTAAGGATAAATTATTTTCATACGTAATAAAGGGGTTATCCCCTGTTTTATCCTTCAAAATCAGGTTTGGTAAAGGGATTCCCCACCTGTTTTTCTATATGTGTCTCAGTTTTCAAGACTGTTTTTTTAATTTAGTAATAAAGCTCATCGGTTCTCTGCTCTCTTGTTTTTCTTTCTTACCGGAATGTTGCAATCCAGACAGTACATCCTCTCGTCTCACTTTGTCTACCCTATTACTAGCCTGTTTTAGTGTTTTTTAGGGTAGTTTCTACTCTTTAATCTACTTGTCTCTCTTGCTTTGCTGCTATACACGTTCACTACAGTATACAGTTTCCTTTAGGTAGTAAATATTTACTATATTGAATACTTCACCTAAACCTCAGGGGATGGCAGGTCACAGATGTAGAATGGAGTGGTGTGAAGTGTTGTGTAGTGGGGAGGGGTGGGATAGAGTGTGGTAGGGTAGACTGTTATGGCATGTGTGGGGAACTGGACTGATTGCGGAAGCCCCCTCAATTTTTTGTCACATTTTTAGCTGATACTGGTGTTTTCTGACTCTGACAGTACCCTCGGCACTGCTAACCACTACCAGGGCCAGGGCTCTGTTTAAAATGGAATATGAAAATTAGGCCTAATTATAATTGGCGCTGACAACCTACTTGTAAGTCCTTATTATATGGTATGGCAGATAGGTGAAGGGAACCCAGAGTAGATAGGGCACCCCTGGGTGCACTGCTGTGTTCCCTAGTGTCATTGTAAAGGCAGTCCTGCCTTGCTGGCTGCTCTTAAGTTAAAATTAACCCCAAACTCGACTTTGGAATTAAAAGTACTTCCAAAGTCTCAAACTACCTTATTTTTGTAACTGTGTGAACCCTAGGGACTGCCCTAGGTGCTCCCAGGGTTGGATGCAATATAAATATAAGCAGGGACTTTATAAAATATGTTTTTTAAGCCCTGGTTAGGGAAAAACAGCCAAAGTTGTTTTTCTCCATCATAGTCAAAAGGCTCCATAGGCTAACATTGGGAGACTTTATTTTAAAATAATAAAGTCATATTTCCACTAGAGATGAGCTAAATATAGCAGCTTTGGTACCACATTAAATATTATAATACATTAAAGCACAGGGAAAGAGTTTAAGAACTCTTTATGAAAGTTACCAAATTCAGCTCTGTAGTGCCCTTTCATAAGAGGTCAGCCTATGACAGCCTAAGCCAGGCTACCTTAATGAGGTTTGAAGTGGCCTGGGCTGAGACAAAGAAGGCATCTGGTGGACGGAGGACTGCTGTAGCAGATGACATAGCAGGATGGGGGAAGTGTAGCCAAACTGGGCTTTAAAGGAGGAAAGCCGTTTGGGACAGAAACTGGTCCTGCCCCATTTCCTGCTCCCCCAGACAGACGAGAGGCCCAATGATTAGATTAGGTGAGGGGATTGAAGGGGTGTGTTAAGAGAGATGTAGCCACACCAGTGGGTGGACTCAGCCAGATTTAACCTCTAAGGATGGATGTTTGTCATCTTGGATTTTTAGAGAATGTTGCTTTCTGGGATTGTTTTTTGCGACACTTAACAGGAAGTGGTCATTCCAGAGGGTGGTGGCCTGCACCCCATTAGACAGGGGCACCACCCCCCCTTCTTCCCACCCCAGGAGCAATTATGATTATGTCAGGGCTGCCCCACAATTCAGATCCCTGTGGGAAGAAGATACTGGAGAAGAAGGACTTCCCTGCTGGACCACTGGCCTGCACCTAGACAGTGCACTCACAAGGTCTGCACCAGCTGCACATTTTGGGCTTCAACAAGAAAAGGACTTTGCCTTGCTTCTGCAACTCCAGGAATGGACTCACTCTAAACTACAGATACAAAGGAGCTGATAAGAGTCCTCTACATCAAGTCCTGCGAGAAGAGCCCAGCTGACCATGTATAGTGGCTATTTGAGTATTCTGCCCAGGTGCATTCTGGGAATTGTAGTCCTAACTCCCGAGGAGCAACTCAAAACGTCTGAAACATAGGATCCTGTTTGTGGAAACTTCAAGGGCTACAAAAGGACCTCTGGAAGAAGATCCAGACGTTTGGGGAAGTTTGGAGCAACTGTTCTAAAAAGCTCCATAAATTGAAATGTGCATTTGTGGGTGTTATAGTCCCAGACCCCAAGAGGCAACTCAGAGCCTCTGAACCCTTGGCTGGTGCAGTGGACCAGTTTCCTGAATCAAGAAACTTTTCTGAAAGTACATGTAACAGTGTTACATGGTGGGTGGCCTGAACTCTGTACTTTGTCCCTGCCCAGGGTGACCTATTGTTTTTTAGTCCTTTGTGCCCCATTTGCTTCTAAGCACTGTTTCTACTTTTAATCTTTAAAAATTCATATCTCTTGTTCCCTACATTGGGTTTTTGTCATTTTGGTGTCATTTTAAAGATAAACATATTTCTTATTTTTATAAATTGGTGTCAAATTTTTATTGTGTGGTGCGTTTTACTTATTTACTGTTTTGTTGATATTAAGGCCCATATTTATACTTTTCAAAAATTTTACAGCCGGCTAAAGCCATTCCTATGCGCCATGCGGGCGCCTTATTTAAGGAATGACGTTAGCCGGCACTGCGGACTGGTCAGAGTAAAAAAAAAATGACTCAAACCAGGCAGCGCTGGCGTAGGGGAAAATGGGGGTTGTGCGTCAAAAATATGGTGCAAGTCAGGTTTGAGGCAAAAATCATGCCTGAAACTGGACTTGCGCCATTTTTTGATGCACAACCCCCATTGAAATGACTCCTGTCTTAGCAAAGACAGGAGTCATGCCCCCTTGCCCAATGGCCATGCACAGGGGACTTCTGTCCCCTGGGCAATGCCATTGGGCACAGTGGCATATAGGGGGGGGCAAATTAGGCCCCCGTATGCCACTTTAAAAAAAAAAAAATACTTACCTCAACTTACCTGTACTTACCTGGGATGGGTCCCCCCATCCGTGGGTGTCCTCCAGGGGTGGGAGAGGGTGGCAGGGGGTGTCCCTGGGGGCAAGGAATGGCACCTCTGGACTTCTTCCATGGTCAGAGACCATGAAAGTGAGCCCACAGATCCCTTAATGACTGCCCTGAACCAGGTGTTAACAAACGGCGCACATCAGGCTGTGCACCGTTTTTTAAGGCCCGCCCTCTCCTGTTCGTCAAAATGTATGTCAAGAATATAAGTAAGGCGCAGGCCTTAAAGTCATTTTTGGGGCGGGACCGCCTACCTCGCATGTCATTAACGCAAGGCAGTTTCCCGCATCCAAAAAATGACTCACGAGGAGGAATTTTGACGTGTGCGGGCGTCAAAGTTTAAATATGGGGCAAGGGTTGCGCTGAATGTGCGTCAAAATTTTTGATGCACATTCGGCGCAAACAGAGTATAAATATGCCCCTAAATGCTTTACATGCTTGTCTTCTAAGTTAAGCCTAGCTGCATATGGGCCAAGCTGCCAAGAGTTGAGCAAGAATTAATTTACTGAGACTTCGAATGGACCTAGTGGAGGTTTGTTGCCTTCTGCTAGTGTAGGTACCTACCTGCCCTTAACAATAACCCACTTTCCAACAGCCTGCAGCGTATTAGCGTACAGTGGAGTGGCATACTGAGGATTGACATAGAGTGGATTTGTGTAGAGTTAAATAATACAGAGAGTAGTGGCATACAGTGGAGTGCCATATAGCTGAGTGGCATACAGTGGAGTAGAATAGAGTAGAGTAGAGTGGAAAAAGGTTGAGTGCAGTGGCGTACAGTGGAGTGACATAGAGAGGAGTGCTATGGTAGTGAAATAATATAGAGTGGCGTAGAGTGGAATGACATACAGTGGAATAGCATAGAGTGTAGTAGCACAGAGTGGAGTGGTGTTGAATGTAGTGATGTACCCTATGATAGCATACATTGGAGTGTCATAGAGTGGAGTGACGAATAGTGAAGCGGTGTACAGTAAAGTGGACACAGAGGAGTGGCAGATACTGATGTAGTGTACAGTAATGAAGTATACACTGGAGAGGTGTATAGTGGATTGTGATATAGTGGAATAGCATAAAATGTAGTGTCACAGAGTGGTAAAGCATAGAGTGGCATGACATAGAGTGAACGGGCATACAGCGGACTGGACTGAAGTGTTGTAGAATGGAGTGGCATAGGGTGTAATAGTGTCCAGTGTAGTGGTATAGAGTGGAGTGGGGTAGAGTGGAATGAAATAACCTAAAGTGGAATGGTGTATGGTGGAAGTTACATACAGTAGAGTGGAGTGTGGTACTTGAAATAGACGCAGCATGAAAGTGGGCAAGCGGATTCCGATGTAATGTGGTAGGAATATAGATTATGAGCTGTAAATGGTATGTTTTGGTAGTAGGTTAAGTAAATGGCATAAAAGTTATAAGTGCTAAAAAAGTTAATTATATATTGTGCCGCTGTGTACTGTGGTAATTTTGCAGTGTACAGCGGTACTTGCTGATGAGAAGGCAGTATTTGACTGGCTAATGGCAGTATTTGACTGGCTATACAAAACATTGTATAAAGGCAGCTATGTAGTTTTCAGCACACTTTCCCTGCATTCTAGCTAGGGCTTAAATATTTGTAAATAGTAGGTTATGTTGTTGTCTCTAACTATTACCACTTTAGTAAATTGGTGACAGGTAGAGAAACGTATTTATATGTTTCTATATATTTTTACATCACTTTATGAAGAAACATGCTATTTTTTTAAAACTTTTTTATTAGTGCTGTAACTTTTAGGCATTTTGCAGTACTGCATACACTTTTTTTTTTATAAAGAATTAAATATGTAAAAAATTGAAAATACACAGTAGTCCACTACGGCCCTCATTTTACGAATTGCGGCAAATGCCGCCTACGGCTGCGGCGACGGCACCAAAACACCGTCGCTGCGGCTACGTACCGGACGCCATATTATGACTGTAGCCGGAATTCCGCCAGAAGGCTGGCAGAATTCCAGCTACGGTTATGGCGGCAGACGGAGGTAAGGCTGCGCTGCTGCCAACAGCATCGCCACGCTAGTAGACTGCCGTAGACCGTGATACAGCGGGACAGTGTTCTGATGCTTGACGCTGCTGTTGGCAGCAGCAGCGTGTCCCGTCTCCTGCTGGAGGACCCCCTGAAAGCAGTTAAGTCAGGTGCTCCGACAGGGGAGGAGGGTGGGAGGTGTTGTGTGTATGTGTGGGGGAGTGTGTGTATTGTGTGCGTGCATGTGGGTGTGTGGCATGTGTGTGTGCATGAATGGGTGTGAGAGTGCGTGTATGTTGTGTGATGTGCATGCATGTGTGCTAGAATGTATGTAAGTGTGTGTGTGAATGAATGTATGCTTGCATGGGTGAATGTGGGTCTGAGTGTGTGTACGCGTGTGTATGTTGGTGTGTGATTGTGCATGTATGTCGGGGGATCGAGAGAGAGAGGTGAAGGTGGAGGAGGACTCTGTGGACGCAGGTGTGGGGGACACCTCTATCAGTGTTAGGGAAGGAATTCCCTGACACTGATAGTGCCTAACGCCATGGTTTTCATGACGGTAAGATTGCTACGAAAACCATGGTGGTAGGCGGGGTCAAAATCCCGCTGGTGGGACAGTGACGACCAACTCTGTGGACACTGAAGTCTCCAGCCCGGCGGCTGTTACCGCCCTGGCAGACGAAGTGGTACACCAATGTCATATTTTGGGAAAGGTACCGACTGTTGGCAGTACCTTTCTCCAAAATACCACCGTCCGCCAGGGACACAATAAGGGCCTATAATTGCAAAATATATTGTCGTACAGTGTACTTTTTTTTTTTTAAGTACCACAGTAATGCTGATGAAGTGCTCTGGTATACTGTACATATTAAAAAAATATATAGACACTTGTAAATAATTTTCCCTCCCTATTACTATTTACTAAAGTGGAAATAGGTCAGGGAAAATATAAAACTTAACACTTACCTATATCTAATATCGCAACCCAGAACACAGCCAAAGTGAACTTAAAACAACTTTAAAAACTGTTGTTTTGCAAAATACTGAGAGATATAGCAAAAATACTGTGACAACAGATATTCCTAAGTTAAAATGCCTCATAACTTACAAAATACTTCCTCCGCTAACATGTAGTATCCAAAAGGATCAAATGTGTAACATAATGTATGGTACTGCTAAATTTTATGGAAATCCTTTCAGCCATTTTTTGGGCTACATCCTATACAAAAGTCTATTGCGAATGAATTGGTAAAAAACATGTTTTGAGACCCTCCTTTTAACTTTACACCCTCTTGATCAATCACTGTGAAACGTTAAATTTTCCACCAACGTAGAAATTCGTCGAACGGGGGCAAAGTTATTACCAATCAAAAATCTGACAAATTCCTATACCTGGGAATCTTAATGACAGAGCAGCTACTACAATTCTGTAATACATGTATTTTTTTTTTTTTTTTTAAGGTACACGTATGTGGAGTTACAGAAAGCATAAATACATTGAGAATGCTCATTATTGTTTTTTTGTAGAGTATGGAGGTCGTGTACAAACAGCAGGGGAAAAAAGAGACACGGTGACAACTAAAGCACAGAGTCCAACGATATCATGCACAATGCTATGGTTCATCCAAACTGGTTTACAAAGACAAGTGTGCGTCTAAAGTTAAGAATACACATAGGGTAATGACTCATTACAAAAAAAAAAAAAATTATGTTTGTTAACTCAAGCGTGTTCTCAGGGGCCCAGAAGGGCACCGCACAGTTCTTGCACAGCAGCTGCTCTGTGTCACTGTGAGCGGGTGGAACGACCCTGCTGACAGTAATAATCTGCAGCGTACCCGGCCTCGGTCCTGCTGATGCTGAGGGTGAAGTCAGTGCCGGATCCACTGCCGCTGAAGCGGTCTGAGACCCCGGGCTGGCGGCAGGTAGCACTATAAATGAGGCGCTTGGGGACTTCTGCGTGCTTCTGCTGGTACCAGGCTAAATAACTGTAGACGGATGAACTAGACTGACATCTGATTGTGATGGTGTCTCCCAGGGACACAGCGAGGACTTCTGGAGTCTGTGTCAGCACAATCTGTGCTCGGGACTCTGAACACAGAAAGACCATTAATAGCAACAGTAAACAGCGAACAATGGTTACAGGTATGAAAACTTTAGAAAAATATTAAACATCCCATGCATTGTAAAAGTGTATACCATACAAATCTCATTGCAGCCCAGCAGTCAAAGCTTACCATGAATCCAGAAAAGAATTATCCAGAGCTGAGTTGGTAACTTCATCTTCATTGCTCTAGAACGGCCTCTTTCTATTTTCTGAAGTACTATCAGAAAATATCAATTTATAACCAGGCAGCACAAAATGGAAAGCCTCCAGATGGAGCTATGCAAAAACACCAACATCCTGTATGTAAATATGGTTTGTGTTTTTCCATATTGCTTCTGCCAGTTGAACTTCTGAATTTGTTATGGCAAAGAAGCTGACTCTGCTTTCTAAAGTGACACCTCTTGTGTAGTTGCCCTCGTACTGTGAAAGTTTTACTGATTCTCCTTTTCAGAAGATCTGAAGAATCAGAACTAGTTTTGTACCTTAATCCTCCGTCTCTTTGCTGCAGATAGAGTAGCATTGAAGGAGCTGCTCATGCACTAGATGCTTACAAGCCAAAGGCCTCCAAACCACAACCATATACTGCTAAATCTGGATGTGTTTAAATAATATCATATTCTAATACCATGTCTTTTCAGAATATAATGACATTTGCATTTAGATGAACCGAGTACATAAGACAATCATCAACACATGACCTAGTAGACACCCCAGTTGACCAGTTGTAGAAGGTGCCTCCTGATTCAGTTATTCGTGATTAATACATTTGATCATTTAAAATGTTCTTTCCTGGGACACTACAATCCTTCCCTACCTCACCTGGTTGGGAACTACCTAGACCACTCCTCTCAGTTTGACAGTTGGGCTGTTTGTGAATCCCCTCTAGACAGTGAGACAATGGGAGCTGGGGTGTAGCCTGCATATCCCCATGAGCCATCTGTGCTAGAGTAGAGGGAGGAGTGATCACTTACACCTGAATGGGCAGTGCCTGCCCTCACACAATGCAGTCTCCAACCCCCTGGTGTGTGTTTGGGGCCTGGCCAGGGCAAGGCAGGATCTTATGAACAACAGAGACTTTCCATTGCAGTATGCCCACTTTAAAGGCAGAAAGTGCTATAAGTATTGGACCCAAACCCCCTGAAAATTAGATCACTTCTGGATTCAAGAGGAACAACTGCCAGGGAGAAGAGCTGAGGAAAAGTGCTGCCCCTGTCTGTGACTTTGCTTTGTTGGGCTATCCTGCAGTTGCTGTTTCTGCCTGTGAAAGGGGACAATGACTGGACTTTGTTGTGCATTCCTGCTTGAGAAGAATCTCCAAGGGCTTGAAATGAGCTTGCCTCCTGATTTGAAGTCTCAGGGCCATCAAAGATTTCCTCTGCTCACATTTGGACTCTCTGCTGAGACTCCTGCCCTGCCAAGTGGTGCCCTATCCAGTCACTGGGCCCTTGAAAGGTGAAGTTGGTAGACAAGAGCAAAAATCCACTCACATAACACCATGTGGGGAAAATTTCGATGCACCATAAACTAGGCTTTCCTGGGCTCTGGGGTGGGTTCTATTACTTACTTTTGGTGTTTTCTAATACTCCGTGAGCCCCTCTACACACTACACTTGTCTAGCTGGGAAACCAACTTTTGCATTCCACTTTCTTAGTATATGGTTTTTGTTCCCACTAGGCCCATTTTTCACTATTGTGAGTTACACTTTTGCACTGTTTTTTAACTGTTTTTACAGCTATTTCTGCACACCAGTGTATATAATTTGTGTATGTGTTACCTCCTAAGGGAGTATAGTCTTTATAGTATTTTTGGCATTTGTGTCACCAAAATAAAGTACCTTTATTTTTGTAACACTGAGTACTTTCTTTTTTATGTTTGTGAGTCCTGTGTGACTACAGTGGTATTGCATGAGTTTTGCATGTCTCCTAGTTAGGCCTTGGCTGCTCATCCATGCTACCCCTAGACAGCCGGCTTCTAGTCACTGCCTACATTTCACTAATAAAGGATAACTGGACCTGGTATAAGGTGTGAGTACCTTAGGTACCCACTACAAACCAGGCCAGCCTCCTACAAGGTGTCTGACAGAATAATGAGTCGCCACTAGGCAGTTATAGGTAGGACCATGTTTCCATAAAAAAGGGTTTTTGACTTGTCTATATCTTTGGCACCGTTTGACAAATCGTCACAAAATGTTCCCAAAAAGTGTTGCGGTGATTCTTGTTGTGCACGGACAGTTTTGGGATGATTGTCCAAATGAGGCAGAGAAAAAGGAGGGGTTGAAAAAGTTGTGCTTCACACTTTAATTCCCATAGGACATTTAGACACATCTACAGCTCGAACCGTTGGACGGAATTACACCAAATGTGGCAGAAAGCTAGCTTTCGGTATGCAGATCACACTTCCACTTATTTGGTGTAAACCATTTCAGTAATTTGTGAGATATTAAAGGGAAAATACATTTGTATCTCTCTGGCCGTGATTACTTTGCAAATATTTCACAAATAATTTGAGAAATTTGCTAATTTTTAATGAATACGCATGCGAAAAGAAGCATTGCATTTGGCTGACCGCATCCTGACTAGAAAGTTGTGGTCTCCATTTTATTTCACTGGACTCGGTACCCTGGGGTAAACATCCAAATTGAAAGTGGCATAAGTGGTCAGGGTGAAGGTACCCTGACCCCAGAGGTGTGATATAGGTGTGTTTTAGGGGCAAATTATGAGTTTAAAATAACTTTGCATCACCATGTGCGATATCATGTGCAATATTCATGAAAATATGTGAATTTTCATGAATATGGAACAATTTGGAAGAAAAAACACATACGTATTCAACCACTAATTCATTCATTCATACATGCACTCCAAGACTCATGCGCCCACTCACTCACCCACTCCGACACTCATGCACCCACTCACACCCACTCAAACACTCACGTACTCACTCACAGATCCACTGACAGAGACAGGCCCCTGTGGCCAAGCTGCACTGCTCACGTCCAAAATAAGTGAGTGGCTCACAGTTTGGTGGTTATAAGGGCTTGGCTGCAAAGCCTGACTACAGGCTGCAGGCCGTGCGTAGTGGAGGTTGGAATAACGTTTAGTAATCAAAATTGCTTTATGGTAAAAATCCATAGAAAATCACTGAAAAAAACAAAGGTTACAGGAACGTCATAGTTGGGTTCTGAATTTACTCATACAAAACCATAGAAATTCATCAGCTATAATTAGAATTATTTTGAGTAACTATAACTCGCGCCTAAGGTAACTCACCATACACAGCTAATTACTCCGCATAATATATAATTGATGAGATTTTGTATGGCATCTTTGATGTTGTCACTGCAACATTTGCAATAAAACTATTGTTAAGAAAACTGTGCATGGCAAGGGCGTGAATTAAAGTTAGCATTGTGATATTTTGACAGAAAAAAAGCATAGGTTACATGGACGGTATAGTTAGGGAATAGAATAAAAAAAAACTTAGAAATTCACTGAAAAAAACAAAGGTTACAAGAACATTTTAGTTAATTCACATATGAACATATGTAAGTGAATAGGAGCATGTGGAACTATATGGGTGAGTGAATCGGTACATAAGTGCCTGTGTAAGTGAGTGAAAGGGTGTATGCTTGCCTTTACACCTTATTAACTGATCATGTCAGTGGCTTTATACGTCAGTGCATAGGTGTGTGAGTGGTCGTGTAGATAAGTCATTGCAAATGGGAATCACTGTGTGGGTAAGTGATTGGATATGTCAGTGTTTGTTTTATTAAATGGATGTGAGGAAGACTGGCTGTATGGCTGATTGAATGGGTGATTAAGTGCATGTATGCATCACTGATAAGTTGTTGTTTTGGTGAGTGAGCGGGTGGATCGGTAGATGTATGGAAGAGTCATAGAGTGTATCAGAGATATATATGTTACTGACTGGGTGCTTCAGAGCTTAAGTAAATATGTGACTGGGTACATAAGTAGGGTCATGAGTAAGAGAGAAGATGTATGTGTTCCTGTATATGTGAGTGAATAGATACATAAGTGGATCATTGGAGTGTGAGTGGCTGTATCACTTGGTGTTTGAATCACTCAGTGGGAGGACGAAGGATTGTGTGAGGAAATGAGTGTTAGTATAGTTTAGTTAATGAGTATATGAGTGTGTATACTGGTGAGTGACTGGGTGCATCAGTGACTGCATGTGTAAGTGATAGTATGTCTCAGTGCTTGTATCTATTGGAAAGTAGATTATTGGTAAGGGCAGGTAAGTACCTACACTTAGCAGTAGGCCACTACTTACCACTAGGTCCAGTCAGGTCTCAATAAATTAATCACAGCTGATCCCTTGGTAGCTTGGCAATGAGCAGTTAGGCTTAACTTAGGAGACAGGTGTGTAAAGCATTTAAAAATCACAAACCAGTAAATAAGTAGAACACAAAACCCAATAAAAAAACACCAATTTATAAAAATAGATTATATTTGTATCTTTAAAATGACACTAAAGGGGTCATTCCCACCCTAGCTGTCTTTGACCGCCAGGACCGCAGTGGCGGTATGGACCGCCGCAGACAGGGTAGTCCGACTGCCACATTCTGACCGTGGTGGAGCCGCCATTGTCCAACCCCGGCGGTTGGAATCCGCCAGGGCAGTGCTTCCGGATTATGAGTCCCCATCCGCCAGCTGGTGGAATGGGGGCATCAGGGGGCCCCTGCACTGCCCATGCATTTGGCATGGGCGGTGCAGGGGTCTCAATGCACAGCCAAATTGCGCATTTCACTGCCCGAATTACGGACAGTGAAATGCATGACCGCTGCTGTCACACCTGACCACCACAACATTGCCGCTGGCTCACTTATGAGCCAGCATCAATGTTGTGGTGAGTGTTCTGCTGGGCCAGCGGGCAGAAACACTGTTTTCGTCTGCTGGCCCAGGGGAACACTCCTAACATGGCAGGCAAAGACCTCCAGTACTGGTGCTCTTTTGTCTGCAGCGGCTTCGGCGGTCCTGGGAAAGGACCGCCGAAGTCGGAATGACACCCTAAAACAACAAAAATCCAATAAAGGGGACCAGAGATATGAATTTTTAAAGAATAAATGTTTTGTGCACGTAGAAACTAAGGCCCTGATTTATTCTTTTTAACGCTAAATTGCACTAACACAGTTTAGGGTCAAAAAGTATATTACCAGATAGCGTCATCCCAAGACGCCGGCCGGGTGTCATATTTATGGGATGACGGTAGCTGGCAGTAAGGCCCGGCTAGCATCATAAAAAAGGACCCTAGCCAGGTGGGGGAGGCGTAGGGAGAACAGGGGTTTAGCATCAAAGGATGCCGCTAGTATAGGCAGAGGCATAAATAATGCCTCTAACCAGACTAGCATTATTTTCTGACATTAAGACCCCATGGACATGACTCCTGTCTAAGTTAAGACAGGAGTCATGCCCACCACCCGAATGGCCATGCCCAGGGGATCTATGTTCCCTGGGCATGGGCATTGCGCCCAGGGCCATGTAGGGGGGCCCAAGTTAGGCCCACCTATCGCACTACAGAAATAAAAAAATTTAACTTACCTATACTTACCTGGGATGGGGTCCCCCATCCTTCGCTGGTCCTCTGGTGTGGGTGGGGTTGTCCCTGGGGCTAGGGAAGGGCACCTATGGGCTCTTTCCATGGTCTCTGACCATGGAAAAAGGCCAGCAGGTCCCCTAACGCCAGCCCTGACACAGGCGTTAAATAAAGACGCTAAGCAAGCTTAGCACCCTTATTTGGGCCCGCCTTCCTCCTGTGCACCATTTTTGCACGGGAGGATAAATATGGCGCCTGGGCCTTAGAGCCTTTTTTTGCCCGGGAACACCTACCTTGCATCTCATTGACGCTAGGTAGTTTTCCGTAAGCAAAAAATGACTTTAACTCCAGTTTATTTACACAAGACGTCCAATTTTTTGACGCTAGCCTCAAAATATAAATATGGAGTTAAATTAGCGCTGAAATAGCGTAAAACAAATGACGCCATTTCAGCGCAAACAGAGTATAAATATACCCCTAAAAGTGACAGTCTCGACATCTGGTCGCACTCAACCAGGGCAAAGTCAAAATTTGAGGCTAACTTCAATGGAGCCCTGCTTGGCCACAGTGAGCAGGAAGCCTTGGTCAAAGTTTTACCTTCTGACTTCATTGGGGCAAAGTCGCAAGCCGGATCCAACCTCCCTGCAGCCCTCTTCGAATACGCGTTGCAGGAGACCTCTTTGAGGAATTCTACCTTCTGACTTTGATGATTTTTCGTAACGGAAATCTTCATCCGGGACAAACTTGAAATTGAAACCAAACTCCCTGGATCCCTCCTTGGATACGCTGCGTGGGAAGCCTCGGTCAACTTTTTATAATGTGACTTTGTCACTTTTTTGTAACTTCTTCTCTCTGACGTCAGACGACCCTCCAAAGCAAGCCGATTTTGAGTTGATGTAGTTGATTTGCCTTTCCACGAGCCCCCAGTGAAATCCTTGAATTCTGGGGCTCCGGAGCTTTTCAGTGGGATGAACCTGCAAGTCAGGCTTGGTCGCAGTTAACGCAAGCCGGCTTGATTTATGACGTCGGGTCGGTCCACTTGTGGAGCTTTTTTCCAAAGTTGCTCTAAACTTCAAACTTCTAGATCTTCTTTCAGAAGGTCTTTAAAGGTCCTTTATGAGTCCACAACTCACTCCAAGGTGCTCCTTGAGGGTTAGGACTCAAACTCCCAAAATGCACCTGGTTCAAATCCAAAAATAGCCACTGGTCACTGGTCAGCTGGTCAGTTTCTTCAGGGCTTGATGCAGGGGACTCTGATCTGCTATTTTCTACCTGTAGCAAAAGGGAAGTCCCGTCTTGAAGCAGTAGAAGACAGGGAAAGTCCTTTTAGTGGTGAAGCCCAATTCTACAGCTGGTGCGGTCCTTCAGACTGCAGTGTCCAGGAACAGGGAAGGGCAGTCAGTCTTCTTCTTGTCTTGTTCCTTGTAGGAATCTAAGGTGGGGGTGCAGCTCTGCCAATTTTATCCTTAGTCCTGGGGCGGAATGCAGGTGTGGGTGTCTTGACCAATCAAGTGCAGGCCACCGCCCTCTTGAGTGACCACTTCCTGGGAAGTATGGCAACATCAATCACAAAGGATAGGTCTGGCTGAGCCCACCCACTGGTGTGGCTAAGTTTCCCTTGGCACATCTATTTCCAGCCCTCTCCTAATCTAATTAGCAGGAACCTGGCTGTCTGGTTTTGCAGGAAATGGGAGTGGTCCACTTGCTGGCCCAAATGCCCTCCCGTCCTTTGAAGTACAGGTTGACTGCTCTCCCCCATTCTGTTTCTCCATCTGCTGAGGCAGTTTTCCTCGCCCAGGCACTTCCTTTGTGTTTAGCCCAGGCCACTTCATTCCTCATCAACGCAGCCTGGCCAGGCTGCCAGAGGCTGGCCAACCAGAGAAGGGCACTATAGAGCTGAAACTGGTAACTTTCAGGTAGAGTTCTCTTTCCCTGAGTTAGGTATATTAAATTCAACAATGGCAAGTTTTTGGATGTATAATAACAATAAGTTTGATACCAAACTTGAAATATTTAGCTTCTTGTAAGACTTTATTAATTAAAACTCCCCATGTTAGCCTACAGAGCCCACTCACCACTAAAATGGGAGGGGAAAGAATGTAGCTATTTTTCCCTCACCTGGGCTTATAAAACATATTTTATAAGGTCCCTGCTTATAGTTACACTGCACCGAACCCTGGAGGCACCCAGGGTACACCTTAGGGGTGAGTTATATGTAAACATAAGGTAGTTTAAGACTCTGGAAGCACTATTGGTCCCAAAGTTGATTTTGGGGTTAACTTTAAGTTAAAAGCAGCTATCAAGGCAGGCCTTCCTTTAAAATGACACTGGGTACTATGCTGGGGTCCCTAAACCTGCATGCCGTACCATATACTAGGGACTTATAGGTAGGTAGCCAATTATAATTAGCCTAATTTGCATAATCATTCTAATCAGAGCACAGGCCTTGGGACTGGTTTGCAGTGCCCAGGGCACCATCAGAGGCGGAAAAACGCCAGCATGAGTGAAAAATTGGAGCAAAAAGTTAGGGGGCTTCTATAATCAGACCAGTTTTCCCGCAGTGTCCATAAATTACTGGCTACATAAGTATTTGTTAAGGTTGGTGAATATTTGTAACAGAAATGTTATGGATGAGAGAGATAGAGAGAGTGTAGTTGGTACTGGATGGTTATGTAAATGGGTGCATGTGTACATTTATATCTGACACACTACTACATAACTAGTATGCAGCTAAATGGATATACTAGTCATATTTGGATCAATTAAAATGTGTGACTGAGTGGTACTATATCTATATGAGTGAATAATTAAATGAGTGAATAAATGTACAACTGCTGTATATACAGTTATATGAGTACTTACATGACACACTTAGTAATTGTGTGTGTCACACACAATGTAGCTCAGAAAACAGAAAACTCACTCTGGTACTATTAAAGATTATTCACTAAGAATAAACAATTGTCAATATATGCCACAAAAACATATTTTTAGACTGTGTACTATCTTCTGTAATGTCATGTTATTTCCCTCCAGATACTGTTGAAAAAAAGAATATAAATATGTTACTTTGATGCTTATAAAAGATCTAAAACAAATGAGTATACATTTAGTATGCTGTAGCAGTATTTTACTATCTAATAAAACATTTCAGTTTCCCTCTTTTCTGTTCTCAGTTTCTTTATACTAGAACCTATAAACAGAGTACTGTATAATCATCATTAAACAGTTGGGAAAAAATAATTAAGGTTGTAGAAAAAGACCCCATATATACATAGTACGGAATTACATGTAAGTAATACTGTAAATTGCACTCACTACAGTTTTCATTATATTTGATAAAGACACACTTACTACATTAATGAAAAGACTGCATGTAAAAAACTATTTGGGTAATATTGTAGCTGGGACAACACTACTAAGAAATATAATCCAGTGAAGATTTTTGCACATCCTTTTGTAATCATCATGCCTGATGGACTGAATAAGGTCTTAAAAAATGGTAATCCACATAGCAAAAATATAAATATTGTTTTTCTTCCTGGAATCATATGAAGATGTTTCAACCATACTTTTCCATATGACTTTCTTGACGTCACCCCTGATAGGCCGAATGATGTCTAAAACAGTACTGATCCATGTAAAGACAAGACCATGTAGTAATTTTAATCTAAAAATCTCAATAAGCTATTTCAACAACACTTAGGGCGTCATTATGACTTTGGCGGTCCTTTTCCAGGACCGCTGGAGCAGATGCAGGCAAAAAAACGCCAGTGCTGGCAGTCTTTTGCCAGCCATATTAAGAGTCCTTGGAAGACTTCCGCCCATTTCTTGGTGGGCGTCCGACTCCGAAGTGGTGGGTGCATCATCAGCACCTCCACGGCAGCATGACTACGACTTGGCCGATTCCTGCCGGTGTGGTGGTGCTGGCGATGCAAGACCGGCAGGACCCATCCCCTCCAGGACGTTCTCCTCGACGGAGAAGGCAAGTGGGCATCCAAAAGGGTCTGTGTGTTTGAGTGCATGTCTGTGAGTCTCCGGAGGGGGGGGGGGGGTGAATGTGTGCATGTATACAAATCAATGTGAATGTGTATGTGCATGTATGTGCGCATGTATGGGGTGTCTGCATAGATGAATGTGAGTGAGTGGGGTGTCTGAGTGCATGTTTGAGAGTGAGTCGGCTGCTTGTGGTTTGTATGCGTATGCTGAATGGGTGTGTATGTGAATGCATGCATGCATGAAGGGGTGGGGTGTTTGTGAGTGTGTGGACGGGTGGTGGGATTTGTGCATGTGTGCATGTAAATGGAGATTCCTGTTGCCGGGTACATGACCGCCAGGGTTTTCGTGGCAGGGTAAGGGAAAGCCTGACGGTTTGCAGCCTCGTGATCTGACTGGCAGGCTGATTACTACTGCCGTTGTTGGAGCTGCTCACCGTCGGCCGCAGCGGTGCGACTGCAACGTTGGGCCAGGCGGAGTTGTGGAGGCTTGGCATCTGCCAAGCCCCACAACTGGTAATGTGATGGTTGTTACCACCAGCTCCGTGGATGAAGGACCGCCACAGCGAGGCTCCGCCAGCCTCATAATGAGGGCCTTAACTTTTAGATATCCTTTTCTTAACATCACTTTTTATAGGCCGAATGATGTCTTAAATGGCAGTGCTCTACGTAGACAGAAGCACATATAGGTGGTCATTATGACCCTGGCGGTATTTTAACCGCAGGGCCAAAACGACGGGAGCACTGCCAACAGGCTGGCGGTGCCTCCCGGCGTATTTTGACCGCGGCTGTAGCGCCGCGGTCGCACCGCCGGGGCCGGCGGTTTACCGCCACAATGGCCCCCGGCGGTTTACCGCCACAATGGCCCCGGCGGATGTAATCCGCCAGGGCAGCGTTGCTTGCAGCGCTGCCCTGGGGATTACGACCCCCCTACCGCCAGCCTGTTTCTGGCGGTTTGCACCGCCAGGAAGAGGCTGGCGGTAAGGGGTGTCCTGGGGGCCCCTGCACTGCCCATGCCCTGCCCATGCCACTGGCATGGGCAGTGCAGGGGCCCCCTAACAGGGCCCCGGCCTGCTTTTCACTGTCTGCATAGCAGACAGTGTAAAGCGCGACGGGTGCAACTGCACCCGTCGCACAGCCGCAACAACGCCGGCTCCATTAGGAGCCGGCTCCTATATTGCGGCCTCATTCCCGCTGGGCTGGCGGGCGCAAACTTGGTTTGCGCCCGCCGGCCCAGCGGGAATGTCATAATGGGGGCTGCGTGAGTGCGGCTGCATTGGCGGCCGCACAGCGGTTACCGCCTGGCAGGCGGCGGTAGCCGCCCACCAAGGTCATAATGACCCCCATAGTAATTTTCTTCCTCACAATCTATCAAAACAATCCATCCACATTTTATGTTTTCGGTACTGTTTTGTTGACATTACCCTTGATAGGCTGAACGATGTCTTACACATTGAAAATCCTTGTAGAGAAAATACTGTGTATTTCTTTTATTACAGAAATTCTTCCACCTCACTTATGCTAAATTACTGTTGTGATGTATTCTTATGTCATGATTCCTGATAGGCTGAATAACATATTAGGCAGTATATATGCCCATACAGCAGACAACATCTCATATTTGTTTAAAAGAAGCATGCCCAGAACTTTGGCTGAAGGAATAGTATGTAACAATTTGGAGGGAAGTTTTTGTTTAAATTGCAGAGTGCTGTCATTGCACTCTGTCCATGCAGTTTGACTCTTTAAATATACAATATAATGTCCTGATGTAATATTTACACCTTTATGGAAAATGATTGCTTTAACGTAACGTGTATTCTACTCCTCTGTCTGAGCATTTTAGAGATTTGAATTACAGGTTGGATATGTCATATTTTGGTCACTCTTTTTTATTAACTTTTCAAAAGACACAGTTTTAGATTCAGGCAAGTTAAGACCAGAAATCACTCCGATTGGACGTCAGTTGTAGATGTGAAGGAGCAATCTTGACACTCATAGGTCCATGAATAACTAAGTCCAGATATCTCATTAATATTTACTCCTTGGTCTTCTAAAACTCTGAGGATCACCATAAGAAATTCCTGTGCTTCTTATTGAGCATTTAAAGTAAATACTACAGATCCACTATATTTGTCTACTAGTTGTTAAATGCCTGAAGTTGAATGTATTACAGTTCTGTCACAAGATGAGCATTGAAAGAAATTAGATAGTGCTGTGCACAATCTGTTCCCTTGGTTTGTCTTTAATTGCAGTTACAACATGTGGTAAATGGAAGAGAACATTGAGAAAAACATTAGCATAGCAGTTTACACTTGTAGTGTTGTCCAGCTAGTAATCTACAATATCTCCATCCTTTTTCAGTTTTTGTTTATTGACAGTTTGTTCTTCAGCTTTCTTTTCATTTTTTTTTCTATAACTTCCTTCAATTGTTTAGTTAGTTTCCACTTAGGGAATATTACCCGCTTTTCATCAACAGGATCCTGTCCTAAAGGAGGAGCATATTCACTCCTTAATCTGTCATACTCTCTCACACAATTAGCATCTGCACGAACCTTCTTTTATAAAAATCAATCAGAAATAAATCAGATAATGTTCATACTCGTGCAATGCTACATTTGACGCTCCTTCTTTGAAAACTGTACTACCAATAGTAATAATTGGACCATCCACACTTAAGTCTTGAGACTTGTGAAACATACAGCATACACAATTGAAACTGGAAACTGTTTTCATCAGACATACCAATCTTTAACAAGAAAAAAGTGTATAACACATTGTCCAATTGTCTTTACCTCATCAACCTGCTCAAACTGTATAGCTTAAAATTCAGGCCTCATCACGGTTAAGAAAATTGATGAAATTAAGAACTTTACCCATGGCACCATTTACCAATCCTTCTTGTACATTTAAATTATGCCTTAGAATTACACTACACTTTTTGCAGACATGCAAACACTTCTCCAGTCCAGCAGTCCTGGATACAGATTATTCTTCTTGTAATTTTTCTTTCAGCAGCACAGTTACTCCTTGATGTTCCATTTTGTCAATAGCAGTAATCTCCAATATATATTAATGCTCAGGTTTTAGTAATTCCTTATTAAATGCAGCACTCTCTTGAAGGGGAGGCATCAAAGTAACTACACGTTTCCCCTCTTTACAAAAGTTGTACATTAACTCTGCTGCTGTGTTCTTAGAGGGAAACAATTTCTTAATAAGCCGATTTTCCAACATCAGCCTTACTTCTCTGTCAGAATACCTACTCTAATGTCCTTCAAAATGTTTTCATACACTGTGTCAGAGGCTTGACACATATTTTTAGCAAGTTCCTTGTATTGAAAATATTGCCAAATGTTAGCATTTCCAATACTGCCAAGAGTTTTGAGTCTCTTCATGTGAAAGAGGTTTAAAAACAGGATGCGCTTTTACAGGAGTTAGTTGTAGTAGGTCTCCCAAAACAATCAAATGCTTTTCTCCAAAAAAGATGTTGTATTCTGTTGTGAGTACCTACTGCATTCTCAGATGAACAAAGGTAAGCATGTGATTGGAGACCAGGCTCACTGCATCAATAATTAAAAGATTCATTTTCTTCAATACTCTTGCCACCTCATGACAAGCCTCACCAGAGAACCTTTGGTATTCCAGTTTATTTTCAAGTTCAACTGGTAGCATCAGTAGTTTATATAAGGTTATTCCGTTGATATTGTGTGCAGCTAATCCAGTAGATGCTGTTACTACACACAATGTTTGATTCTGTAGTTTTCTATAGATAATTAGAAATAACTTTACTTAAGAGGCTTTTTCCAGTACTAGCCTGAACACAAATGTATAGTAGGATTGGTTTGAATGATGAGCAATTGCATTTCTTGTTCTCATGTCGCAATCAATGTTCTATTTTCTCTTTTAATTCATTATAAATCTCTTTTTGTTCATTGTTGAGATGTCCAATTAACTGTTCAAGGTCTACAGATTCCTGTATAGCTTGTTCCGTGCCAGTTTCTACTTCACTGATTGCTACTGCAGGCTTATTTTCAATAATACGTTTTTGTCAACACCAGGACAGTGCACGCTCTACGGGCAACATAATGCAAAATGACAAACCTTATGCAATGTAATAATTCACGCATTATGTGTTGATATTACACATTAACTTTTTGCCTTGCAGGTATTTATCTTGAAATGTCATTAATGCTGTTTGTAATGTATTGTTCATTTTCAAGCCTTTCCTGCAGCCTGGCTGGGTGTGGCATGTGGGTGGAGCTTGGGTCTATTTAAGGAACCCAGCCCAGCTCCACGTGCTCACTATTCAGAGGTCCCGGTGCAGAGCAGCAGCATTTTCCTGGGCTCCTGTTCCGGAGGCCTACTTGGACATTTCCTGGCCCTGTCCTTTTATCTTCCTGATCATCAAGCAGGGCAGTAAGGCGGAGGTTTCTAGAAACATTTTAGTTTTTGGCTTTGTGATTTACAGTGTGGGCGATTTATTCTTGGCACTTAACCCTTGCAGTTCGGATCGCAGAGTGCGCGATCATTTTGAGGCATTTGAATCTTGATGGTTGAATCGTCAACAGTGTCCACAAATTATTTTTGGCAATTAACCCTTGCAGTTCAGATCGGCAGAGTGCGCAATCATTTCGAGGCATTTGAATCTTGATGGTTGAATTGGCAACAGTGTGCGCCATTCATTCTTGGCAATTAACCCTTGCAGTTCAGATTGGCAGAGCGCAAAATCATTCTAGGTACTTGAGTCTGGCAATAAGGTGCGCAATAATTTCTGGGCAATGGAATCTTGAAACTTAGATCAAACAGAGTGTGATCTTTCTATATAAAACAAGTTTAGTCAGTTTGCCTATTCTACAGTATCATTCATGAATCCCATAGCAGTTAATTCTTTGGGAACGAATGTATTCATTGACTCTTGTTGTGACTTAAATTGCTATTCTAAGGATTAACTTGAGAGAGTTCAATGTTCAGAGCATATGATTATAAAAAGGTCACGTTATTGAAAAGTTCTTGATCTCTCATGTTATTAGAGCAAAAAGAATTAAAACAAAGTTCATGAGGATTAATGTGAATGATCTTGCTATTGTGTTCTTAACTCTTGCTTCCACAGGTCTCCTTCCCCGCTCTTCACAACCTTTAACTCTGTGCTCTGATAGCTAGTAGAGTTTGGAGCTGCCAAGAGGTGGACATATTGGGAACAGGTGCAAACCCTGAGGATCCGGCCTCGTTGGCAGTTTTCCAAGAGGATCTTGACATAAAGGTGAAGAGGTTTGGCTACAATTAGTATTATCCTTAACTACCTCAGCAGCAAACATTTCTTACTGTTGTACCTAAACATGTAAAATCTGCTAGTAGTTTTTGAACATGAGACACTCAATACTATCTTTTACAGCATGAAAACAATCTTTATAGCAGTCATAATCCCCAAGTAATTCCATTTCACTTCACCAAGGTTTACAAGTTAAAGAAGTGCTAAATAGGAACATTCTCTTTACTCAGGTGTTTGTAAGTTTAGTTTTCGGTGGTTAATTAGATTTTCTTTTCTGTGTTTCACAAAATACCCATCACATCCATGTACTACATATTTACCTTCTTCTATGTTTTCACTTACATTACTTCTTTATCTTTAACGCTGAAGAATTTTATAAAGGCACTTTTCTTGCAGATGTAGACTTCTTCTTGGACAGCATGTATCCAACATAATTGCCTTTACAATGTCTGTACTTTCTGTTTCAAGCACTGCATGGTACTGAATTTCAGGGTAAGATTTCAATACTTTGGGCCCTGTTACGACCTTGACCGAGGAGTTTTCTCGAATCACATATGTGGCTGATATCCCATCCGCCATATGATGATCCCATTATATTCAAAGGAGATCATAATACGGCGCACAGGATATCTGTCACATTTGTGATGGAGGAAACTCCTTCATCAAGGTTGTAATAAGGCCCTTTGTTTCTTGTAGTAGATAGAATGAGACTTGCACAGACAATATCTTTAGATTTCAAAAACAATCTTGCTGAACTCAATCTGTCACAAGCTTCATAGGATTCCATTTCCCTATGTGAAAGCAGTTTGAAGCTGAAGAAATACAATTTCTTGCTAAGTGTCTTCTCAACAAAAATCTCTTCCCACATGTCCTTCATTTTAGTTTTTTCAGACTTTGTGATATACAACGTGACATACCAAGGCAAGGCAATGGAGTTGTCTGCAGCAAATTGCAACTTGTATGCCCATGTTAGCATTCCACATTTTTTTAAATCACAGGATTGTAGTCAGTACTATATTTGGAATGTTTGGTTCTCTTTATGTTACATGTATTTTTTCGTGATTTCCAGGTCTGAGTATGTCTGACTGAAGACAACAAGCTGTTCACTCTTCCTTTAGAAATGACAGATCATGGCAATCCAAATTGACATTTTGTAGAAACATTTGCTTTAGACCTAAATGTCCGATAACTGTACTTTCCACATCTATGTGTTTGGAAATACAAAACGTGTTGTCTAAGATCTTTTTCGCCATTTTGTTTTTTATATGCCTAGATAACTTAGACCCAGAAGATTCTGGCCCTCATTACAACCCTGGCGGTCGGTGTTAAAGCGATGGTAATACCGCCAACAGGCCGGCAGGAAAAAAATGGAATCATGACCATGGCGGAAACCGCCAACATAGACAGCCACTTTAACACTCCGACCGCCACAGTGGTAGAAACAAACACCGTGGCGGTAACCGCCAACAGACAGGCGGAGGACACAGTACTGCCCACCGTATCACAACAGGCCTATTCGCCACCTTTTCCAGGTTGGAAGCAATGCTATCAAAAGCATGGCAGAAACAGCACACAGAAGGGAAACCACTCACCTCTCGACACCCAACGAGGAACCAGGACGCCATGGAGCCCGAACTACATGTACTGCTGGTCTTCCTCCTGCTCTATCAGGAGCAGGACAGACGCCATTGATGACCACAGTGAGTACTGCACCTACAACACAGGGGAGGGGGAGGGAAAAGAGAGTGACACACACATGCAACACGCATCACCCCCACCCCCACCCTCACCCAGAACAACAAATACATGCAGCAACATTACATATACACCCCCCCACCCCCTGGAAGAACGCATGGACAAAATTAAATGATTGTAACAATTGTAATCATGAAAAATCAGATTGTGAAAGTTCAAAATTCTCTCTATACAAATATTTACACCAACTACAAAAGTCCGGATAGTGTACCAATCATTGTCCGTGGACCAGTGGTCCCAAAATGCATGGGCGAAGCCCACACAAGATACCTGACTTGAAACGGAGAGAACTCTGCAGGGGCATCAGATCGAAAATAAACAGGCACCTCAGGGGGAAGGGAAGGGAGGGCAGCTCAGCCGGATGAACTCACAACGCCACTGCTGCACGAAGGGGCTCCATGCCCACTGCTTTATCCTGGGGAGTGTAAAGCCATAGTGTCTCAAGTTTTTCCAATGGGTGGTTTGCCCACTGCTTTATCCTGGGGAGTGCTACGCCACAGTCTCTCAAGTCTCTCCAGTGGGTGGTTTGCCCACTGCTTTATCCTTGGGAATGCAAAGCCACAGTCTCTCAAGTTTTTCCAGTGGGTGGTTTGCCCACTGCTTTCTCCTGGGGAGTGCAAAGCCAGTCTCTCAAGTCTTTCCAGTGGGTGGTTTGCCCACTGCTTTATCCTGGGGAGTGCAAAGCCACAGTCTCTCAAGTGGATAACAGTTTCTACTGGTTCTGGAGGGGGCCTGGTGCCCAGAGTGCTTCATCCTGCCAAGGACGGAGGTAGTGGATGTGATTCTCCACTGGTTCTGGAGGGGGACTTGTGCCCAGAGTGCTTCATCCTGCCAAGGACTGAGGTAGTGGATGCGATTCTCCACTGGTTCTGGAGGGGGCATTGTGCCCAGAGTGCTTCATCCTGCCAAGGACTGAGGTAGTGGATGTGATTCTCCACTGGTTCTGGAGGGGGCATTGTGCCCAGAGTGCTCCACATGCAGTGTGGCTGGTCCCATTCCCTCACCTGGGTGTATGTGCCACGAGATTGCCTAGGAACAGGTAGCATGATATGCCATGGAGACATACCCCACACTGCTGCAGCTTCGTCTTCCACCTGCAGCTGCAAACAGTGATGTAAATCATGCCTCATGGAAGCTGGGCAGGGTCCAGGAAGTCTCCTCCAGCCTCGGGTGACTGACCTCTGGGGATGGTAGCCATGTCAGCGGTGGTGCAACTGTCAGAGTACGTCGTGGGGCAGGTGGCGGTGCTTGCGGTGGTGTCTGTGATGGCGGTGCTGGCGGTGGTGCATGGGTCAGCACCTGTTGAGGGACACAACAGGACGTCTCCTGCAGCCTTGGATGGCTGCCCACTGGGGAAGATGCTGGGAACTGTCGCTGAGGCTGCAGACGTGCCGGTGGCGGGGCAGGTGGCAGTGCAGGTGGCGGTGCTTTTGGCGGTGCTGGTGGCGGTGCTTTTGGCGGTGCTGGTGGCGGGGCAGCTTGTGGTGTTTGCCGCTGTACAGGTTGGTGTAGTCATGGACAGAAGGGGTGACACTAGTCCCTCAGTCAGTGCCACCATGCCCTGTCCTGACCTGCTCTTCTGCTTTTGTCCCTTCCCCACCTTTGATGGTGCCGCAGGTGTCTTGCCACTATCCCCTTTTGTTTGGGCAGAGCCCTTGGTGGCTCGTAGGTGCGGCTTCTCCCTCCGGGACGTGGGCACCTTCTTCACCTTGGCAGGTGGCGGAATGTCCTTGCCCGCTACGTGGCACACTGGCAGCCTTGATGGGTGGCGCACTCAATGACCCTGGCCCTAGGGGAAGAACGGGGGGGAGAGGTGAAGGGAAGAGGTCAACGTTTGCCAGGAAAAGTTTTTTTGACACACTGGGACGGGAAGATGGAGTGGGTTTGGGAGTGTAGTAAGAGGTAGTGGTTGTAGGAGGTGTACGTTTGCTGAATTTGGGTGAAGGTGCATGGGCCGGAGGCTGTTGTGAGGTGGATGGCTGTTGGGTGGGTGTGTGCCTGCGTTTGTGTACTTTGGGAGGAGGGCTCACAGACATACTGGGAGAGGACACTGGGAATGTGTGCATGGTAGTGGGGGTGGTGATTGTACGTGAGCGGTGTGTGGTGATGGGCGTGCTGGTGATGGAGGTAGTGGCTGAGGATGTAGTGCATGCAGGTGTGAGTGGAGAGGAGACAGGGAGGGAAGAGGAGGACGTGGAGGAGGGGGACACAGTGGAGGCAGTGGATGTTGGTGTGTCTGCATGGGGATGGTGCTTGTGTGAGTACTTGTGGGATGTGTGATGCTTATGTTTGTCATGTCCACTCTTGTGTGTTGATGAGTGTGCATGCTCGTCTGATGGTGTGCTTGGACAGGCTGAGGTACAGGGGATTGGGTCAGTGTGGAGGAAGTTGGAGGGGGGAGGCTGGACACAGGGACAATGTCTGCCATCAGTGCTGAGGCCAGAGAGTGAAATGCTCTCTGTTGGGCCGCCTGCCCAGAATGAATGCCCTCCAGGTATGCATTTGTTTGTTGCAAATGCCTCTCAACACCCTGGATGGCATTCAAAATGGTAGATTTCCCAACAGTGAGGGATCTCAGGAGGTCAATAGCCTCCTCACTGAGGGTAGCAGGGCTGACTGGGGCAGGGCCTGAGGTGCCTGGGGCGAAGGAGATGCCCACCCTCCTTGGTGAGCTGGCACGGGACACACACTGAGGGGCTGCTGGGAGAGCGGTGCTGGTAGGGGGGTGGTGGCTGTACCTGTTGATGCGATGGGCACAGAAGTGCCCACCACCACAAGGGAGCTCCCATCAGAGGAGTCGTCGGTGTCACTGGTGTATCCTCCTGTCCCCGTCGTGGAACTCCCCTCGCCCTCTGTCTCACAGGTGGCTTCAGACTGTGTTGCTTCGCCCTCCATGGCCAAGTGGGTTGCAGCTCCCTCCAGCTCCGGTGCCACTGCTCCTCTGCCAGATTATGCTATTGCACACAAGAACAGGGAGACAAAACAAAAAGGGGGGGAAAGACAGAAGAAAAACATGTTCAGTGCATGCAACACCACTACCGTTGGCAAACACAACACACAGGGAGCAGCCCTCTGCACTACGTCATGCACTAACAGTTCCTAGCAAATTCACATGCCCATGGGGTACGAGGCCTAAGCCCAATTGCTGCACACCTGGAAGTCACAGGAGCCTGACTCGGTGTAGATACCACTAGTGGGGTTGGGGTGCCACAGAGCCTGCCTCACAAGGGACCTTGCCTACAAAGTTCGCCCTGGCCTAGGGGAACCCACAGCCCACCTCCCCACCCAGACATCTCATAATGCGCGCTGAGTCAGCTGAATGAGAGTGTACTCACCCCCTTGTGGCTGCTGTGATGCCCTCAAGCACCCATCCAACTCCGGATAGGCCACCGCCATGATCCGGTATATCAGGGGGGTCATGGTGCGACGGGCACCCCTTCCACGTTGGGAGGCCATCCCCAGCTGGGCCTCCGCCATCTTCTTGCTCCAGCGGCGCAGGTCCTCCCATCTTTTATGGCAGTGGGTGCTCCGTCTGTGGTAGACCCCAGGGTCCGGACGTCCTTGGCGATGGCACGCCAAATACCCTTATTCTGGTGGGTGCTGACCTAGAGGAATGGTACAGGAGGAAAGGAAATTACTCACCCGTCCAGACTGTCATACTCATTGCCCACCAGTTCCCATGCATGCCCTGACGCTCATACATGCACCATTCGCACATGCAGGCCTCAGCCCCCCCATGTATCTTCCATCAACACCACTGAAAACAGCATTGCCCACGCAGCATGCTCACAGTGTACTCACCTGTTTGTCTGGAGGACCGTACAGTTGTGTGTACTGGGGGAGGACCCCATCCACTAGTTTCTCCAACTCCTCCAAAGTGAAGGCAGGGGACCTTTCCTCAGACACTGTAGCCATCGTCGCTTCCAGACACAGATCAACACAGCACTTGCAGTGTAGGTCCTCTCCTGTTGAAGGTCAGGTATCAAGTGAGTGAACAGACAGAAAATGGCGGTCATGTCCACGGTGGTACGTACTGTCACCGCCAGCGTACATCGTCATTGGCTCCTGGGACCCATAGGGCCCAATGTTAACCAATGCAGAATTGTGCCGCGGTCTTTGACCGCCCATCGCGACGGTGTACAACGCCAGTGCAGTTACCTCATTTCCCCTTGTCCCACCTTACAGGTCAGGCAGCCGCCCTCTCAGGGGGCCACATGGGATGGATAAAAACCGCGTCACACCTATCTATGCCGGGAATACAGACAAATACCGGCACATTGTGAATTACCAACGTTTCTGCAAATAGCACATTGTTTTACCTCAGTGCTGGATGACTCTCTGCTCGCTATTCTCCTCCATAGGGCACGTCTGCAGGGGCAGGTGATGAGATGGCGGCATCCTCCGGTGTACAGATCCCTGGTGGACCTGTTGACAATGGAAGAGAGACACATCATAATCACATACAGACTTGATCGTGCAACAATCCTGGTACTGTGTGCCCAGTTGGAGCCAGACCTGATTTCAGCTATCCGCCATCCCACAGGAATCCCGCCTCTAGTGCAGGTTCTCTCTGTGCTCCATTTCCTGGCCAGTGGGTCTTTTCAAACAACACTGGCCATGGCATCAGGGATTTTCCCAGCCAATGTTCTCTAACGTGTTGTCCAGAGTGTTATCTGCCCTGCTGAAACACATGCGCAGTTACATTGTTTTCCCTCAGGTGGAGGATTTGCCCACAGTGAAAGGTGACTTCTATACCCTGTGACATATCCCCAACATCATTGGTGCCATTGATGGAACACATGTGGCATTTCTCCCCCCCCCCCCCCCCCACAGGAATGAACTCGTGTACAGAAACCGGAAAATCTACCATTCGATGAATGTGCAGATGGTGTGTTTGGCAAACCAGTACATCTCCCATGTGAATGCCAAGTATCGTGGCTCAGTGCATGACGCTTACATTTTGAGGAATAGCAGCATCCCTTATGTGATGGGGCAACTCCTGAGGCACAGTGTGTGGCTAATAGGTGAGGCCAAGGTCCCAACACAGTTGACATAGGTGTCTGGGTATGGGGTTGTCCCCAAGGGTTAGTGTCTGTCTAACAGTTGTCCCTCGATATTTGCAGGTGACTCTATTTACCCCAACCTGTCATGGCTACTGAGCCCAGTGAGGAATCCCAGGACAAGGGCAGAGGAACACCACAATGAGGCACATGGGCGAACTAGGAGGATTATAGAATGCACCTTCGGTCTCCTGAAGGCCAGATTCCGGTGCCTCCATCTGACAGGTGGCTCCCTATACTACTCACCGAAGAAGGTGTGCCAGATAATCGTGGCCTGCTGTATGCTGCACAACCTGGCTTTGCAACACCAGGTGCCTTTCTGCAGGAGGATGGGCCAGATGGTGGTCTTGTGGCAGCTGTGGAGCCTGTGGACAGTGAAGAAGAGGAGGCAGAAGAAGAAGATGTCGACAACCAAAATAACATCATCATGCAATACTTCCAGTGAGACACAGGTAAGAAGATGTAACTGCTTCCCACATCTCATACTATTGTTGGAGCTAGCATGTCTGTCATTTTCTCTCAGTGTATGGACCCTGACTTGTTACTTTGGCTTTCCATTTCACAGATCTGGGTCCCACTTTGTGCCCTCTGCTATGTTTACTGCTTGCCTACAGCTGTGTTACATTGGTATGTGAACAAGTACATTGACATTGCTATATTCCAGAGATATTGCAATTACACATTTTTGAAAGCACAGACTGACTCCAGATTGTTTTGTAATTCAAGTGTGTTTATTTATGTGCTAATAAGTGGAGGGGGTTGTAAAATGGGCTGGGGTGATGGTGGAGGAATGTCCATGGCAGAGTCCAGTCTATTTGTTTCACAGGTGCATTGTCCAATGGGGCATAGGAAGTGGAGCAATGGCAGTTTAAGGTGGACAGGGTTTCAAAGTGGGACAGAAGGGTGACATTCATGGGGTCTTATTTCCTGACTGGGGTCTTGGCAATGTTCTCTGTCTTGTTCCTAGATCCCAGGGACCGTTTGCGGGGTGGTTCTCTATCTGCAGGGGGTGGGGTGCTGGTGGGCTGTTCTTCCTGTGGCGGTGTCTCCTGTCCACTAGCCCCAGTTGAGGTGGAGGGCTGTTCATCATCCAGGCTTGTGTCAGGGGCCCGTTGGTGTGCCACTGTGTCCCTCCTGGTGTTGAGAAGGTCTGCCAGCAGCTCTGCAATGGTGACCAGGGTGATGTTGATGGACTTCAAGACCTCCTGATCCCCAGGTAGTGTTCCTCCTGCTGCCGCTGGGTCTCCTGAAACTTAGCCAGTACTGTGCCCATGGTCTCCTGGGAATGGTGGTAAGCTCCCATGATGTTGGAGAGTGCCACGTGGAGTGTCGGTTCCCTGGGCCTGTCCTCCCCCTGTTGCACAGCAGACCTCCCAGCTTCCCTGTTATCCTGTGCCTCTGTCCCCTGAACCGTGTGCCCACAGCCACTGCCCCCAGATCCCTGATCGTCCTGGGTTAGTGGGGTTGCCTGGGTTCCCTGTAGTGGTGGACACACTGCTGATTGACGTGTCCTGGGGACAGAGAGATGGGCCCGCTGGGTGGGTGCTGTGGTGGTGTTTCCTGAGGGGGGAGGTTCAGTGGAGGTTTGTGACTGTGTCAGGGGAACCGACTGTCCCGAGGTCCCTGATGGACCGGGCTGGTCATCTTGCTCCAGGCATGCAGAGCTGCTGTCGTCACTGTGGGCCTCTTTTGTGGGGGGACTGGATATGTCCGGCACCTCCTGTCTGGTGACGTTGGGTATGGGTCCTGTTGGGGTGTAAATGCATAGTTATTGTATCTGTGTGTGCCATCTTGTGCAATGGGTGAGTGACCCTCTACTCCTGTGCTTGCATTATTGCTGTGGCCCTTGTGTGATTGGTGATTTTGGGGCATGAGTGAGTCTCTGGACATGCTTTGGTGATGGGTGCCCATGCATTGGTGTTACATGCAGGGCTTGGTTTGGGGATGTGTGGGTTGTGTTAGTGGGGTGTCTGTGGGTTGTTGGGGTGATGGGTGTGAAGGTGAGGGTGGGAGTATGTGATGGCATGCAGGTGGGGTGGGTGGATAAAGTAGTAAAGATTTGCCTTACCAGAGTCCAGTCCTCCTGCTACTCCTGCGAGGCCCTCAGGATGCATGATCGCCAAGACTTGCTCCTCCCATGTTGTTAGTTGTGGGGGAGAAGTTGGGGGTCCAGCGCCAGTCCTCTGTACAGCAATCTGGTGTCTGGATACCACGGAACGTACCTTCCCCCGTAGGTCGTTCCACCTCTTCCTGATGTCATCCCGTGTTCTTGGATGCTGTCCCACTGCATTAACCCTGTCGACAATTCTGCACCATATCTCCATCTTCCTTGCAATGGATGTCTGCTGCACCTGTGATCCGAATAGCTGTGGATCTACCCGGACGGTTTCCTCCACCATGACCCTGAGCTCCTCCTCAGAGAACCTGGGGTGTCTTTGAGGTGCCATGATGTGGTGTGGGTGATGTGTGAGGTGCTGTCTGTTGTGATGTGTGAGGGGATGTGTTGGTGTGTGTTGTTTGAGGTGCGTGGATGTTGTATAAGTGATGGTGTTGCATGTCTGTGGATGCTGGTGTTGTGTTAGGTAGTCTCTCTCTCTGGCCTTCTTTCAAATTTGTGGTTGTAAGTGTTTGTGGGTGATGTGGGTGTGTGCTTTAGATTGGATTGGATGTGTGGGTGTGGTGTGTGTATGTGTATCAGGTGTGTGTATTTCGAATTGTCCAATGTGGTTGTGTTTTGTTAGGGTGTGTGTATTTTGAGCACAGCGGTTTGTACCGCCAATGGGTTACAGCGGTTGAAAGACCACCATGCTGATTCGTGGGTTGTGATACTGTGGGCGTATTCCTGTTGGCATGACGATGTGGGTTTTGGTATCACCAGTTTATCACTGACCTTTGGTGTGGCGGCCTTGTGTGGGTGTCTGTATTGTGGCGGATTCCGAGCTGTGGGTCGTAATACCTGTAGCGGAATTCCGCGGCCACAACGGTATGTTGGCGGTCTTCTGCATGGCAGAAAGCGTGATTTACCGCCAGGGTTGTAATGAGGGCCTCTATCTTTGAAAAAAGCGGCCTCTCAAAAAACAAAGAAGATGCTTAGACATATTCCTAAATCTACATACAATCGTAGTAAATATGAAAATGCAACTCTTGGTCAATTAGGATAAGATAATAAAACTACTATCAAAGCCTGCCACAAAGGGGGCAGCATAGCATTATTTGACACTACCCATTATAAAGACAAAAAAGTAACAATGCTACAGTGCTCTGAATTTTATCAAAAACAACAGGGAACCCTGAGGAGAGAGTCATAAAATTAATTTATGACAGTAGTCAGGCAGCATTAAATCATGGGTAGTTGTTGAATTTTTTTACCAAACCTTATATTAGGGTACCTTTCATCTACGGGGTTCCTAAAGTCCATATGAACTCACTAGAAACTATAGTTTTGACAATTGGTTCAACCATCGAACCGTCTCAACGTACATTGAAACATTTCTTAAACCTTTAGTCATTCAACTTCCTTCATATGTAAAAGACACAGGACATCTTATTTCAAAAATTGAGAGAATGCAGTTCAGCCCTGAACAGGAAATTCAGGTACTGTTGAGTTAGAAGCTTTATATACCAACATTCCCCAGGAACTCACGCTGAAGACAAACAGTAAATTATTAAGTGATTCTGAGTCGAGCCCTCAACAGGAGTTTGTAATTAAATGCCTAGAAATAGTTTTGAATCATATTTTTTTACTCAATGGAGACATTTATCAGCAGAATAATGGAGTGAGCAAGGAAGCAGGATGCACTCCCTGTGTAGTTAATCTCTATGTTGGACAATTTGAGAAAAAGTTCATTTGCAATGAAATTGCACAATTTTTTGAAAATGTGCTACAATGGTCAAGATACATTGATGCTGTGCTTTTTTATATGGAGAGGAGAGAAAGAACAATTAGAAGAGTTTGTCCTATGACTTAATCCATGTGCCTCCAATTTAAGTTTACCATCAAGATTGACTGCTACCAGGTTGAATTTTTAGATATTTGGATTAAACATCAAACAAGATACCTAGAAGACTCATTGTACATTAAGCCCATGGCAAGAAATACATTATAACAGGTTGAGAGTTACCATCCTATGTGCCAGAAACAGAGGATACCTGTTAGAAATGGGGTCTTTGGTTGGCAGTCAGGTTACCCCCTGTCCGAGCAAGGACCCTCACTCTAGTCAGGGAAAGTCACACACAATCCAAATTATCCTGTGGCTGCCCTCTGGTAGCTTGGCACTGAGCAGTCAGGCTTAACTTAGAAGGCAAAGTGTAAAGTATTTGTGCAATAAATCATACAATAACACCATATAGCACCACAAAATTACACCACACAGTGTTTAGAAAAATATATTATATTTCTCTGGATAAATGCAGGTCAAAACAATTAAAGATGCAATAGGTAAATGTAGAGATATCATGGAAAAGTGATATAAAGGCCCTCATTACAACCCTGGCAGTGGGTGTTAAAGCAGCTGTAATACCGCCAAGAGCTTGGGGGTAAAAAAAATGGAACCACGAACACGGCGGAAACCGTCAACACAGACAGCCACTTTAACACTCTGACCGCCACAGCGGTAGCAAGAAACACCGCAGCGCTAACCACCAACAGCCAGGTGGAAGATAATGTACCACCCACCCCATTACAACACGCCCATCCGCCAGCATTTCCGGGGTGGTACCAATGCCATCAAAAGCACAGCGGAAACAGTACTTGTAAGGGAAACCACTCACCTCTTGACACACAACGAAGAATCAGGACGCCATGGAGCTCGAGCTGCACGTCCTGCCCATGCTGGTGTATCTTCTTATCTACCAGGAGTACGAACGGCGGCAGCAACGACCACGGTGAGCACTGCACCTAGCATACATGGGAGGGGAGGAAGAGAGTGACACACACACGCAACACGCGACACCCCCACCCTCACCCACATCAACATACACACAAACACATGCATCAACATTACATATACACCCCGTAACCCTCCGGAAGACCGCAAGGACAAAAGGAACTGAGTCAAATTAGTGTTATATTAGAAATAGTCAGATATACGTTATAAGTTGAAAAACAGTATTCAAAAAAATATACAATATGTGCATAAGGTGGTACATTGTCCACTCAAAATGTCCGTGGGCCACTGGGCCAAAACACATAGGCCAAGCCTACACTTGACTCCTGCCTCAATACGGAGAGAACACTGCAGGGGCATCAGGTCGAAAACACACAGGCACCTCAGGGGGATGGGGGAGGGGAGGCACCTCAACCGGAAGATGGGACAACGCCACTGCTCTTGGAGGTGGCTCCATGCCCACAGTGATGTCCTGGGGAATGCAAGGCCACAGTCTCTCAAGTCTCTCAAGTGGGTGGTTTGCCCACTGCTTGGTCCTGGGGAGTGCAAATCCACAGTCTCTCAAGTCGGTGGATTGCATACTGCTTGGTCCTGGGGAGTGCAAAGCCACAGTCTCTCAATTGGATGCCTTTCTCCACTGGTTCTGGAGGGGGCTTTGTGCCCAGCCTTCTTCATCCTGCTAAGGATAGGGTGAGTGGATGGCTTTCTCCACTAGTTCTGGAGAGGGCTTTGTGCCCAGTCCGCTTCATCCTGCTAAGGATAGGGTGAGTGGATGCCTTTCTCCACTGGTTCTGGAGGGGGCTTTGTGCCCAGTCTGCTTCATCCTGCTAAGGATAGGGTGAGTGGATGCCTTTCTCCACTGGTTCTGGAGGGGGCTTTTTGCCCAGTGATGCAACACTTGGTGGGGTGGCAGTTCATTGACCCTCAACTGGCTGTCTGAGCCACGAGATTTGCAGTGCCCAGGATGCATATAGTCCCTGGAAGCAGGGCAAAAGTCCATCTGGGGGCTACGGCTGCACAGTGGTGGTAGTGCCGGTGCTGGTGGGGGTGCTGCCAGTGGTGAAGGGAGGCTCCAGCCCCTCTCCTGCACCCTCGGACGGCTGCCCACTGGGGCTGCTGCTGCTGGCAGTGGTGCTACTGTCAGCAGTGCAGGTGGCGGTACTTGCCGTTGGGCTTGCGGCAGTGCTTGCGGCGGTGCAGGTGATGGTGCTGGCCGTGGTGCAGGTGCTGGTGCTGCCAGTGGTGGTGGGAGGCTCCAGCCCTTCTACTGCAGCCTCGGACTGCTGCCCACTGGGCTGCTTCTGCTGAAAGTCGTGGTGCTTGTGGCGGTGCAGGTGGCAGTGCTTGTGGCGGTCCTAGCGGCGGGGCTGCTGGCAGTGCTGGCCGTGGTGCAGGTGGCAGTGCTGGCGGTTGTGCAGGTAGCCACCAGGCCTTCACCTGCAGGCTCGGACGGCTGCAGTGCCTTGCCTGGTGTTTTGTGCCCCTTCCTGACCTTGGCAGATGGTGGTGTCACCTTGGGTCTGGCAGTTGGAATCTTTAAGGTGGCCTTGCTGGGTGGTTGTGGCTCCTTCCCCTAGCTGAATGCTGTCCCCTTCTTCACCTTGCCAGGTGGTGGAATGAGTTTTTGCCTTTGCAGGGGTTGGTGGCGCACTGGCTGGTCTGACGGGTGCCCCCTTTGAGCCTTTGACAGCTGCAGGAACCACAGCGGACGTGGACTCTGTGGCTGAGGTGTTGGGCTGGGTTTTGGCCACCCTGGCCCGATGGGGAGGATGGGGGGGGTAGGGAAGAGATCAATGTTTTCCAGGAAAAGCTTCTTAGGGACACTGGGGCGGGAATAAGGAGAAGGTTTGGGAGTGGAGGAAGAGGGAGTGGTTGTAGGAGGTGTCTGTCGGCTGAGTTTGGGTGCAGGTGCATGGGCTGGGTGCTGCTGTGAGGTTGATGGCTGTTGGTTGAGTGGGTGCTTGCGTTTGTTTACTTTGGGAGGAGGGGTCAAAGACACAGTGGGAGAGGACACAAGGGACGTGTTCATGGATGTGGGGGTGGTGACTGCCAGTGAGGGGCGTGTGGTGATGGGTGTGCTGGTGATGGAGGTAGTGGATGAGGATGTAGTGCATGCAGGTGTGAGTGGAGACACTACTGGGAGGGAGGTGGATGAATAGGAGGAGGGGGACACAGTGGAGGCAGTGGATGTTTGTGTGTCTGCATGGCGATGGTGCTTGTGTGAGTGCCTGTGCGATCAAGTGTGGTGCTTGCGTTTGCCTGAGCCACTTCTGTGTGTTGCTTTGGGTGAATGCTGGTCTGAAGGTGTGCTTTGGATAGGCTAGGGTTGAGTGGATTGGGACTGGGTAGAGGAAGTTGGTGGTGGGAGGCTAGAGACAGGGACAGTGGCTGCCATCAGTGCAGAGGACAGAGCCTGAAATGCTCTCTATTGGGCCGCCACGCCAGAGTGAATGCCCTCCAGGTATGCAGTTGTTTGTTGCAAATACCTCTTGACACCCTGGATGGCATTCAGAATGGTTGACTGCCCAAGAGTAAGGAATCTCAGGAGGTCAATAGCCTCCTCACTGAGGGCAGCAGGGCTTGAGGTGCCTGGGACAAAGGACGTGCCCACCCTCCTGGGTGAGCGGGCACGGGAAACGTGCTGAGCGGCTGCTGGAAGGGCGGTGCTGGTGGGGGGCTGGCGGCTGTACCTGTTGTTAGGGTGGGCACAGAGGTTACCACCACCGCCAGGGAGCTTCCATCAGAGGAGGAGTCGCTGTCTGTGGTTTCCCCTCTTGTACCTGTAGAGGTGCTCCACTCGCCCTCCGTCCCACTGGTGCCCTCACAGTCAGTGGATTTGGCCTCCAGGCCCATGTGGGACGCAGCTCCCTCCGTCACCCGTGTCTCTGCTCCTCCACCAGATGATGCTAATGCACACAAGGACATGGTGACAAACTAAAAGGGGGGGGGAAAACATAGGATACACTTGGTCAATGCCAGCAACAACACTACCATAGGCGTACACAACTCACAGGGAACAGCCCTATGCACTAGGCCATGCACTACCAGTTACAATGCTAGTCACCAGCCCATGGGGTACAATGCCTAACACCATCAGCTGCACACCTGAACCAAACAGGGCCCTGCCCAGTAGTGGATGCCCACTAACACTATTAGGGTTGGAGTGCTTTAGAGCCTGCCCAACAAGGGACCTACCCTGGCATGTTCGTCCTGGCCTAGGGACACACATAGTCCACATCCCCACCCAGGTAAAACTTTAACGCACGCAAATGAATGAATCTGAACTTGTACTCACCCTCCTGCTGTGATGCCTTCAAGCGCCCACCTAACTCCGGATAGGCCACCACCAGGATGTGAAACATCAGAGGGGTCAGGGTACAACGGGCACCACTTTCATCATTGGGAGGCCAGCCCCAGCTGGGACTCCGCCGTCTTCCTTGCCCAGCAGCGCAGGTCCTCCGAACTCTTGCGGCAGTGGGTGCTCTGCCTGTCAAAGACCCCCAGGGTCCACACCTCCTTGGCGATGGCACGCCAAATACCCTTTTTCTGATGGGCGCTGACCCGCAGGAAAAAGGCAGCAGAAAAGGGATTAATTATACTCTCCGGACTGTCACACTCATGGCCCACCATATCCCTCCCATCCCCTGACGCGCATACATTGACCACCATACATGCAGCACTCTGGCCAGGATGCCTCAGCCCCCCCTACATGTGGCTTACACACACAGCACTCCATACATTCATGGCCCACGCATCATGCTCACAGTGTACTCACCTGTTTGTCTGGAGGACCATAGAGTAAAGTGTACTGGGGTAGGACCCCATCCACCGGTCTCTCCAACTCCTCCGCAGTGAAGGCAGGGGCCCTTTCCCCAGTCACATGAGCCATTGTCGCTTCTAGACACAGGTCACAGCAGCACTTGCAGTGCAGGTCCTCTCCAGTTGAAGGTCAGGTAGCAAGTGAGTGAATAGATAGAAAATGGCAGTCACGTCCGTGGTGATGCAGACCGTCACCGCCGGCGTACATCGCCATTGGCTCCTGGAAATCATAAGGCCCAATGTTAACCAATGCGAAGTTGTGTGGCGGTCATCGACCGCCTATCGCAACGGTGCACAACGCCAGTGGAAGTACCTAATTTCCACTTGTCCCTCCTCACAGGTCAGGCAGCTGCCTTTCAGGGGGGCACAGGCCATGGCACCTAACTGCGTCACAGCAGACATTGGCACAGTATATGACACCTGGATTCACATACTGGTTCTGTAAATGAAGAAATGCATCATTATTGCAATAGATGTGTGATTATGACCCTCTGCTCACCGTTTTCCTCCATAGACTTCAACCGCTGTGGATGAACATGAGATGGAGACATCCTCCAGTGTACAGACCCCTGGTGGACCTTGCGACAATGGAGGACAGACACATTATACCAACATACAGACTTGATAGGGCTACAATCTAAGAACTGTGTGGCCAATTGGAGCCGGACCTGATGTCAGCTATCCGCCAGCCCACAGGTATCCCCCCTCTAGTGCAGGTTCTGTCAGTGCTCCATTTCCTGGCAAGTGGCTCCTTCCAAACAACAGTGGCCATTGCATCAGGGATGTCTCAGCCAATGTTCTCCAACGTGTTGACCACAGTGTTGTCAGGCCTGCTGAAACACATGCGCAGCTACGTTGTATTCCCCCAGGTGGAGGATTTGGCCACAGTGAAAGCTAACTTTTATGCCCTAGGACATATCCCCAACATCATTGGTGCCATTGATGGAACACATTTAGCATTAGACACCCCCCCCCCAACCCCCACCCCCGCAGAGAAATGAACAAGTGTTCAGGAATAGAAAAAGCTGTCACTCTGAATGTGCAGATGGTGTGTTTGGCGGACCAGTACATCTCCTTTGTGAATGCCAAGTATCCTGGCTCTGTGCATGACACCTTTATCTTGAGGAATTGCAGCATCCCATATGTGATGGGCCAACTCCAGAGGCACTGGGTGTGGCTAATAGGTGAACCCAAGATCCCCACCCAGTATATGTTGGTGTCTGGGTATGGGGTTGTCCCTAAGGGTTGGTGTGTGTCTAACAGGTATCCCTCGAAATTTGCAGGTGACTCTGGTTGCCCCAACCTCTCATGGCTACTGACTGGTGGATCCCTGTACTACTCACCCAAGAAGGTGTGACAGATCATTGTCGCATGTTGCATGTTGCACAACCTGGCCTTGAGACACCAGGTGACTTTTCTGCAGGAGGATGAACCTGGAGATGGCCTTGTGGCAGCGGTGGAGCCTGTGGACAGTGAGGAAGAGGAGGCAGATGATGAAGATGTGGACAACATAACTACTATCATACAGCAGTACTTCCAGTGACACACAGGTAAGACACTGTAACTTCACTTATCATTTCAGTTTTATGTAGGACATTGGACATGGCAGCATGATTTCCCTATGCTTATGGCCACTTACTGTACCCTTTCACGTCTCTATTTTCGGATCTCTGTGCCCCACTCTGGCTCCTGGTGTGTTTACTGCTGTCCACTACAGGTCATACCAATGTATATACAACTGTACATATGAATTGAAGTGTTTTCAGATTGTTGTATTAATACATATTCTAATCATTTAACAGACTCCAGATTTGTATTTGTTCCAAGGGTGTTTATTTAAGTGCTAATACGTATAGGGGATATTCCAATGGGCTGGGGTAGTGGTGGAGAAATGTCCAGTTAGAGGCCATTCTCTTGGTATCGCAGATGCATTGTCCAAGGGGACATAGGAAGGGGAGCAATGGCAGTTTAAGGTGGACAGGGTGACAGAGTGGGACGGAAGGATGAAAATCAGGAGAGTCTCATTTCCTGGCGGCGGTCTTGGCAATGTTCTATGCCTGGATCGCAGGGACAGTTTGCGAGGTGGTTCTCCTTCTGCAGGGGGTGGGGTAATGGTGGCCTGTTGGTCCTGTGGTGGTGCCTCCTGTCCACTAGCGCCGGCGAAGGTGGAAGGCTGTTCCTGTTTGGCTAGTGTCAGGCGCCCGTTGTTGTGCCACTGCCTCCCTCATGGTCTTGCCCATGTCTGCCAGCACCCCTGCAATGGTGACCAGGATGGTGTAGATGTTTATTAGGTCATCCCTGATCACCAGGTACTGTCCCTCCTGCAGCCGCTGGGTCTCCTGCAGCTTGGCCAGTATCTGGCCCATGGTCTCCTGGGAATGGTGGTATGCTCACAGGATGTTGAAGAGTGCCTCGTGGAGAGTGGGTTCCCTGAGCCTGTCTTCCCCCTGTCACACAGCAGTCCTCCCAGCTTCCCTGTTGTCCTGTGCCTCTGTCCCCTGAACCGTGTGCCCACTGCCACTGACCCCAGGTTCCTGATTGTCTTGAGTTTGGGGGGTTCCCTGGGGTCCCTGTAGTGGTGGACACACTGCTGATTGACGTGTTCTGGGGACAAAGGGATGGGCCCGCTTGGTGGGGGCTGTGCTGGTGTTTCCTGAGGGGGGAGGCTCTGTGGTGGGTTGGGACTGTGGCAGGGTACCTGACTTTCCAGAGGTCCCTGATGGGCCAGGTTGGTCTTTGTGATCCAGGCGTGCAGAGCTGCTATCATCACTGTGAGCCTCTTCTGTGGGGGGACTGGATGTTAGTGGCACCTCCTCTCCGGTGACGTTGAGTGGAGGTCCTGTGGGGATGTAAATGCAGTGTTATTGTATCTGCGTGTGTCATCTTATGCATGAGTGTGTTTCCCTGTAGGGTTGTGATAGCCCTGTCAGCTTTGCCTTGTGTGTGTGGTGATTCTCGTTAATGGGCATGCTTTGGTGATGGGTGTCCATGCAGGTCTGTGATGGGTGTCCATGCATGGGTGCTGCATGCAGGCTTGGTATTGGGATTGGTGGGTTGTGATGGTGGGGTATATATATATGAGGTGGTGGAGTGATGGGGGTGAGGGTAGGAATGGGAGGTAGTGATGGTATGCAGGTAGGGTGTGGGGATAAAGTAGTTAAGTTTTGATTTACCAGAGTACAGTCCTCCTGCTACTCCTGCAAGGCCCTCAGGATGCATGATCGTCAAGACTTGCTCCTCCCATGTTGTTAGTTGTGGGGGAAGAGGTGGGGGTCCACTGCCAGTCCTCTGTACAGCTACCTGGTGTCTTGCAACCACGGAATGCACCTTCCCCTGTAGGTCGTTCCACCTCTTCCTGATGTCATCCCTTGTTCTGGGGTGCTGTCCAATGACGTTGACCCTGTCCACGACTCTCCGCCATAGCTCCATCTTCCTTGCAATGGACGCCTGCTGCACCTGTGATCTGAATAGCTGTGGTTCTACCCAGCTGATTTCCTCCACCATGACCCTGAGCTCCTCCTCTGAAAACCTGGGGTGTCTTTGAGGTGCCATGGATGTGGTGTGAGTGGTATGTGTGAGAATGTGTGGGGTGATGTGTTGGGGTGTGTGGTGTGAGGTGCATGGATGGTGTTTGGGTGATGGTGTTTTGTGGCTCTGATTGAGTGGGTGCTCCTGGCTTGTCTCTCTCTGTTTGCTATATTTTTTTTCATAGAAAGTGTTGTACGTAATCAGGGTGTGTGTTTTATAGTGTTGTGGGTGTATGGGTGTGGTGGGTGTATGTGTGTTAGGTGTGTGTGATTTAAATTGTCCAATGTGGTGGAGTTTTGTAAGTGTGTGTGTATTTTGAGCATGACGGTGTCTACCGCCAATGGTTTACTGCAGTTGAAAGACCGCTGCGGGGATTCGTGGGTCCGGATACTGTGGATGTATTCCTATTGGCGTAACGGTGTGGGTTTTGGTACCGCCAGTTTATCACTGACTTTTGGTCTGGTGGACTTGTGTAGGTGTATATATAGTGGCGGATTTGTCAGTGTGGGTAATAATACCCGTAGCGGTATACCGCCGCGGTCACGGTGTGTTGGCGGCCGTCAGCATGGAGGTAGGCGGCATTTACCGCCAATGTTGTAATGAGGGCCAAAGTGTCTTAAGTCTTTTTAAAGCAAACAAAGTCTCTTTCAAGCACAAAGTACCTGGTTCCCGTGAAAAATCTCCGCAAATAACCGCAGAGGAGGAGATGCGTGGAAACAAAGGGGTGTGCGTTGATTTCTCAGGCCACACACGGGGATGCGTCATTTAGTTTTCACGCAGGGACGGCTGTGCATCTATTTCAAGAGGTCGTGGATCCTCTTTGGGTTGCGGGGTTTTCAGACACCCTGGGGACAATGTGTGGATTTCCTGTGCTGGCAGGATAAAGTTACAGGAGCTACTTCGATCCGGTGGGCGAATTTCCTGTCTCTACTCTGGCGCTGCATCGATCTTCTTGTTGCGAAGTCGGGCTGCGTTGTTCCGGTTCGGCGTGCAGTAAAGTTTTCACCACAGTGCAGGCTGTGTGTCGTTTCTGGCAGGCTGTGCGTCAAATTTTACAGCACAAGGAGTCCTTCTTGAAGAGATGAAGGGGGTCATTACAACCTCGGCGGTCTTTTAACAAGACCGCCGAGGGACCGCCACGCGGAAGACCGCCACTAGTGGCGGTTTGCCGCTCTGCGTATTATGACTGTTGGCTGCCCTCCGTCGTTTTTCCGATGGAGAGCCGCCAACAGCCACATTTACGGGTGGCGGGGAAGTGGAGGTTGCCTCACCTCCACGCCAACAGAACACCACCCAGCGAATCACGTCCTGTGATTCGGTGCGGCAGTGTTCTGTTGGCGGTGTGGTGTTGGCGGAGCTACCCCCATGGCTCCCGTCCCCTCCTGGAGGATCGACGGAACAGGTAAGTCGATCGTCCGTTAGGGGACGGGGGTGGGGGGTGTTGTGTGTTGAGTGGGTGCATGGGGGTGTGCGTCTGTGTATGTAGAGGGGGTGTGTGAGTGTGTGTATGATTGCGGGGGTGTTGCGTGTTTTGGGAATGAGTGCGTGTATGTCTGTAGGTATGTCTGTATGGATGTGTGCGTGTACGTTTGAATGTGGGTGTGCATGTCTGACTGTGTGTGTGGATGTTGGCATGTATGTCGGTGTGTGTGCATGTATGTGTGTTGGTGGTGCCTGCGTGCGTGTCGGGTGTGTATGTGTAAGGTAATGTCGGGGGTCGGGGTGGGTAGGGTGGTCCTGCCACCTTTGGGGGGTGGCAGGGGTGGTGAGGGGTATAGGGGAGGGAGTCAGGGTGGGGGAGATCCCTATTAGTGCCAGGGAAGGAATTCCCTGGCACTGATAGTGCTTACCGCCATGGATTTCATGGCGGTTCCTACCGCTGGAAATCCACGGCGGTAAGCCGGGTCAAAATACCGGCGGCGGTATTGTGACGGCTGCCGGGCTGGAGACCCAGGTCTCCAGCCCAGTGGTGGTCTCTGCCCTGACGGGCAGAACGGAGAAGCGGCGGATGACCATGCTGGTCATAATACTCAAAAAAAGACCGCCAACCTGTTGGCGGTCTTACCGCCGCTTTAACACCTTCCGCCAGGGTTGTAATGACCCCCGAAGTCTTTTTGGTCCTGAGACTTCAGGGAACAGGAGGCAAGCTCTATCCAAGCCCTTGAGAGCACTTCTTCACCTCAGCCAGGGAGCAGCAAGGTAGCAGGTCAACAGCAAGGCAGCCGTCCTTCACAGGTGGGTCCTTTGGGCAGCCAGGCAGTTCTTCTTGGCAGGATGCAGGTTCTGGTTACAAGTTTCTTTTCCAGGAACTGTCTGAGTTGGTAGGGGAAAAGGCCCAGTTTATATACCAAAATGTGCAGGGGAGATTTCAAAGATTGGCTTAGAAGTGCACCAGGTCCCATTTCAGTTCAATCCTGTCTGCCAGGGTCCCAGTAGGGGATGTGGCAGTCCTTTGTGTGAGGGCAGGCCCTCCACCCCCCAGCCCAGGAGGACCCATTCAAAATGCAGATGTATGCAGGTGAGGCTGAGTATCCTGTGTTTGGGGTGTGTCTGAGTGTACAAGGAGTTGTCAACTAAACCCAGCCAGACTTGGAATGTAAGGCACAGAAAGATGTAAGTGCAGAAAAATGCTCACTTTCTAAAAGTGGCATTTCTAAAATAGTAATATTAAATCCAACTTCACCAGTCAGCAGGATTTTATATCACCATTCTGGCCATACTAAATATGACCTTCCTACTCCTTTCAGATCAGCAGCTACCACTCAAACAATGTATGAGGGCACCCCCAATGTTAGCCTATGAAGGGAGCAGGCCTCACAGCAGTGTAAAAATAAATTTAGGAGTTTTGCACTACCAGGACATGTAAAATACACAGGTACATGTCCTGCCTTTTGCCTACACATCACCCTGCCCTATAGGTCTCCTAGGGCACACCTTAGGGGTGTCTTATATGTAGAGAAAGGGGAGTTTTAGGCTTGGCAAGTACTTTTAAATGCCCAGTCTAATTGGCAGTGAAACTGTACACACAGGCCTTGCAATGGCAGGCCTGAGACAAGGTTAAAAGGCTACTGAAGTGGGTGACACAATCAGTGCTGCAGGCCTACTAGTAGCATTTAATCTACAGGCCCTGGGCACATATAGTGCACTGTACTAGGGACTCATAAATAAACTAAATAATCCAATTGGGTATGATCCAATGTTACCAGGTTTAAAGGGAGATAGCATATGAACTTTAGCATTGGTCAGCAGTCGTAAAGTGCACAGAGTCTGAGAACCAGCAAACACAGTATCTAAAAAGTGGAGGAAGGTAGGCAAAAGCTAGGGGTGACCACCCTAAGGCTGTCAGGTCTAACATGTGTTCCCCCCAGCTGAAAGTGGGGATAGCTGCCCAACCTCCTGGAAACTTTCATTGCTAAGGCGGAAGTATTTGGAGAGACCATCAGCGTTGGCGTGGTCAATCCCCGGTGATGCTACACCGTAAAGTCTATCCCCTGTAGGGAAATGGACCACCTCAAGAGTTTGGGATTCTCACCCCTCAGCTGCATGATGGCCATCTGAGGGGCCTGTGGTCTTTCTGAACCCGGAAGTGAGTCCCAAACAGGTATGATCTCAGCTTCTTCAGTTCCCAGACCACAGCAAATGCTTCTCTCTCAATAGCACACCACCTCTGTTCCCGTAGTAATAGTCTTCTGCTAATAAAGACTACTGGTTGGTCTGAGCCCTGCTCATTTAGCTGTGCTAGAACAGCCCCTATGACATGCTCTGAAGCGTCTGTCTGCACAATAAATTCCTAGGAGTAGTCAGGGGCCTTGAGCATGGGGCCATGTACTTGGCTTCCTTCAAAGAATCAAAGGCTTACTGACAAGCTTCTGTCCAATTCACCAACCTAGGTTCCTTTTTGGAAGTAAGTTCTCTCAAGGGTGACACTATGGTACCATAGCCCTTGACGAATCTGAGGTAGTATCCAGTGAGGCCTAAAAAGGCTCTCACCTCATTCTGTGTTCTAGGTGGTTGCCAGGCCTGGATAGTTTCAATCTTGGCCTGGAGTAGCTGCACCTTGCCACCACCTACTAGGTGTCCCAAGTACACCACGGAACCCTGCCTAATGTGGCACTTACTAGCCTTGATGATCAGGCCTGTCTGTTGCAGAGCCTAAAACACCTCCTTGAGGTGGATCAGGTGTTCCTCCCAGCTGGAACTATAGACAGCTATGTCATCTAGGTAGGATGAGCAGTAGGCATCCTTGCCAGCTAGGACCCTGTTAACCAACCGTTGGAAGGTAGCGGGGGCATTTTTCAACCCAAAGGGCATCACTCGGAACTGGTAATGGCCATCAGGTGTGGAAAATGCAGATCTCTCTTTGGCCCCCTCAGTCAGGATGATCTGCCAGTACCCTCATGTAAGATCAAACATTCCCACGAACTTGGCAGCGCCTAGCCTGTTAATTAGCTCATCAGCTCAGGGGATGGGGTGAGCGTCAGTCCGTGTGACTGAGTTGAGACCCTGGTAGTCCACACAGAACCGGAGTTCTGGCTGCGCACCGGGGGCAGCAGCCGTAGGAACCAGCACCACAGGGCTGGCCCAGGGACTACTGGATTTCTCAATAACCCCTAAGGTCAACATCTTGGAGACCTCCTCCTTGATGCTGGCCTTCACCTTATCTGACAACCTGTACATTTTGTTCTTCACAGGGGGAATGTCTCCTGTGTCAATGTCATAGACACATAGATGGGTAAGTCCTGGAGTAAGGGAAAACAGGGAAGCAAACTGCTCTAACAAAACATAGCAGTCTCCTCTCTGCTCTAGAGACAGGGAGTCAGAGAGAATGACACCCTCCACTGACCCATCACCTTCTTTGGCAGAGAGGAGGTCGGGGAGAGGTTCACTCTCCTCTTCCATGCCCTCATCTGTGACTAGGAACATACTGACCTCAGACCTCTCAAAATGAGGTTTGAGCCTGTTGTCATGGAGAACCTTTAGGGTGTACCTAGGGGTCATGAGGTCCACTAGGTAAGTGGCCTCTCCCTTATAGGACCTAATGAGCAAAGTTCTCCAGCTGTCTTTAAATTGATATCCTTTAAGTTAGAGTTTGCTCTTCTTAAAAATTCAATCAGTTCATCCTATGCATACTCTGCGCAACTCAATATCAAAAACCAAGTTGGCGGTCCTAGGTTTCTCAACATACACTTAAATTCCCCATGACAATAGCAGCAATATTCATTGGTGCCACATTTGCAAGCCAATAATTTCATCAAGTTGTATTCTAAATGTTCATATTTTTCTTCCAATTTGTTCACAAAATCTCTGGCAGACATATTTTGAAGGTTAACTCCTGTTTTTAGAACGTGACTTACTGCATATGAAAGTCCAGAGAAGTAACTCTCAAATAGAAGGTGAAATATGTATAAAATACACTGACAGTATCTTGGATCACCTGAATATAAATATAAACGTGTTGATCTGTATTCAGCTGCTGTTATTTGTATGAACCAGTCATCATACCAACCTCCCACTCCAGTTTGAAACAAGTGGGGAAAACTGCAAGCCTTTAGCCTGCTTAATTTGGAAAAAGTCAAAAGCATCACCTATGACGTCTTTGGAATGTAATAGATATATGCTGTAGTGCTCATAAATTTGCTCTGATTTGGATGGATCAACTTTTTCTATTTGTCTACCTTCTACCAAACTGTCATCATCTACATTTACTACATCAGCTTCAGCATTTTTATAATAAACATTATTTTTTGCCAGGTATAATGTTGCTTATTTAACTTTATTAACATCAACTAACTCTTGCCAAATTGCTTTATTCTTAGTTGGTACACCATTTACTAGTAAAATAAGTGGCCCTTTATTGTCTTTCTCTATTCCTACAGTTTTGACATTTTATTAAAGTCTAATGGCAAATACACTACTCTTCCATTAAGACCTTTCAATAACTATTTTGGATGCAATTACCCTGTTTTTGGTTCCAAGCATACAATCGCTTGAAATGGATGAATAGTTTGTATAAGGATAGGTTCATATATATTTAACTCTTGTAGTTATTCTGAAGTAGTCACACGTTCTAACCTGTTATACACTGCTCTAGCTGGTGTTTTCTGATACTTTAGCTTGTCATAGCAGTACTTACATATAACGTGCTGCATGAACAAGTCAAAACGGTCCTCCGCACATAAATAAGCAGCCAAATCTTGCCACTTTTCTCTGTTTTTCCCTTCATTTTTGGAAAATACATCTACATTTCATGTTTGACTTTTGTAGTGAGTGCATCTAGAACAGAGGTATACATAGTTTGTTTTTTCTAAACAAGCTGTGTTACACTGTATAATCTCTTGCTCAAATTTGTCAGGAGCAATACCTGTGCTCTGTCCTTCAACAACTAGACCTACAAATTACTTATTCTCTCTAGAATCCCCTTCAGGTCCAAAACATTTTAACTGTGCATCCTCACAAACTTTTTCAATTTCTCCTACTGTACCATGCAATAGTACTCTATTCATCTCTCCTAGACATAATGCTGGAATCTTCTGATAGTAAAGTCTCCTAACAAATCTTCTAATTTTTGTGTGCAGAGCTGCAAAAATTCTAAAATGATGAACTGTGCTTTGGAACACTTTCATTGATAAACATGCTAATGAATGGCCTTGTAACTTACTGTTCTTTCTTACTTTGCAAGGATCTAATCTTTGGAAAATAATTTTTTTCAGACTTCTGGATGGAAAGTCATGTACAACAAATCAGTTGATTCTTGCTTAATACTGCAAATGCTGCTACATTTCAATTTGTAAATAGGAGCCTGTCTATGTGTACCCTGAATCTTGTCCACTACCACATATTCTAGATTTCTTCTTTTTGAATAGGACTCCCATCCTTCACCTCATAACATCAACCAGTTGAACCAACTGCCTGCAGCAATGTGTTCTCTTGTGAATAAACTTCTTCATTAAAGAAAGGCTCTGTACACGAGGTATGGTTCCATTCACCTTTGAAGAGTTTACAAAAATGAATTTTATTAATCACAGTTTTTCTTCAGCTACATCTCTTTATACATAACACTGTTTTATCCAGCGTCCTCATTCTAGTAAGAATCAGAATACAAATCTTCCTCTTAAAGGCAAATGGCTCGTCAATTACATTCTCAACACATTATTTCTGTTTCAGTATTTCCCTTCTCCTTTTGTACTGTTTCATATGTTTAAGAAGATTTTGAATTACTCTGGCACAAAACATTCTAACTCTAATTTCCTTAGACTGCTGCTCTCTTCTGCGTAACCTATCTGATCTCCTTAATAATTTTGTACTGGACATTTCATGTGTTTTTTGTACCTTCTTTGATGCTATAAAATGCTCCTTTTTTGTTCACAGTTTGCAGTTTCCCAGTTATATTTTTTATACATGTTCTACTTCTCTTACCAGCAGCTCTTTTATCTTTAAGGACAGTGTTGTCATGTTCCAATTTTTCTTTCTGTTTTGCAAGTACATATTAGGCTTTCCTCAGTTTGTTTTGTTTTGGTTTTTGTTGGCATCTTAATGATCTCTTCTTAGTGAAATTATCTGATACACAAACCAATATAACAACAAATGTACATTTATATGAGACACTGTTCAATCATATATATATATTTATATATATTTATCATATATATATATATATATGTACATTAGTTACATGACAGCATTGTATGTACTATATATTTATTTTTTGTTGTTTCAGTCTCTGAGCATAGCTGCCAGTGTATGCTTCAAACTGTTTTTAAAGAAGAAACATGTTTTTGTGTCTATTACTCCGTGAATAAGTGTCATAATCAGTCTGACACTGTATGCATTAATGTATACCTGACATTGCTATTCTATATTTCAATCATCAGTAGTGACGGAAAAACAAAGCACACTTTATCCTTGTTTTTTGTGCAGCAAAGTGTCCCTTCCTTGAGAGAACCAACCACCCCCATAACCCAGGGAGCCTTCCTACATAATGAAACATTCTTGCATTAGCAATAGGTAGCAATTTATGGGACAACATGGGGGGGAGACCAGAAAAGCTCTGTATCTTGCATAGACAGTACATTTATCTCCTTTCTCTGTGACACATGATAGCACAATATGACACTTGTTGCACCTTGACCCTTTATGTCTAGAATACATAATTTACAACCTTGTTTTGCTAATCAATTTCTAAAATATATATATACATATATATATATATATATATATATATAAAATGTTCTTCACCTCTCTACCGTTACCTCAGATAATATTGTGTCATATTGTGTCATTTGGATAATGTACAGATTTATTACTCTTATTTACAAACACAGCTTGCTTAGAAAGTAATAGTTTAGTAACATACGCTTCTGTAGACAAGTTAAATACTCTCACATTTTCACTTTGGCTCTTTTGTTTAGATCACAATGAAAACTCAGAATAAGAATGGTGGAGCACTCTTACTCCAAGCAACCAGTAATGGCAACTTCATCACCTTTCCTCTCAGTAATACAGTCATAGAAAGTGTGCAACGTTTCATTTTTGTTATCCCACATCTGAATGGATAGTGATTCTTAACATTTCTTTGCATTTTTGGTAAGAAGCCTAATGCCCTACTGTGTGCTGCAGCAGTCGTGACTCCATTGCGTTCCCCTGCTCGACCACCCCCCGTGTAACATCGCGCTGGAGTCACAACTCCAGTCGGGGGTTACAACATATATTTCCCATTCTTTTTTTGTACATTTGATTTTAAATTGTAAATTTGGGCATAACAGTGAATAGGAAAATGTGTTTTTTTCAGTTATTACTACTCCAATACATATTTTTCATTGAATACCTTTGTCTCCTTTAAAAGCTGCCCTACCAACACTCTTTCTCCATTGCTGCTATGGCAACCTCTTCCAGAATACTCTACTGTACCAGTAGTTCAAAGGGTCATAGGAATTTTCTGGTAGGAGCAGACTAGCTTTAATGTGTGCTGTAGCAGTTGTGGTTGGCTACTACAGAATGTATACAAAAACAAAGAGGGAGAAGGAGGTTGTGGGGCTGGGTCTGTCCTCCTTATAGCCTATATAACATTACAAAAGAGTCCCAGCTAAAAGAACTACCACAGGATGGATAGGAAAAAGGATTTTCCTGTTAGAAAAACCTTCATCCACCAGGCTTACCCCTTGGTGGCATGCTTCATGATTGGGTTTCTTCACGTTCCCCCACAGAGTGGGGCCTGCTAGGACCCTCAGGATATGTGGGAGCACTGATGTAGTCTTGTCAATATGAATTACAGGAGGGATAGGAGTGGTGGGTTCTTGGGTGAGTTAAAAATACCTGTCTCCTAGTAATTCCAATGATTTAATAGGTCTCTTGGAGGCTGTATGATTAAAACCTTTCATTTTCCAACATGACAAGATTTTTAAAAAAGTCTGGTCACTTATATCTTGGCATTGTACCCGGGATTGGTTGATTCTCATCATTAAAATGGCACCACGACTATTGGAGGAACTAAAGGGTTAGATTCTAACCATAGAGGTTTGCCTAAAATCATACCTATCCACAGGGGCCCTTAAGAAACGCCTTCAGGAATTAAATCAAACAATAAGTGAATATGAGGTATACCTTAAACAAACAAAATAACAAAAACTTAGGAAAAACTTAAGAAGGACGTAAGCAGGTTTTCTTATGAAACAGTATACTCCTATATCAGAGAAGACTATGGCCCTCATTACAACCCTGGCGGTAAATGCCGCCTACCGTCGTACTGACAGCCGCCAACATACTGTGACTGCGGCGGTATTCCGCTACGGGTATTATGACCCACACTGATAAATCTGCCACTATACAGACACCCACACAAGTCTGCCAAACCAAAGGTCAGTGATAAACTGGTGATAGCAAAACCCGTTACGCCAACAGGAATACGCCCACAGTATCACGACCCATGAATCACCACGCGGTCTTTCAAATGCGGTAAACCATTGGCGGTACACACCGCCGCGCTCAAAATACACACACACTTACAAAACACCACCACATTGGACAATTCAAAATACACACACCACTATAAAACACACACCCACATTACCCACAACCCCTTGCACGACAAAAAAAATATTGCTAACTGAGAGAGACACAAGGCAGGAGCACCCACCCAATCAGAGGCACAGAACACCATCACCCATACACCATCCACGCTTCTCACAGCATACACCACAACACATCACCCCACACATCACCCCACACATCCTCACAAATATCACTCGCACCACATCCATGGTACCCCAGGTTTTCTGAGGAGGAGCTAAGGGTCATGGTGGAGGAAATCATCTGGGTAGAGCCACAGCTTTTCGGATCACAGGTGCAGCAGATGTCCATTGCTAGGAAGATGGAACTATGGCGGAGAATAGTGGACAGGGTCGACACCGTGGGACAGCACCCCAGAACAAGGGATGACATCAGGAAGAGGTGGAATGACCTACGGGGGAAAGGTGCGTTCCATGGTTGCAAGACACCAGGTAGCTGAACAGAGGACTGGCGGTGGACCCCCACCTCCTCCCCCACAACTAACAACACGGGAGGAGCAAGTCTTGGCGATCATGCATCCTGAGGGCCTTGCAGGAGTAGCAGCAGGACTGGACTCTGGTAAGTCACATCTTTACTATCATATCCCCCACCCTACCTGCATGCCATCACATACCCTCACCCCTACCCTCACTCCCATCACTCCATCACCTCACGTATACCCCACCATCACAACCCACCTATCCCAATACCAAGCCCTGCATGCAACAACTATGCATGGACACCCATCACAGACCTGCATGGATACCCATCACCACAGCATGCCCAGTAGAGAGAATTACCTAGCCCGCAAAATCACCACGCACACAAGGCAAAGCTCACAGGAAAATCTCAATCAGAAAGGGAGCTATGCACAATATGGCCTACGCAGATACAATAACACTGCATTTGCATTCCCACAGGACCCATACTCAGCGTCACCGGAGAGGAAGTACCAGCGGCATCTAGTGCCCCCACAGAAGAGGCCCACAGTGACAACAGCAGCTCTGCACGCCTGGATCTCGATGACCAACCTGGCCCATCTGGGACCTCTGGACAGTCGGGTACCCAGCCACAGTCCCAACCCACCACAAAGCCTCCCCCCTCAGGAAACACCACCACAACACCCACCCAACGTGCCCATACCACTGTCCCCAGGACACGTCAATCAGCAGTGTGTCCTCTGCTACAGGAACCCCAGGCAACCCCACAAACACAGGACGATCAGAGACCTGGGGTCAGTGGCAGTGGGCACACGGTTCAGGGGACAGAGGCACAGGACAACAGGGAAGCTGGGAGGACTGCTGTGTGACAGGGGGAGGACAGGCTCAGGGAACCCACTCTCCACGAGGCACTCTTCAACATCCTGGGAGCATACCACCATTCCCAGGAGACCAGGGGCCAGATACTGGCCAAGCTGCAGGAGACCCAGCGGCTGCAGGAGGGACAGTACCTGGTGATCAGGGATAACTTAACAAACATCTACACCATCCTGGTCACCATTGCAGGGGTGCTGGCAGACATGGGCAAGACCATGAGGGAGGCAGTGGCACAACAACGGGCGCCTGACACTAGCCAAACAGGAATAGCCTTCCACCTCCGCCGGCGCTAGTGGACAGGAGGCACCACCACAGGACCAACAGGCCACCATTACCCCACCCCTTGCAGAAGGAGAACCACCTCGCAAATGGTCCCTGTGATCCAGGCATAGAACATTGCCAAGACCCCCACCAGGAAATAAGACTCTCCTAATTGTCACCCATCTGTCCCACTCTGTCACCCTGTCCACCTTGAACTGACATTACTCCTCTTCCTATGCCCAATTGGACAATTCACCTGTGATACCAAGAGACTGGACTCTACCTTGAACTCTCTTCCACCATCAGCCGAGCCCCTTGCACCACCCACTCTACTTATGAGCACATAAATAAACACCCGAGGGTAGGTCGCTCCCCCTGCCGCTGCAGCTCCACCAGCCCAGGCTCCTGACACCTCCCAGCAAGACCTGCTAAAACAGTAAGTACTTCCCCCGCCCAGCCCCTTGCCCAGCCCCGCGCTATTCACCTCTCTTTTCCTGTACCTCTGTCTCCTGCCTTCCGCTCTCTCTCTCTCCAACCTCTCTCCGCACCTCTGCTGTCCTTTTTTCCTTCGCTCTCTGCTCCTCTTCTGCAGCCCACTTGCTGCGTGTTCTGCTCTTCCTCAGCCTTGCTCCTCTTCCTCACCGTGTTCTCTTCCTGCTTCTTTCTTCATCTGTGCTCTTCTTTCTCCTCTGCACCCCGTCCTGCGTGTTCTTTCTTCTTCTGTGATCTTCATCTGTTTTCTTCATCTGTGTTCTTCATCTGTGTTCTTCATCTGTGTTCTTCATCTGTGTTCTTCATCTGTGTTCTTCATCTGTGTTCTTCTTTCTCCTCTGCACCCCGACCTGCGTGTTCTTTCTTCTTTCTTCTTCTGTGTTCTTCTCTGCACCCCGACCTGCTTGTTCTTCTCCTCCTCTGTACTTTTCTCTGCGTGTTCCTTTTCTTCCTCTGTGGCCTCTCCTCATCTTCTGGACGCTTCCCCTCTGCTTCTCAGGTCTCTCCTCTTCTGCCTGACTCTTCTTCTTGACTCTTCTCTCCGGACTTTTCTCCTCTTCTTCTTGACTCCTCGCTTGACTCTTCTCTCCTCTTCTTCTTTACTCTTCTTCTTGACTCTTCTCTCTTCTGTTCTTGACTCTTCTGGACTCTTTTCTCTTCTCCTCTTCTATTCTTCCTTACTCCCCTCCACCTCTGTAACCCCCCCTCCCCTATCTTTTCTCCCATCCCCTCTACCTGACCCCCCACCCTCTGCTTTCCCGCCGCCACCTCCTGCTCGGCCCGCCCCCTGCTCCCATTCGTCACCCCCCTCCCACCGCCGCCGACCCCTCCTCCTCCCTCCTCCCTCTTATGGCGGCCGCTGCGCGGTAGAGTCAGTGACCCTTGACCCAAGGGTAGGTCGCTCCCCCTGCCGCTGCAGCTCCACCAGCCCAGGCTCCTGACACCTCCCAGCAAGACCTGCTAAAACAGTAAGTACTCCCCCCCGCCCAGCCCCGCGCTACTCACCTCTCTTTTCCTGTACCTCTGTCTTCTGCCTTCCGCTCTCTCCTCCAACCTCTCTCCGCACCTCTGCTGTCCTTTTTCCCTTCGCTCTCTGCTCCTCTTCTGCAGCCCACTTGCTACGTGTTCTGCTCTTCCTCGGCCCCGCTCCTCTTCCTCACCGCGTTCTCTTCCTGCTTCTTTCTTCATCTGTGCTCTTCTTTCTCCCCTGCACCCCGTCCTGCGTGTTCTTTCTTCTTCTGTGTTCTTCATCTGTGTTCTTCATCTGTGTTCTTCATCTCTGTTCTTCATCTCTGTTCTTCATCTGTGTTCTTCATCTGTGTTCTTCATCTGTGTTCTTCATCTGTGTTCTTCATCTGTGTTCTTCTTTCTCCTCTGCACCCCGACCTGCGTGTTCTTTCTTCTTTCTTCATCTGTGTTCTTCTCTGCACCCCGTCCTGCGTGTTCTTTCTTCTTCTGTGTTCTTCATGTGTTTTCTTCATCCGTGTTCTTCATCTGTGTTAGTCTTTCTCCTCTGCACCCCGACCTGCATGTTCTTTCTTCTTTCTTCATCTGTGTTCTTCTCTGCACCCCGTCCTGCGTGTTCTCTCTTCTTCTGTGTTCTTCATCTCTGTTCTTCATCTGTGTTCTTCTTTCTCCTCTGCACCCCGACCTGCGTGTTCTTTCTTCTTTCTTCATCTGTGTTCTTCTCTGCACCCCGACCTGCGTGTTCTTCTCTTCCTCTGTACTTTTCTCTGCGTGTTCCTTTTCTTCCTCTGTGGCCTCTCCTCATCTTCTGGACGCTTCCCCTCTGCTTCTCAGGTCTCTCCTCTTCTGCCTGACTCTTCTTCTTGACTCTTCTCTCCAGACTCTTCTCCTCTTCTTCTTGACTCCTCTCTCTTCTCTCTTGACTCTTCTCTCCTCTTCTTCTTTACCCTTCTTCTTGACTCTTCTCTCTTCTGTTCTTGACTGTTCTCTCTTCTGTTCTTGACTCTTCTCTCTTCTCCTCTTCTGTTCTTCCTTACTCCCCTCCACCTCTGTAACCCCCCCTCCCCTATCTTTTCTCCCCTCCCCTCTACCTGACCCCCCCACCCTCCGCTTTCCCGCCGCCACCTCCTGCTCGGCCCAGCCCCCCCTGCTCCCATTCGTCGCCCCCCTCCCGCCCCCAGCTGACCCCTCTTCCCCCCTCCCTCTTATGGCGGCTGCTGCGCGGCCGAAGACGCGCCAAAGGCAAGCCCATCTGCGCCCGTCCACGCCTGGACCGCGCCCATCGCCACGACCCCTGGCCCCCAGCACCCCCAAACCCCACAGCACCGCTACGACCCCAACCCCCTCCACGCCCTCAACCCGGGGCGCTCCAGTACCTGCTTCCAAGCCAACCCTAAACGCACCCATGGACCCTTCGCATGCCTCACCTGCAAACTCACCTTCCACTGAGAACCCACCCCGCCCGCCAGCCCACGCGCCAACAACCACCTCAAATGCATCCTGATCAACGCACGCTCCATCCTCAAGCACGCCGTTGAACTATGGGACCTCCTGGACTCCACCGCACCGGACGTCGCCTTCATCACTGAGACCTGGATGAACACCCCTTCGGCCCCCGACATCGCCATAGCCATCCCCGACGGCTACAAGATCTCCAGGAGAGACCGCACCAACCAAGTCGGTGGAGGAATCGCCATCGTCTTCAAGGACTCCATCAACGTCACCACCTCCACCGAAGACACCCCCCTCGCCGCCGAACACCTGCACTTCCAGATCCACACCGACCCCAGGACCACCCTCAGAGGAACTCTCCTCTACAGACCCCCTGGACAACGCGCCCTCTTCAGCGACTCTATCACTGACTTCATCTCCCCGCACGACCTTGCCTCGCCGGACTACATCCTCCTAGGCGACCTCAACTTCCACCTGGAACAGAACAATGACCCCAACACCACTGCCCTGCTCGACAACCTCGCCAACCTCGGTCTCAAGCAACTGGTGAACACCCCCACCCACATCGCCGTACACACGCTCGACCCCATCTTCTCCGCCAGCAACCACGTATCCTTCAGCCACTCCTCCGTAATACACTGGACCGACCACAGATGTGTCCACTTCACCTTCCGACGCGAGACTCGCCACCTCCGCACACAACCCATCACACGCAGACATTGGAACAAAATCCCCGCGGAACAGCTTCTCTCCACTCTCAGCGACAACCAACCCACCTTCTCCACCGACCCCAACGACGCAGCCCTCAGCCTCACGCATTGGATCACCAACTGCGCAGACAACCTAGCACCCCTCAGACGTCTCCCAAGACTGACCAACACCAGGAAACCTCTTTGGTTCACAGACACCCTCAAGGAATCTAAAAAAAACTGCTGCACCCTCGAGAAAGCCTGGCGCAAGGACCACACCGCAGAAAACATGTCTGCCCTCAAAAACGCCACCCGCGAACACCACCAACTGATCCGCGCCACCAAAAGAACTTCCTTCACAGACAGACTGGACAAGAACACTCACAACAGCAAAGAACTCTTCAACATTGTCAAAGAGCTCTCCAATCCCAACGTCAACGCCATCACAGGAACTCTGCAACTCCCTCGCCACCTTCTTCCATCGTAAGATCACCGACCTACACGACAGCTTCGGACACCAGACACAGCCAACCACCACAGAACCTACAACCCCAGCCATCACCCTCAACGCCTGGACTCACATCAGCACGGAAGAGACCAAAGCTACCATGAACTCCATCCACTCCAGTGCCCCCTCGGACCCCGGTCAACACTTCATCTTCAACAAAGCCAATGACATCATCGCCCCGCATCTCCAGACCATCATCAACAGCTCGTTTTCTTCTGCCACCTTCCTGGAGAGCTGGAAACACGCAGAAGTCAACGCCCTACTGAAGAAACCTACGACGACCCCAGCGACCTGAAAAACTTCCGCCCCATCTCGCTCCTCCCCTTCCCTGCCAAAGTCATAGAGAAGACCGTCAACAAGCAACTTACCAACTTCCTTGAAGACAACAACCTACTCGACCCTCTCAGTCTGGATTCCGAGCCAATCACAGCACAGAAACCGCCCTCATCTCAGTCATAGATGACATCAGAACTCTGATGGACAACGGAGAAACAGTCGCCCTCATCCTCCTCGACCACTCGGCTGCCTTCGACACCGTCTGCCTCCGCTCCACCAGTATCCAAGGACAGGCCCTGGACTGGATCACCTCCTTCCTCTCCAACCGCTCCCAAAGAATCTACCTCCCACCGCTCCACTCAGACCCCCCCGAGATCATCTGCGGCGTCCCACAAGGTTTCCTCGCTCAGCCCGACTCTCTTCAATGTCTACATGAGCCCCCTCGCCGACATCGTACGCAAACACAACATCAACATCACCTCCTATGCCGACGACACTCAGCTGATACTTTCCCTCACCAAGGACCCCACCAGCGCCAAGACCAACCTGCTAGATGGAATGAAAGACGTTGCAGAATGGATGAAACTCAGCCGTCTGAACTCAGACAAAACGGAAGTCCTCATTCTCGGAAACACCCCATCCGCCTGGGATGACTCCTGGTGGCCCACAGCCCTTGGCACCGCACCAACCCCCTCAGACCACGCACGCAACCTCAGATTCATCCTGGACCCACTTCTCACCATGACCAAACAATTCAACGCCGTATCATCTTCCTGCTTCCTCACCCTCCGCATGCTCCGAAAGATCTTCCGTTGGATCCCCGCCAACACCAGAAAGACGGTGACCCACGCCCTCGTCACGAGCTGCCTGGACTACGGTAACACCCTATATGCAGGAACCACCGCTAAACTCCAGAAACGTCTGCAGCGAATACAAAACACCTCCGCCCGCCTCGTCCTCGACATACCCCGCAACAGCCACATCTCCGCCCACCTGTGACACCTGCACTGGCTTCCCATCAACAAAAGGATCACCTTCCGGCTCCTCACCCACGCACACAAAGCCCTCCACAACAAGGGACCCGATTACCTCAACTGTCGCCTCAGTTTCTACATGCCCACCCACCAACTTCGCTCCGCCAACCTCGCACTCGCCGCCGTCCCTCGCATCCGCCGCACCACGGCAGGTGGGAAATCCTTCTCCTACCTGGCAGCAGAGACATGGAATTCCCTCCCCACCAACCTCAGGACCACCCAGGACCACCTCGCATTCCGGAGGCAACTCAAGACCTGGCTCTTCGAGCAGCAGTAATCCCCCTCCACCTAGCGCCTTGAGACCCTCACGGGTGAGTAGCGCGCTTTATAAATGTTGTTGATTTGATTTGATTTGATTTGACCCTTGGAACAAAAACCAATCGGGTGTCTGTCAAATGATTCAAATATGTATTAATACAACCTTATCAAAGCATTGCAACTGAAATGTCCAGTGAAATATACTTTAGGATGACCTCTGGTGGGCAGCAGCACACATAGCAGGAGCCAGAGTGGGGCACAGAGATCTGAAAATGGAGATGTTAATGGGTACAGTCAGTGGCCATAGACATAGGGAAATAGGCTGCCTTGTACAATGTCCAACAGATAACTGAAATGTTAAGTGAAGTTACAGTGTCATACCTGTGGGTCACTGGAAGTACTGTCCGATAATATTGGTTCTGTTGTCAACATCTTCTTCCTCTGCCTCCTCTTCCTCACTGTCCACAGGCTCCTCGGCTGCCACAAGACCATCTCCAGGCTCATCCTCCTGCAGAAAAGGCACCTGGTGTCTCAAGGCCAGGTTGTGCAACATGCAACAAGCAACGATGATCTGGCACACCTTTTTGGGTGAGTAGTACAGGGATCCACCTGTCAGATGGAGGCACGAGAACCTGGCCTTCAGGAGGCCGATGGCTCTTTCTGTAATCCTCTTTGTACACCCATGTGCCTCATTGTAACGTTCCTCTGCCCTTGTCCTGGCATTCCTCACTGGGGTCAGTAGCCATGAGAGGTTGGGGTAACCAGAGTCACCTGCAAATATCGAGGGACAACTGTTAGACACACACTAACCCACAGGGCCCACACCATAACCATACACCAACACCTACTGGGTGGGAACCAGGGCTCACCTATTAGCCACACCCGGTGCCTCTGGAGTTGCCCCATCACATATGGGATGCTGCTATTCCTCAAGATATAAGTGTCTTGCACAGAACCAGGAAATTTGGCATTCACATGGGAGATGTACTGGTCCGCCAAACACACCATTTGCACATTCATTGAGCGATAGCTTTTCCTATTCCTGTAAATTGCTCATTTCTCTGGGGGGGGGGGGGAGGAAATGCAATATGTGTCTCATCAATGATGTTGGGGATATGCCCTGGGGCATAAAAGTCAGATTTCACTGTGGCCAAATCGCCCACCTGGGGGAACACGATGTAGCTGCGCATGTGTTGCAGCAGGGCAGACAACACTCTGGTCAACACGTTGGAGAACATTGGCTGAGACATCCCTGATGCCATGGCCACTGTTGTTTGAAAGGAACCACTTGCCAGGAAATGGAGCACTGACAGGACCTGCACTAGAGGGGGGATACCTGTGGGGTGGCAGATAGCAGATATCAGCTCTGGCTCCAATTGGGCACACAGTTCTTGGATAGTGGCATGATCAAGTCTGTAGGTAATGATAATGTGTCTGTCCTCCATTGTCGCTAGGTCCACCACGGGTCTGTACACCGGAGGATGCCGTCATCTCATATTCTGCCTCTGGGGTTGAAGCCTATGGAAGAGAACGTGAGCTGAGGGTCATATTCACACTTATATTGCATTAATGATGATTTGTTTACTTTACAGAAACAGTATGTGAACTTGAGAGTCCGTTGATGTGTCAATGTCTACTGTGACGCAGTTAGGTGCCATGTCCTGTGCCCCCCTGAAATGGCGGCTGCCTGACCTGTGAGGAGGGATGAATAGAAATGAGGTAATTGCGCTGGCATTGTGTGCCGTCACAGTAGGCGGTCGATCACCGCCACTCAAAATCGCATTGGTTTTCATTTGGCCCTATAGGTTCCAGGAGCCAATGGTGATGTACGCCGGCGGTGACGATACGCACCGCCACGGACGTCACCGCCATTTTCTATCTACTAACTCACTTGCTACCTGGCCTTCAACAGTAGAGGACCTACACTGCAAGTGCTGCTGAGACCTGTGTCTAGAAGCGACAATGGCTCATGGGTCTGGGGAAAGGGCCCCTGCCTTCACTGCAGAGGAGTTGGAGAAACTGGTGGATGGGGTCCTACCCCAGTACACATTACTCTACGGTCCTCCAGACAAACAGGTGAGTACACTGTGAGCATGATGCGTGGGCCATGAATGTATGGACTGCTGTGTGTGTATGCCACATGTAGGGGGGCAGAGGGGTCCTGGCCAGAGTGCAGCATGTAAGGTGGTCAATGTATGTGCGGCAAGGGATGGGAGGGATCTGGTGGGCCATGGGTGTGACGGTCCGGACAGTGGACTAATTCCCTTATCTGCTGTCTTTTTCCTTCAGGTCAGCACCCACCAAAAAAAGGGTATTTCGCGTGCCATCGCCAAGGAGGTGCGGACCCTGGGGGTCTTTGACAGGCAGAGCACTCACTGCCGCAAGAGGTGGGAGGATCGGCACCGCTGGGCAAAGAAGCCAGCGGAGGCCCACCTGGGGCTGGCCTCCCAACGAGGAAGGGGTGCACCATGACCCCCCTGATGTTCCACATCCTGACGGACGCCTATCTGGGGTTGGATGGGTGCTTGAAGGCATCACAGCAGCCACAAGGGGGTGAGTACAGATTCTGAAACCTGACTTTGCGCGCATTAGGAGGTACCTGGTTGGGGGATGTGGTCTGTGGGTGCCCCTAGGCCAGTGCAAACATGACAGTGTAGGTCCCTTGTTGGGCAGGCTCAGAATCACTCCTACCACAATAGTGTTGGAGGCCATCTACCCCTGGGCAGGGTCCTTTGGGTTTCAGGTGTGAGGCTAATGCCATTAGGCATTGAACCCCATGGGCTGGTGACTGTCTTAGTAAATGGTTGGGCATGGCCTAGTACATAGGGCTGCTCCCTGTGTGTTGTGTACGCCAACGGTAGTGGTGTTGCTGGCATTGACCAAGTGTGATGGCGACAGAGGGAGCTGCATCCCACATGGGCCTGGAGGCCGAATCCACCAAGGGTGAGGGCACCAGTGGGACGGAGGGCGAGTTGAGCACCAACACGGGGACAAGAGGGGAGACCACAGACAGCGACTCCTCCTCCGATGGAAGCTCAGTGGCAGTGGCAAACACCTCTGTGCCCACCCCAACAACAGGTAGAGCCACCACCCCCCCTACCAGCACCGCCCTCTCAGCAGTCCCTCAGCGTGTTTCCTGTGCCTGCTCACCCAGGAGGGTGGGCATCTCCTTCGCCCCAGGCACCTCAGGCCCTGCCTCAGTCAGCCCTGCTTCCCTCAGTGAGGAGGTTATTGACATCCTGAGATCCCTCTCTGTTGGGCAGTCAACATTGCTGAATGCCATCCAGGGTGTCGAGAGGCATTTGCAACAAACAAATGCATAACTGGAGGGCATTCACTCTGGCGTGGCAGCCCAACAGAGAGCATTTCAGGCTCTGGCCTCAGCACTGATGGCAGCCATTGTCCCTCTGTCAAGCACCGCCACCTGCACCGCCGCTGTCATTACTACTGTCAGCATCCCCAGAGGGCAGCCGTCCGAGGTTGCAGGACCTCCACCACTGGCAGCACCGGCACAGCACCATAGCCAGCACCAACAGCATTCCCCCCGCAAGCACCGCCGCAGGCTCCGCCACCTGCACCACTGACAGTAGGACCGCTGACAACAGCAGCAGCCCCAGTGTGCGTCTGTCCGGGGCTGCAGGAGATGGGCTGGAGCCACTCACCACCACTGGCAGCACCCCCACCAGCACCGCAACAACCACCAGTTTGCAGCCTTAGTCATCGCAAGGTGGAGTCTGGAACTGCCTCCATGGACTTTCCTGCTACCTGTCCCCTGCAAATCTCGTGACTCAGACACCCAGGTGAGGGTATGCGAACTGTCACACCCCATGTGCTGCATCACTGGGCACAAAGCCCCCTCCAGAATCAGTGGAGAAATTAATCCATTCACCCTATTCTTGGCAGGATGAAACACACTGGGCACAAAGCCCTCTCCAGAACCAGTGGAGAAATGCATCCACTCACCCTACCCTTGGCAGGATGAAGCACACTAGGCACAAGGCCCCCCTCCAGAACCAGTGGAGGAATGCATCCACTCACCCTATCCTTGGCAGGATGAAGCACACTGGGCACAAAGCCCCCTCCAGAACCAGTGGAGAAATGCATCCACTCACCCTATCTTTGACAGGATGACGCACACTGGGCACAAGGCCCCCTCCAGAACCAGTGGAGAAATGCATCCACTCACCCAATCCTCGGCAGGATGAAGCACACTGGGCTGCAGGCCCCCTCCAGATCCAGTGGGCAAACCACCCACTTGAGAGACTGTGGCTTTGCACTCCCCAGGACCAAGCAGTGGGCAAACCACCCACTTGAGAGACTGAGGCCTTGCACTCCCCAGGACCAAGCAGTGGGCAAACCACCCACTTGAGAGACTCTGGCTTTGCACTCCCCAGGAGCAAGCAGTGGGCATGGAGCCCCCTCGAGGAGCAGTGGCGTTATTCCATCTTCCGGCTGAGGTGCCCCCTCTTCCTCATCCCCCTGAGGTGCCTGTGTGTTTTCGACCTGATGCCCCTGCAGTGTTCTCTCCGTGTTGAGGCAGGAGTCAAGTGTGGGCTTGGCCCATGATTTTTGGCCCAGTGACCCACGGACATTATTAAAGGACAATGTAGGACCTTATGTACATATTGTATATACTGTTTTTTAAATTGTTATGTATATCTGCCTATTTCTAAAATGGCACTGTTTAACTCAATTCCTTTTGTCCTTGTGTTCTTCCAGGGAGTACATGTAATGTTGCTGCATGTGTTTGTGTGTATGGTGTTGTGGGTGAGGGTGTTGTGTGTGTGTGTGTGTCACTGTCTTTTTTCCTCCCCTCCTCCCCTGTGTACTAGGTGCCGTACTCACCGTGGTCATCACCGCCGCCTTTGATATTCCTGGTGTATGAGGAGGTACACCAGCATCGGCAAGATCTGTAACTCTGGCTCCATGGCATCCTGGTTCTTCGTTGAGTGTCGAGAGGTGAGTGGTTTCCCTTCCAAAGACTGTTTCTGCCATGCTTTTGATGGCATTGGTACCACCCCGGAAGAGCTGGCAGGTTGGCGAGTTGTAATGGAGTGGGTAGTACATTGTCTTCCGCCTTGTCTGTTGGCGGTGACCGCTGTGGTGTTTGTTGCTACTGCCATGGCGGTCGGAGTCTCTTAAAGTGGCTGTCTGTGTTGGCGGTTTCCGCCGTGGCCGTGATCCCATTTTTTTACCACCGGCCTGTTGGCGGTATTACCGCCACTTTAACACCGACCGCCAGGGTTGTAATGAGGGCCTATGTCCCCTCAGGAAGGAATCCAGGGTACAATAGACTCTGACTCATCAGACTCAGGCTCCAGCAATTCTGACTCCAACATGAAAGGACAGTTTCAGCGGAGGTGGAATAACAGAAGAAACAGGAGAGCTGGTTTTAGAAAACAGAGAGGGTGGGGCACCTACTCTATGTATCCAGACCCCTATGTCTTATGTCCCCCACTACCCCAAATGCATCCTCCTCACTTTGAACATTGGGAACCCTAGGGTGACCAATTTCCACAGTACCGTCCTCCTTTTTTTTAGGAAGAGGCCAGAGACGCCAAAGGGGCAAATCAAAGAGACAACCCAAGGTCCAATGGGCATCGGACCAAGATCCAGGGCGGATGACGACACAGAGCATGACTATAGAGAGTATACTGAGTCCAGACAATCAAGCAGGCCCAAGCAGTTGCACAGTCTAGTAGTAAATCTCTGTGACGTGCCATTGACTGATGCACAGATAGGCGTCCTTCAGAAGGGTTTGGGTTTTGTCCCAACGGCCCTCCTGGACAAATTCAGATTGTGCATTGAAGTAAATGATTTAATTAGGAAGATCAAGCTAAGATCTTTTTCTGAAGGTCAGCCACAGCAGACAATATAGTACTAGGGGACACAGGTCTATGCAAAAAATCATCTGACGGATATCTGTGAGATTAATCCTAACACTTTGAAGGTGTTACAAAACACAACCAAGAACGAGAAAAAAGCCTTACATGAACTAGCTAACAACAACATAGTAATAAAACCAGCAGATAAGGGAGTCGCTATTGTAACCCAGACGTTAGAAAACTATTGTAAAGAATGTTTAAGACTATTGGGTGACACACGTAAGTACAAAAAAACTCAGAAAGGACCCTACTGATTTCCTAAAGACGTAGATCCACAGCATGGCGGAGCAAGCTTTAGCACACAACTGGATTTCCCAGAAAAAAAAGGAGATTTCATAATTAATAAAAATCCAGTAGCTCTTTATTTCTACACTATCCCCAAAATTCACAAAAACCTTGAATCACCTCCTGGTTGACCCAATGTATGAGGTATCAATTCTATTTTGGAACCTCTGTCCCGCTTTGCAGATGCATTTTTAAGACCCATAGTCCAAAACACAGATACCTACCTTAAAGATACAAAGGACGTACTGTGTCTTTTGAAAGACAGACCTTTTGATCCAGCAAATGAGATACTAATAGGATTGGATGTGGAAAACCTACACACGAGTCTTCCTAGCCCTGACACATTACACATAATATGAGGAGGTTACCTTTGGCTTAGACTGGGACTACCAAACACCACAGAATGTGATTATGGAATGCTGTTTCAGGGCCCTAACCAAACATTTTTTTGAATTTAAGAAAAGTCTGTACCTTCAGAAACAGACCAGCATGGGAAGCACCTTCACTCCGAGTCTGGTCGGACTCTATGTCTATCATCTAGAGAAAAAGAGAATCCTAAACCCCACCAATCCATGCAGAGACAGCGTAATATTGTGGAAAAGATATATTGATGACATATTAGTTCAATCAATCAATCAATCAGGAATTTTTAAAGTGCACTGCTCACCCATGAGGGTCTCAAGGCGCTGAGGAGGGGGGAGAAAGGGGGCTTTGGTGATGCTACTGCTCGAACATCCAGGTCTTGAGAAGTTTCCTGAAGGTAAGGAGGTCTTTGGTCTGGCACAGGTGGGTGGGATGAGTGTTCCACATTTTGGTGGCGAGGTGCGAGAATGATCTACTGCTGATTGTAGTTCTGAGGACGCTTGGGATGGCTGTGAGGGCGAGGTCGGTGGAGCGGAGATGCCGGGTCGGGGTGCAGAAGGAGAACCGTCTGTTGATTTATTCTGGTCCGGTGTTGTGCAGTGCTTTGTGAGCGTGGGTGAGGAGTTTAAAGGTGATTACCTTGTTGACTGGGAGCCAGTGCAAGTTTCTCAGGTGGTCTGTGATGTGGCAGTGGCGGGGGATGTCCAGGATGAGGCGTGCAGAGGCGTTCTGGATGCGTTACAGCCTCTTCTGGAGTTTGGCGATGGTTCCTGCGCAGAGGGCATTGCCGTAGTCCAGTTTGGTGCTTACGAGGGCCTGGGTGACTGTTCTTCTGGTTTCGGTGGGTATCCATTTGTAGATCTTTTGGAGCATGCAGAAGGTGTTGAACCAGGAGGAGGAGATGGCGTTGACTTGCTGGGTCATGGATAATGAGGAGTCCAAGATGAATCCTAGGTTGCGTGCGTGGCCGGTGGGAGTCGGAGCGGCTCCGACAGTGGCAGGCCACCAGGAGTCATCTGATGCGGAGGCGGTGGAGCCAAGATGAGGACTTCCTTCTTGTCGGAACTGAGTATGAGGCAGCTCCTCTTCATCCATTCGGCGATGGCCTTCATTCCTTTGTGGAGGTTGGTCTTGATGGAGTCCTTGATGAGGGAGAGGATGTGCTGGGTGTCGGTGACGTTTGATATGATGTTGAGGTTGTGGGATCGAGCGACGTAAGCAAGCGGAGCCATGTAGACGTTGAAGAGGGTCAGGCTGAGGGACGAACCCTGCAGTACGCCGCAGATGATTTCAGTGGCCTCCGAGTGTAATGGAGGGAGGCGGACTCTCTGAGTTCTGCCAGTGAGAAAGGAGGTGACCCAGTCCAGGGCTCTGTCACAGATTTCTGCATTGCTGAGGCGTGAGTGTAGGGTGTGGTAGCAGACAGTGTCCAACGCGGCCGAGAGGTCCAGGAGGATGAGGGCTGCGGTTTCGCCGTTGTCCAGTATGGTTCTGATGTCGTCGGTGGCGGCGATGAGGGCAGTTTCGGTACTGTGGTTGCTGCGGAATCCGGATTGGGAAGGGTCCAAGATGCAGTTTTCCTTGAGGAAGCGGGTTAGTTGATTGTTGACAGCCTTCTCGATGACTTTTGCAGGAAGGGGAGCAGGGAGATAGGAAAGAAGTTCTTGAGGTCCTTTGGGTCTGCCTTGGGTTTTTTGAGGAGGGCTTTGATCTTTCAGTGTTTCCAGCTCTCCAGGAAGGTGGCTGACTCTAAGGAGCTGTTGATGATCTTCCGTAGTTGGGTTGCGATGACAGAGCTTGCTTTGTTGAGGATGTGGTGAGGGCATGGATCAGATGGAGAGCCGGAGTGGATGGGGGGTCATGATTTTGATGGCGTTGTTGTCATTGATGGGGTCCAGGAGAGCAGGAGGTTGGTCAGAGGTGAATCTGTGGTTTTTGTGTTTGCCAGGGGGGTCTGGGTGCTGAAGCTGTCGTGGATGTCTGCAATCTTGTGGTGGAAGTAGGAGGCTAGGGAGTCGCAGAGGACTTGGGATGGCAGGATGTTGTTGTTGGCATTGGAGCTGGGGTTGGAGAGTTCCTTCACGACGTTGAAGAGCTCCTTGTGGCTGTATGCGTTTTTATTGATTTGGTCTTTGAAGGCAGTTCTCTTGGCAGCTCAGATGAGCTGGTGGTGTCTGCGGATGGTGTTTGTAAAGGCTGTGTGGTTGTCCAGAGTCTGATCTTGGCGAGTCTTCAGCAGTTTGCTTAGATTCGTGGAGGTCGGCGCTAAACCAGACGGCCTTTTTGTCAGTGTGTCTGTTGGAGGAATTCTTGATTGGGGCGAGAGTGTTGGCACAGGTGTCAACCCATTGCCTGAAGTTGCAGGCAGCTGCATCAGTGTTGGTGGTGTCGATGGGTGGGTTCCGGGAGAGGGTTGCGATAAGTTGGTCTTCGTGGCCTTGTTCCAAATGCAGTGGGGGATCCATTGTGGGTGGTGGTGTGTTGTGGGTTTCTTGAAGGAGAAGTAGATGCAGCAGTGATCTGTCCAGTGGAGTTCGGTGGTGCGGCTGAAGGAGATGCGATTGCTGGTGGAGAAAATAGGGTTGAGTGTGTGTCCTGCGGAGTGGGTCGATGTCTTGACAAGCTGTTTGAGGCCGAGGTTGGAGAGGTTGTCGAGCAAGGTGGCGGTGTTGTTGTCGTTGGTGTTCTCGAGGTGGAAGTTTAAGTCCCAGAGGAGTATGTAGTCAGTGGATGCAAGAGTGTGCATGCTGATGATGTCGGTGATGGAGTCGCTGAACTGCTGTCAGGGTCCGGGGGGCCTGTAGATGAGGGTCCCTCTAAGGGTGGTGTTTCGGTCAGTGTGGATCTGGAACTGCAGGTGTTTGGTGGGGCTGAGGGTGTCTTTGGTGCTGGTCGTGATCCTGAGGGTGTTCTTGTGGATGATGGCAATGCCTCCTCCTGGTTTGTTGGAGCGGTCCCTGCGGGTGATCTTGTAGCCGTCCGGGATGGCGATGTCAGGCGCTGAGGAGGGGGATCATCCAGGTCCCAGTCAGGAAGGCGACGTCTGGAGATGCTGAGTCGAGTAGATTCCATAGCTCTACTGCATGCTTTTGGACAGAGCGGGTGTTGAGGGGGATACATCTGAGATGGTTGTGTCCTGCCTTGGTGGGTGGGTCATTGGCTATCTCGGTTATCTGGAAAGGGGATGAGACACAAGTGGTGACATTTTTGGAGTGGCTAAACAGACAGGACCAGTTCTTGAAATTCACTCACACAATGAGCAAGGAACATTTGGTCTTCCTGGATTTAAACATTATAACCACCAATGGTGCTCTTAAAACAACCACCCATGAAAAACCAACAGCCAAAAGCTGTTTACTCCTGTTTGATAGTGCTCACCCCCGCCATTTGAGAGAGAACCTACCATTTGGACAAGTTCTCAGATTGAGAAGGAATTGTTCAAAGATATCAGAATACAAAAAGCAAGCCCAGAGTCTAGTATCTCAACTGAAGGCTAGGAAATACCCCCCAAGAGTAATGAACCGAGCCATGAAGCGAGCTCGCAATACCCACAGAGAAGCCATTCTGGACACCCCTCCCTAAAAAGAGAAATAGGATAGACAGATATGTATCACAACATTTAACATAGCCTCCAATCAAGTAAGCAAGATCATCAACAAACATTGGCGCATCCTCAATAGTGGCTCATTAAATATTGCCAAACCCATGTTTTCACATAAACAAGTAAAGAGTCTTAGAGACATGCTTGTACACATCCGCCCACACCATCTTCGTAGCAAGCCAGAAGATATCAACTACCTAACACTACCCAATGGACATTATCCATGTGGGAACTGTAGTGTATGCCATCTAACAAAGGTTACTTTAATGACAGCACAACATGGGACATTAGAAACTTCTCCAATTGTCACACTCAGCGAGCAGTATACATGATCACTTGTCCATGCAACCTACATTATGTGGGGATGACCACCTGCAAGGTTAAGACTTGCATCTGCAAACTCCGTAGTAACCTGAGATGTGGATGGGCTACGACTAAAATGTCCACACATTTCAAAGAGAAAGCAGACACAGTGGAGGATTACCAGTGGGTTATCCTAGAACATCATGAAGAGATTAATTGTGAGTCTACACTGTTCAAAAAAGAACAATGATGGGTTTATAAATTATGCACACACCAATTTGGCCTCAATGAGAACATACCTTGGAGCCAGCTGACGAAGTATTCACATCACATTAATCGGATATACATCTCCTGAAATAAATGGTACACCTAGGCACCGCAAAAGGTCCTATTTACATCTCATTTCTTTACATCCCATAGTGTCACAAAGAGCAAACCTAAATATTAGCCACTCACATATACGTCACCATCACAGTAAGAAGGGAACGAGTAACCTTTTGTTAAACACAAGAAAGGAACTCCCAAATAATTATCAAAATGGTATGGCAATCCCCAGTTCTGCCTCTGTAAGCCAATGAAGCCCCAATGACCTCTGTGCAGTTACAGGCACCCACAAGGGATACCTACTTTTAGAGTCCTTGCAGACCCTCCTTTGTTCCACGGGAGGCCGCCATCTTGGGAAAGTTAGCGGTCTAGTGCTGCACGCTTTAGAATGCCGAGATGCAAGAGCTGCTGCACATTTAAACTCGGCTCCCATGTAAGCATTCAAGTTTCAGACCCCGGGGAGGTGAACATTAGGTACAGAGCGGGAGTGCCGCTTTGAGGAAGTAAGGGGGTCATTTTGACCCGGCGGACGGCGGAACACTTGCGTTAATACCACCAACAGGCTGACGGTGTCCCGCTGGCGTATTATGACTGTGGTGCATTCGCCGCGGTCATACCGCCGGTCCCGCCAGTATACCGCCAGGCTGCAGCTGGGCGGTCGTAATCCGCCAGGGCAGCACCATGGAAAGGCTGGTGGTAAACACCGCCATGGAAAGGCTGGCAGTAAGGGGGACTCGGGGTGCCCCTGGGGGGCCCTGCACTGCCCATGCACTTGGCATGGGCAGTGCAGGGGCCCCGAGGCACAGCCCCACCGCGCATTTCACTGCCCAAATTACAGGCAGTGAAATGCGCAACGCTGCACATCAACATTGCCGCTAGCTCGATTACGAGCCGGCTTCAATGTTGATGTGGCTGTTCTGCTGGGCCAGCGGGCGGAAATGCTGTTTCCGTCTGCTGGCCCAGCGGAAAAGTCATAACAGGGGGCCAAGCATACCGCCAGCAGTGGTGGTTTGTTGGCTCCCGCGGCTTTGGTGGTCTTTTGACAAGACCACTGAAGTCGTAATGAGGGCCTAAGTGTCTTTTGAACATTGTTTAAATGGCGCTACAGATATGTTAAGATTGATTCTAAAACTTTGCCAAATCATTAGAGTGTGACTACAAGCACACACCCCTCCCGGAGCGGGTATGACATGAGAATCCAAATTGTACTGAGTAGGTTATGCATGCACCACATTTGTGCTGTTTGGTGTGTTTCACATGATTACATGTTTAAAAGTTTTAAATGTAGTATGTCTTGTACTGTTGATTGTGAGAGTACTTAAGTCCCTCAGTCCTGATATTCACGCATGTTATTTCCCATGAGTGGGGTACAGTTTGCAAATAGGTGGCTCAACACTCACAAACAACATATATAGCGGCCATGGGGAAGGGCCAGAGGTGCCTGATGCAAAGGAGATCCCAACCCTCCTGGGTGAGAGGGCACCGGCAAGTGGGTGGGGAGCTACAGGGAGGGCAGTGCTGGTAAGGGGGGTTGCAGACAAGGATGGTGCTGGGATGGTCCCAGATGGGTCCACGACCACCAGGGAGCATCCATCGGAGGAGGAATCCAAAGATGTAGTCGATGATCCTGTGGCACTCCCCTCACCCTCCGTCCCACTGGTCAACTCAGCTTTGCTTTTGTCAGCCTCCTGGGCCCCGTGGGCTGCAGCTTCCCCACTCACCGGTGCCCCTTCTCCTTTGCCATATGAAGCTAATGGACACATAGACAGAGGTGGAGAGAAAAGCAGGTTTGGAGAGGAAGAAAGGGTGCAATGGGTCAATACCAACACTACATACACACAAAGTAACAACATCATCTGCTGCAATGCCATGGCATGCCATGCCCTAATCTATACATGCTCTAACAGACGGACACCATGGGGGAAACTACAGCAATGCTGAAGTGAGCTGCTAATGGTGAAATTGTAGCACTCATGTGCATGATGAGGGTAATCCTAGTCACACTTGCCCAGTGCCTGGCACTTACTCATGGTCGTGTATGGAGACATTTTGGCCCTCATTACAACCTTGGCGGGCGGCAGAGGCAGCCCGCCAAGGTTGAACTGCCGGGCGTCCGCCAATGCAGCCGCACTCCCGCGGGGTCTATTTTGAGATTCTCGCCGGCCCAGCGGGGATCTCGGCAGCAACACAGGAGCTGGCTCCAAATGGAGCCGGCGGTGTTGCGGCTGTGCGACGGGTGCAGTTGCACCTGTCGCATTTTTCGCTGTCTGCTATGCAGACAGAGAAAAGCTGCCTGGGGCTGTGGCAGGGGGCCCCTGCACTGCCCATGCAAGTGGCATGGGCAGTGCAGGGGCCCCCAGGGGCCCAGCGACTCCCCTTTCCACCAGCCTTTTCATGGCGGTTCAAACCAACATGAAAAGGCTGGCGGGAGGGGGACTCGTAATCCCCTGGGCAGCGCTGCAAGCAGCATTGCCCTGGGGGGATTAAAACCGTCAGGACTAAAGTGGTGGGAAACCGCCTGTCCCGGCGGTGCGACCACAGCGCTTCCGCTGCGGTCGTAATTCCCCAGGAAGCACCGCCAGCCTGTTGGCGGTGCTTCAGTCAAAACAGCCCTGGCGGTCAAAGACCGCCAGGGTTGTAATGACCCCTATAGTGTACACCTTCCTCAACAGAATCCTGCCTGGGTTGGTAGCATGCCCACTAATCCATTGACCAATAGCACAGTGACATCTGGACCCACTGTGCCTATCAACACATACAGTGCATGGCAGCTGATTGAGGACTCACTAATCACCACCGTCACAGTATTAGGCTGATACTGATGGCAATGCCCTGACATCTCACTTGTACTGATGCTGATGGTAGGAGCTGGGCTCTTAAACCTTGTTGAGGATGACCACACAAATCCAAAATTGGAAATAAATGCCCTCAAAAGTCACTGTCTGCATGGGCACACATCTCTGAACCGCTGCACATTAACATTGCCAGCCAACTCCTGCCAGGTTGGTTGGTACCCATAGTCAGCATACAACTAACAATGACCTATGCTACATATATCCACAAGTAGTCAACCCAAAGCCGTACAGGCATAACATTATCGAGGTGTGAGTATGTACCTACCCCCTTGTGGCTGATGTGCTGCCCTAAAGTGCACATCCACCTCAGGGTAGGCCACAACCTAAATGAAGGCCATTAGGGGGGTCAGGGTCTGAGAAACACCCCTCCCTCATTGGGAGGACGTCCCCAGCTGGGTCTCTGCAGTCTTCAGGCTCAGCGTTTCAGGTCCTCCCACCACTTTCTGCACTGGGTCCTCAGCCGGGAATGGACCCATAGGGTCTGCACTTTCTTGGCGATAGCATGCTAAATTCCTCTCTTTTGATGGCCGCTGACCTGCATGGGTGACACAGACAGAAGGAGAAAGTCATGTAGAGTGGCATTACAGGGTCAGCAATAGACATCACACATCAGTCGCATTTCATTTCCACACTCACTTGTCATCACACCACTAACGATCAGACTGCTCACCTATCTCCATGCATCCACTCCGTCAGCCTCGTCCCAGTGCCCTTCATCCTCACACACATCAAATTCTGAGCAAACAGTGACGTCAGACTCACCTGAGGCTCTGGTGCCCCTTACAACTGTCCATACAGGGGTAGGACCCCATCCACAAGCTTCTCCAGCTCTACCTGCAAGACGTGGCATCTTGGCCTCCAGAGTCAGAACACAGCAGCACATGCAGTGGAGGTCTTGTTTGCACAAGTGTCAGGAGTCGGTGAGCTATGTTACACTAAATGGCGGTCACGGCCACTGCGTACATAATTATCACCGATGGCTGTCATCACCATTGGCCCGAATCTACCATAGGCAACAATTTTATCCAATGAGGAGTTGCACAGCAGTTTAGACCACTTACCACCATGACGTCTCATGCCGGCGGAATAAGGTCACTTCCAACTGTCCTGTGCATGCAGGACAGGCAGCTGCCATTTTACATACAAAACATTGAATTGTAGATTAATTTTATGTGCGTCATGGATGATAAATACTGACTAGTGCCTAGTATTACAATGTCAACACATTGCATACATGAACTTATGACTCCTTCTATCTCCTATTCCCAGATGTGGTGCAATGATGATTGTTAGAGGACGGTTCTGACCATCAGGACTGCCCTGATTTTTAAATTTTTGACCACCTGGTTTTTGACTGTTTACTGTGAGGACGCCTCCTATGAGGTGACTCCTGCACAATAAACACATGGTAAAATGGATTGCGTGTGTTTACCGCTGGTGTCGCTGTGCTAAGGAAAGGCTGCTGTGGAGCAGCAAGGCAGGGGGCCCCGGGCAGGTTACATGTGATCATGTGTCCGCATGGATGTGCACCCATGTGAGGGCTGTGGGAGGAGGATTCCTAGTGTGCGCAGCCCAAGAACTGCGCTTAGGTAGTCCTGGTGCAGGCGGAACTATGCAGAGTGGGTGGTGACCTGGAGTAGGTCTCATGAGAGGGGTCCCGAGAAGCGGCAGGAGTGGGGGGTGCGCCCTCGCGCACCCCCAGCGAAGAGAAGTCGGGGAGCACCGTCGGGGCCCCGAGAAGAGGACGACTCCGGGGAGCGCCGTCGCGCTCCCCGCCAGAAGGAGGAGGGGCTCCGGACCCCATCCCGGGGCCCCGAAGATGCGAGGAGGAAGGGGGGGAATGCCGCTGCACTCCCCCGAGTGGCCGCGAGCATCCCCAAGTCTGCTCGCTGGAGCGGGCAGACTCCAATACAGCTGGCCGGCTCCCGCGGCAGCACCCGGAGGTGCTGGCCGTGCGGGGAGCCGGCGGGGGCGGCCAGGGGTGGGCTCCCTGGGCTGCCCTCCAACGAGGGAGCCTTGTTGTGGTGCGGGGGTGTCCGGGTGGGACCGGCACCCCCCAAAAAAGAAAAGAAGGAAAACGGGCACAGCTGCTCTCCCCAACACAGCGGGAGAGCCGCACATCCATTATGCAGCCGCCCCAGCATGCTTGGCGGGGCAGGGGCTGTTGTTTGAGCCCCTAAAACGCCTGTGGTGGTCCCAGAGAGATTTGGGCCACCACCAACGGAGTAGTAGGAGACAGGGGGAGATGCAGGAGCAGCGCAGCCTCCACCCAACATCTGTTGGTGTCCCCACCATAGGTAGGGTGGGACACATGAGAGATAACCCCTCAAGGGCTGGATGGCTATTTGAAGCACAAGTTTCAGTGAACTTTTGTTTCTGGTTGTGCAAGGGTGCCTACCATAGGTGTAGGTTGGTATGGCCCCATTTATTCTACTGTTATTTCATGGTTAAATAGAAGTAATCCAAAAGTAATCTAAAAGTAATCCTGATGGTTATAATGCTATAATTTGGTCTCTTATGTTCCCTGATTATGCTAATTTGAATAATGATACTGACAGTCATCTCTTGGCAAGATGAAAGTATTTAATCACAAATGTAGGTGTCATCATTGCAGTGTAGTGTTGAATACTGTCAAAATGTTAAAATGTCGCAAGGGGGGCACTGGGATTGTTTTGCCATGTGGATTGTTGGATTATATTCTCCCTTAAGGAGACCTGAGAAATTACATACAGTTTGCACAGAGTGATTCTATCACTTTGTATATATTTGTAGATTGTTGCATAGTATTGAGTAGTGTGTGTGAATAATAAATGTACTTTTGCTTTATCAAAAGAAAAGGGACAGACTGGACATTAATTTATTAAGAGTCATGCTTGCGTGCTTGTGAATGGGGATTACTAGCCCACACCACCTCCCTTGAGTAAGCCTTGGACTGCTCTGCAACGCTACCCTATGAGAGTCAAGCGCTACAATGGGGTGTTTGGTTCCCAGTGGCGGTCGTGCGCGGACTCGTTACTTGTGCAGGCCACATAACTAATGACCCATCTTCCAACATTTGGTGTTCAGCGGCGGGAAACATAGTATCCCATTCCAGTATGCATTCATGGCGCTTGATAAGTCCAGTTTTACCACACATTGCCTATGCAGTAATGAGCAAATATGAGAGTGTAAGGCTCTACGAAGGGTTCAAAGGTTTGGTCATGTGACTAGAGGTATGAGAAGGAAAAGCCCTGTGCACATATATGTCAAGTGAGAAAATGAAAAGTAAGGGTTTTAACTGTGTTGTTAGGACTAGTTTGTTTGCACAAAGTGACAGGATGCTGGGAGGAAGCTTTCCAGGAAATGTTCATCAAGTGTTGTAGGCCATAGGTTATCCTTTTGAACCCTTAACACTACACACACAGGGCCCGCACGAGGAGGGGTTTTTCTCTAAAGGTTTAGGGACAGCAACTGATACCCACATCACAGACTGGGATGGTAGGGTGGCCTGACTTCGTGGGCTAGGAAGTGGTTAGGGGGGCCCCGGGAAATTCTTATGCTTGCTAAGGATAAGACCAGTTTCCAAAGGGAGGGGGCCCCAGCTAGTCAGTCTTCCTGAAGAGATTTTGTTTACCCGCCATTGGCGCAGGCCAAATCCTCCGGAAGGGTGGAGGTGGAATATTTCAAACCCACAGGTAGTGACACCCCCGAAGAGTTCCGGAGGAGGGAACCCAGGCAGGTGTTCCCATAGTGGTGGGAGGGTGCAAGGAAGTTGTGATTCCCTTGATCCCCCTAGGTTATCTGGTGGGGAGGGTGAGGGACCCCGGGGTGACCCATGGTAATGGGAGGCCCCGAAAGAAGTGCAGTGTTAGCCCCTAGGTTCCCTAGGTGGGCTAGATGACTAACCCTGAAGAGTCAGGGGGAGTCAGCAATGGACCCCGAGGTGTCAGGGTAGGGTAGGAGACTACCCAAGGAAACAGACGGATGTCATCCTGGAGTAAGGAGGGTTGAAACCTGAGGTGGTGGTTGGGGTGATGCCCAACCGCCTGACCAGTCAGGTAGGTCCTGTGGGGTCAGGCCCCGGAACAAGGGAAGGGGGCAGGGAGCCACGTCTGTTAGGGGGCGTCTGAGCTATCGATGAGTGACGGACGGCAGAGGCCTTAACTTAGCAGAACCCTGTGTGGTACACCGTTGGTGTACCAGCCCCAGGGTGCGTCCTGGGGTCCTGTAAGGTGGCAAGGGCTGGGGAAGGTGTCCCCTCAGCCGGGTTCCACAGGCGGGTCCGCCTGCCATGGTACTGTTAGCTGTCACCTGGAGCCAGGTGGGGCCTATCTTAAGTGAAGGGACCCTGTGCTCCCGTGCAGGGTGGCGCTAGCGAGCCAGGAATCTGGAGGGTTCCTGGGAGGTCTCCGGACTTGAGGCTGGGAGACGTAGGAGGGCCCAAGGAAGTGGGCCTGGGTGAAGCTGACCCAGGACTCACGGGTCCTCCAAGGGTGCTCTAGGGGGTAGAGCTCATTCCCTAGAGACGGCGGGGGCGTAGGCCCTGTTCTCACGGAGGAGAACAAGGGTAGGGTCTAGGTTCTCTGGTGGGTTCCATGAGGAGCTACCAAGAGGGGAGGAGGGACCTGGGGGTTGCATGATGAGGTACCCACAGTGCTTCTCCTCCAACGCTACCCGTGCGGTAGTGAGGCCGGGCTGGTAACTTTTCTGGGAGCCAGACCAGGGCCAGTGGTGCTCCTCTGTGAGGGAGACATACCAAGAAGTTCAGGGTGGACTGTTCTTCCACGAGGGAAGGCAGTCGTCCCGAAAGGGTGGTGGCAGCAAAGACCCCAGCTGCATGCTGAGGGAGAGGGTCCGATGAGTCTGCATTTTTTTCAGGATGCAGGGATCCCAAGGAAGGAGGGTACTGGGTGGAGTAAACTCCAGAAGGGGGACCAGCCAGTGGCCCGTGGAGTAGGCTCTACACCTACTCAAGGTGGAGGCCGCAGTGCTGAGGCACTGTACCCTTGTCCAACGGAGTGAGGGGCGTAGTGTTGCGTGACCCCGGGCAAGGGTAGGCCTAATGTTGCCCTGACCATGTAAGGTGATCTCATGGTTGGGCAAAGGAGGTGGTCCTAGTAGCCGATAACCAGCATCAAGTATTAGAGGTCGCGGACAATTGGCGAGGAGGGTGTTTGGTCAGAACCCCTCGTCACTTGTTATCACTGACCAAGTGAAGACTGCCCACGTGTGGTGGCTGCGTCTTCCCCGTAGGAATCAGCTGGGCGCAGCGTGTGTTAGAGGACGGTTCTGACCATCAGGACTGCCCTGATTTTTCCATTTTTGACCACCTGGTTTTTGACTGTTTACTGTGAGGACGCCTCCTATGAGCCGACTCCTGCACAATAAACACATGGTAAAATGGACTGCGCGTGATTACCGCTGGTGTCACCTTGCTAAGGAAAGGCTGCTGTGGCGCAGCAAGGCAGGAGGCCCCGGGCAGGTTACATGTGATCATGTGTGCGCATGGATGTGCACCCATGTGAGGGCTGTGGGAGGAGGATTCCTAGTGTGGGCCGCCCAAGAACTGCGCTTAGGTAGTACTGGTGCAGGCGGAACTATCTAGAGTGGGTGGTGACCTGGAGTAGGTCTCATGAGAGGGGTGTATACACGTGAGGGAGAGTCAGTGTGCTTACTGTCTTTTCACTGTAGGGACACCCAGTTCAATGCTAATGTCAGGATGCTTAAGATATTTGCATTGGGGGGATACTCCATTGAATGTCAATGGGAAAGGAGGGCCTAGGGTACAACTCCAGTTCTCTGGGGTCCAGCGAGACCAGAATCACAGCAAAGTACACTGTAACCTGTAAGAAAAAAATGATGCAGTAGGTTACAGGAGCATAGTTGTACAACTTATGGGCCATCCAGGGATGTCATCTTTCTCTGCCTCAGCTCAGGATTAGGGCCAATTACTGCTCTGTCCAGTTGCTGGAGCAGGGCCTAGCATCAATCAGCCAGCTGTCATTCCGTGCTAGGAGCAGGCTGGAGAAGCCCTGCGAGGAATGTCAGGTAGGAGGGGCTGAGACTTTCAGAGCACATGTGGCAACTAACTCCTGGAGGATGCCATCTTGAGCTATCCCAGAAGACTGTGCAAGAAGGATGGGACGGGGGCAAGGAAGTGATGTGGCACATCTGGATAGGCCAGAGGTGCAGACCTGCTGGACACTTCCACCCCCACTTAAAAGGTCCTGCACAGGGGAGAGCTCTCTCTCTTGGCTGTGCTTCACTGCTGGACACTGGGACTGCAGACGGGAGTCATGGACAACTGGAAGGAAGAACCTCCTGACTGCCCTTGGGGCAGGGACTCTGCCGCTGAAGGATCCCAGGCCAGAGAGGCGAATGCCAGGGATAAGGCAAGCTGGCCCCCTTACCCCCCCCAGAGGACTAGTTGGGGGAAGGACTGGGCTAGCGCAAGGAGAGCGCGCTGCCCAGAAGGAAAAGAGGGAACCCAGAGGAAAGATTGACGCAGGAGTCAGTGGAACTGGCTCCCTGATGATCTGGGACGCTTCCAGGCCAGGAGGCCTAAGGAGAGTGCTCCTGGTGGCAAGGGCTTGTCACCAGGAGCGGAACGACACAAGAATGAAGAAAATCGGCCCTTGGGGGCCCGAGATATCACAGGACAAAGAATGGCGACCTTTGAGAAAGCAACTACGAAGCGTGTGGAACTCCGCAGCTGCCTGAGACTGTGCCTCCAGGGTGGGCCATGGCCTGGGAGCTGCCCAGGAGGAAGAGGAGAACAGGGGAGTGTCGTCACACTCCCCCTCTCTGAAGAAGGAGGGGCCCCGGACCCCATCCTGGGGCCCCGTGAAGCCTGGTCCCGTGTTGGACATTAAATGGGGGGGGGGGCGCCGTCGGGCACCCCCCCTGCCGCTGTGGAATGGGGACCACGGATCCCATCCCGGGGCCCCCGGTGGCGAAGACAAGCCAGGGAGCGCTGTCGCGCTCCCCGTGAAGAAAGGAGTAATGGGGGGGGGGCTGTCGCGCACCCCCCAGCAGAAGGGAAGTCAGGGAGCGCCGTCGCGCTCCCCGTGAAGATGGCTCAAAGGGGGCCCCGGACTCCATCCCAGGGCCCCGAGAAGAGGCAGGAGTGGGGGTGCGCCGTTGTGCACCCCCAGCCGAAGAGAAGTCGGGGAGCACCATTGCGCTCCCGTGAATGTGGCCAGAGGGGCCCCGGACCCCATCCCGGGGCCCCGAACAGAAGAGGGCCTGGGGGAGTGCCGTCGCGCTCCCCACTAAGGAGGAGAGGGGCCCCGTACCCCATCCCGGGGCCCCGAGAAGAGGACGACTCCGGGGAGCGCCGTCATGCTCCCCACCAGAAGGAGGAGGGGCCCGGACCCCATCCCGGGGCCCCGAAGATGCGAGGAGGAAGGGGGGAGTGCTGCTGCACTCCCCCGAGCGGCCGCGAGCATCCACGAGTCTGCCCGCTGGAGCGGGCAGACTCCAATACAGCTGGCCGGCTCCCACTGCAGCACCCGGAGGTGCTGGTCATGCGGGCAGCCGGCGGGGGCGGCCAGGGGTGGGCTCTCTAGGCCGCCCTCTAACGAGGGATCCTTGTTGTGGTGCGGGGGTGTCCGGGTGGGACCGGCACCCCCCAAAAAAGAAAAGAAGGAAAACGGGCACAGAGGCTCTCCCCAACACAGCGGGAGAGCCGCACATCCATTATGCAGCCGCCCCAGCATGCTTGGCGGGGCAGGGGCTGTTGTTTGAGCCCCTAAAATGCCTGTGGTGGTCCCAGGGAGATGGGGGCCACCACCAACTGAGTAGTAGGAGACAGGGGGTGCTGCAGGAGCAGCGCAGCCTCCACCCAACATCTGTTGGTGCCCCCACCCTAGGTAGGGTGGGACACATGAGAGATAACCCCTCAAGGGTTAGATGGCTATTTGAAGCACAAGCTTCAGTGAACTTTTGTTCCTGGTTTTGGAAGGGTGTCTATAGGTGTAGGTTAGTATGGCCCTGTGTATTCTACTGTTATTTCATGGTTAAATAGAAGTAATCCAAAAGTAATCTAAAAGTAATCCTGATGGTTATAATGCTATAATTTGGTCTCTTATGTTCCCTGATTAGGCTAATTTGAATAATGATACTGACAGACATCTCTTGGCAAGATGAAAGTATTTAATCACAAATGTAGGTGTCATAATTGCATTGTAGTGTTGAATACTGTCAAAATGTTAAAATGTTGCAAGGGGGGGCACTGGAATCGTTTTGCCATGTGGATTGTTGGATTATATTCTCCCTTAAGGAGACCTGAGAGATTACATACGGTTTGCACAGAGTGATTCTATCACTTTTTATATATTTGTAGATTGTTGCATAGTATTGAGTAGTGTGTGAATAATAAATGTACTTTTGCTTTATCAAAAGAAAAGGCGCAGACTGGACATTCATTTATTAAGAGTCATGCTTGCGTGCTTGTGAATGGGGATTACTAGCCCACACCACCTCCCTTGAGTAAGCCTTGGACTGCTCTGCAACGCTACCCTATGAGAGTCAAGCACTACAATGGGGTGTTTGGTTCCAGTGGCGGTCGTGTGCGGATTCGTTACTTGTGCAGGCCACACAACTAATGACCCACCTTCCAACAATGATGATACAACACTCGCCTGTGTGTTGGCCCCTAGTCAACCTAGCTACCCTTGAAGAGATGCACATCATTCAGATGTATCGTATGAACAATCAGACCATAATGGAGCTGTGTAGGCAGTTGGATCCTGATCTATTGCTTGGCATACGTCATCCTTATGCCATCCCTCCCTTGGGGCAGGTGTTGTCAGTTCCCCACTATCTTGTCCCAGGGTCCTTTCAGATGACAGTTGGCTTCGCAGCAGAGTTGTCACAGGTGATGTTCAGCAATGTGTTGAAGGATGTACTGTATGCTTACTGATCTGCCCTGCTACATCAGGTTCCCCCAATGTGCAGATTTAACCACAGTGAAGGCAGCCTTCTACAATTTGGCAAATGCCCCTCAGGTGATGGGGGCCATAGATGGCACCCACATTGCCTTGGTTCCATCCAGGATTAATGAGCAAGTCTACAGGAACCAGAAACACTATTATTCTATACATGTGCAGGTGGTGTCTCGCTGCCCAATATATCTCGCAGGTTACAGCTAAGTTTCCTGGTTCTGTACATGACTCAATCATTCTGAGGAACAGCAACATACCACAAATGATGGCACAACTACAGCGAGACTGGGCCAGACTGATTGGTATGTATCCAATAGAATGTGTGCCTATGTCATGTCACACCTTTTCACAATCTGTCCTGTGTCCCCACTGGTATTGTGATGTTTCCTAAATTTTTGCTCACAGGTGACTCTGGGCATCCCAGCCTTCCCTGGCTGCTGACACCTGTGAGATATCCCACAGCAGATGGTGAAAACGGTTTCAATAAGGCCCACGGGAGGACAAAGCGTGTCATTGAACAAACCTTTGGTCTACTGAAGACCGGATTCCATTGCTTACATGTCTCTGGAGGTGCCCTAATCTACAAACCACCTAAAGTCTGCCAAATCGTTGCTGCACAACCTGGCCCTGAGGCGTCACATCCCATGTTGGATGTAGAGGAGGTGGCAGCTGGACCACTGGCTGATGAAAGGGACATAGTGAGTGATGAGGACGAAGATGATGAGGATGCAGATGACTTCAGAGCAGAGTTAATTCAACAATACTTCCCATGAGTAACAGGTTAGTGTAATGTGTAATGTAATGTGACGTGTACACCTGTCTACCTTGTGACATGATTATTCCTGGTATCTTTCAGCAGTGGAGGTATAGTCTGCAGCTCACTCTCTGGGTGGGTTGGTGGGTGGGCCATTCTGCCCATCAGAGGCGGTGTCACTGTTCAAATGGCAGTGCTATTATAACTCAGATGTTGTGTTGGAAAACTAATGCAAAATGGATAAAATAATAATAAAATAAAATAAAGCAAAAATGGACCCATATGTTATGTACCCTGTACTGTTTAGCTAATTGCCATTTTAGTTGCAAAGATAGTGATGTCATCAGTATAGCTATTTATCTTCACAGCCCACAACGGGAACATCTGTAACCCAACTCTTACTGACTGTGGAACATGACTTAGATGAGATGTGCCAGCTGTTTAGGGAATGACAATTGGGCATGGATGTTTAGGAAATGTTAATCTGACATGGGCATTTGGTTTGTGATCACACCGGCCAAATGACACTAGGGTTGAGACATTGTACAGCATGTGTGTTGAGTGTCCTATACTGACTCCTATTGTGATAATTGTCCCTGTCTTGGTCTATTTGCAGCGAATTCATGTGGTGCAACTCTGGTTACTTCCTTGCCTGTTGGCTCCCTTGGCACATGTATCCAGTACATACTCTACCATCAAACTGGCTGCATATTGCTCCCCCTTCTGTCTATCTCACATACATTAGCAGGACAATGGTTAGATTGTAATGACATGTACTTTCACAGTAAATCGTAATTAATACAATAAAGACACATAGGCATTAGGTATGCTCATAGGTGTTTAATCAAATTCATAAATGCAATGGGTGATGAGCGGGGCATGGTGGGTGAAATCATCTGAGTAGTTGTCCCAGCTGCAGGTAGTCCAGGTACAGTTTTGAAGTGGCAATGGGAAAATGGAGACATGACAGTGGACATTCAACAGGGTGTGTTAGTGGCAGACAAGGGAGAATGTTAAGGAGAGGGTCACTTCCTGGCAGTGGTCTTGGTCTTGGCATCAGGTCCTGCTGTGTGTCTGGATGGACGTCCTTGCTTGTGTGTGGGTTCATCAGCTACAGGGGGAGGGGTGCTGGTGGTATGCGGGTCCTCTGGCAGGGCCTCCATTCCACTAGCTGCTGCAGAAGTGGAGGGCTCTGCTGGAATGTGGCTTGTGGAAGGGGCCTGCTGGTGGGTGGAGGACGCACACAGGATGGTGGCCAAATCCTTCAGTACCTTTGCAATGGAGGCCATGGTGGCATTGAGGGTCTGCCACTGCTGCATGGCCTCCTGGTGTTATTCCCTCTGCAGCTTCTGGTTCTCCTGCACAGTTCCGAGGATCTTGCCCACAGTGTCCTAGGAATTGTGGTAACCTCCCAGGACCTGTGAGATGGCCTCCTGGACAGTCATTTGTTTTGATTGCCCCATCCTTTAGGGAACAGGTGCCTTCCCACTACCCCTGCACCCGCAGGGTATGCCAACTCCCAATTATACCAGGACCTTCATCATCTTGGGTGTGTAGCCTTCACTCTGGTCCCTATAGTGTGGGGCACACTGCTGATTGACCTGTCCTTGGGACACAGGTTTGGGGATGTTGGGTTGGTACTGCTGTGGTTACCACATGGGTAGGGGTCTCCGATGTGTCCAGGGTGGGGCTTGTGGTATTGGTCTGAGCAGTTGTCCTAGACGCGCCAGGCAGGTCGTCACTATCCAGACATCCACTGGTGCCTTCATCCTGGGGTGGGCTATCTGTCTCTGTCATCGGCTGCCGGGTGGCAGTGGGACCTGTGAATGGAAAGGGAGGGAGTTACCGTGTGGAGACGTGACTTGCTTCCCAGTGATGGCAATGACGGCTGCAGCACTGCAAACATTGTTTACGTGTGACAAATTGTGGCATTGTTACCATTTTTCCATTGAGGGTTGGGGATTGTGGATAGCATTGCTGTCATTGCCATGTGTTGGAAAGCAGTTGAAACATCCAGTTGGTGTGGCATGTGCTTTGGTTTTCCGTGCAGGTGTTCCACTGTGAAGTGGGACTGTGAACGTTTGATATGTAGGGAGTGATGTATTGTGGCAGTTGTGGTGCTTGGCATTGTGATTGGTATCCGTGCATTGTGGGGGCTGTTTGGAGATAGTGGCAGTAAGGTGTTTTGGCATGCAGGGGAGAGACATGGGGTGATGGGGGCGTGCAGAAGTGTGAGATGGGGTGGATTAGGGAGTGTCGGGTGGTATGGATGTATGCTGGACAAGAGTGTTTGGTGCCTGGGGAGTGTTCACTTACTAGAGTCAAGTCCTCTAATGATTCCAGTCAGGCCCTAAGGATGCATGATGTCCAAGACCTTCTCCTCCCATGATGTGAACTCAGGGGGAGGAGGCGGGGTCCACCCCCAGTCTTGTTGATGGCAATCTGGTACTTGGATGCCATGGAATGCACCTTCCCCCATAGGTCGTTCCACCTCTTCCTGATGTTCTCCCTTGTGCATGGATGGGTGGTGACTGAGTTGACCCTAGTCAATGATCCTCCACCATAACTCCATTTTCCTGGCTATAGAGGTTTGCTGGACCAGTGCTCCGAACAATTGTGACTCTCCCTTGATGATTTCATCTACCATGACCCTCAACTCATCATCTGTGAAACGTGGGTGCTTCTGACGGGACATGGTGGTTGTGTTGTGGGTGGCTGTGTGTGTTGTATGTATAGGGTGCAGTGTTGGGAGGATGCAGGGGTGGGGGTGTTTGGTTGATTGTACTGGTGGTATCTGGGGTATGTGTGCAGTGACGTGTGTATTGTGTTGGTGGTGCAGTTGTGTGGTGTATGCTGTAGAGGACCTGTGTTTGTCCTATGGTGTCGGCGTGCAGTCTCCTCTGTTGTTGTTCTCCTCAGTCTCTCGGTTGTTAGTTGCGGCTGCAAAGTATTGTGGGGGTGAGTAAGAGTGTGCTATAATGTGCAGTGAGCAGGTGTTTGTGTGTCAGGTGTGGGGTATTCAGAGTGTCCAATGTGGTATCAGGTTCTGGTGGAGGTGATTTTTTGACCACGGCAAATTCACACCAGCAACGGTTTTCCAGGGTGCAATGACAGCCGTGCTGATTTGTGGCTCATAATATGGAGGGCGGGGTGTTGTCAGCTTGGTGGGGCAGGTGGTGGAACTATCTCTTTCCTGCCCTCGGTCAGCCTGACGATTTGGGATTTGTGGCTGTATTTGTGCGGTCTTCACTTTGTGATTCATAATCTGTCGGTCACTGTACCACCATCACCGGTGGTCTTTTGACGGCTGACAGCATGGCGATCTAGCCAATAGACCGCCAAAGTCTTAATGACCACCTCAATGTACAGCCTTTTGCGCCTTGGATTACCCTCTTGCTTTTTTACCATCTTCAACAATATTGAAATCATAACAACCACTCACCTGGACCAACCATGCCATCATCGAATTCCTCATCATCATACCCCAGCCAGCAAGACCTGCCACCACAATTGTGGCCAAACAAAATTATAGAAGCATCCAAGACTCCAAATGGGCAGACACCCTGCACCTTAATCAACAATCCTCCACCAACAGCCTTAACAACAATATGAAAGTCATAAATGACTAGATCATTAAGTGCACAAACTTCCTCGCACCCCGGACACTCAACAAGCAGTGAAGAATACTGAAGCAGACCAGCTGGTATGCTAAGGATTCCACACATCAAAACAATACTGCAGATAACTGGTAAGAAACTGGAGAACAACCATCCTGAAAAAAATATATATATATAAAACAGTCCTGAGAGATTACCACCAACAGCTCAAAGAAACAAAAAACAAAGCCCGAGCAGATGGCACAGACAACTGCTCCAACAGCGCAAAAAAAATATTTGCAATTGTTAAGTGTTAGACCTGACAGCCTTAGGGTGGTCACCCCTAACTTTTTGCCTGCCTCCGTCCACTTCTTGGACACTGTTTCTGCTGGTTTTAGGACTCAGCGCACTTTACTGCTGCTAACCAGTGTTAAAATGCATAAGCTCTCTCCTTTAACACATGGTGACCTTGGTTCATACCCAATTGGATTATTTAATCTATTTGTAAATCCCCAGCAAAGTGCACTCCATGTACCCAGGGCCTGTAGATTAAATAATACTAGTGGGTCCGCAGCACTGATTGTGCCACCCACATAAGTAGTCCCTTAACCATGCCTCAGGCCTGCTATTGCAAGGCTTGTGTGTGCAGTTTCACTGACATTTTGATTTAGCATTTAAAGGTACTTGCCAAGCCCTAAACTCCCCTTTTTCTACATATATGTCACCCCTAAGGTAGGCTCTAGGTAACCCATAAGGCAGGGCGCTATGTAGGTAAAAGGCAGGACATATACCTGTGTAGTTTATATGTCCTGGTAGTGTAAAACTCCTAAATTCGTTTTCCACTACTGTGAGGCCTGCTCCTTTTATAGGCTAACATTAGGGCTACCCTTGTATACTGTTTGAGTAGTAGATTCTGATCTGAAAGTAGTAGCAAGGTCATATTTAGTAGGGCCAGAATAGTAATACCAAACCCTGCAGACTGGTGAAGTTGGATTTAATTTTACTGTTTAAGAAATGCCACATTTAGAAAGTGAGCATTTCTCTGCACTTAAATCCTTCTGTGCCTTACAATCCACATCTGTGTGGGTTAGTTGAGAGCTCCCTTGTGCACTCCACTTAGACAACCCCAAACACAGGATGCTCAGTCACACCTGCATACTGAATGGGTTTTCCTGGACTGGGAGTGTGGAGGGCCTGACACTTACATGTCAAAGGACAGGGGCCTGCCCTCACACAATGGACTGCCAGACCCCCTACTGGTACCCTGGCAGACAGGATGGAACTGAAAGGGGACCTTGTGCACTTCTAAGCCACTCTTTGAAGTCTCCCCCACTTCAAAGGCACATTTGGGTATTTAAACAGGGCCTCTGACTCTGCCAACTCAGACACTTCTTGGGAAAGAAACTCTGTGAGAGACCCTTCTGGACCTGAACATGCAACCTGCCAAGAGAAACTGCCTGGCTGCCCAAAAGACTCGCATGACTGCATTTCTGCAAAGGACTGCTGCCCTGCTGTTGCCCTGCTGCCTTGCTGCCCTCTGGCTCTGCTGAGAAGTGCTCAGCAAGGGCTTGGATAGAGCTTGCCTCCTGTTCCTTGAAGTCTCAGGGCCAAAAAGACTTCATTCTGCAAAGAAGTCCCTATGCGGCGAAAAATCAAAGCACAGCCAGCCAGAAACTACGCACATCCTGCTTCGTGGTGAGAAAATCACCACACGCCAAACCGGAACGACGCAGCCCGCCTCCCAGAGTGGAGATTGATGCAGCACCAGCGTTGTGACTGGAACTTCGGCGCACGGACCACTGAATCGATGCATAGCCAAGCCAGAACAATGCAGCCCGACTTCCTGAGAAGAATCGATGCCCCGCTTGCCATGCCACAGAAATTTCCCAGCATTGCCCACCGGATCAACGCAGCTCCTGTGACTTCGTCCTGCATGCCCAGGATTTCTCTGTATCATTCCTGGGGCTTCCGAATAACACACAACCCTAAGAGGATCCAAGTCAGCGCTCCGGAAATTGACACAAAGCCTTCCCTGCATGGAAAATTATTGACGCATGTAGGAAAGTACCATCTTGCCTGGCACGTTACCCCCATTTTTTATTTGTATGTCAGTTTGTTTTTTGCCTGTGTCATTGGGATCCTGCTAGCCAGGACCCCAGTGCTCATAGTTTGTGGCCTATATGTGTTCCCTGTGTGGTCCCTAACTGTGTCACTGAGGCTCTGCTAACCAGAACCTCAGTGCTTATGTGCTCTCTGCTTTTAAAATTGTCACTGCAGGCTAGTGACCATTTTCACCAATTCTGATTGGCACAGTGGAACACCCTTATAATTCCCTAGTATATGGCACCTAGGTACCCAGGGGATTGGGGTTCCAGGAGATCCCTATGGGCTGCAGCATTTCTTTTGCCACCCATAGGGAGAGCTCAGACCAATATTACACAGGACTGCCACTGCAGCCTGAGAGAAATAACATCCACGTTATTTCACAGCCATTTTACACTGCACTTAAGTAACTTATAAGTCACCTATATGTCTAACCCTGACCTAGTCAAGGTTAGGTGCAAAGTTACTAAGTGTGAGGGCACCCTGGCACTGGCCAAGGTACCCCCACATTGTTCAGGGCAATTTCCCCAGACTTTGTGTGCAGGGACACCATTACACATGTGCACTACATAAGGTCAATACCTATATGTAGCTTCACAATGGTAACTCCAAATATGGCCATGTAACATGTCTAAGATCATGGAATTGTCCCCCCATACCAAATATGGTATTGGGGTGCCAATCCCACGCATCACCGGAGCTCCAGCATGGACGCGGGGTACTGCCAAACTAGCTTTCTGGGGTTTTCACTGCAGCTACCGCTGCTGCCAACCCTCAGACAGGCTTCTGCCCTCCTGGGGTCTGGGCAGCCCAGTCCCAGGAAGGCAGAACAAAGGATTTCCTCTGAGAGAGGGTGTTACACCCTCTCCCTTCGGAAATAGGTGTTAAGGGCTGGAAGGAGTAGCCTCCCCCAGCCTCTGGAAATGCTTTGAAGAGCACAGATGGGGCCCTCCCTGCATAAACCAGTCTACACCGGTTCAGGGATCCCCCAGCCTCTGCTCTGGCGTGAAACTGAACAAAGGAAAGGGGAGTGACCACTTTCCTGCCCATCACTACCCCAGGGGTGGTGCCCAGAGACCCTCCAGTGTGTCCCAGACCTCTGCCATCTTGAATGCAGAGGTGTGAGGGCACAATGGAGGCCACTGAGTGGCCAGTACCAGCAGATGATATCAGAGACCCCTCCTGATAGGTGCTTACTTGGTTAGGTGGCCAATCCTCCTCTGAGGGCTATTTAGGGTCTCTCCTGTGGGGTTCTCTTCAGATAACGAATGCAAGAGATCACCAGAGTTCCTCTGCATTTCTCTTCAACTTCTGCCAAGGATCGGCCCCTGACTGCTCCAGGACGCCTGCAAAACTGCAACAAAGTAGCAAGATGACTACCAGCAACATTGTAGCGCCTAATCCTGCCAGCTTTCTCGACTGTTTCCTGGTAGTGCATGCTCTGAGGGCTGTCTGCCTTCACCCTACACTGGAAGCTAAGAAGAAATCTCCTGTGGTTCGACTGAATCTTCCCCCTGCTAACACAGGCACCAAACTTCTGCTTCAATGGTCCTCTGGGTCCCCTCTCATCTCAAGGAGCTTGGTCCCTGGAACACAGGAGGTGGATCCAAGTGACCCCGACAGTCCAGTGGTCCTTCTGTTCAAATTTGGTGGAGGTAAGTCCTTACCTCCCCACGCCAGACAGTAATCCTGTGTACTGCATGAGCTGCAGCTGCTAGGGCTTCTGTGCACTTTTGCAAGGAATCCTTCATGCACAGCATAGCCTAGGTCCCCAGCACTCCGTCTTGCATTGCTCAACTCAGTGAGTTGACTACCGACTTCGTGGGACCCTCCTTTGTAGTGTTGAGACAACTGCTGTGCTTAGATTTCTTGAATGCCTGTTTAACTGCTTCTGTGGGTGCTGCCTGCTTCTGTGGGTGCTGCCTGCTTCTGTGGGTGCTGCCTGCTTCTGATTGGGTTTTCTGTACTGCTGAGCACCCCCTCCATCTCCTCCTCCAAGGGGCGACCTGGTCCTTCTTGGGCCCGGACAGTACCCATTTTCCTCAACTGCAACCTTTGCAGCTAGCAAGGCTTGTTTGAGGTCTTTCTGGTTGGAAATGACTCTGTATCCCCCAGCACGCCGTGGGACATCATCTGTGCAAAGGAGAAGTTCCTGGCATCTTCAGATGTTGCAGAATCTTCAGCTTCTTCCACCTGGAGGCAGCCATTTTGCACCTTCATCCGGGGTTTAGTGGGCTTCTGCCCCCCTGGACACTTTTGTGACTCTTGGACTTGGTTTCCTTCCTTTACAGGTCCTCAGGTCCAGGAATCCGTCTTCAGTGCTTTTCAGTCAGTTGTTGCCTTTGCAGAATCTCCTATCACGATTTTAGTGTTTTTCTGGGGAAGTAGGGTGACTTTACTCCTACTTTTCAGGGTCTTGGGGTGGGGTATCTTGGACACCCTTAGTGTTTTCTTACACTCCCAGCGACCCACTACACTAGGCCTGGGGTCCATTTGTGGTTTGCATTCCACTTTTAGAGTATATGGTTTGTGTTGCCCCTAGGCCTATTGCATCCTATTGTATTCTACAGTGTTTACACTACTTTTCTAACTGTTTACTTACCTGATTTTGGTTTGTGTGTATATTTTGTGTATTTTGCTTACCTCCTAAGGGAGTAAATCCTCTGAGATATTTTTGGCAGATTGTCACTAAAAAAAAGTACCTTTATTTTTAGTAACTCTGAGTATTGTGTTTCCTATGACATAGTACTATATGATATAAGTGGTATAATGGGAGCTTTGCATGTCTCCTAGTTCAGCCTAAGCTTCCTGCGATAGCTACCTCTATCAGCCTAAGCTGCTAGAACACTACTAATCTACCAATAAGGGATAAATGGACCTGGCACAAGGTGTAAGTACCATCTGGTTCCCACTATAAGCCAGGCCGGAAAACATCCTGAACAACTAGTTCTAAACTACTACTTGCCTGAACCACTACTGCTAAACAACTAAAAAGTCTCTACAACTAAGTACTGCCCAACTACTGTCTAAACAACAATTGTGCCTGAATAACAATTGCCTGAACAACTAATTTTAAGGTAAGGTTTTCTTTTTGGTTTTTATGGTTTATTAGTTGTTTAGAATATATATATATATATATATATATATATATATATATATATTAGTTGTTCAGGCAATTGTTATTCAGGCACAATTGTTGTTTAGACTTCTACATACACCCCAGGCACTCAGCTCAGCCGGACTTTCACTGGTGTGCATACCCCTCATATGCAATAGCACAGCCGGAGGCTGCACCTTCTCTTACCTCTCCCCCATATCATGGAATAACTTCCACCACAACATTAGAGCCTCCTCATCACTTCTCGAGTTCTGCATGAAGCTGAAGTTCTAGCTCTTGGCCTAACCTCACCAGAAGATAGCTGCCCACCACCTTCAAAGCACCAGGATACCCTCACAGCTGATTAGCACGCTATAGATATAAAAAACAACATGACATGACATGGGAAGGCATTTTGTTTTTTATTTTCAAAAACAAAGGGCCAGATGTATGAAAAGTTTTTGCACTCGCAAACGGTGCGAATCGCAAAAATCGGCCGTTTGCGAGTGCAAAAACGTGGTCTGCGATGCATGAAAGGCATTCGCAGACCAAAAACAAGAAATCGCAATTTTTGCGATTTTTTGCGTTGCGACCTGGTTTTGCGAGTCGCATTTTGCGATTCAGTATTTCCAGTAGGAAATTGCGAGGAGCAAAATGCGAATCGCAAAATCCAATTCGCAAAGAGATGCATCAAAAAAATCGCAATTAGTGATTTTTCGCAGAATGGGATTTTGCACATGCAAAATACCACTAAGTAAAAGCAGGTGGTAACCAGGTGCAACCTATATGAAGAGGCCCAGAATGCCTCAGACTCCCCACCACAATGGCTGCACTCTACGTCATGGCGAGGAGGATGAGGATCCTGGCAGGTTTGAGGGAGGAGGAGACAGGAGCGCATTTTCAGAGTGCGCATTACATTTTTTGACCTGACAGGGGAGGAAATATATGAGGTATAGGTTGAACTCAGCCATGATTCTTGATCTGATAGCTGAGCTACAACCCATACTGCAGCGCAGAACACTAAGGACACATAGCATACCCACCCATGTGCAGGTATTATGCACCCTCCACCTACTTGCTACAGGGAGCTATCAAGGGGTTATAGCAGCGGCTGGGGGGGTCACACAGAGCACCCTCTCCCGATTAGTCAATGCATTGATCAACGCCATGCTAAGCAAACTCCAACAGTACATCAGATTCCCCCACACCCAACAGGTAATACAGCAGACAAAAATTGACTTTTATCAGATAGCACAGTTCCCCCACGTCCTAGGTGCCATAGATGGCACACATGTGGCAATATGTCCACCATCAGTCACAGAGTATGTGTACCGAAACCGTAAACACCAACATTCCATGAATATACAGGAGATATGCAATGCCACCTACATCATAACTGATCTCGTGGCCAGGTACCCAGGGAGTACACATGATTCATACATCTTTCGTCACAGCGGCATTCATACAAGACTGCTAGCTGGGGAGTTTGGTGAAGGATATCTACTAGGTAATGTCACTCTTTACACTGGTGCATAGGTAACAAACCCATGTCAGATGGCTGAGGTACCCAACAAACCTTCTGTTCCTTTCAGGAGACAGTGCCTATGCAGTGCGCACCTACATGATGACACCCTACCTCAACCCGACCACACCGGCAGAACGGAGATACAATGCAGCACACAGGTCAACCCGCAACGTGGTGGAGCGCACATGTGGCCTCCTGAAGAGTCGCTTCCATTGCCTTCACAAGAGTGGAGGGGCACTACAGTACAGTCCAGAAACCACATGTAGAATAGTGGCTACTTGTGCAATGTTGCACAATATAGCTACAACCAGGGGCATACCTATAGAAATCAGTGACACTGAATCAGATGAGGATGACAATCCCATACCACCTCTACAGCCAGCAGACAGGACCAGTGCAGCAGAGGGACGGCAAAGGCGTGCTGACATCACACACAACCATTTCAGGCGTAAGTATGTACAATCAAACTCTACTGACTACTGTAGCTATAGTGAGAAAAAAATATTTATTCCTTTACGGCAGGTTATGAATTGTGATGAGAAAAGTAAAAGGGGGATTGTTAAAACGAAAATAAACAAATGAACTGAGTCCCACACTATTACTCCATAGTGGGGACACCAGAGTCAATGAGGCAGAAGTCACTTTCTCCTCCCTCGCACACCACTGGGGTGCCCAGTTGAATCACTGGCACCCTGAATGTCAGGCTCTGTGGCAGTGCTGCACCTGGCACTGCGCCGTCTGTGGTCTGGAGCTGGTACGTGAACACTGCTGAGGCTTGAGGTGTCCTCCGTGTCCCCCAAGGCAACCTCGCTGGGAGTGGCCGACCTCTGTCCCATTACTTGTTCGATCACAGTGGTGATCTGGACAAGGGTCTGGACCACATCCCTACTGGTGTGTGCAGCCTCTACCTGTGCTGCCACAGCACGACGGGCGATGAGGGCGGTGGAGTTGGTCATGCGATTGGAGGACCGGCAGTATGTCGCAAACATGGTGCGAAAACGGTGTTCATGTCTGCGTCTACTCAGTCTTTCTTGTTGCAGCTCCTCGCACAGGTCACACACAGCAGTGGTCAGCTCCCTAGTGTCCTGGGAGGCCTGTACCTGTCCCTCACGCAGCTGGTTGATGTTATCATTCAGGGTGTCCAGTCTCCGATGCAGTCCAACGGTATTCCTATTGTGGACTCTGAGGCTCCTATCCAAACATTGGATCCTTCTATTTTGCAGCCGCTGTTGCTGCAACATAGCAGCCTCAAGTCCACCAAACAGGGATGTACCCTCAGCTGCCTCCTGCAATTGCTGTAGTGACACTGGGGCACTTGGACGATGCGCTGCAGGACCCCTGTTCTCCGGTACCTGGCTGCGCATCCCGGATGCAGATGGTGTGCCTGAACTCTCCTGCTGCACATCAGAGTCACCACTGAGGTCTGGTAGTGGTAACGGCCTAGGCCTGCGGTGCACAGTTGGGAGATTGCTGGACCCACTGGTGTTGTTGTCAGAGGGCAGCTGTGTGTCCGTGTCTGCTACACCCGTCATTGCTGTGGCTGCTGTGCCAGGCCCACCTGCAACAACAATATGCAGCATGTCAGTTCTGTATGTCACATTATCTGTCCAGAAATGGCAATAATACTATACACACTGCTGTACATGGTGTAGTGTGTGTTGTGTTACCTTGGGTGTCACTATGCTTGCTAACATTATCATGCCACTGTCTGTACTAGTTTGTGGACCACGACTCCCATAATGCATTTTTTTGCTGCTACTGAGATGTGGAGTGGACTACTTCACACACTACTTCACATTACATGCTAATTCCTAAGGGGCTTTTATGCATGCACATACAGTGTTCACACAACAGAATTTGCACGTACCTTGGCTGGTACTTGGTTGGGCCGAGGTGTATATGTCAGTGACCATTGTCACTGCTTCTGGTAGGAGGGTTGATTCCACCAGGTCCTCCAGTGGTGTGGCAGGTGGCTCAGTTGGTGGTCCACCTCCTGTGCTCCTGGCCTCTGCAAGTCGCCTTGCCACCCTCTCCTTTGCCCGGGACCGCAGGTCATACCAGCGCTTCTTGATTTCATCTATGGAGCGCTGGGCCACTCCAATGGCGCAAATCTTGGTTTGGATATCCAGCCAGAGTCTCCTCTTCTCACTCTCTGGCACCTGGAGGGATGATTTGCCAAACAGGTGGTCATGGCTCCTCACCACCTCCTCTGTTAGGATCTCCAGCTCCTGCTCACTAAACTTGAGCTTGCGCTTCCTCTCCTGCTTCTCAGATCCTGGACCCTGGGGCTCCATTGTGGCTCAGATGATGCTGCTCCTTCACAGTGCTCCTCACAGTGGCTGGGCTGCTCTCACTCTGGATGCTGGCTTGGGTGTGGCTCTTGTACCTGCCTGGGATGACTCAGAGTCAGGACCTACCTGCCCGAGTATTCACATAAATTACACAGTCTTGCACTATAGAAGGCAGCAATGTTTTTTGAGAGATGAGCCCAGAAAGAGGAACCTTCAGTTTTTGCTCTGCTCTGGGTCACTGTGAGCGAGAAGCTGGCACTCAGCTGACAGTAATAATCTGCAGCGTCCCCGGCCTCGGCCCTGCTGATGCTGAGAGTGAAGTCAGTGCCGGACCCACTGCCGCTGAAGCGGTCCTAGACCCCGGGCTGGCGGCTGCTAGCATAAGAAATTAGGAGCTTGGGGGCTTCTCCGCGCTTCTGCTGGTACCAGTGTAAATAACCGCTGATGGATGAGCTGGCCTGACATCTGATTGTGATGGTGTCTCCCAGGGACACAGCGAGGACTTCTGGAGTCTGTGTCAGCACAATCTGCCCTCTGGACTCTGAACACAGAAAGATAATTATTTGCACGATTAATCAGCCAACAACATTTACAGAGTCCGAATCCTTTACAAATACATATTCTGCCCATCACAGACATGTTCTGTATTTTGATATTAGATAGCTTGCTGTGATCAATAAACCACAGCCCACAGCACAGTACTTACCATTAATCCAGAGATGCAACAACACGGAGAACTGAGATGTTACTGTCACCTTTATTGTTCCTGATCAGTGAAAGACTTGTTTCTGAAGCCTTCAGTGCAGACAACACCCTTATAACCAGGCAGGACATCATGGAGGGGCCTAGGGAGAGATATGCAAAATACCCACACTCTGGAATGTAAATGTGGCCACGGGTGTGAAGCAGGAGCAGCTCAGCACTTCTTACTATTCACTTGTTATTGATTTCAAGGTTTTAGCATTGAAGTTCTAGCTTGTATATAGTTTTTCAATTTTTTGATTAAACCTGTTTCATTTTTCCAGAGATAGATAATTTTATACAATACACTCCTCACATGTGAATATTGTATTTAATATGCATTTTGCATAAGAACTAAATATTCAGAACTGTGTGCTGTACCCTAATGCAACACACGGAAACAGCAAGAACTTGTCTTGATTCAGCAAGCAGGCAGCATCTGCATGACCAACAGTGCATCCCTACTAGATATCCAGCAGACGTCGTTATTCTGTGTTACCCTGAGCACCTCTGTGTATGAATATCGCACGTGTTTCTTTAATACTAAATACTTTAATACTAATATCTCCTTTTGTGTGAGTTGATTCGTTTATAATCCAGTGGCTCTCAAACCATGTTCCATTAAAGTTTAAAAATATATATTGCTCAGTGGGATCAATCCATGTCTTTGGCCTACTAGAGTCCTGAGGTTCACTTACTTGAGTCCTACCAAGGATGTTGAAGAATATTTTGTATGACTTTCCTTTCAGGGATTCCTAATTAGGTTCACGAATTATAGATACCAATATGTTCACTTTCAATACAAACATTTAATTCATGCCCTCATGTTACAATTATTTATTTTCAGTAGACAATAACATTCATTAGGAAAAAGAGTCCGATCGGACCCCCTGCCCTTTAAGCGCTCAAATAATTGGCCTTTCTGCAACTTTTCCGTACTCAGTATCCCCAAAGGCTACACATCTTGTGACATTTTTATAGCACTCTTCAATTTCAAAAGTCAAATCACTTGTGAAGAGGAGAAGACATGGGAAACAATCACTTATTACCCTAGTCGGCATTCTAGCCTGTACAGTGTAGTGTGTTGGTGTCTTTTGGCTAGGTTTGTGCTAAACAAGTATCACATATATTCAAGCATAAATGACTACATGCATATATCACTTTTGTCAGTCTGTCTGTCAAAATACACTGGGAGGCGAGATGTAGCCTGAGTATGTTCTAAGGTGGAAGCTTTAGGTCCAGGGTGTAGGAAGTGAGAAAGGATGGTCTGTTCCCCTCTCACTGTTGTCTTCTCCCTCTAGTACTTCCCTGCAGAGACATACCTTGTAAATGACAGTGGAGTGGGAAGGTGAAAATGACAAGGAAATGCCAATATGCTGTCAACATGGGAGGAATGGTGCAAAATGGGACAGAATGTGATGAAAGGCGTCAGTGCTCTTTCACTATTAATGGGGTCCTGCATGATACACAGGACCAACTAATGAGGTTTATGTATGTATCGTTGTCTGTGGTATTTCTACTGTGTGAACCTAGCCAACTGTTTTTGTAATTTTGTGAACTGTTAATGCTTTATGTTCTTTAAAGACGTGCATCTTCAGCAATTTCATGAATTGGAGCAGCGTTGGGACGGTCCAGGTGGATACAGGGATATTGAACTAGACATTGGGTGCATAGATGGAAAAGGCCTGCTGCCTTGTTCTTTTTCTCTTTTCTAAACGTTTTAGTCAGCAGCCTGAGGGTGTCCTGGCTGTGACTGTGCCAAGTACCACCAGAGATGGTGAGCTTGTCTGCAAGATATGTGTGGGTGCTGGTCTAAATAGCTTTGTAAATAATGCAGCTAATTTTTAAGATAGTGCAGACCAGCAAAGAGAGACAATAGAGTTCCATCATATTTGGGGAAATGTGATTATATTTCTTCAGGCCCTGGATGACATGTGTTGTGGCATGTAAAATCCCCTTCGGGTTTCCATTATGGAGTCTGGGAGGCCAGTGAGAAGGGTTTTACTACCATATAGATACAAGAATGCAAGGGCTTAAACAGCATTTGCTTTCTGGAAGGAACAGTTTCGCCTTCTTTAGAAGTGAGAGTAATGGTGCCAGACTATCATTATTTTTTGGCAATGTGTTCCTTCTGGGCAAGGCTTGTATTCATTATCAACCCAAGTAATTTGACCTTATGTGAAAGTTGAGGTTTAAAGCTGTCAGAGTTCATGTAATTGAGTGAGGTTTGTACTGTTTTTGTTTGCTGTTCGTGGCAGACAGGAACTGTGTCTTGGGTGTGTTGAGCTTCAGGTAGACACTAGACATCCAAGTCTGAATTGCTTGCAGGCATTTCTTGGTATGTTGGGACCTAGATTTACTAAGGACTTGCACTGTCCTTGATTGATACAAGTCATTGCAAGTCCTTAGCTGGGATTTACTAAGCCAAATAAGGAGTGAGTTTTGCAACCTTGAACAGCTGTCTAAAGAAAAGGTAATGCAAACCAGGACTGTCTTGCATTAACTACCGTTGGGGAGGCATTCCATGGGGTGAGCATGGCCACTGCTGTGCATCTACCCATGTATTCTGATGCAGTCTTGTATTTAGAAATGTCAGTAAACCTGGAAGTGTGTCCCCCCCAACCAGGCATAACAAGGCAAAATGTTTATTTCTGCTTGTTACATCCTCTTTCTATGCATGATGCATACCACATCCCACATAGAAAGAGAAAAATGCCTCTAAGCTTTGTTTATGTTCAGAACGTTATCACTGGACATGAGATAAAAAGAACAACAACAAGACAAGCGAGGATTAATCTCTTGTTCCTTTTGGGTGAGCCTTGAGAAATCAGCAGATGTTGCAAAACACATTTTGGCTGTTCTATGTAAAGAAGATCTTAAATGAGTTGTAAAATGGCTTAATTGGTTTATTAACTTTATGGAATAAATATACAGGGTGATAATTGTCATTTTCTTCTTTGTAGCAAATAAACCTCATTAAACCCCAGCGCTGGCCTTTCTCTCTAACCCCCTTTTATGGACCTCACCTGCAGCACCAGGGTCCCCACTGAGATATACTCGGGTCGAGTGAGCAAAGCTCCAACCCGTACGGCTCCCGGTGAGGCGCGTGCATGGCTGCCTGTGCTTCTGAAACTACAGGCTGGGTCAACAAATCAGCTGCTGGAAAATCGTCAGAACCTACAATGATCAAAAGAGAAAAGAAAAAAATGCTCCTCTCTCCTCGTCTTGAGGACTGCTGTAACTGGGCGGCGAGCGGCGTTCAAGAGGCCCTTTCGCCGCCCGCTCCCGCCTTTTAACAGGGGGGAGCACAGTGTGCGTCATTAGAACGCACGCACCTGATCACTCAAGTGCTTCCGGTCCGCACGGGCAGCGCCACCAATCAGGTACTGCAGTGTGAGGGAGGCTCCACCCTTCCCCCCACTGCTCGAACTCGTGGCTCGGCGAGCCGAGCATTATTGGGGCCCTCCCGATAGGTGAGGGCCCCTTCCATTTTCTTATTTGTAACAAAATTTCTCTTTTGTTGTAAAGTACCATTTTTTTCTTTATTCTTTATTCTAACTGAATTTCTGGCTAGAGATGAATTTGTGAATCTATTTGGACACAGTCAATTATTATGGGTACACAAAAGCAATTGCACTTTTTTTCCAAAGGTGCCTTCTACAGCTGAGTGCTGTACAGGGTCCAAGTCAACACGCGATAGGAGAGGTAGCTAGGGTGTGGGAGCAGAAATGCACTGTTACTGCCTTTTGATGTGGTGTTCTTTAAAGAGGTGTGACTTCAATTTGTCCCTAAACTGGAGCAGCATTGGGATGTTCTCAATGGGTATGGGGATGTTGTTACAAATCCTGGGTGCATAAATGGAAAAGGCCAACTGCCTATTTTTTCTTTTTTAACTTCTTAGTCTCCAGTCTTGTGGTGCCCTCGCTGTGGGCATGCTGTGAGAGGGAACACATAATTGAGTTTACCTGCAGTAGTGAATGTCCCTTGAAGAGTAATACTTCTATGGTCGAGAATGGGTATGTTCCAGGTTTTGACAATGAAGCAAGTTCAGAATTTTTGGGTGTGTAGAAGGTGTCATCATAGGTCTTCATCTGCTTTATTCTAAATGGGTCATCACTGAATTATTACAATTTGCATTCTTGAAGACCCTGAGTACAGTTGTTGGGCCTGCTCAGCGCTTCATAGCCAAGTAGAAAATAGATTCCTTGCACTCATTGGTAAGTAATCTCTGAATCCAAGAATTACACTGTAAGAAACTGGGTTACTGGTTGAGGGGGTGAAACCCTACTGAAGCAGCAACCATAATGGTCATCAGGGTGAGGCACAAACAAACCCCAAATTAACCTGTGCTCAACCTTCTGGTGCCTTGTCTCAGAGAAGTCAGGCTTAATTCAAAGGTGATATGTAAAATATTTGTACAGCATTTCAAACAGCAATACAGTGAACATTCCAGACAAAAAGCACCCCACACCAGATTAGGAAAGTAGAGTGGAATTTAATAAATCAAACAAGACCAAAACAACAAAAACCCAATCAATAGAACCAGAGATATGCAATTATTAATCTGTTACTGAAAATAGAGGCAGAAAGCACAGAGAGGCATCTGTGGATATCTGTTTGCATCGGAATGGGACAAAGTCACAAATTCAGTCTGACTGCAATAGAATGGGGCTTGCGATGTGATATCTGGCATCGAGGCAGCATCACACAGTCATGGCAATGTGTTTGTTCCAAGGTGCTGGGAGGCTGTTATGTAGTGTCTGGTATTGTCATTGAGGCTGCTGTTGACATGGGATGTTAGAACCTGCATCGCTGATACGTCATTCAGCAGCAGTTCCAATGAGGCTAAGAGTGTGATGTGGTGTTCTTGCAATGGGAAAATCTGCGAGCAGAGGCGATGTGTCACTTTTGCTTGACGTTGTGTCGCTCAGCAGAGGAGATGCTTCACTTCTGTTTGATCAACAGATGGGCTGGCAGAGCACCTTCAGGCCCACTTCCAAGTGTCCAGGAGTGGGGTAGCCCCACTTCGGAGGGTAGGTTTCACAGAGTCCAGGTGCTGGGTTCAAGGTTGTTGGAGCCTTCAGTTCCTGAAACCCTAGTCAGGAGGTCAGCCAACTAGCCCTTGCAGTCTCTCTGATGGGCATGGGTTAAACAGGCAGGCAGGAGGGCAGCAAGTCAACACAGCAGGGTAGTAGCCCTTTAGAACAGCAGTCCAGTATTGTGGCAGCCCTTCAACAGTACAGCAGGCCTTCTTCCTGGCACAGTATTCACATGTCCAGAAGTGTACTGAAGAGTTTGTGTCTGGGTCCAGTATTTAAATCTGGCTTTCCTTTTAAGTGGTAGAAGCATTTAGAGGTTATCTTTTTAAATCTATATCCATCCTCCCTGAATCAATAGAGGAATGTGGCCTGCAGAAGTCTGGATATCTCAATCTATATTTCAACAATGTCTGCAACAAAAGCATAAAAATCCTTATTCAGGACATGGCAGCAAACCAAGGGCCAGATGTAGCAAGCAAAAGCCCCTACGCGATGCAGAAACGCATTTTGCGAGTCGGAACCGACTCGCAAAATGCGTTTCTGACTCGCAAATAGGAAGGGGTGTTCCCTTCCTATTTGCGACTCGAAGTGGATGGTAACTCATTCGCAAACGGGAAGGGGTCCCCATGGGACCCCTTCCCCTTTGTGAATGATCACAATGGACCACTGCCTGCTCTGAAAAAAAACGAAACAAAAGGTTTCGTTTTTTTTTTCTAAGTGCAGCTCGTTTTCCTTTAAGGAAAATGGGCTGCAGATAGAAAAAAAAACTGCTTTATTGCAAAAGCAGTCACGGACATGGAGGTCTGCTGTCTCCAGCTGGCCACCATCCCCTTGAGTGCCCAGACTCGCAATGGGGTCGCAAACTGCGACCCACCTCATTAATATTAATAAGGTGGGTCTTTCCGACCCCATTGTGAGTCGCAGAAGATGTCTGAGACACCTTTCTGCATAGCAAATTGCGAGTTGCAAATTGCGAGTCGCTCGGACTCGCAAATTGCAACTCGCAAATTGCAACTCGCAATTTGCAACGTACCTACATCTGGCCCCAAATGACTCAACTCAAAAAGTAACACATCCATAAGCTGGGGCACCTATTGGATCCCATCTTTTCTAACACCAATGAGCTCTCAACAGGCACTTCTATCCCTATATGTTGGTCAGACTAGCACTTAGTGCCCTTTTTCATGTGTACACTCCGGCACAAAGATAAACGGCCCACCCCTGAAAAGCCAAGGCATTGCTGGCCAGAACTAGACACTGCAAGCTGGGAAAGCTTCCTAGCCAAATCCACCCCAAAGATGGTAGGGGAAATCAACAAGAGATGTGACAAGTTTGAAAAATGGCTCACAGGCTTTCTGGATGCCTTAGTCCACTTGAAGCCCTAGGGTCCATGTTGCACAGCCAGATGAGCTCCATGGCTCTCAGCAACTCTTATGAAATTAAAAAACGAAACAATAAAAAAAAAAAAAGAAAATGGAGAAAACGTATAATGGGCCTAGCAAAGGCATCATTCAAAAATGCACTAAAAAAGTACTAATTTTGCTATATGAGATGCTAGAGTGTCGCACGTCAGCTGCAAAATAGAAAATGCCCCAAACTCCTCAGAGGAGCTATTCAAATTGGTAATTAGCCTTATTAAGCCAGCTAAGAGTCAAAGCACGCCTACATCCTCTGTAGAGTGGTGTAATATGCTTGTAAACCTTTTTTTAGGAAAGGTTGACAACATTCTGCTAGTCCTTCCCAAAGACATCTTCCAAAGATCAATCCAGGTCCCTGCAGTGCTGGCAAAAGTCACACAATCGGCCTTTCCTCAAATGAGCAGAGAAGCAACTGAGGAAATGCTCAGGACAATCAAATCAGGGTCACCGGACAACCAACCCCCCCCTGATATATTATCGAGAGAAGGAAAAACCAACCTATTCAGCCACTCACTTCACAGTCCCCCCTTGGCATGGAAACATGCAATGGTTAAACCCCTCTTAAAAAAAGCCTACAGCAGACCCCCACGGGTAGAGAATTATTAACCCATTTCACCAATTCTGGGGGAGAGTAAGACCCTAGAAAAGTATGTTGACAATCATCTGTCCACCTTTCTGGAGACCCACTCAGTCCCAAACCCAGCTCAAACAGGGTTAAGGCCTGGCAGCAGCACTGAAACCACTCTATTAGCTGCAACCAAAGAACTTAGAGTGATTCTGGACCAAGGAGGATCAACTGCAATGATTCTGCGGGAGTTCAGTGTGGCCTTCAACACTGTATCTCACCTTGTCCTCATTCAAAGGCTAGCAGAGGCAGGAGTAGTTGGAAGCACTCTCAAATGGCTCACAACTTTCCCAGAGCATAGAAGCTTTCAGGTTCAGGAAAACTAAGCACTCTCCACAACATAAGCATTGAAGTGTGGAGTACCACAGGGATCTTATTTAAGTCCCACAAACTTTAATAACTATGTACCCCCACTGGAAGAAATTGTACAGGCTCATGGGATTGTCCTTGTCTCCTATACAGATGAAACATAACTTGTCATATCACTCACTGCAGACACCAACAAAACCAAAAATTAGTTAAACACATATCTTATACAAGTACCAAACTGGATGTCTAACAGTTGTTTGAAACAAAATGGGAATAAAACAGACCCCTCCTGCTGGTTGGAACTCAAATGGCCTGATTGTTTTGGTCCACTTTCCACACCCTTCCCTTCAGTCAAGAACCTCGGATTCTGGATAGACAATAGACTATCCATGGAAGTTCAGGCCAGGAACCTGGCCTTTTGCTGCTTTGGACTTCTCCACACATCAGGAAAACTCCAGAGTTACTTCCGGCTGCACTTCGGAGAGTGGTAGTACAGGGACTCGCATCTGGATTACGGGAACTCTCTTTATCTAAGCAGTCCCAACTATGTGATAAATCAACTGCAGGTAATCTAGAACACCACAACACATACTCTTTACAAAATCCACAAGTGTACGTCAGCAGCACCTGCATTGGCAGCCCTGAAATGGCTGCCAATCCAGAAGAGAATACAGTTCAAATTCCTCTGTTTAGTCCATCGTGCTGCAAACCAAAAAAGGCACCCAGCTTATTCAACACCTGATAACCCCCTATATGCCAAGAAGATCTTTACTCTCTGACGGATCATAAATTACTACTGGTCCCAAGGATCAAGGGACATAGATGGTGGAAGCTCCTTTGAATATCTAGTGCCGAAATTGTGGAATGATCTCCCTGCACAGATAACGATGGACAGATCAGAAATCAGCTTTAGAAAACAGCTGAAAACATATCTATTCTAATCACTGGTCAGGCACGCAGCACCGATAGAGGAGGTTATTACCAGCACTGGGATGCCTGTTGGCTAGGCTCTAGACTAACTACAGGGGGCATGCAGCCCTTTATTTGTAGACAGGACACAGTGTATTCAAGTGTTAGTAGGGCTGTTCCCAGATCTACCCTCCCATCCTACCAGTGATGGCCCATCCAGGCAACCCTAAGCTCTCTATCGTGTGACAGTATAGGAGGAATACAGAAAGCCCAATTGTCAGCTACAGCCATCATGTGACACTAAGACAGCCTGCAGGTGCTAAATAGCTAAGGCAGGGAAATGCCAACTTTCTAAATGTGGCCTTTCCAAAATTGTAATTTGAAATCCAACTTCACCATGAGAGAAGGTTTTTGTGTTACAATTCCAAAGCCACCAAACATGAACTGGTTACCTGCTCCCATTTGGGAAGTCTCACTTATTAAATGTAGTAAGGTAACTCCAATGTTATCCTATGGAAGAGGTAGGCCCTGCAGTAGTGAAAGATGAATTTAAGAGTTTTTCACTACCAGGACATGTAAAACTTAAAATCACATGTCTAACATTTTAAATACATTGCACTCTGGCCTCTGGGCTATCTAGAACCTACCCTGCGTGGTGACATATGTATTAAAAAGGAAAGTTTAGGGTCTGACAAAACGTTTTTTTTCATGAAGTTGAAATAGCAGTTTAAAACTGTGCACACATGCTCTAATGGCAGACCTGAGACATGTTTGAAGTGGCTACTTAAGTGAGTGACACAACCAGTGCTGCATAGCATTTAATTTACATGCCCTGGGTACACACAGAATCACTTTTATATGTTACTGTATGTTATGTGGATTTGTAGAGTGTGGCTAATCACCTGTGAGTGTATCCAGACGCTGAGTGGGACAGACCTGAGTAGGAAGAGAAGGAGATTATACCTGTTTCACCTGGAAGCACCATGTAGGTTCCTTTGGAAGTCCATGAGGGAGGGGGAGGTTCTGAAGTGTTGCGGAAGGTCATTCTAGGTTTTAGCATGTGGAGCGTTCTCTGCTTCTGGCCTTCTTGATGCCAGGGAGTTGTAGTCTTCCCTGGGATGAGATTGAATATGTCTGGTGGGTTGGTAGAAGTTGAGCCTTTGGTTGAGGTACGCTGGAACGGTGTACTGGAGTGCTTCATGGGTGTGGGTGAGTATCCTGAACTTACATCTTTCCTTGACTGGGAGCCAGTGGAAATTTCTGAGGTGTGGAGAGATATCGTTATTTCGTGGGATGTTAAGGATGAGTCTGGCAGTGGCGTTTTAGGTGGTTTGGAGTTAGCATAGAACATGGACTGGTATTTCTATGCACAGGGCGTTTCCGTAGTCAAGTCTACTTGAAATAAGAACCTGTGAGACTGTTTGTCTGGTGTTAAGTAGAACCCACTTGAAAATCTTGTGTGACATTTGCAAGATGTGGAAGTGTAATGAGGCAATGGCATTGATTTGTCTGCTTATGGAGAAGTTGGTGTCCAGGATGAACCTGAGGATCTTGGCATGGTCTGTAGAAGTGGGTGGGATGCCAAGTTCAGATGGCCACCAAGAGGCGTCCCAAAGGTTATCACCAAAGATAAGGACTTTGGTTGTGTCTGTGTTGAGCTGTAGGCAGTTGTTTTTCATCCAAGCTGGGATGTTGCTCATGTAGTTGGTGAGGTTTGCTTTGGCGGTGCTAGTTGAACCAGTAAAGGAGAGGATGAGCATAGGCTATGACAATATCTGCGAGGGGTGTCATGTAGAAGTTGAAGAGTGCTGGGCTGAGCAACGATCCTTGAGGGACTCCAAAGATAAGTTTCTTTGGTTCTGAGATGTAGGGAGCCTAACTCGTTGCGTTCTGTCCGTGAGGAAGGAGAATATCAAACTGACTCATAAGGACTTCTAATAAACTTATTATGCCAATTGGGTAAAAGACAATTTTGCCATGTTTTAAGGGGTGAGAACAAGCAGTTTAGCAGTGGTTAGCAGTGGTAAAGTGTTCAGAGGCCTAAAGCCAACAAAAACGAATATAGCAAAAATAGGATGACTGAAGGAATAAAGTTTGGGGATGATCCTGCAGAAAGGGCCAAGTCCTTTCATTTATTTACGGAAGTGTGTGTGCTACATATGCTGCATCTTTTCTGTGTTTGTGAGGTTGTTTGCATTGAATTTGTACATGGTCATCAAAGTAGTGGTAGGAAGTCATTAGTTTAAGGGGTAACCTGCTATATAATGAGTTAGTAAGGTGGTGGCAAAAGGCACAGGAACCTTTTGTTGTCACTGCCCCACAATGTATACTTGCTACAACTCTTGGGCATTAGAAAGACCCAGGATAAGTTGGAAGTTGGACTTTATGATCTACCAGCCATGGATGGGAGGAAAGTCCTAGTCCCCCCAGAAAAATGTGGTGGGCGGTGAGACTGACCTCAAGAAGCTGCTGGTGCAAAACATTGGCCAAGTGAAGGAAAAGCTATAGGCTAGCCAGGAGCTGATGAATGAATGGTATGACCAGAAAGCAATGCTGGCGGGTTTCAGGCAGCCAGGAGGTGTTGGTGGTGAAGCCTATTTGTCTCAGACCTGCAGATTATTAGTTGTATGACCATTCAAGATAGTGCAGAAAGTGACTAATGTGAACTAATTGGTGGCCACAAGGGAACCAAGGCAAGGGTGCTACAAGAATCGGTTGAAGACTTACATCCAGAGAGACTACACAGTGAATATGATGGCTACGGCAGAGAAGTTGAGGAAAACTGTGAGCCTTTTTTCTGACTTCTTTCAAACATAACAGATGGATCTGTGGTCAAGTTGTTCTAGTGTTGACATCTAAGCATTAGAGAGAATATAGGGAGATACTGGAACAATTGCCCCAGCATGTTTCCCACTGACCTCAGAGTTGACACCTGTCTGTGTTTATGAGATTTACACAAGAAATAGTCTGCCTGTAAAAAGCAACACTTTTTTTTAATATATCTTTTATTGCTTTTATAAAAGTGGTAACATGAATCATATACATTTCTGAGATAATCCCCAACTACACAACCCCTCCCTCCCCCCATCGTGCACTTAGTACATCAAATAAAGACCTTATTACAACAGATCTCTGGAGTCATGTGGTGAAACACTGTTCCAAGGTATTTTATGTAGTAGTTGTAGTTATCCGTTTGGGATCCGAGTCCGATGTAGAATTGTCATCCTCCGTGGGGGGGCATCTATGGTCTTTAGGTTTCCCAGCATCGAGTCCCATTGTGTGGCATTGTCTCTGGGTCTTAGGCCCCGTAATGCTTCTTTCAGTAACACTGAGCCCTCAGTTTCAGCCCATTTTTCGAATGCACCCTACCACCTATTTACCCGCGGTCCACCGGGTCTTTCCAATGTGAGGTTATCTCTCTCTTTGCCAGAATCAATTCCAAGTCAGTGAATTTGTTTGAAATTTTATGCGCCAAAGGGCGGGGGAAGTCCCCTAAAATAGCTACTATTGGGGTTGGCGAGAGTGGTCTTCCAGTGCAGGTGGCTATTTTCCTGAATACTTCTATCCAGTACGAATTGATTTGTGGGCAGTTCCATAGAATGTGCATTAGGTGTGCTGCTAGTTCAGCGCATCGGGGGCAACAGGAGTTATTCGTGTTATATATTTTGGTTATCATTTGGGGGGTTAAATAGGCTCTATGATAAAAAAAAAGTTATCAGTCTAAATCTTGCGTTCCTGGATACTGCATATACGTGGGAAGTAATTCTAGCCCATTGGGTGTCTTCTAGTATGGTATCAAGATTTATCTGCCATTTGGACTTGAGTTTGTTTAGTGGAGGGCAAGTGCTGTTCTGTTTAGATTTGTTTACCCCTGAAATTACCCCCTTCTGGTCCCCTATTGAGCAGAGGAGGTTACAGCCTTCATGGATAGGGGGTTCGCAAGGTCCTGTGTCCCATAGGTTTTGAATAGTTCTAATGAGGCCGCTGTGGGTAAGGAACAATCTGGGCGGGAGAGCGAATCGAACTTGTAGCTCTACGTAAGAGCAAAATTTTCCGTTGTAAAATAAGTCTCCCAGTTTTGTGATAGTGGAGAAGTGTGGCTCAATGGTTAGAGCGGCAGACCCTGAAGCAGAGATCTGGCTCAAGACCAGGGTTCAAGTCCCGCTTCGGCAGGTCTTGGGCTCAATTCCCCTTGACCAGATAATTCTCGCCTCGGTGCCTACTCTAATTCATGGGTCCCACTCTGCAACTCTGGGCAATAGCTTGCTTAATCTCCACAACGGCCCCAACAGCGCTTGGATGCCTGGCTTCACCCTGGGGGTGCTCAGGAGTGGGCACCTCACAGGGAAAAGCCAGGAGGGGTTCCATAGCGGTATGAGTACAGTGCCTTGAGACCCTAACGGGTGAGTAGTGCGCTATACAAGTGCTAATTTACATTTACATATTATATGCAACTAAATTTGCTGATGTGTCTGGAGATGTAACTTCTTGGGAGGCAATTCAAGGACATCAGAGGGATTTCAGTTGCACAGGGGGTCTTTGTGTGGGAGCGTCTTAAGTATTGATCCCAGCAGTGTCTCAATGCTTCCCACTCCAACGGGAGCGTCTGTTTTGGTTTTCTGGGGTTCAATACAATATGTAAGATTTTTTCTAGTGGGCAATTTAATGGTATCTGCAATTCTTTTGTGACTGGGGGTTTATTAATTAATTTTGCCAGCCATTGTACTTGTCCCGCCCAATAATAGATTTCTAAGTCTGGGGCGGCTAGGCCTCCCTCCATGGTGGGTCTTTGAAGAGTGTGGAGTGCAATTCTGTACCTGCTTGACCCCCAAACAAAACTTGCAATTACAGACTCTATGTTTTTAAATACAGACTTCGGGATTATGAGTGGAAGTGTGGAGAAGTAATATAAAAGTCTGGGTAATACTATCATTTTAAGTAGGGCAATTCTCCCAAAGATCGTAAGGGGCAGGGTGCTCCAGAAGTACATGTTAGCTTTAATTCCCCTAATTGCACCGTGTATATTCCCCTCCAGTAAGTCTTCTACTTTGTGGTAAATGTTGACTCCCACATATTTGAATGTATTCAGGGACCAGCGTAGACCTTTAGTGTCAGAGGGTCTCGTAGTGCCTTTGATCAGTGGGAAAATTGATGATTTTCTCCAATTGATCCGAAGTCCCGAGGTTGTCCTGAAGTTCTCTAACATATCTATTGCCCCCGGTAGGTCTGCCACTAGGTTCTTGAGAAATAGCAGCATGTCGTCTGCGTAGAGGGCGATGTAGTGTGTCCAGTTATTAATTGGGATACCCTTGAAACACTTTTTTGATCTTGCTGTTTGAGCAAGAGGTTATACAGCTATAGCGAATAAAAGGGGGGAAAGTGGGCAGCCTTGTCTGGTCCCTCTTCCCACTGAAAAAGGATCAGAGATTGTGCTGCCTGTGCGCACTCTTGCTGTGGGATTAGTGTATAATAGTTTTGTCCAGCGAGTGAAACCTTCTCCTAGTCCAAGTTTTAACATGACTTGCTCAAGGTAGTCCCAACTTAAGCTATCAAAGGCTTTTTCTATGTCTATTGAGATTATTGCTGCATGAGGTATGGTAGGGGGCACGGAGTGAAGTACTGAGATCAAGCTTCTAATATTTTGTGCTGTGCTGTGCTGCACTGTGGGATGAATCCCGACTGGTCTTGGTGGATCAATGAGGTAATGAAAGGTAGGAGTCTATTGGCTAAGATCCGGCTTAATATTTTGTAATCTAGGTTCAACATAGATAGTGGGCGGTAGGAACGGACATCTGCAGGTGGTTTCTCTGGTTTTAGTAGGGGGATCATTATGGCCTCGTTAGTTGATTGGGGTAATCTGTTATTATGCCACGCTTCTGTGTATAGTGTGCAGAGTCTTGGGGCTAGTATGTCCTGATATTGTAGGTAAAACTCTGTAGGGAGTCTGTCTGCTCCCGGGACTTTACCCTTTGCCATGCCCTGTATTGCTGTTATGATTTCTGCAACTGTTATAGGGGCAGCTAAGGACGCGCTTTCTTCGACTCCCTGTTTAGGGAGAGCAAGTGCTTCCAACTCCATAATCTGGGTGTTACTAATTGTGTCGGTAGGGGATGCATATAGGGTATAGTAGTACTTGTAGAATCAGGTATTTATTTCCCTTTGGCCAAGTACTCTGTCACCTAGCGCATTTCTCAATTTCGACTATGATTGTTTGTTGTTTCGAGGGTTTGGCTAGCCACGCCAGAAGGGTGCCTGCTTTGTCTCCTTCGGCGTGTTGTCTGCTTAAGTACTGTTTATAGTCAAAGCGAGAGAGCCTAATGTTCTCTTCGCTTATTTTTGTTTTGGTTTCATTCAAAAGGGGGGTCAGCTCAGGGTGAGTGGGGTGCTTACGCTTGATGTCTCTTAGGGAGTCTTCGAGTTTTTTTTAGATCGGATTCAATGGATCTACGAACTCCCACGCTCTCCCCAATACAGTTACTATTTTAAAGGTTTACCACTCTATTGACCTAGAAGATGCTGTTCCTGTGTTCTGTTTGAAATAGTCCTCAATACTGTTGTGTAGGAATTTTTTGAAAGCCTCATCACCTAATGCCTCTGTCCCAAGTCGCCAAGTAGGAATTAGTGGACTCTCTCTATTCCACGCCAGTGAAACTAATAGGGGATTATGATCTGATATGGCGCGGCCCAAATATTCGGCTGATACCACAGTGGTTTGTAGTTCCAGGGATACTAGTACTGTGTCTAGCCTTACGTGTAGGTCATGTACTGTCGAGTAGAAAGAATATTCTCTATTGTGCGGGTTAAGTTGTCTCCAACAGTCTCCTAATTGTCAGTGTTGTTGCCATTCTGTAAATGCTTTGGCAGTTTTTAGAGTTTGTGATTGCGAAAGGGGTTGGTGCAATCTATCTATATTAATGTCAGCTATACAATTAAAGTCCCCACCTATCACTTTCGTGCTCGCGAGGATCTGACCTAATTTCCGAGATAATTTGTCAAAGAATTTTCTTTGATCCTGATTCGGGGGATATAGGCCCCCTATAGTTATTTCCCTTCCATCTAGTCTTCCAGTGATCACAACATATCTCCCATCTTTATCTATGATTATGTACATAGCCTGAAATGGGACGCCGGGGCGCACACAAATCAGAACTCCCCTTGCAAACGCTGAGTAATTATTTTCAGAATATTTGGCCTCTCCATCTTTTCTTAAGTGCCAAAACCTCCTGCTCGAGTAGATGTGTTTCTTGTAATATAGCTATGTGTGCCCCCCTGCGTTTGAGGTAGTTATATACTTTATACCGCTTGGACATATTATTTAACTCCCCTGAAGTTCCAGGTTATCAATTTATGTTTTGAGGTCATGGCCTGTGATGTACTGGTTGTTGACTGCTGGGCAGGGAGGACTTTTGGAGCATTCTGCTGCTACATTTACCTGTCGGGGGTCTAGATCGAGAATTGTGTATCGCTCTTAGACCCAGTGCACGATGTCCCCCTAAAACTAATTGAATGAACATATTTCCCAACTCCCACTCCCCAGGACCGGTAACTAAAACTCTTCCTGTCCAAACCGTTAACATTCCTATTGTAATGTCCTATAGGTGGGTGGCGTGTTAGGGGACGAGAGCACGTGCCCCGAACTGCTCTCAGGGCCCGGCCGCATCGTGACCAATTCTCTGTAGGATCCACTTTTTTTTCGCAATTTTTATCGATTGATTGGGAAAAAGCTGCGCTGGATATATAGTCAAAGTTAATTAAGTTTGCATAGGTACTCACGGACAGATCAGTCTGCACACAATGGCATCAAATAATTTCTTCCGAGGTTCCTGGTGTTATTTTGGGCAAGCTAGTAGTAGTGTCCCGCGTGGATATCGAAGAGCCCCTGCAACTAGAATCAAGGTCTGAGAGTCTGCCAGAGGTCCGAGGTCGATGGTAGATCCCCCCGCTCAGAGCAGCGGCTGCATCCACGTCATCTCGCAACTCCTGAAGGCATTGGTGTTTTGGGGGGGCCGCCTCTGTGACCAGCCCGGAAGATCAGCTGCGTTTCCTACCCGGCTTGCGGGGTGTTCGGGGGGGGTTAAGTTCAGGGATTCCAGACACTCCCCTACTAGTTGAGGCAATAAAAAGAAGTGCGTTTTGCAATCATATTCTATTCTGAGCTTGACGGGGAAGAGCATTGCATGTCTTATTCCGTTTTCAAGCAGAGTACGTGTATGTTCGTAGAAAGAGGCCCTTTGTGCCTGGGATTCTTTGGTGAAGTCTGGGAAGATCATGACCCGCTGGTTGTTACACATAGTTTGGCCAAGATGCAGTGATTGTGAAAGTATATAGTCTCTGTCTTTGTAATGCAGCAATTTCGCTATAATTGGGCGTTCGTCTAGCTCCCGGAGGTGGCGCCCTGCTGGGTATTCCGTGAGCTCTCTCTATTGCGAAGTAAGCCGAAAGGCCCTCTGTGGCCACTGTGTTCCTTATCCAATTTTCCAGAAAGGAATCCATGTTGTCTGCTGAGGATTCCGAACCTTCCAGGACCCCGATTATTCTGAGGTTGTTCCTGCGTGCTCTGTTTTCTGCGTCTTCTGCCCTGGTTTGTAAAAGATTTTAATTTGGGCGGTAATATGCGCTATTTCCTTGGATGTTGCTTGTTGTGCTAGGGATACTGTAGTTAGAGATTTTTCGTTCATTCCCACTCTCTCCTTTAGTTTACGATGGTCATCTCGCAGCAATGAGAGGTCCGATGACAAACTGTCAATTTTTTGCTCAAGTACTTCACGGGATTCTTTAATGGCTAGAAGGACCGTGTCCAGTGTTGTTTCTTGATGTGTCAAATTGTTCATGATAGCTGGGTTAGTGGGTTGATTAGGGGGTTTCACAATTGTGGACTCAGTTTGGTTCTGGTCTTTTAGTTTTTTAGGTTTCCCCATGTTTGACACAGTTCTGTGATTGGGTGGGTAAATGGTACTTCCAAAATGCTGGAGGGGATCCGAGTCTATGGTTTCCGCCCGGATCGTCCTTTTTGTACCCCTTGGGCTCCCTCCTCCTCTCCCAGGCACGGATATTGGGGAGGGTAGGACTCCTCTACCTTTCAGCTTTTATATCCCCACATTACCGATGACGTCGGAAGGGGTCTTTCTGTCCCAGGAGAGCGATGGGAGGTCAGAGTTCGAAGTGCGTTCAACGACTTGTTCCACTCAGGGCAGATGAGGTATGGGGGTGCGATTTCACCCTCTGGTCGTGACTCTTCCCAGTTTGTGCGCTTCTAAACAAAGGAGCGCACGTGGTTTAAGGCTCGCAGGTGGCTTGTCCTCGATCCTTTCGGTAATGCAGTCAGACACTGGGCCACCCCGGGGGCATCTACGGTTTTGGTAAGTATCCCTTGCTTGCTGGATCACCCTTACTCTAGCAGAGGATCCATCTGTGTCAGGTGGGCTCTCACGCCGATGAAAGCCGACCGATTGCAGGTGCTGGGGGCACTATTTTTTCCTCTTCTTTTGTTGGCAATGCTTTATGTCCAAAAGAGAGTAAGTTGGGGGCGAAGGCCCCCGCCCCTTGTTCATTCCCCTTGTTTTTGGTCCTGGGGCTGATGGAGGGGCCCCCCAGTCCAAGCCAGGCAGAGGGGGAGTCCTGGGCCAGGGGCGCCGCCAAATTCCTGCCCTGTTAAGGGCCCTTGGAACAAAGATGGTCCGCTCCTCTCTCCCGGTCGCGGCACCCTCCGGATAGGTTATTCCTTCGTCGGGTAGCGCACCCGGCCGGCAGTTCGGCTGGGTCCCCTCGCACCCCACCCAGCACTAACGCGGTGCCCGGGGGCCACCCGGGCCGGCCGGCCCGCAGTCTCCGCTCCCCGGGCAGCCAGGCTCTAACTCTTTTCCTCCCGCCCGTGCGCTCCTCGACTCACCGACTCCCCCCGGCACATCGGGGGTCTGAGTACATCCAATGGACTTCCCGGGTGGCAGAGGTCAGCCCCCGATCGTCGTGGGAGCCCCAGCCTCCCGTTTCTCCATTTCCTCTTCAGTCGGCAATCCAGACAGACGCGGTCGACATTTTGACTTTCCCCGGCCGCCAGAGGAGTTTGCTCGTTACTGCCTTTGCGGGAGCGGAATCTCCTCAGAAACAGTTCTCTCAAGTGCTAGCCGCTCTCCGGTATTGATTTTAATGGTTTGTTGTCAATTCAGGGTGCATTTCAAGGTGTTAGTGGTGGCCGGGCCCCGATCGCAGCACAGGAGCTCTGTGCTAAGCGTGCAGCCTCATTGGCTGCCGGCCAGTCCCCCGTAAAAAGCAACACTTATCGTGTATGTGTCCAAGAAGTCACTAAGGAACAAGTGGCCGAGAATTCGGACTTGGGGGTGATTGAGAGATCTCTTAGTCTTTAGGCCAAAGCTGTGGTGCTTGTTACCCATGAAAGTTATCCACAGATTTGTGTGTATACTCGAGAGCCCTCAGAAAGTCAGAGAAACAGATACACATTCAACTTCCAGAGCTGATGAGTTTGTGGACCAGATCCAAAGGAGTTTGGATCTGACCAGTGGCAACTGGCAGATTGCCTTAGCACATAGTGCCAGGAAAACACATTTTCTACACCAGTGGGGTTATTCCATTTTATGGTAATGTCTTTTGGGTTGAAAAATGTTTCTGTCACTATTCATCACCTGATGAACCATGTCCCCTAAAAATGTTCTATTTTGCCTACCTGAATGACATTGCAGTGTTTAGCAATTCATGGGAGGACAACCTAAAACATATAGAACAGGTTTTGATCAAGCTCTGGGGTGAAACTAATCATCAAAGCAACCAAGTGCCAGGTTTGGCAGTTCACAGTTGTCTAGTTTTGATATGAAGTGGGTAAAGAGATGATATGCTCACTAGGTGCTAAGATTTAGGCAGTGCTTGAGTACCCAGACATATGTGAGAGCCTTTGTAGGACTCACCTACTACTATAAAAACTTTATAGTGAACTAAGGGGCCATAGTGCCTCCTATGACAGCTTTGAACACCCAAGAAACAGCCCAAGAAGGTGATTTGGATTGCGTAATATTAAAAAGTTATTGAAGAACTTAAGAGAGCACTGTGTAATGCACCAGTACCGAAGACCCCTCACTGCAGTCTACCCTTCATTGTACAGTTCGATGCCTCAGACAAGGAAGCTGAAGTGGTGCTGGCCCAACTAGATATCAAGGGTAGACAGCATGTGGTGCTCTTTGCCCAGCTGTTAAAATTGGGTAGACTTTGAAAAGGAATGCTTTGCCATAGTTTTGACTTTGATAAGATGCCACTCATATCTGTTTGGTGTTATGTTTGTGGTTATCAGAATTCTGCACCCAGATCACAATATTATCAGATCAATGTGGCAAACAAATCTGCCAACAGACTGTACTAAAGGGGAGAGGAGGTAGGTTCACTGGATAATGCATCTTCTTCCAGTAAGGTCAGACCTTCACTGTAATACATATTTTTCATTATACCGATTGTATACCAAACCCAAGCACTCATGTGACCTGCCCTGACTGCAATGATTTATGCATGAGCTGTCAAGGGGGGTAGGTACTTGGTGTTCATTTTTCACAGAAAAGCTTCATGACAGAAAAGTTCAAGCACTCCTATTTATTCCCAATTGAATAAGGTTTAATTCCCTCTATGAAAAGAACTTAATATTCTTACATACACTTGCGGACGATGTTTTATCAGCCCAGAAACGGAGGGATTAAAAGTCCTCTACATTCTATGAATGGGTGATGAAAAAAAAAAAAAAAAGATGGGTTCAAAAAAATGTTTGGGCAGATTGTCTAAGTCCTAGCTGTCTGGAATATCTTTGAAGAATCAATAAGTAATTTATAAACTATAAGTCTTTACCGGGTACGTGCAACCACTACGCTGGAAAAATGAAATACTGTTGTAATTGATTTCTTCATTTTTTCAGAATATGTGGAATGTTAAGAATCCTCATAATTGCTCCAAATATAAATAAAAATATGAAAATATACATTATTGTTCAACCACAGAGGTTTGACGTGGCCAAAAGGCAATAATTTATTATGTCTACATAAAATGTCAAGACATTGAAACCTAATATAAAAAACAGTCAATGCATAATATTTAAAATTCCTTTCTTCTGTAAACTACTTATCTAAAACATCATATATGCGTCTTCTGGGTTTCATAGAAAATCAAATGTGTTTTCCACAGCAGCTTTACAATTTGGGTATGCCCAGACATGGGTCCCGTGCTCACTGCACCACAGGATTCAAACTAGCCTGGCTGATGAGGGGTGATGCCTCCAAACAGGTCCCAGGATGCTTGTTTCTGGTCCAGTGAGACCCTGGCTTGGCAGTTTGGGCTGGAGTGCTCCCATGGGGAATAGTGTCAAAACTGATTTGCATATGTCTGGGTCCAAACTGGGGTGGCGTTGTGGGCAAAGAAAATGATGAATTAAACCCAGATCCTTGTGAGTGGGGGCGAATGTTTGCATTGTTCAGCAATATGTCCATCATCTGTTCTATTTGCTTTTGTTACCCTAAGTAGGAAGGATATGCCCACATGTTGGTCCGTGCTCACTGCGCCACTGGATTCAAGCTGGCATGGCTGATGAGGGGTGATACCCTGAAACTGGTCCCAGGATGCTTGTTCCGGTCCAGGAAGGACCTGGACTGCCAGTTCGGCAGGACTGTTCCCATGGGGAACAGGGTTAGCACTGATTTGCATATGGCTGGGTCCAAACTGGAGTGGTGTGCTGGGCAAAAATCAATGGATTAAACACAGATCTTTGTGAGTGGGTGTGAATGTTTACATTGTTCAGCATTCCATCCATTGTCTGTTCTTTTTACTTTTGGCATCCTAAGAGTGAAGGGTATGCCCAGATGTGGGTCCCCATGTTCACTGTGCTACTGGATTCAAGCTAGCCTGACTGATGAGGGGTGATACCCCGAAACCGGTCCCAGGATGCTTGTTTCTGGTCCAGGGAGGACCTGACTTGGCAGGTTGGGCTGGACTGTTCCCATGGGGAACAGGGTGAACATTGATTTGCATATGACCGGGTCCAAACTAGGGTGGCGTGGTGGTAAAGAAAAACAATAGGTTAAGCCCAGATCTTTGTGAGTGGGGGTCAATGTTTGCATTGCTCAGCATTCCATCCATCATCTTTTTTTTTTGCTTCTGTTGCCCTAAGGGGGAAGGTTATGTCCAGACGTGGGTCTTGTGTCACTGCAGCACTGGATTCAAGCTCTTGTGTCTGATGAGGGCTGATACCCCGAAACCGGTCCCAGGATGCTTGTTTACGGTCCAGGGAGGACCTGACTTGCCAGTTCGGGCTTGACTGTTCCCATGGGAATCAAGACTGATTTGTACATGGTTCGGTCAAAACTGTGTGGATGTGGAAGGCATAAAAAATGATTAAACCCAGGTCTTTGTGAGTGGGGGTATATGTTTGCAGTGTTCAGCATTCTCTCCATCATCTGTTCTTTTTGGACGTACCTCTTGTGTTAGAACCAGGACTGCTAGGCGGGTCTGCTGATCTATTTGGCACTGGCTCCTGCAATCCACAGCATCTCCTGGGGTGAACTCCTTGTCGGCTTCTCCTAGCTAACAGGTTCTCTGCGCTTCACTGGTTGTGGAGGCTGAGCGTGCTAGGAGAATCATTATGTGCGCTGCAGCACACATAAAGGAATATGTCTCTCAGGATTGGTTTTGTGGAGGAAGGTGCCCCTTCTTTCACAAAACTATCCTGTTTGCAACACACGCACTCTTGCACCATGGTACCTGCAGTGGCGCTAGGCTGCCAAAAGAGTGCAGTGGAAAAAGGCAGGAATGCCCTCTCTGTCTTAATTACGGCTCATTCATGCCCTTTCCCAATTGCGCAGCGCAGCGCAGGAAGATAACTTGCTGCGCTGCACAGAACCACCATCCCATAAATATGCCTCTTGGTCTCCATGCACTTTAATGGCTAGAAGGACCGTGTCCAGTGTTGTTTCTTGATGTGTCAAATTGTTCATGATAGCTGGGTTAGTGGGTTGATTAGGGGGTTTCACAATTGTGGACTCAGTTTGGTTCTGGTCTTTTAGTTTTTTAGGTTTCCCCCATGTTTGACACAGTTCTGTGATTGGGTGGGTGAATGGTACGTCCAAAATGCTGGAGGGGATCCGAGTCTATGGTTTCCGCCCGGATCGTCCTTTTAGTACCCCTTGGGCTCCCTCCTCCTCTCCCAGGCACGGATATTGGGGAGGGTAGGACTCCTCTACCTTTCAGCTTTTATATCCCCACATTACCGATGACGTCGGAAGGGGTCTTTCTGTCCCAGGAGAGCGATGGGAGGTCAGAGTTCGAAGTGCGTTCAACGACTTGTTCCACTCAGGGCAGATGAGGTATGGGGGTGCGATTTCACCCTCTGGTCGTGACTCTTCCCAGTTTGTGCGCTTCTAAACAAAGGAGCGCACGTGGTTTAAGGCTCGCAGGTGGCTTGTCCTCGATCCTTTTGGTAATGCAGTCAGACACTGGGCCACCCCGGGGGCATCTACGGTTTTGGTAAGTATCCCTCGCTTGCTGGATCACCCTTACTCTAGCAGGGGATCCACCTGTGTCGGGTGGGCTCTCACGCCGATGAAAGCCGACCGATTGCAGGTGCTGGGGGCACTATTTTTTCCTCTTCTTTTGTTGGCAATGCTTTATGTCCAAAAGAGAGTAAGTTGGGGGCGAAGGCCCCCGCCCCTTGTTCATTCCCCTTGTTTTTGGTCCTGGGGCTGATGGAGGGGCCCCCCGGTCCAAGCCAGGCAGAGGGGGAGTCCTGGGCCAGGGGCGCCGCCAAATTCCTGCCCTGTTAAGGGCCCTTGGAACAAAGATGGTCCGCTCCTCTCTCCCGGTCGCGGCACCCAACGGATTCCGGTTATTCCTTCGTCGGGTAGCGCACCCGGCCGGCAGTTCGGCTGGGTCCCCTCGCACCCCACCCGGCACTAACATGGTCCCCGGGGGCCACCCGGGCCGGCCGGCCCGCAGTCTCCGCTCCCCGGGCAGCCAGGCTCTAACTCTTTTCCTCCCGCCCGTGCGCTCCTCGACTCACCGACTCCCCCCGGCACATCGGGGGTCTGAGTACATCCAATGGACTCCCCGGGCGGCAGAGGTCAGCCCCCGATCGTCGTGGGAGCCCCAGCCTCCCGTTTCTCCATTTCCTCTTCAGTCGGCAATCCAGACAGACGCGGTCGACATTTTGACTTTCCCCGGCCGCCAGAGGAGTTTGCTCGTTACTGCCTTTGCGGGAGCGGAATCTCCTCAGAAACAGTTCTCTCAAGTGCTAGCCGCTCTCCGGTATTGATTTTAATGGTTTGTTGTCGATTCAGGGTGCATTGCAAGGTGTTAGTGGTGGCCGGGCCCCGATCGCAGCACAGGAGCTCTGTGCTAAGCGTGCAGCCTCATTGGCTGCCGGCCAGTCCCCCGTAAAAAGCAACACTTATTGTGTATGTGTCCAAGAAGTCACTAAGGAACAAGTGGCCGAGAATTCGGACTTAGGGGTGATTGAGAGATCTCTTAGTCTTTAGGCCAAAGCTGTGGTGCTTGTTACCCATGAAAGTTATCCACAGATTTGTGTGTATACTCGAGAGCCCTCAAAAAGTCAGAGAAACAGATACACATTCAACTTCCAGAGCTGATGAGTTTGTGGACCAGATCCAAAGGAGTTTGGATCTGACCAGTGGCAACTGGCAGATTGCCTTAGCACATAGTGCCAGGAAAACACATTTTCTACACCAGTGGGGTTATTCCATTTTATGGTAATGTCTTTTGGGTTGAAAAATGTTTCTTTCACTATTCATCACCTGATGAACCATGTCCCGTAAAAATGTTCTATTTTGCCTACCTGAATGACATTGCAGTGTTTAGCAATTCATGGGAGGACAACCTAAAACATATAGAACAGGTTTTGATCAAGCTCTGGGGTGAAACTAATCATCAAAGCAACCAAGTGCCAGGTTGGGCAGTTCACAGTTGTCTAGTTTTGATATGAAGTGGGTAAAGAGATGATATGCTCACTCGGTGCTAAGATTTAGGCAGTGCTACCCAGACATATGTGAGAGCCTTTGTAGGACTCACCTACTACTATAAAAACTTTATAGTGAACTAAGGGACCATAGTTAATTAAACCCAGATCCTTGTGAGTGGGGGCGAATGTTTGCATTGTTCAGCAATATGTCCATCATCTGTTCTATTTGCTTTTGTTACCCTAAGTAGGAAGGATATGCCCACATGTTGGTCCCGTGCTCACTGCGCCACTGGATTCAAGCTGGCATGGCTGATGAGGGGTGATACCCTGAAACTGGTCCCAGGATGCTTGTTCCGGTCCAGGAAGGACCTGGACTGCCAGTTCGGGCAGGACTGTTCCCATGGGGAACAGGGTTAGCACTGATTTGCATATGGCTGGGTCCAAACTGGAGTGGTGTGCTGGGCAAAAATCAATGGATTAAACACAGATCTTTGTGAGTGGGTGTGAATGTTTACATTGTTCAGCATTCCATCCATTGTCTGTTCTTTTTACTTTTGGCATCCTAAGAGTGAAGGGTATGCCCAGATGTGGGTCCCCATGTTCACTGTGCTACTGGATTCAAGCTAGCCTGACTGATGAGGGGTGATACCCCGAAACCGGTCCCAGGATGCTTGTTTCTGGTCCAGGGAGGACCTGGCTTGGCAGGTTGGGCTGGACTGTTCCCATGGGGAACAGGGTGAACATTGATTTGCATATGACCGGGTCCAAACTAGGGTGGCGTGGTGGTAAAGAAAAACAATAGGTTAAGCCCAGATCTTTGTGAGTGGGGGTCAATGTTTGCATTGCTCAGCATTCCTTCCATCATCTTTTTTTTTGCTTCTGTTGCCCTAAGGGGGAAGGTTATGTCCAGACGTGGGTCTTGTGTCACTGCAGCACTGGATTCAAGCTATTGTGTCTGATGAGGGCTGATACCCCGAAACCGGTCCCAGGATGCTTGTTTACGGTCCAGGGAGGACCTGACTTGCCAGTTCGGGCTTGACTGTTCCCATGGGAATCAAGACTGATTTGTACATGGTTCGGTCCAAACTGTGTGGATGTGGGAGGCATAAAAAATGAATAAACCCAGGTCTTTGTGAGTGGGGGTATATGTTTGCAGTGTTCAGCATTCTCTCCATCATCTATTCTTTTTGGATGTACCTCTTGTGTTAGAACCAGGACTGCTAGGCGGGTCTGCTAAACTATTTGGCACTGGCTCCTGCAATCCACAGCATCTCCTGGGGTGAACCCCTTGTCGGCTTCTCCTAGCTAACAAGTTCTCTGCGCTTCACTGGTTGTGGAGGCTGAGGGCCATATTTATACTTTTTGACGCAAAACTGCGCTAACGCAGTTTAGCGTCAAAAAATTTAGCGCCGTCTAACGCCATTCTGAAGCGCCATGCGGGCGCCGTATTTATTGAATGGCGTTAGCCGGCGCTACCAGACCGGCGCTGCCTGGTGTGCGTGGAAAAAAACCACGTACACCAGACAGCGCCGGCGTAGGGGGAAAATGGCGTATGGGCGTCTTAAAATGGGGCAAGTCAGGTTGCGTCGAAAAAATCGTCTTAACCCGACTTGCGCCATTTTTTAACGACGCCCATCCCCCATCAACATGACTCCTATCATTGTAAAGATAGGAGTCATGCCCCCTTGCCCAATGGCCATGCCCAGGGGACTTCTGTCCCCTGGGCATCGTCATTGGGCATAGTGGCATGTAGGGGGGCACAAATCAGGCCTCCCTATGCCACAAAAAAAAAAAAAAATACTTACCTGAACTTACCTTAATGTCCATGGGATGGGTCCCTCCGTCCTTGGGTGTCCTCCTGGGGTGGGCAAGGGTGGCAGGGGGGGTCCCTGGGGGCAGGGGAGGGCACTCTGGGCTCATTTTGGGCCGTATTTATACTCTGGTTGCGCCGAATTTGCGTCGTTTTTTTCGACGCAAATTCGACGCTAAACTAACGCCAACTAACGCCATATTTATACTATGGCGTTAGACGCTTCGGGCGCCAAAGTGCCCGGAGTGTGCGTCATTTTTTAGCGTGAACCCCTTCCTTGCGTTAATGATATGCAAGGGAGGCGTTCCCGTCTTAAAAAATGACTCCCAGGCCTTTACGTGGTATTTATACTCCCGGGCAAAAATGACGCCCGGGAGTGGGCGTGGCCAAAAACGGCGCATTTGCGCCGCTTTTTAACGCCTGGGTCAGGCATGGCGTTAAGGGACAAGTGGGCTCAAAATGAGCCCAGAGTGCCCTCGCCTGCCCCCAGGGACCCCCCCTGCCACCCTTGCCCACCCCAGGAGGACACCCAAGGACGGAGGGACCCATCCCATGGACATTAAGGTAAGTTCAGGTAAGTATTTTTTTTTTTTTTTTTTGTGGCATAGGGGGGCCTGATTTGTGCCCCCCTACATGCCACTATGCCCAATGACCATGCCCAGGGGACAGAAGTCCCCTGGGCATGGCCATTGGGCAAGGGGGCATGACTCCTATCTTTACAATGATAGGAGTCATGTTGATGGGGGATGGGCGTCGTTAAAAAATGGCGCAAGTCGGGTTAAGATGATTTTTTCGACGCAACCTGACTTGCCCCATTTTAAGACGCCCATACGCCATTTTCCCCCTACGCCGGCGCTGTCTGGTGTACGTGGTTTTTTTCCACGCACACCAGGCAGCGCCGGTCTGGTAGCGCCGGCTAACGCCATTCAATAAATACGGCGCCCGCATGGCGCTTCAGAATGGCGTTAGACGGCGCTAAATTTTTGGACGCTAAACTGCGTTAGCGCAGTTTTGCGTCAAAAAGTATAAATATGGCCCTTGGGGCCGTATTTATACTCTGGTTGCGCCGAATTTGCGTCTTTTTTTTGACGCAAATTCGACGCTAAACTAACGCCAACTAACGCCATATTTATACTATGGCGTTAGACGCTTCGGGCGCCAAAGTGCCCGGAGTGTGCGTCATTTTTTAGCGTGAACCCCTTCCTTGCGTTAATGATATGCAAGGGAGGCGTTCCCGTCTTAAAAAATGACTCCCAGGCCTTTACGTGGTATTTATACTCCCGGGCAAAAATGACGCCCGGGAGTGGGCGTGGCCAAAAACGGCGCATTTGCGCCGCTTTTTAACGCCTGGGTCAGGCATGGCGTTAAGGGACAAGTGGGCTCAAAATGAGCCCAGAGTGCCCTCCCCTGCCCCCAGGGACCCCCCCTGCCACCCTTGCCCACCCCAGGAGGACACCCAAGGACGGAGGGACCCATCCCATGGACATTAAGGTAAGTTCAGGTAAGTATTTTTTTTTTTTTTTTTTGTGGCATAGGGGGGCCTGATTTGTGCCCCCCTACATGCCACTATGCCCAATGACCATGCCCAGGGGACAGAAGTCCCCTGGGCATGGCCATTGGGCAAGGGGGCATGACTCCTATCTTTACAATGATAGGAGTCATGTTGATGGGGGATGGGCGTCGTTAAAAAATGGCGCAAGTCGGGTTAAGACGATTTTTTCGACGCAACCTGACTTGCCCCATTTTAAGACGCCCATACGCCATTTTCCCCCTACGCCGGCGCTGTCTGGTGTACGTGGTTTTTTTCCACGCACACCAGGCAGCGCTGGTCTGGTAGCGCCGGCTAACGCCATTCAATAAATACGGCGCCCGCATGGCGCTTCAGAATGGCGTTAGACGGCGCTAAATTTTTTGACGCTAAACTGCGTTAGCGCAGTTTTGCGTCAAAAAGTATAAATATGGCCCTTTGAGCCCACTTGTCCCTTAACGCCATGCCTGACCCAGGCGTTAAAAAGCGGCGCAAATGCGCCGTTTTTGGCCACGCCCACTCCCGGGCGTCATTTTTGCCCGGGAGTATAAATACCACGTAAAGGCCTGGGAGTCATTTTTTAAGACGGGAACGCCTCCCTTGCATATCATTAACGCAAGGAAGGGGTTCACGCTAAAAAATGACGCACACTCCGGGCACTTTGGCGCCCGAAGCGTCTAACGCCATATTATAAATATGGCGTTAGTTGGCGTTAGTTTAGCGTCGAATTTGCGTCGAAAAAAACGACGCAAATTCGGCGCAACCAGAGTATAAATACGGCCCTGAGCGTGCTAGGAGAATCATTATGGGCCGTATTTATACTCTGGTTGCGCCGAATTTGCGTCGTTTTTTTCGACGCAAATTCGACGCTAAACTAACGCCAACTAACGCCATATTTATACTATGGCGTTAGACGCTTCGGGCGCCAAAGTGCCCGGAGTGTGCGTCATTTTTTAGCGTGAACCCCTTCCTTGCGTTAATGATATGCAAGGGAGGCGTTCCCGTCTTAAAAAATGACTCCCAGGCCTTTACGTGGTATTTATACTCCCGGGCAAAAATGACGCCCGGGAGTGGGCGTGGCCAAAAACGGCGCATTTGCGCCGCTTTTTAACACCTGGGTCAGGCATGGCGTTAAGGGCCATATTTATACTTTTTGACGCAAAACTGCGCTAACGCAGTTTAGCGTCAAAAAATTTAGCGCCGTCTAACGCCATTCTGAAGCGCCATGCGGGCGCCGTATTTATTGAATGGCGTTAGCCGGCGCTACCAGACCGGCGCTGCCTGGTGTGCGTGGAAAAAAACCACGTACACCAGACAGCGCCGGCGTAGGGGGAAAATGGCGTATGGGCGTCTTAAAATGGGGCAAGTCAGGTTGCGTCGAAGAAATCGTCTTAACCCGACTTGCGCCATTTTTTAACGACGCCCATCCCCCATCAACATGACTCCTATCATTGTAAAGATAGGAGTCATGCCCCCTTGCCCAATGGCCATGCCCAGGGGACTTCTGTCCCCTGGGCATGGTCATTGGGCATAGTGGCATGTAGGGGGGCACAAATCAGGCCCCCCTATGCCACAAAAAAAAAAAAAAAAAATACTTACCTGAACTTACCTTAATGTCCATGGGATGGGTCCCTCCGTCCTTGGGTGTCCTCCTGGGGTGGGCAAGGGTGGCAGGGGGGGTCCCTGGGGGCAGGCGAGGGCACTCTGGGCTCATTTTGAGCCCACTTGTCCCTTAACGCCATGCCTGACCCAGGCGTTAAAAAGCGGCGCAAATGCGCCGTTTTTGGCCACGCCCACTCCCGGGCGTCATTTTTGCCCGGGAGTATAAATACCACGTAAAGGCCTGGGAGTCATTTTTTAAGACGGGAACGCCTCCCTTGCATATCATTAACGCAAGGAAGGGGTTCACGCTAAAAAATGACGCACACTCCGGGCACTTTGGCGCCCGAAGCGTCTAACGCCATAGTATAAATATGGCGTTAGTTGGCGTTAGTTTAGCGTCGAATTTGCGTCGAAAAAAACGACGCAAATTCGGCGCAACCAGAGTATAAATACGGCCCAAAATGAGCCCAGAGTGCCCTCCCCTGCCCCCAGGGACCCCCCCTGCCACCCTTGCCCACCCCAGGAGGACACCCAAGGACGGAGGGACCCATCCCATGGACATTAAGGTAAGTTCAGGTAAGTATTTTTTTTTTTTTTTTGTGGCATAGGGAGGCCTGATTTGTGCCCCACTACATGCCACTATGCCCAATGACCATGCCCAGGGGACAGAAGTCCCCTGGGCATGGCCATTGGGCAAGGGGGCATGACTCCTATCTTTACAATGATAGGAGTCATGTTGATGGGGGATGGGCGTCGTTAAAAAATGGCGCAAGTCGGGTTAAGACGATTTTTTCGACGCAACCTGACTTGCCCCATTTTAAGACGCCCATACGCCATTTTCCCCCTACGCCGGCGCTGTCTGGTGTACGTGGTTTTTTTCCACGCACACCAGGCAGCGCCGGTCTGGTAGCGCCGGCTAACGCCATTCAATAAATACGGCGCCCGCATGGCGCTTCAGAATGGCGTTAGACGGCGCTAAATTTTTTGACGCTAAACTGCGTTAGCGCAGTTTTGCGTCAAAAAGTATAAATATGGCCCTATGTGCGCTGCAGCACACATAAAGGAATATGTCTCTCAGGATTGGTTTTGTGCACGAAGGTGCCCCTTCTTTCACAAAACTATCCTGTTTGCAACACACGCACTCTTGCACCATGGTACCTGCAGTGGCGCTAGGCTGCCAAAAGGGTGCAGTGGAAAAAGGCAGGAATGCCCTCTCTGCCTTAATTACGGCTCATTCATGCCCTTTCCCAATTGCGCAGCGCAGCGCAGGAAGATAACTTGCTGCGCTGCACAGAACCACCATCCCATAAATATGCCTCTTGGTCTCCATGCACATCACACTTAAGACAACACCCGCAACACATGTTCATTGGGAAAACAAGGTTTCCACACATGAACTGAGCGGTACATTCCCTAGAGGATAAAGGCGCCTCTTCCAGCGTTCAAGCTTCGTGACTTAGCGATTCCACAGTAGATACCATTTACTATAAATATGGGGCCACTTAACCTGTGTTCCAGTACTCAATATTGTGCTAAAAATGTAGCAAACATATAGCTGTCGAAAATATCAATTTGGTAAGTACATACAGGCAGGTTTACTATATTTAATTATAAATGAGTAGTTATTGACAACGTACATTTCTTAAAGGTACTTCGATATTGGGGGTTACAACTATTAAATCCACAGTCAGCTATGTATGCTTACGTTGTCAATATTTTGTTTGTCAAAAGTCTCGTGCTTTGCTGTCAAACCCATCAGAGAAATACAAAGAGCACCTCCAACGGGCTCACTGATGTCAAGCACCGCTGAAGGAAAACATGAGGGCTAGAATGGAAGTTAAATAAAAGGACATAATGCCAATACAGGCCACATAGTGCAAGGACTTCTATCCATTATCTGATGTGAAGTGTTTGTCATTTCTACGCCCCGTCCTACAAAAGGACAACCACTATCTACGGGAATACTTTAGTGTTCCAGAATTTGCGAGGCAGGTCGAGAGACAGCTCAGGGGTGCACTATGTGTAAGGGCAAAGCAAGACACACGCCGTTGCACGCATGCTGTGTTCATGGCTTGTGGACATTTTGCAATACATTGCTTCAAAACTCCATAGCTAATTCAGTTTCGTTATTAGCAAAGGAACATTTCTTTGTACTCGCTTAGTTCAAAAGTACAAAAAATAAGAACACCCAGGCTCTTGCTGTCATTTGGATGTACACAGGGTGCCGTATTTTCACACAGGTGTTTGAGAGATGGTCCAGGAACATGCCAGACCACTGTACCATACACTATATAGAGATGTCTGAGAAACGTTTCTAAAGAGGGCTGTTAGTTGCAAATTGTATAAAAGCGGAAGCCGAGCAGGCACAGCTACACAAATGGAAAAATAATATTCAGCTTGCCCTTTCACAAAATAGACAGCGTGCCGCACTTGTTGCCTTTGTGGCGTTTTGAGGTTCTTTAGATTAGCTTGTAACTCTTAAATGAATCTGTACATTTGCAGAAGCTACACACTGAATATATTAACTGTAAACATTGATGCCAAAGCACATAAAATGCATCAGCCTGTAATGTTCTTTATGCTGCTGACGCGAACATGCCTGCAAACAGTCACAACCTTATGCTGCCGAACATGTTGGGGTTCGTCCTCTTTCAGGTGTCCTTCTCAGGCTTTCCTCGAGAATAGGTCTTTGTGTAAAGTGATGCCTCTCACAGCAGGTAGTAGTGGTGCTTGCTTCAAGCAGGATTACCCATAACATGGGCACAGTTGAATGTGATATCTCTATAACAGGCTATCATCAGTCTTCCTGAAGCAGCAGCTAGGAACAGACAAAAGGGTGGTTTGACCAAAAAACATCCTCTCCTTCAGCTACAGGAATGCAATTCCACCTTCACCTCTACCATCCACCAAATGGCACTGCTCTCGAAAAATTAATCAGCAGCTCTTTGTTAACAAAGTCTTCATAGAATTTCTAAAGCCAACCCTGTCTCCAGAGTGTTGGAATCTCCACCCTCTTGCCACAACAGGCAAACCACTTCCACTGTCTGGGAAAGCTTTCTTCATCCTCCATCATATGGTATGCGAAACAAGGGATAGCATGCACACTCATGCACACACATACACACACACACACATGCACACACCCACACACACACACATGCATGCACACACACTCCTATTACCATACATAATGCATATGTCACATGCTGACTGTAGGCACACTCAGCATGTACCGAGGATGTCAGTGCCAGGGTCTGGGTTTCATATAACTGTTGAATTATACATGTGAGGGATCTGTCCACCATGCTCCCAGACACAGAAAAAACTGGTCACAGAATAAAGTCATGAAAAATATTCCAACCTCTGAGCTGATTCGTTTTCTTTGCTGAATTGATGGTCTACTAGTAGCACCTGACTGCTTGTCTGATCTAGTGCCTAATACAGCACTATCTCACAGACAAATAATGCTTCTTTTTTTACAGTTTTTCATCCTCTGATTGAATGCTATCTCAAATATATCCCTCAATAAAACTGGTCATGAAAAATGACCTTTTCCTAAAATGTTTGATTATTGCCTCACCTCTTTTACATTCAAATTACCATGATGGAGCGGGGATCCCTGAATCTCAATGTTTTAGTAAAATTATTGACAGTATCTCTCACTGGTTGTATGGACCTTTGATTGTCAACTTGAAGAGTATGGAAGGAGCTAACACCAGCAACACATTTCAATTACAGTGTAACCGGTATGGCCCCACAGAAACAACTGAGAGGATAATATCTAAACCATAAGGTTTGTATTCCACTTACAATGTAAAATCCAATAGCAGAAGATCATTAAAAGTTTCATCAGCACTTGCATTCAAGTAATCAACACTTAAGTATTATACAGTACAAGATACTAAGCATAAGCGTGAAGGTAGCAAAGGGATTTCTAGGAGGAAAAAGAAGGGGTCAGGATCAGGAACAACAGTGTCTTTAAAGGATGAGTGGTCACTCAAGAAACCTTTCCACTGTGGGCAGAAAAAAATCTGCAGAGCACAGGAGGATTTTGGTTGCATTTGATGCGAGGGCATAACGTGTGATGCTGGTGACGTTGGCGACGCCGTGTAGAGGTGCACTCCTTTTCACTCCCGGCCGCTGGGCTGAGAATTCAGGCGCCGTGGAGAGGCCCCATAAGAAAGGCAAGAAAGGTCACGAGAGAGGTGGAGCTACCGTGTAGGTTGAGCAGTAGCACGGCAGAGTGTCCTCCACGGCTGGCCGACTGCCTGCAAGGCCAGTGTCAGTAGGGGAGAGGCTCCTGCCTGAGGCGGAGATAGCACGAGTGAGCACTTTCCTCCCCCCTGAGATTGGATTGCCCGAAGTGGGCAGAATCGGGCCGAGTTGGGCAGTTCGCCCAGGGAAGTCACCCTGAATAGAAGAAAAGATTTGTGGGGGGTCCGTGAAGCTGTGAAAAGCTGCCGCTTTTCTCTCAAGACAAGCCCAGAGGTTGCCCAAAGTTAACAACAGGCAGAGGGGGAAAGAGGAAGGGACCCCCTCTGAGCACCCAAGGGGGAAGCTTTTGAACAGCACTGAGGAAACTTTAAAGAGTTTACAGGTTAGCAGGATGTGGTGAGCAGTGGGTGGAAGAGCGCTGGGTGAACCGGGAAATTTAGGGGAGTTTGTATTTAGGGCATTGAGACGTTGTGGCTTGTTGCTGGTCCCTTGCTTACCACCCTTTTTCTTACACTTTTTCACCTGGCCCTGCTTTTGCTCTGCTTTGTTGTGCTTCAGTCAGCTTGCATCGCCATACAGCAGGTGGCTTGAGGCCCATGGATTGCGATTTGAAGACCCTGGCGGTGATTCTAATTTAGAGTGCAGCAGAAGGGTGCAGCAGGGAAATGTACATTTAGTTCCATACTAGGTCCTGGCGGAAAGCCAAACAAAATTCCTGAAAGTAAATATTGGTTTGCTTGGAGAATGGACTTAGGATCAAAGTAGAATAAAAGGAGTAAAGGATCAGAATTAATAAAAATGACTTCTAAATGCATGAGAAGGAGCAGGTAATTCCTCAGTCGAGCCTGTAAAAAAACTAAATCGAATCCCTTAAGAAATAAGGGTATCCAGCATCTGAATGTAAAATGGTTGAACTCTATCCTTCCATTTCTCCAAAAGGACCAATGTGAAACATCGGTCGGTAAGGCGGGAAATCATGCCGGTACCAACAATATTCTCACCCAAGGTTCTGACCAGGACAATGAATCAAATTCCTCCATGGCTTAGGGCGCTGCTGATAGGAGGGGTTTAGCTGATGTCACCACCTCCCCTCTCTTTAGTAGGGCCAATCAAGCTGAAATTCGGGAATTTATCCTCCCCGACATTGACCTGGATGAGGTGTTCTGCCCTAGAATTGTTCCTCCATCCTTTTCAGTGACGTCCGTAGTAGCTCAATCTAATCCTTGCTCTCCCATGTTAAAACTGTTTAGTAGTACTCCTTCCTCTCAGATATGAGGACTTCAGAAACCCCGGACATGGTCTGTACGGGGAACTTTTCCAACTGTCCACCGGATCAACACATAGGCCCTCATTTCAACCCTGGCAGTCGGCGGTAATTTGTGGAAAGGTACTGCCAACAGGCTGGCGGTACCTTTTCCCAAATTATAACATTGGCGGTGTGGCTCAAGGCAAACCGCTAATGTACCACTTCATCCGCCAGGGTGGTAACAGCCGCCGGGCTGGAGACTTTGGTCTCCAGCCATGCGGCCATCACAATCCCACTCTCGGGATTATGACCCCGCCCACCACCATGGTTTTCGTGGCAAAAGTACCGCCACGAAAATCATGGCGGTAGGCACTATCAGTACCAGGGAATTCCTTCCCTGACACTAATAGAGTTCTCCCCCACCCCCTCCCCAGAGTCCTACCTCACCCTCTCCCTGCCCCCCACACATATACACACCCACACGCGCACACATATACACACATACACACGCATACCCACATCTACCCACGCATGCAGACATACATACCCCCACACCGCTAACACACAACATACTTTGTCGCACACATGCATCCACATCGCACAACATACATGTACACCTACATTCAGTCATTCACTCACTCACTTAACGCGACTCACACCTGCATGCACGCATGCAGAAATAGACACACACACACACCCACACATACACACAACACCCCCCTCTCCTGTCAGAGAACCCGACTTACCTGCCTGCAGGGGGTCCTCTGGCTGGAGACGGGACGCAGCACTGCTGTCAGCAGCAGCGTCCACCAGCAAAACACTGCCAGGCCGTATCACGGCTCATGATATGGTAGGCGATGTTTTGCTGGCGTGGCGCTGCTGCTGACAGCAGCGCCACCTTACTGCCATCCGCTGCCATGACCGTTGACCAAATTCCTCCAGCCTTCTGGCAGAATTCCCTTGACGGTCATAATGCAGGTGGGCGTCTGGTAGCCATGGAGATGGTATGTTGGCGGCCATCGCCGGGGCGGTAGGTGGCAGTTACCGCCAAAGTTGAAATGAGGGCCATAGTCTTTTCTGAATCCCTCAAGTGCCTCGAAAGAATCCTTTCGTCGATTTTGGAACTCCTCGAAAAATCTATGAAAAATTCAGATCACACCCAAGATATCCTGGTTTCCATATTGAAGGTTCTATTAGTAAAACAATATGCGAGCCACCCTTCTGACGAGTAGGCCAAGACGACTGTAAAGGATGTATGTCAATTAGTGGGACTTAACATAAATGGTACCTTTTTGCAGTCCTCAACCGCTGGGGATTTGACGAACACAGGTGATATGTACACCCATTCCAATAAAGGAACCCAAGCGGGAAAATCACAACTGGATAAAGTAATTCCAACGTTACTGAATCCTTCTCTCCCAGAGAGTGTGGTGTATTCTCTGGATAATCTTTTCTCCAGCATGAGTTCAGCGCATAATTCTCAAAAGGTGGTCCAAGACATTCAGAAAAAGGAATCTGCTCTGAACACTTGAGCGGCTCCATTCCCAATTTTCCTGCCTAAAGATCACTCTTTCCTAAAGTCGAATGAATTGAATAAAAGTGAGATGGAAAAGGCCAGTAATCCAATTAAGATAAGAGTGAAAAAGGTGGGGAAAAAAAGAAATCAGCGAATCACTAAAAAGAAGGTCAGGTTTGAGGAAAGGGAGCATGTGGGATCTCCGGCTGTGCAGGATCAAGTCCCCAGAATGGAGAACTCCCAGAACGGAATTTAGGAGGCGTTCCCTGTTCTAAAGCAAATGCCAGACATGGGTTCATCATGAGATCACCAACAGATAGACTACCCGGTGATGCCATGTGGCACATTTGACTCAATTGATGCAATCTTGCCTGGCACCGCCTCATTAAGAGTTCTGGACACCTGCTCTGCCCTAGACATTCAGAATGTGGGAGAAAAATACAGTAGGGGTAATGACCTCATTAGGCATACGGAGTACCAGATAGCTTGGAGTTTCTGACTTTATTTGACACTAACATAAGTTTAAATCAATCCTCTGTACTGTTGTGTTTTCTGGAAATATAGGAACTCAAATTAATTGAGAGTAGCGATATTGTGAGGGTCTTTCTTGACCACAATACAGGTGGGTGTAAGGCAAAGGTTTTGTTCACTTCCAAAATTGTTTTGAAATTAATTTTGGTCAATTGTGCTCAACTTTAATGCAGAGGTATAGATGTTATCCCAGTCTGGGATAAGTTAACGCACTTTGGTGGGCAGTATTCTACTCGTGGTCTAGGCTCTTCAAATAGTAATTCAAACTGGTGGGTGAAATGTTCATCATCCTCTAGGGAAATTGTGCAAGTTTTTTTATTCCAGGGTGCATGGGTGGTGAAGGTTTTGGAAGGTCCCCTACATAAGGTTACAAGTCCTAAACATGAAAATTGGAATTGGTTGGCAGGGTTTGAATAGGTCTCTGTCGAAGGGCAAGTTGTTATAGTCGAGTTTCAAATGCTGACCTTTCATTGGTCTCTTGGAATGCTTCAGGATTAGCGAGACATTTAGGAAAATTAAATGTAATTTTTTCATTGAAGATTGATTTGATATTGTTAGAAATGGGGTCTTTGGGTGAAAGTCAAGTTACCCCCTGTTCAAGCAAGGACCCTCACTCTAGTCAGGGTAAAAGAGAATCACCTTCAGCTAACACCTGCTTACCCCCTTGGTAGCTTGGCAGAGCAGTAGGCTTAACTTCAGAGTGCTAGGTGTAAAGTATTTTTACCAACACACACAATAACTTAATGAAAACACTACAAAATTACATAAATCATGGAGACTCTGTTAACACTGCACTGTTGTCACCCAGATCACAGATGGTTCGATCAAGTTCACTTCAAGCTTCATATATCCACTCAGGGACAGAATACTTCCAACAGGGCATTTTTGCTCTTTCCGATCTCCTGAGTACAGGTTGTTCCTCCCTGTAACTCAGCCCACTCAAATCAGTTTCCTCAGACTCAGGCCTGATTTCAGCTTCCTCGTCCTCCTGGCCACTCATTCCCTCACCAGCATCTGTATCAGCAACCACTTGCACATGCCGCTGGTCCTCTGTGGTTATTCCAGACTCACTCACCACAAACTCAGGACTTTCCATTACTTGGCTTTGTGTCATCTCGGACCTTGGACGGACTCTGAGGCTCTTGGTCAATCTCTTCAAGCCCCTCAGCTCCAATGGGGTGATCTAAAGATGGTGTTTGTGGCTCAGTTGTCACTTCTTCAAACATACATCTCACTTGTTGATTATGTTAAGCATACACCCAGTTAGGAAGTCCACCACACTTCATAGATATGTTGGTTAAAATGATCACGTGGACGTGTCCTTTCTAGCTCGGTTTTAAGCAAGACTTCCAGACATCTTTCTTAATGGGGATGCAGTCACCCAGACTGAGGTGATGGTACTGTTCCTGATGTCAGATAGCAGTGGCAGCTCCAACCTTGTGTGACAACAGAATGCACCGCAACATTCAGTCCCTTGCAGTAGTCGAGAATCATATCATCTGTAATATTCACAAGCTCATTTTCAGGCACAGCAGGGAAGTCTCATAGTTCAGCACATTAGGTTCTCATAGGGTGACAGTCCTGTTGTCCGGTCAGGAGTACTTTGGAAACACACCAACATACTTTCTCTATCTTGGATTTCAATGTCCCATTGATTTGCTTGACAATGCCAGAAGCCTCAGGTCGGTAACTACAGTGCAGTTGCTGTTCCACCTGCAGAGCTTCACAATGTATTTTCAGGATCTCATTATCAAAATTAGTCCCTCATTCTTGTTCCAGAAAATGGGGAAATCAGTTTTTGCAAAAGCAATTTGGCTACAGTGAGACTTTCATTCCTCCGAGGTGGGTATTCTTTGACCAAAGTGGAGAAAATACACATTTCAACCAGGAAGCCCATTCCATACAGGCATTTCGATAAAATCCAGTTCCATCCGGTGAAAGAAACCTCCTGATTTTCCTATGTGGCTCAGGGTCACTGGTGTGTTTCTCTCTACATTCTTATGCTGCCAGATAGTACACCTGTGGAACAGGTTTTTGGCCAGAAGTCAAAATCAGGGATTGAACCAATTCCGTCTAAACAGTCTAATCATTGTGTCTTTCCCAATGTGTGCAGGACCATGGAAATGTCTAGTTATCAGAGACGACAAGCTATTGTGTAACACAGGTCTTCCATCTTCTGAAACCCAAATCTCATCCTCATTGTTCAAACAACCTGTCCAGCTCTGCCGTTCTAACTCTGGGACCTCCTCTTGCTACGACTTAACCTCCTCCCAAGTATCAGCAGCAACAACAAAAAATGAAAACTTTGTCAGCATACCGGTTACCAGCTGTTACAGAATTGCTTCCACTCCTGTGGTCTCCACATTTAACCACAGCAGTCTCTTGGGGCATGGATAAAGCATCAAGCAGTTAGCCACCATTATGAATAGGAGATCCAGATGACAACATGAGTTCTGTTTGTGACAACAGCGATCTGAAGTCATGGACAACACCAAAGCCATACTGACTATCAGCAAAGCCATAATGACTATCAGTAAAGACATTAACTCTCAATTGTTCTTAGACACAGTAAGAGCTACAAATTCAGCCACGTGGGAAAAGGTTACACCATGGTACCAGGAACCTTCCACCATACCTTCACCAAAACCGACTGCATAAGCAGCTTTCAAATTTCACCGATCATTTCTTAGACGAGCCATTCACGAACAGTACATGATCAGGTTCAGCAAGGGGTTCATCTTTGATATGGGGTCTTGGCTTGGCTGGGCACTTTACCACTGCCTAACAGTGCTAAAGTAGATGTGCACTCTATCTACATTGGATTGGTTTTCTCCATCATTGGTGTATTTGATTTACCAGTCCCTGGTAAAGTGCACCAAACAAATGTTACTAGTGGGCCTGCAGCACTATTTGTGCCACCCACATGAGTAGCCCTGTACACCTGTCTCAGACCTTCCACTGCAATGTCTGTGTGTGCAGTTTTACACTGCCAGTTCGCCCTGGCAAGTGCACCCACTTGCCAGGCCCAAACCTTCCCTTTCACTACATGTAAGTCACACCTAAGGTAGGCCCAAGGCAGTCCCATGGAAAGGGTGCAGGATATTTAAAAGGTAGGACATGTATTGGTGTGCTTTACATGTCCTGATAGTGATATACTGCCTGTTGGACTTTTGCTTATGCAGGGTCATCCCCAGTATTTTTGCCTCCTGCCTCCTATTTTTTTCTGACCTGTTGCTGTTGGTTTTTTAACTCTGAGCACTTTACCACTGCTAACCAGTGCTAACGTGCATATGCTCTCCGTGTAAATTGTATGTAATTGGTTTATCCATGATTGGCATATTTGATTTACTAGTAAGTCCCTAGTAAGGTGCACTAGAGGTGCCAGGGCCTGTAAATCAAATGCTACTAGTGGGCCTGCAGCACTGGTTGTTCCACCCACATAAGTAGCTCTGTAATCATGTCTCAGACCTGCCACTGCAGTGTCTGTATGTGTATTTTTACACTGTAAATTCGACTTGGCAAGTGTACCCACTTGCCAGGCCTAAACCTTCCCTTTTCTTACATGTAAGGCACCCCTAAGGTAGGCCCTAGGTAGCCCCAAGGGCAGGGTGCAGTGTATGGATAAGGTAGGACATATAGTAATGTGGTTTATATGTCCTGACAGTGAAATACTGCCAATTTAGTTTTTCACTGTTGCAAGGCCTGTCTCTCTCATAGGATAACATGGGGGCTACCTTTAAATATGATTAAAGTGTAGATTCCCCTAGAGAGTAGATGTACATGTGGAGTTTGGGGTCCCTGAACTCACAATTTAAAAATACATCTTTTAGTAAAGTTGATTTTGAGATTGTGCGTTTGAAAATGCCACTTTTAGAAAGTGGGCATTTTCTTGCTTAAACCATTCTGTGACTCTGCCGTGTTTGTGGATTCCCTGTCTGGGTCAGTTTGACAGTTGGGTTGTTTTTCACCTCACACCAGACAGTGACACAACGGGAGCTGGGGTGTAACCTGCATTTCCTGATTAGCCATCTCTGCTAGGAGGGAGGGGTGGAGTGGTCACTCTCATCTGAAAGGACTGTGCCTGCCTCTGACAATGCCGGCTCCAACCCCCTGCTGTGTGTCTGATGCCTTGCCTGGGCAAGGCAGGATTTCACAAGTAGGTGTGAGTCCCCTTTGAAGAAAGGTGACTTCAAAGACTAAAATGGGTATAAGAAGGGCACCCAAATCTACAGACTTTAGAAACACTTCTGCAACCAAGAGGAACCTCTGCCTGGAGAAGAGCTGATAGCTGAGGAAGAAGTGATGCCCTGCCTGTGACTGTGCTTTGTAGAGCTTTCCTGCAGTGCTGCTTCTGCCAGAGTAAGAGGGCAAAGACTGGACTTTGTGTGCCTTCCATCTTGTGAAGAAATCTCCAAGGGCTTGAGTTAGAGCTTGCCTCCTGTTGTTTGAAGTCTCAGGGACAGCAAAGACTTCTCTCTGCCAGCACCTGGAGTCTCTGGAGAGACTCCTGCCCCGACAAGTGGTGCCCTATCCAGTCCCTGGGCCCTTGAAAGGAAAGCTGGTGGAATCCAAGGAAATCGACTTCAGACGCTGCTGAATCCGGTAACGCCGCCTGCACCTGACGCCGTGACCTTCGCTGGAACGCGACGCTCTTCGCAGGCCCGACGCCACAGCAGCCCCGCTGAAGTCTGTGACTCCGTGGAAGTCGCCGCACCACGTCGTGACCGACCCCGCTCGAAGTGCGCGGATTGAATGTTCCGCACAGATGCCGCGATCCCCGACTTCGCGCATCGGCTTGTTTTCACTCTTCACCAAAGGTAGTGTACTTGGGAGTCTACACGACTCCGTGTCCGGCGCCGCTGGTGTCGGCTTGTTGGGAACGACTCCGTCACGACGCTGTGTTAACATCTCATCGAAGCATTTTTGTTTCTAAGCGCTATTTTTGAGCTTAATCTTTAAAAATTCATAACTTGACTTGTGTATGTCGGATTTTTGTCGTTTTGGTCTTGTTTTGTTTAGTTAAATATTTCCTATTTTTCTAAACCGGTATTGTGTCATTTTGTAGTGTTTTCATGAAGTTACTGTGTGTGTTGGTACAAATACTTTACATCTAGCACTCTGAGGTTAAGCCTACTGCTCTGCCAAGCTACCAAGGGGGCAAGCAGGGGTTAGCTGAGGGTGATTCTCTTTTACCCTGACTAGAGTGAGGGTCCTTGCTTGAACAGGGGGTAACCTGACTGTCAACCAAAGACCCCATTTCTAACACTGCCAAATTTGGTGTTCACTATTGCAAGGCCTATCTCTCTCATAGGTCAACATGGGGATTGCCTTTGATACCCTTTACGTGTAATTTCCCAGTGGGAGCAGATAAAAATTTGTAGTTTAGGGTCTCTGAACTCACAATGTAAAAATTCTTCTTTTGGTAAAGTTGGCTTTTAGATGGTCTGTTTGAAAATGCCACTTTTAGAAAGTGGGCATTTTCTTTGTTCACCATTCTGTGCCTCTGCTTGGCTGCTGAATACACGTCTGGGTCAGAGTGACAGTTGGGCCGTTTGTGAATTCACTGTAGACAATAACACAAAGGGAGCTGAGGTGTGTTCTGCATATCCTAATGAGTGTTTCTGGGCTGGAGTGGAGGGAGGAACTGACACTTGTACTTGAATTGAGCCGGGCCTGTCCTTACACAATACAGTCTCCAACCCCCTGCGGTATGTCTTGGGCCAGGACAGCGAGAAGCAGGATCTTGTGCACTGTTGGACTTTTGCTTATGCAGGGTCATCCCCAGTCTTTTTGCCTCCTGCCTCCTATTTTTTTCTGACCTGTTGCTGTTGGCTTTTCAACTCTGAGCACTTTACCACTGCTAACCAGTGCTAAAGTGCATATGCTCTCCGTGTAAATTGTATGTAATTGGTTTATCCATGATTGGCATATTTGATTTACTAGTAAGTCCCTAGTAAGGTGCACTAGAGGTGCCAGGGCCTGTAAATCAAATGCTACTAGTGGGCCTGCAGCACTGGTTGTGCCACCCACATAAGTAGCTCTGTAATCAGGTCTCAGACCTGCCACTGCAGTGTCTGTGTGTGTATTTTTACACTGTAAATTCGACTTGGCAAGTGTACCCACTTGCCAGGCCTAAACCTTCCCTTTTCTTACATGTAAGGCACCCCTAAGGTAGGCCTTAGGTAGCCCCAAGGGCAGGGTGCAGTGTATGGATAAGGTAGGACATATAGGGCCTGATTCTAACTTTGGAGGACGGTGTTAAACCGTCCCAAAAGTGGCGGATATACCACCTACCGTATTACGAGTCCATTATATCCTATGGAACTCGTAATACGGTAGGTGGTATATCCGCCACTTTTGGGACGGTTTAACACCGTCCTCCAAAGTTAGAATCAGGCCCATAGTAATGTGGTTTATATGTCCTGACAGTGAAATACTGCCAATTTCGTTTTTCACTGTTGCAAAGCCTGTCTCTCTCATAGGATAATATGGGGGCTACCTTTAAAAATGATTACAGTGTAGATTCCCCTAGAGAGTAGATGGACATGTGGAGTTTGGGGTCCCTGAACTCACAATTTAAAAATACATCTTTTAGTAAAGTTGATTTTAAGATTGTGCGTTTGAAAATGCCACTTTTAGAAAGTGAGCATTTTCTTGCTTAAACCATTCTGTGACTCTGCCGTGTTTGTGGATTCCCTGTCTGGGTCAGTTTGACAGTTGGGTTGTTTTTCACCTCACACCAGACAGTGACACAAAGGGGGCTGGGGTGTAACCTGCATTTCCTGATTAGCCATCTCTGCTAGGAGGGAGGGGTGGAGTGGTCACTCTCATCTGAAAGGACTGTGCCTGCCTCTGACAATGCCGGCTCCAACCCCCTGCTGTGTGTCTGATGACTTGCCTGGGCAAGGCAGGATTTCACAAGTAGGTGTGAGTCCCCTTTGAAGAAAGGTGACTTCAAAGACTAAAATGGGTATAAGAAGGGCACCCAAATCTACAGACTGGAGAAACACTTCTGGAACCAAGAGGAACCTCTGCCTGGAGAAGAGCTGATAGCTGAGGAAGACGTGCTGCCCTGCCTGTGACTGTGCTTTGTGGAGCTTTCCTGCAGTGCTGCTTCTGCCAGAGTAAGAGGGCAAAGACTGGACTTTGTGTGCCTTCCATCTTGTGAAGAAATCTCCAAGGGCTTGAGTTAGAGCTTGCCTCCTGTTGTTTGAAGTCTCAGGGACAGCAAAGACCTCTCTCTGCCAGCACCTGGAGTCTCTGGAGAGACTCCTGCTCTGACAAGTGGTGCCCTATCCAGTCCCTGGGCCCTTGAAAGGAAAGCTGGTGGAAATCCAAGGAAATCGACTTCTGACGACTCCGGACCGACACCGCTGCTGAATCCGGTAACGCCGCCTGCACCTGACACCGTGACCTTCGCTGGAACGCGACACTCTTCGCAGGCCCGTCGCCGCAGCAGCCCCACTGAAGTCCGCGACTCCGTGGGAGTCGCCGCACCACGTCGTGACCGATGCCGCTTGAAGTGCACGGATTCAACGTTTCGCACAGACGCCGCGATTCCTGACTTCGCGCCTCGGCTTGTTTTCACTCTTCACCAAAGGTACTGTACTTGGGGGTCTACATGACTCCGTGTCCGGTGCCGCTGGTGTCGGCTTGTTGGGAACGACTCAGTCACGACGCCGTGTTAACATCTCATTGAAGCATTTTTGTTTCTAAGCGCTATTTTTGAGTTTAATCTTTAAAAATTCATAAGTTGACTTGGGTATGTCGGATTTTTGTAGTTTTGGTCTTGTTTTGTTTAGATAAATATTTCCTATTTTTCTAAACCGGTGTTGTGTCATTTTGTAGTGTTTACATTAAGTTACTGTGTGTGTTGGTACAAATACTTTACACCTAGCACTCTGAGGTTAAGCCTACTGCTCTGCCAAGCTACCAAGGGGGTAAGCAGGGGTTAGCTGAGGGTGATTCTCTTTTACCCTGACTAGAGTGAGGGTCCTTGCTTGAACAGGGGGTAACCTGACTGTCAACCAAAGACCCCATTTCTAACATTGGTGATCAGCGGTTGGGATTTGGACTTGTATTTGTACTTGACATACAGTAATTAAGTGTATACTACTGTTTGAGTTCAGACCACTACGTGACCACATACTACTTGTTTGGTGATCTTTTGCTTTTTCTCTTAAGGACTCCTTTTTGTTCTACTTCCATGATTTTGCTGATCCCTTGACTGAATCTTTTTACTTCATTGGGAACTTATTTTCAGCCTTTGTGACCATCATGTCTCAATCTGGAGATGCAACAGCTGGAGCTGTGTTTGAAATGGAGAAACTGAAGGAGTACTCAGTTGCTCAATTGAAACAGTTCCTTAAAGATCTTGACTGTCCCACTGAGAGCTCCACCAGGGAGGGGGAGCTGCAAAAGGCACAGAGGGCCTGGGTGACAATCAAGAAGGCTGGAGGGCACACAGAGGAGGAGAATGTGGGTGGGGAAGTGCAGAGGATACACACTGGTGTAGTGGAGGTACCTGTTACGCCTGGGGGGAGGGTCCCCAGGAGGGGTAGCAGGGTGTCATCCAAGGGTCTGACTCCTGAAGAGTTACAGGACAGACAGGCAGAGAGGGCTCGCCGGTTCAAGGAGTTGAGGATGCAAAGGGAGAAGGATTTGGAAGAAAGGAGGAGGGACTTAGAGATCAAAAAGAGGATTTGGGCTTATGAGCTCAAAATGAAGGAGCTGGAAGTCATGATGGCTGAATCCAGCTGGAATGGTGGCAGCAACAATTTTTTATCTAGTGCTGCTGAAGAAGTGCACATGCCCAGAGATGTGGTGCCCTACTTGAAGGAGGGAGTTAACACACACCAGGAGGTTCAGGGGTATGAGGTAGCTCCAGTGATGCACAGGGTCCCTGAGGTGGATTGGGGAACTGGCATGGGGAGTCATATTCCTACTGGTGGGAGGGACACTCTACTGACTCTAGGTGAGAGTGACAGGGAGAGGGGTTCCCCCCAGGTAGACGTCCTGGTTATGGAGTGTGAAGACATCCCAGATGAGTGTGGGTTGAGTGTCAGGGACAGTCAGGTACTGTCTCACCAGTCTCAGGAGGGTGATGTGGGGTGCTTTTCCAAAGCAGAGTCACTGGATGGTTGGGTGAAGGGTACTTTGGTTAATTCATGTAAGGGGCTGAGTGATGTAATTGCTGGAGAGCATATGTCTAGTCCTTATTTTCCAGAGCTATGCCAACACCAGGTGGAGTGTGAGTTCTCTGACCCCAGGGAGTTTGCAATGGAGGCAGACTTCTGGGTGAGTACCAGAGAGTCTGAAGAGGCATTTGGGGGTGCTCCTGAGAGGAGTGGTCTAGGTAGTTCCCAACCAGGTGAGGTAGGGAAGGATTGTAGTGTCCCAGGTAGGTCCCAGTGTAGTGGGATGGGTGAGGGACCCCATGTCCAGTCTCAGAGGAGAGGGAATGGGGATGGGTTGAGGCCCAAGGTGCCAGAGATCCGGTCCCAGGTCCTGGAGGGTTCCATGAGGGAACACCAGGAGGGGAGCCTAGCCTGTACCATAGGGCCATCTGTTGAGGGAGACCCCACAGTGTCAGGAGAACTTGGGGGGCGGCTGTAGCCAGCGTCACACCAGTTCTGGTGTCTGGCAGTACCACTCCTAGTGAGGGGGTGCAGAAGTCCAGACAGAGGGTTGAGAGGGGGTTGCGGACCCCAGTGGAGAACCTGGAGGGTCAGGGGTCAGCTCTGAGAGCAGAGCCCCCCAGAAATGACCTTGGTAAGACCATTTCTGGGTTGGGGGGAATCCAGACTCTGTCAGATGGGCAGAGGTCAGGAGACCTGCACCAGCCAGACTCTTGTGTGGCCCTTGGGGACAGGGTGTCCCTTGAGGGGGGTAAGTGTGCCCCCCAGGAAGTCCTGGTGTGCCAGGCAGTGGTTCAACCGCAGGGTGGTGACCCTGGGTTGGATGACCAGGTTCAGAGGGTAAACTCTGACCTGGTGGGGGGTAGGTATGCCCCCCAGGAATTCCTGGGTTGCCAGGCAGTGGTCCAGTCTGTGGGTACAGACCCTGGACTGGAGGATCAGGTGCAGGGGGTAAACCCTGACCTGAAGGGGTGGGCGGTTTGCCCAATCACCCCCCCTGGTGTGATTTCAAGGGGTACTCTCCCTGAGGGGGGGGGTGAAGAACCCTGAGAGTAGGGGCAGGGGAGAAAGAGACTCACCCCTGGCCCCAGTGCAATCTAAGGGTACAGACCCTGGATTGGAAGGCCAGGTTCAGGGTGTCCCCCCTGACCTGGAGGAAGGGGCTACTGCTAACAGTGCCCATCCCATGTTTTCTTCTGAGGGGGCCACTCCTAGTTGGGGGGTGCAGGACCCCAGAAGGGAGGGCAGGGGGAGGGAAGCCTCACCCCTGGCCCTAGTCCAACCTGAAGGTACAGACCCCAGGTTGGCGGACCAGTGGCAGGTTAACAGCCCTGCACTGGTGGAAGAATTGTGCAGGACTGCTTCTACAAGCACCCTGACAGTTTTTGACTCTGGGGGTGCCGCTTCTGCAGGGAGGGTACAGAGCCCCAGAGGGGAGGACCAGGGTCAGGTTGTCATCCCTGACCTGGTGGAAGAGAGAGTGGTCAAAGAGTGCCAGGCACCTGGGGCTACCGCCCCCCACTCTCCGGAGGCACAGTGGTTGGAGAGGCCTGAGGTCGGGCTCTCATCCCTGACAGTTGTCCGAGGCCACCGTGGCTTGCTGTCCTGGTGGACAGAGTTGCCCCTGGGGGGGGGACGAGAGTCACACCCCGGGGTAGGAGTGGGCAACACCACTGTGTTGGCCCTGGTGGTACTATCTGCCCATTGCAATACATCTGTGAGCAAAGTAAAGTTAGGTGCTGCACAGATGGTGTCTGTAGATGTGGAGAAGGGTTCCCCATGGGTTAGCTTAGTGGGCCCTGAGAGTATGGACAGAGGGATCCAACTGGAGTCAGGAAGGCGTAGAACTGGAACATGCCCCTGCTGTTGTGGGCCTGGGTCCTTGTTCTATCGCCCAAATCAGGGAAGTACATCAAGGTATTGATTGTTCTCCCCTGGTTTTAGGCTGGTAGGGGGTCGTGTTGGACTTTTGCTTATGCAGGGTCATCCCCAGTCTTTTTGCCTCCTGCCTCCTATTTTTTTCTGACCTGTTGCTGTTGGCTTTTCAACTCTGAGCACTTTACCACTGCTAACCAGTGCTAAAGTGCATATGCTCTCCGTGTAAATTGTATGTAATTGGTTTATCCATGATTGGCATATTTGATTTACTAGTAAGTCCCTAGTAAGGTGCACTAGAGGTGCCAGGGCCTGTAAATCAAATGCTACTAGTGGGCCTGCAGCACTGGTTGTGCCACCCACATAAGTAGCTCTGTAATCATGTCTCAGACCTGCCACTGCAGTGTGTGTGTGTGTATTTTTACACTGTAAATTCGACTTGGCAAGTGTACCCACTTGCCAGGCCTAAACCTTCCCTTTTCTTACATGTAAGGCACCCCTAAGGTAGGCCTTAGGTAGCCCCAAGGGCAGGGTGCAGTGTATGGATAAGGTAGGACATATAGTAATGTGGTTTATATGTCCTGACAGTGAAATACTGCCAATTTCGTTTTTCACTGTTGCAAAGCCTGTCTCTCTCATAGGATAATATGGGGGCTACCTTTAAATATGATTAAAGTGTAGATTCCCCTAGAGAGTAGATGGACATGTTGAGTTTGGGGTCCCTGAACTCACAATTTAAAAATACATCTTTTAGTAAAGTTGATTTTAAGATTGTGCATTTGAAAATGCCACTTTTAGAAAGTGAGCATTTTCTTGCTTAAACCATTCTGTGACTCTGCCGTGTTTGTGGATTCCCTGTCTGGGTCAGTTTGACAGTTGGGTTGTTTTTCACCTCACACCAGACAGTGACACAAAGGGGGCTGGGGTGTAACCTGCATTTCCTGATTAGCCATCTCTGCTAGGAGGGAGGGGTGGAGTGGTCACTCTCATCTGAAAGGACTGTGCCTGCCTCTGACAATGCCGGCTCCAACCCCCTGCTGTGTGTCTGATGACTTGCCTGGGCAAGGCAGGATTTCACAAGTAGGTGTGAGTCCCCTTTGAAGAAAGGTGACTTCAAAGACTAAAATGGGTATAAGAAGGGCACCCAAATCTACAGACTGGAGAAACACTTCTGGAACCAAGAGGAACCTCTGCCTGGAGAAGAGCTGATAGCTGAGGAAGACGTGCTGCCCTGCCTGTGACTGTGCTTTGTGGAGCTTTCCTGCAGTGCTGCTTCTGCCAGAGTAAGAGGGCAAAGACTGGACTTTGTGTGCCTTCCATCTTGTGAAGAAATCTCCAAGGGCTTGAGTTAGAGCTTGCCTCCTGTTGTTTGAAGTCTCAGGGACAGCAAAGACCTCTCTCTGCCAGCACCTGGAGTCTCTGGAGAGACTCCTGCTCTGACAAGTGGTGCCCTATCCAGTCCCTGGGCCCTTGAAAGGAAAGCTGGTGGAAATCCAAGGAAATCGACTTCGGACGACTCCGGACCGACGCCGCTGCTGAATCCGGTAACGCCGCCTGCACCTGACACCGTGACCTTCGCTGGAACGCGACACTCTTCGCAGGCCCGTCGCCGCAGCAGCCCCGCTGAAGTCTGCAACTCCGTGGAAGTCGCCGTACCACGTCGTGACCGATGCCGCTTGAAGTGCACAGATTCAACGTTTCGCACAGACGCCGCGATTCCTGACTTCGCGCCTCGGCTTGTTTTCACTCTTCACCAAAGGTACTGTACTTGGGGGTCTACACGACTCCGTGTCCGGCGCCGCTGGTGTCGGCTTGTTGGGAACGACTCAGTCACGACGCCGTGTTAACATCTCATTGAAGCATTTTTGTTTCTAAGCGCTATTTTTGAGTTTAATCTTTAAAAATTCATAACTTGACTTGGGTATGTCGGATTTTTGTAGTTTTGGTCTTGTTTTGTTTAGATAAATATTTCCTATTTTTCTAAACCAGTGTTGTGTCATTTTGTAGTGTTTTCATTACGTTACTGTGTGTGTTGGTACAAATACTTTACACCTAGCACTCTGAGGTTAAGCCTACTGCTCTGCCAAGCTACCAAGGGGGTAAGCAGGGGTTAGCTGAGGGTGATTCTCTTTTACCCTGACTAGTGTGAGGGTCCTTGCTTGAACAGGGGGTAACCTGACTGTCAACCAAAGACCCCATTTCGAACATGCACTATAAAAACTTTCCTTGGAGGTTTGCCGACTTCAAAGGCAGACATTAAAAAAAGTATTGGACTGCTGACCCCACAACTTTCAAACACATATATCAAGAGCAAACTCTATCAAGAAGAAGAGCTGTGAGGAGGAGTACTGTCCCTTTTCTGTGTGTGCTTTGCTAGATTGACCTGCAGTTGCTGCTTCTGCTTTAGAGAGGAGAAAGACTGGACTTTGCTGGGTATCTGCTTGTGAAGTTTCTCCAAGAGCTTGAACTGAGCTTGCCTCCTGTTAAGAAGTCTCATTGACAGCAAAGACTTCACCTGACAGCATCTACGTACTGTTGCTGAGGACCCTGACTTGCCAAGTGTTGCCTAATCCAGTTCCTGGGCCCTTGGGAGTGAAAGATGGCCTAAAAACAAGACATACCAGGGACACCAACTCTGGACGACTCCAGAACCGACTCTGCTGCATGACCCCATGCTGCTGCCTGCAACCTGTAGCTGTGGTAACCACTGAAGTGTAATGACTTCACTCGATGCAGCAGGCCCAACTGAGCTCCTGGTGCTGTGTCACTGATGACTCAGCCGTGCTGCCTGTGGGCCCGTGGTGTGACCGCAACCCCGAGAGGTCACCTCATTGCGTCTTGACCCACAGGATTCATCAACCCTGCCAGGTTGTAAGGAGCCAACGCCTTGCTTCTGGTGCTGCCTCACCTCCACTGCCTCCGCAAGGAACCAATGCCTCACCTCTGTAAGAAACTAACGCCTCACCTCCTGCATAGTTGTATGGAACCGACACTACACCAGCTCCAGGAATGCCTCAACCACCCAACTCTGTGCTACGTCTTTGCCTCTGCCACATTACTGAGGTACTGCACCTAGGGTCTGTGAGACTGTGTGCCTGGGGCCGCACTCCTGCAAGAGTGGTGCTGGTTACAACTCCATCACAACGTCGTAATAACACCAAATTGTAGCTTTTGTGTGTCTAAGCACTATATTGAGATTTAGGGCCTCATTCTGACCCTGGCGGACGGCGGAGGCCGTCCGCCAGGGTACCGCAGCTGAATGACCGCACCGCGGTCAAAAGACCGCGGCGGCCATTCAGACATTTCCTCTGGGCCGGCGGGCGCTCTCCAAAAGAGCGCCCGCCGGCCCAGAGGAAATGCCCCTGCAACGAGGACGCCGGCTCAGAATTGAGCCGGCGTAGTTGCAGGGGTGCGACGGGTGCAGTTGCACCCGTCGCGTATTTCAGTGTCTGCTTAGCAGACACTGAAATACTTTGCGGGGCCCTCTTACGGGGGCCCCTGCAGTGCCCATGCCATAGGCATGGGCACTGCAGAGGCCCCCAGGGGCCCCGCGGCACCCCCTACCGCCATCCTGTTCATGGCGGGTTTCCCGCCATGAACAGGATGGCGGTAGGGGGTGTCAGAATCCCCATGGCGGCGGAGCGCGCTCCGCCGCCATGGAGGATTCCCCCGAGCAGCGGAAAGTCGGCGGGAGACCGCCGACTTTCCGCTTCTGACCGCGGCTGAACCACCGCGGTCAGAATGCTCGTGGGAGCACCGCCAGCCTGTTGGCGGTGCTCCCGTGCTCGGTGGCCCTGGCGGCCACCGGCCGCCAGGGTCAGAATTACCCCCTTAATTTGTTAAAATTCGTATCTTTGCTTGTGTATGTTGATTTTTGCCGTTTTAGTCTTGTTTTACTCAGATAAATATTGGATATTTTTCTAAACTGTTGTTGAGTACTTTTGTGGTGTTTCCACTGTGTTACTGTGTATGGGTAAAAATTCTTAACACATTGCATCTGAGATAAGTCGACTGCTTGTGCCAAGTTACCAAGGTGTTATCTGAGCTGAGTACCTCCCTTACCCTGACTAGAGTGAGGGTCCCTACTTGGACAGGGTGTCAATGAGCTTCCAACTAGCGACCCCATTTTCTTCTTTTTTCTTCTGAAAATTGTATTGAATTTTAATAACATGAAGTAAACAAAAAGAAAAAGAAGTAAAAATGGGAGTTATGTGGTAGTTTGCTATATTACGGCAATTGGGCAGGTACCCACATAAGAAGAGTTGATTATGCAACAGAGACATGTCTTGTTAGGCAAATCAGTGCACAGTGAAAGTTTACATAATCAGTGATCGTCTATCATTACCAACGAGCTTGTAATTTTAATCATACATACTTGCTATCAATGAAAGTAAGTATAACTTAAAGTCTACACTATATCTAGGCAAGACAGAGTATTCAAGGAGGTTTATCTAAGATCCATGTCGGTCGTTCGAGTCTTTAAGTCTTTAAGTTTTAATCTGAACAGCTTGGCAGGGGTCCAGTATAGGGAATGAGCAGCGAAGAATCTTTTTTGGGTTATTGAGTGGATTCATTTGTCCTGTGTTAGGTGGAGGCTTATTTTTTACCACGTCTCCTCACTAGGAGGCGTAAGTATGGTGGATGAGAAAAAGGAGGACCATTTATGAGGCAATGGGGGGTGTTATGGGGTCCTAGTGGAGTAGACTAGTTTGCATATTCTAAAGGCCGCATATCCTTTTGCGGTAAACGTTTGTTATTTTGTGACAAGTCCTTTAAGGGGCCTAGTTTGGAGATTTTTGCTTTGAGTTGAAGGAGTTCATAGAAATCAGTATTTGAGAGATTGTGCTTGCTTTTCAGCTGTTTCAAATTCCTTTGAGGCCCATGTTGCGGCAATAGTCACTGAGTTAGGTATTTGCAGTTTTGTATTGTGCCATAGAGATGCAGAGGGGGATTTGTAGGTATTGGTGGACAAGAGTGCGTCTAGTTTCATCAGGGCCGTGCTAATGTATTTGAAAATCTTCTGGGAGTGATTAAAAGGGTGGGATAACATTGTTAGAGATGATAATAGTGAAAAAGGTTTGCAGATTGAAGATTCAATAACAAGCCAGATAGGTTTTTTTTGTGGATCAGGTTCAAACCATCGTGCACCCTGGGCTGCTAGGTATGAAATTTGGTAAATGTACCAGTTTGGGATAATGGGGGGATTCATTTGAAGTTCGGTAAATGTACCAGTTTGGGAAGTTACGCCTCCCAATTTAGTAGGTGTACTCAGTTTTTTTAGGCCGATTCTGGGTTTTTTATTTTCCCATAGGAATTGTGAAACATGTTTATCAGTTTTAGAGAAGAAGTCTTGAGAGAGACACATGGGGAGCATACATGAAAGTTTATCCAGGGAGACACTTTAATTTTGATGGTTTCAAGTCTGCCCACCATGATATATGTTTGGGCGACCATGTTGCCAATAGATCTTTCAGTTTGTCAGTGGTTTTGCTTTTGTTTATGGTAATAAATCCAGGCATGTCATTGCATAACCAAATTCCCAGATACTTAATGGAAGATTTCCATTTGAAGTTGAAAGAGCCCGCTAAGGAGGGGTTGCTGGGGACATTTAAGGGAAGTATTTTGGGTTTTTTTCTGTTCCAGAAGTAGCCTGAGAAGTGGGAGAAACGGATTTCGGTTATGGCTTTGGTTGGGTTAGTTGTGAATATCGAAATATCATCCGCATAAGTGGCTGTTTTGTATGGGGTGCCCCCGAATGTGATTCCAGGAATGGCTATTGAGTTATTGATCATTGTGAGTAGAGGGTCAATGGCTTGTAAAAAAAGTAAGGGGGGTGGGCAGCCTTGGTGAGTTCCCTGTCTCAAGTGGAAGGGATGGGATAGGGTGTCGTTGATCTGTATTCTAGCTGAAGGCTTCAAATAAAGGGGCATGGACATTGAGATGAAATTATCTCCTAGTTTTTGTCTTTGAAGGACAGTTTCGAGATACGGGCAGGAGACCTTGTCGAAGGCCTTCTCAGAATCTAAGGCTATGGTGGCCGCTTTGGGGGAGAGTGGGTTAGAGGCTTTTTCAATTACATGTGAAAGGAGACGGATATTGTCGCTAGCTAAGTGTCCCTTAATAAAGCCAGATTGGGTAGGATAGACTAGTTTAGGGATCAGGGGTGTGAGACAGTTGGCAAGGATTTTAGTGTAGGTCTTGCTTCCATATTTATGAGGGATATAGGTCTGAAATCTTTGGGGTCGGAGTGGACTTTATCTTATTTTGGGATAACCACAATAGTGGCTTCAGATGCTGAGCCTGACACTGAGCCAAGTGTTGAAAAATAGTTTAATCTTGAGTGTAGGATGTCCATAATGGTGTGCAAGAAGGTTTTGTTAAACTCAATAGGTATGTCATCCCGGCCTGAAGCTTTACTAGATAGGATATTTCTAACGGCGACATAGACTTCATCTGTGTAGATCGGCTTTGATATAGATTCTTGATCAGAATTAGTTGATTAATCGGTAGTGTTCGTAAAAAAAAAAAACAGTCAGGCTTCTCGAGGGTTATTGATAGTGGGAGTGTATAATTTCATGTAAAAGTTTTGGAATGTCTGGAGGATTGCCTCAGTTGAGGTATGTACCTTATTCTGTTTATCTTTATTCGATTTGATAAAGGTAGAGTTGCATTTAAACTTCAATTAGGCTGCTAGGGATTTTTCTGCCTTATTTAAGTAGAAAAGTTTCTTTCCCTTTTGAGAATGAACCCATAAGCGTGCGCATTTGCTTATTATTATGGAGTTGAACTCGTATGTGAGGTGCTTGAGGGATGTCAAAATGAAAGGATCATTAGAATTCCTGTGAGTCATTTCCTTATTTTTAATTTTAGTTGTTAGTTGGTCTAGGGTTGAATTTATTGTTTTGTTTTTATGAGCCGTAGGGCTTATAACAAGTCCTCTGAAGTGACATTTCAGAGAATCCCAGAGCGTTACTGAGGATGAGACCAAACCTTTATTTATTTGTATGAATTGGGATATTTTTTATAGAGTTCCTCAGTTGTGCTTGGGTCCTATAGAATTTCTGAGTTCATGCGCCAAGATTTCGATTTCATAGGTATTGGTAGGATTTGAAGGGTAATGGATATAGCCGCATGGTCTGAGATTGTAATGGGTTTTATGGAGGTGAAGCATGTATGCTGGAGGAGAGACTGGTCAACTCGAATGCTGTCTATCCTGGAGAAGGAGTTGTGTGGGGAGAAGAAGAATGTGAAGTCGTTGCCAGTGGGGTATGAAGTCTGCAGACATCTGGCAATTGGTAGGCTGTGGAGAGGGTGTGCAATGCTTTGTGTGCTTTGGGGATTCTGTGTTTGACGGTGGATTGTCTATCAAGTAGGGGGTCCATCAGGAGATTAAAGTCACTGCCTAGTATAATCTGAGCATCAGGAGGTAGGTCAGCAATTTTAGCTGATAGGTTGCTCCAGAACTTAGGGTCCTCAATTGTGGGGGCATATATTTCAGAGTCATTGCTCTGTAGTCGGGTTCTTAGCTTTCTGCCATTGTCACCTGGTTCTGTCAATATAATCAAGAGGCCAGCTTTTCTGGAAATCATAGTGATCACTCCATTTTTTATTGATTGTGGCAGAACAGGTAATGTCTGACATCTTCAAACATTCCATCATAAATTAGCACTTCCAGAATGGAAGATATGGGAATAGCTTACTGGTAGGTAAGTACATCTCAGGCACATGACGGGTCTCATGACAGTAAATCATGTTGGATATAATAGCCATATTTGTGTTGGGTGAATACTTTCACCATCCTACATGGCATATGTGTACTACAACCCTCAAAGTCACACATGTTAAGACCTGTTAAGTCACTGTGGACCCCATGTAAAAGAGGCTTGCACTGCTGGGCCCTCTATTTCCCTGATGCTCTGGTGGAGTAGGTCTCTCAATCATATCTATTAGGCAATGCAAAGTCACATTGCGTGCCCTTTCATGGCCTCATAGATATGGACTAAACAAGGCAGTACAAAGTGCTGCATTGCCTGACTCTACATCAAGGGTGTGTTCCATGGTACTTATGGTGGGTTTCCCCATGCAGCACCAATGGGATTTGAAACATTCCCAGAATTACAAGAACCATAGAAATGTTTAAAAAATGTGTGTTTCCCCAGGGGAGGTGTAAAAGGAGAAATAACTTAATTTCTCTTTGTTATTTACTCTTTTATGTGTGATGTATTCTGCAGCACACATACAAAGAGGAAAAAGCTGTTATTGTTTGTTTTTGGGCAGGAAGGTGTCCCTTGCTGCATAAAAACAATTAAGCTCCATGGTGCAAGGGTACATGTGTCAGTGCTAGCCACCAATCTGTGATCTTGTGCATGCATAAGTAACACCAATGTGCTGTGTTTCATTAATGTAATATTGCACATTCCTGTCCTTTCTTTGTGATGCAGGGCAGCACAGCAAAGTGACTCTCTGTGATGCCCTGTTGCAATAAACCATAAATGAGGCCCTGTGTTTGTTTCAAAATGATGAGGGATCCTCGGAAATACACTATTTAAATTGCTAGGTCACAATTCTGTGTTAAAGGAAGAGCCTCCATTTCTCTTCTCTGTATCTCCACAGGTAACTCCTATTGTCATGAGGCATGTAGTGTATCCAATACCTGTGAAACTGAGAAAATATGAAATATTTGGCCTCACCCGACCATGTGTACCATGGGAAATTACATTAGTCATCATATATACAAACGTGCCATCCTGTCTGTCCAACGGTTCAGTCTGTGCAGCAAGGTAGACCCCCCATGCGTAAAGTACAAATCATAAGACAGGCAGCCACATATTCACCATTCACATAATGTGCCTGTCTAGGTGCAATGTTGCCCATTTTCTGCTAGTGCAGTCTGCAAACCCAGGACACTGCAACATGTTGAAATGTATGTCCTGCACTTTCAGTGCAGTTCTGAGTTTACCAGCTGCACTATACAGCTCAAGACTCCTCTATATCTCTCCCCCTGTGTACTGTCAACATAGTGGACACAGTACACTGCCATGTGCAGACATTTATATACTTCACAATGACATGCACTCATTAATCTCTCCATGGCAGTGGCCAATGTCATGTACTCATTAATCTCTCCATGGCAATAGCCAATGCACAACAGTGACTACTAATGTCACATACAAATATGTGTGAATGAATGTGATAACATCATCTGACCAGGCTACATTTTGTAAAATCTGACATGTATTACTTCAGAAATGCCAATTGTAGTCCCATACAAGCAAAATGGAGGGGTGTGAGAGAAGAGCCTCCTCAATGACTCCATACTAGTAAAGATTCACTAACTTCATGGCATTGTCACTCCTAAGTATTACAAATAGTAAGTGTGTCACACAGGCATATACTTGTGTGTATAGTACATCGTCAGTCATACCAAAAATGAAAATGTGTGAATGCCAAACAATTTCAGTGCACGTTTCATACTGTTGCAAAGAGTATGACTCCTTCAGGGCACAAAACCGAATGTACATGAATATGGGCACATCAACCCTCATGACCATTGACTGGTTGTTCCCCTCCTGTCTTTTCAGCTGACCAAGGATATAGTCTGCAGCCATGGGTCATGACTCCATGTGCACATCCCAAGACATATGCACAATGGACCCGGTCCACAGCGGAGCAGAATTTGGATTCCTTAAGTCAGGCATTTACTGTCTTGAGATGTTGGGGGGAGATTGATCTACTCCCCCCATGGTATGTAAGATCATATTTGTGTGCTGCATTTTACACAACATATGTGTGTGGACCAATGTCCCATGGGATAAGGAAAATGAGGAACATGAAGTCCCAGGTGAGGATGATGAGGAAGATGAGGACCAGAACGAAAAATGTACCTTCATTGGCTGGGATGCATGAGCCACATCAAGGGATCAAAATTGTATGGACTACATGGAAAGATTGTAGTAAAATGACAAATAATTTATGAACACTACCGTTGTGTAAGCAATCTTACTTCATAGTTACTGTAAACATCAAAACACTCACATCACCCATGCTAATAATTGACACAGAAGGTATGTAGCAATGTTTAAAAAACAGCTTTGGCCAACATTTTGCAACAACCTGTGCCAAATGCAGGTCCATTGAGAAGACAGACACCAAACATAGATTGCACAGTTTGGACAGGTTATGATAATGTGTTCTGTTGTTCTGTTGCAGTGTAATGACCATCAGACATCCAACCACAATCAAAATGGTGTGCTAAAGTTAATAGTTTGCAATTATTGTATTTGTATTGTACAGCTAGCCATTTGTACAGCCTCATACTTGTGGAGGATAACAGAGTTAACTCATATTCTGACCGTGAACCAAGGCACATAGTATGTGCATGGAAACGCAGTCTAACACATATAATCTACATTTGCTACATCCAAGTCTGCAGGCACATGTTAAATCCATTGTGGTATCTCACATCACAAATAAATGCAAAATACTCAAAGGTGCCAGTGCAAGATTGGCTACCTAGTGCCAATGCGGCCACGCTTGCCTCACTAGGCAAAGATGCAACTGCACCAAGCAGGGATGTATACTACCACGTTTGTTTCATACATTCAGATACAAACAATTTGTTCACTCCTAAGACTACATTTTATGTGTGATTGTAAAAACATAACACAAAGAGTCAGAATATGAAACATTGCCCAGAAGCAATGGCTAAATGGAAGGTGAATCCAGCCAAGGTACCATGCACTGATGCATTCCAGGTCATAGTGGCAGAATGTGACAATAGCTGCCCAGGTGATCATCATGTGTGAAAACATACCCACATCCTAAGTACAGGTAATCCCTCAATATGGCACCATATTTTGATGCATGCCAATAGAAAGCAGATACCTCCTTGGAATAAATCTCACTCGTTTGGCTACCCAAGCTGGCCTCATGATCACCAAAATATAGACAAAAGTTTGAGGCAAACACCAATGTGTATCTGTACGTGCACGTGCAACACATATTCTTCCAGACCACAACATGTGTCATATCTGCCTAGACACATCCAATGCAAATCCAGACTGTGAATCTGTACCCTCTATGCCACATACACTGTAGACTGGCTGAACTAGCCAGTATATGTCATTTCCTGAGTGGATTATGCATCCACCAGACATCCTAGGAAAGCAACGTATAATGATACGGGCCCATGTACCATAAACTGGTGCTGCTGGTGTCCCACTACTCTTGGACCTCAGGTGGCACAAGCCTCTCAGTCATATCCAATAGACCATGCTAAGTCACCATGTGTGGCTCATCCAGACTTCATAACTATGGGGTAAATTAAAGAACCTCAATAGGCTGCCTTTGTTTAATCTGTGCCATGGGTGCAATGCAAGGGCCGTGGGGGGATATTTTGACAGGCAACACCCATGGATATTCAGGATGACTCATGTAAATTTATGGATTTAAACCTGGTGCTGTAGAAAAGGCTTATGCCTTCACACAATCTGTCATCAAGTTGCATTATAGTTTTCTCTGTCCCTTTCTGCACATACACCATCCATTGACTTATTTGGCATGTTCTTTGTGCTACAGAATGCAGCACACATTGGAAACAGAAAAGCAAAGGAGAATTTTAAACACTTCTCCTTGTTACGCCTCTTCTGGCAATGTGTATTGTTTTTGGCCTGCACCAGGTTTACGTGAGTCTGATAAAATGGGTCAGTGTCAAACTCAATGGGTGTTGCATGTGAACACCCACTGCAAGGCAAGCGCAACACCTCCGTGACGCAGAGCCAAACAATGCAGTGCTTTACGCTGCCTTGCTTTATGCAATAATTATGAGATCACGCCAAGGCATGCATGGTGGCTTTGTATTGCACCATTAGTGTGAGTGAGAGTCTTGTGCCCCTCAACATTGAAAAAAGTGAGTCTCCTGGGGGCAGGACCCTTGTATATGAGCCCCCTAATGACAACCACTCTGGAACACTCATGCCTAGATTTCATACAATTTTGTGTCATCTTTGCACCACTGTTGTGTCCCATCCATGGCACATAATGCCAGTAGAGAATTAAAAAGCCAGGCAAGGGGCAATTTGCCCCACCTTATGTGGACTAGAAAAAAGGTAATGCAAGTCAGCGACTTGTGTTGTATTGCATAACGTATTTTTTTAAGGTGGTATATCCGGGGCATGAGCATTCCCCTGCATCCACCCATAGATTTCTTGCAATCTCAGATTTACCAAGGATTGTACCCCAGGGTTTGCAGATTTCTCCACACACCATGGAGGATGGTGTAGCAATGAGAGAAATATGTTTCTGACCTTGTCCTTTCCTTGTAGCACACATAGAAAGAGTGAAATACCTCAAGAGCTTGTTATTGTCAGGAATGTATCCTTTCCTGCCCAGAGAATATTCTCTACACAATGCCAGCACCCAGACACCATGGTGCAAGGGTGCCTGTGTTGGTGCTTGGCTGGCTGAAGTGCTTCAGTGCAAGTAGAGAAAATAAATGTTCCATAACTTCATATATATGGGGTAGGTCTGCCCTCTCCCTTTCACACAATACAGCACAACAACTTGGCTTTCTGCCAAGATTAAACCCTTCGCATGTCAGCAAATTTGAAAATGCTTCTTTTTTGTCTCCAGTATTCACACCATGGGCTGTATCATAGAAGTGCGGCGGAGGCACAATGGGCATTTGCACCATCTTTATCTGAGACTGCTGACCCCACCCCATTCTGTGACGAAGTGTCATTGATTGTGTCAGAGTCACCAGATCCTCGGGGTCTGTGCACGTTCCCAACACTTCCACCACAAGACAGCTCCAATACTCTGATTAGTTTTATCAGAGAGTCTAAGAGAGTCCAAGTGGGGAAAGGGGGATTAAGAAGGGAACAGCTGGGAAGGAGACCTGTAGGAAGCAAGAGGTTAAAACACAACATCAAAATTACATCTCATGAAATTAGTACCATGCTACAACTCAAAGCTTTGTCATTTCTGAAAACATGAACAACCCTAAGAATTAGGTCATAAAATGACTAAGTTTCAAGATGACCGGATACCTGTAAGGGAATCAGGATGAATTAAATGAAACTTTCAATTTCAAGTATTTTCCTTTACATGAGAATCAGGAAAACATTCTGAATAACTTCTAAACAGTCACATGAATCCTTTTTTGAGAATGTATATTAGGACCATACAATATTGCATCTAAAAACTTTGGCCTTTTGTGTTCTCTTGAAAGGTTTCAACGCGAATTGCGAACATTGCAGATATATATATATATATATATATATATATAATAAACACCATGAAAGGATTATGCACCATGAATAACACAATATAGACTCTGGAAACAAATCACACAACTTGTCAACTCGAATACTACCAAATAAATTGCCGATTCGAGTGCCAACATGTAAAATGTCAAGAAATGGTAGCATGCAACGAATATCAAGGTTAAATCACCTTTAAACGAATTGCGCGTCTTACCGATTCTTAAGCCACCATGTCAATGTCAAGAATTGGTAACGCGCCATGAATAACAAAGTTAAATCATCATGAAACGAATCGCACGTCTTGCCGATTCTTAAGCCACCACGTAATGTCAAAAAATGAGAGCGCGCAATGAATAACAAAGTTAAATCAACATGAAACGAATCGCGCATCTTGCCGATTCGTAAGCCACCATGCAAATGTCACAAACACTCAAGCGCACATTTTGCACGCGCAAAGTAACCTGTTAACCATAAAAGAATTAGTTCCAAGAATATAAGAGTTCTCGATAACGGCGTCAGGATGTCAGCCCAACCACCGTCTTACTGCCTAGAACAAGGATCACCAATGAAGAATGAAGGGCAGAGGCCTGGAAGATCAAATAGGCCACCGGGACAGAAGCTCAGGAAGTAGCTGCTGCTCTGCACCGGGACATCTGAATAGTGAGCACTTGGAACTGGGCTGGCTCCCTTTTATAGAGTCTTGGCCCAGCCCACAACCACACCCAAGCATGCTGCAGAGAAATTCTCTAGAAGGCCCTGGAAAGGGACCACATCCTAACACACTCTGAAAGTCTGCAGCAATACTTTGCAAATGAACAGTATTTGTAAGCACAGTAAAAATAATTATTCAGGATTGAACTCTACAATGCAAAAGGTTAAACAACAACATATCAGCACAATGCATAAATTACAGTGTTTTGAGAGTGCTGGGTTTTTGCATTTTAGTCGCCAATAGAGCGCGCACTGCCCTGGTGTTGACAGATTGACCTGGGCTTAAAGCTGAAGCGCCCAGGTTTGCAGTAATGAGTGACACTACACCTCGTCACTGAGGGGGAAGGCCTCAAGGACCTTTACTGAGCTGAGGAGGTTATGCCCACCGGAGCTGTGACCTCCTCAGCCCAGCAAAGGTTAGCTCAGGCAGCCAGGAGCTTGCGCAAATAGCACGTCTAGCTCCTGGCTGCCTGACCTGAAAATGAAGATTGCTTGTCAGGCTGACTTTTATTCAGCCTGATAGACACTCTTCTTGAGGGGCAAATGTTGAGGGGACATGGCCTCTAAGCCCCAAAGGATAGGCTACGGCTGCACTGTACCAAAGACATGGGCGCAGAGGCAAAGAATAAGTCACGTGGTGCACTGACAGTGCACCCCTTGATGGCAGCCTTCTGGAAGGGGGAAGATGGTCCTATGGCCCCACCCAGACTTTCCTTTGCAGGTGGGTGCAGTCACTCACTGCACTCACCTGCAAGGGGATCTGATATCCCCATTAAAATTGCAGACAGGTTGCAGCATGCACTGTGCAACATGACCTCTCTGTTTTAAACTTGAATGCACTGGCCCCAGGGCAATGCAAGTTTCCACCAGGCCTCCGTCTAAGCGCATTCAATTTAATAAGGTGCACTTTCTCAGTTTGCACGTGGTGCACTTCTTGTAAGGTGTGCCATTGTGAAAACAGAGAAAGGGTGCCCTATAAGTAATAAGGCACCAGTAATGCAAGAAGTCACACATATGAGCACTGTCAACATACACATCCAACACATTCAAAGACATCAAGCATGCCCCCTCACATATTCACAGACAATACACTGATCCCTGTAATTGGTCACATACATTGAATAACATACTGCACTGTAAGACACACATTTGGCCCATTTCCTCATTCAAAAAAGATGCATTAGCATAAAGGGCTGCTTTACAAACAAAAAAAATAAATAAATGCTTTATCGAAAAGCAGTCACAGACATGGTGGTCTGCTGTTTCCAGCAGGCCACCATCCATGTGAGGGCCGCCATTCCCAAGGGGGTCGCAAATTGCGACCTACCTCATGAATAATCATGCGGTGGGCATTTGTGACCCCCTTGCGAGTCGCAAATAGTGTCAAGGACACTATCCCACCTTTGGATTTGCGGCTCGCATGTTGCGAGTCGCAAATCAGAATTTTCGTACATGTAGCCCTATATTTTTAGTGACACAATGCCAAAAATACCTTAGAGACTCTAGTCCCTTAGGAGGTAAGTAATATATATATGGTGGTTGTCCATATATACACTAGAAATCAGTAATAGTTATAAAGACAGTTAGAAAACAGTGCAAATAGTGAAAATCACAATAGGTTGCAATGGGCATAGGGGGAACACAAACCATATACTAAAATAGTGGAATGCAAAAGTCAGTTTCCCACCTAGGCAAGTGTAGTGTGTAGAGGGGCGCTGGGGGTGTAGGAAAACACCACACGTAATTAATAGAACCCACACGTGAGCCCAGGAAAACAGGAGTAAATCACAATAAGTTTCCTGAAACACACAAGAAGTCGTGATAGAAGATTATGCAAGAACCAGAAGAGACTGCAAGACACTTATGATGGATTCCTGGACCTGAAGGCCTGTGGAAGAAGGGGACCAAGTCCAAGAAGCACTGAAGAGTCCAGGGAGAACAGGAGCCCCTGCTAACCCGAATGAAGGAGCAAAAGCCTTGGCACATACAAAGCTTTCGGTTAGCGGAAAATGACACTGCCCGGGACCAAGATGGACCTGGTGATCTCTACCCAAGAGGGGGAGACAAAGGGGGCCCCCAGCATCTCAGAGAGCCCTCAGAAGACCAGGCAGCATGCACAGAAGTCCTACAGCATGGGGACAGGGAAGGTGCAAATGGAGGCCCATGCAGCACTACAGAAAGGAATCCCACGCTGCTGGAGAGCCACTGAGGAAGCTGTGTGTCGCAGGATGGAGTGCTGGGGACCTTAGCTGTGTTGTGCATGAAGAACTTCTTGGAAGGTCGCACACAAGCCTTGGCAACTGCAAGTCACGCAGTACACAAGGGTACTTTCTTGCGTGGGGAGGCAAGCTCTTACCTCCACCAAAGTTGGACAGCTGGACCTTGGGACTGTCGGGGTCACTTTAGTCCACCACCTGTGTTGTTGGATCTACACTCGTCATCTGGAGAGGGGACCCACACCACCAGTCGTCGCGGCAGAGAGGTACCTGCTGAAGCAGGGAAGAGACTCTATCACTCCACAGGAGATTCCTTCGGTTCTTCAGTGCAGGTTGAAGAAAGGCAGTCCTCAGAGGATGCACGACCTGGAAACAATTGCAGTTGCTGGCAGGAGCTGAAGATACAATGTTGCATAGGTTTTCTTTGCTTCTTTGTTGCAATTTGTAGAGTTCGTGGAGGTTTCAGTTGCGGTTCTGTTGGTAGAAGAGGAAGTAAAGGATGCAGAGGATTCCTGCTGGAGTCTTGCAATCCGAATCTGAGGAAACACCCAGGAGAGGGACCCTAAATAGCCCTGAAAGGGGGATTGGTCACCTAACCAGGTAAGCACCTATAAGGGGAGGGCTCTGACCTCACCTGCTGGCACTGGCCACTCAGATGCTCCCAGAGTCCCAGAGTGCCCCACCACCTTGAAATCAAAGATGGCAAAACCCATGGACACTCTGGAGGAGCTCTGCGCACCACCCCAGGGATGGTGATGGACAGGGGAGTTGTCACTCCCCTTTCCTTTGTCCAGTTTTGTGCCAGAGCAGGTACTGGGGTCCCTGAACTGGTATAGGCGGGATTATGCAAGTAGGGCATCATCTGTGTCCTTTAAAGCATTTCCAGAGGCTCTTGGAGGCCCCCTCCCATGCCTGTTACACCTATTTCCAAAGGGAGAGGGTGTAACACCCCTTTCCCAAAGGAAATCTTTTGTTCTGCCTTCCTGGGCTTGAGCCAGAAACCTGTCTGTGAGGTGGCAGCAGTTAGGGCTGCCTGGAAAACCTCAGAAGGCTGGTTTGGCAGTACTGGGGGTCCACTGTGGAGCCCCCAGAGTGCATGGGATTGTACAACCAATACTAGAATCAGTATTGGGGTACAGTTCCCAGCTGTTAGATACCTTACATGGCCATATTCAGGGTTACCATTGTGGAGCTGGACATAGGGATTGATGGCGTCCCGGCACTCACAAAGTCTGGGAAAATGGTCCTGGATGATCTGGGGCACCTCTGCTAGTGCAGGCGTGCCCTCACACACAGGTACTTTGCACCCAGCCTTCAGGGTTGGAAGGTCTGACATATAGGTGACTTATAAGTGACAAGGTGCAGTGTAAATGGCTATGAAATGGTGCATGCACCTTTTCACATAGGCTGCAATGGCAGTCCTGTAGAAGCCTTTGCATGAGCTCCCTATAGGTGACAAAAGTAATGCTGCAGCCCATAGGCATCCCCTGGATCCCCAATGCTATCTGTACCTAGGTACCATATACTAGGGATAGTATGCCAACTTGGAATGAAATACTGGGTTACCAGTATGTAGGGACAACTTTGAGAGGAGAGAGAGCATAAGCACTGGGGTCCTGGTTAGCAGGACTCCAGTGACACAGTCAAGCATACTAACAAAAACAGTGAAATATACTGACAAGCAGGCCAAAAATCATAAGCACTGTGGTTCCGGCTAGCAGGATCCCAGTGACACAGTCAAAACACACTGACATCAGGCAGAAATTGGGGGTAACATTCCAAAAAGAGGGTACTTTCCTACATGCTGGCTTGGGCACACAGTGTGTTGCGCAGCTCTCTGATAAGGCTACTCAGCAGAATTTTGACATCCCCTATCACTAGGTTTATTCATGTGGTATTGGTCTAAAAACATGAGAACCATATCCCTACCCCACCCAACAATAGTGGTAACTTATCCCTTCTTTGTCCACCTGAGTCCATGGCTCATGGATGGTCCCCGACGTACCCTTCTGCAGTAATAGGCATACTTTGCTGTAGATGGCACGATTGGTTTTTCACCAACATAGTGTTCCCATCTATTTAGACAATCCTACATGTAGGGGAAGTTCCATTTGGGATCTCCCCTTCCATGCCAATACGATCTTCTTCAACGGTCATGTCCTCTGTTTTAAGGATACCTCGTCTGGCCAGGGTCTATCCTACTGTTCACCTCCCTTGGTCCAGTGGGCTAACAGGTGACACAATGGCCACGCAAAGATTTTGCCTTCTTCTCGGGCCACTACCTTCCTTGTGGTTAAATTGACTGCCCCTGCACATTCGGGAGGAGCAGTGGACGTTCTTGTCACTCCTCCCATTGTGCACATGCAATGGTGCCATTTTGGTCTTCCGATGCCTACGTTGGGTTTACACCAGTCTACTTTGATCCCTTATCTCCTGTTCAGCCTCCCTCCTATGCTGACAATCTGATGAGGCTTAGATCCCAGCCAGAAGTCGTTCCTTTAACTTTGCTTTGAACTCTTCCCCGACCTGTGCTCTGTACCTACCCTTGCTCTCCTCGGGTGGAAGACATACCTCTCTACTCTCCTGTTGTGATTCCAGGGTGCAAGCTCTCGCTCGCTCCCTCCTTAGTTCAGACCTCTCCTCTCAGCCACACCTAGATTGCCTCATTCGGTCTGAACTGCGTGCCATTCTCCTTCGTTGGGATCTGCCCTCAAACTTGCACTCTGTCATCTCCTCGGCTACCTGAGCGAACCCTATGACTCCCTCTTTATCTTCAGATCCTGGGGGACTGGGACCCATTCCCTTACCACCGCTAGCTGTGTCACTGTCCAGGACCACTATGAGTCTCCCTGTCACCTGAGTGTGATTATCAGTGCCAGTGAGAGTGTGCACTCTCAGTGATGCCAAAATTCGATAAACCGAATGCGACGGATAGGGAGTTGAACTTTGCGGAGCTCTAGCTTTGGACTGCTGTGGTGCTGGGACTGCCTGTGCCTGTTGGCCTGGTAGACAGTCATGTTTAGACCTTACAGCTTATTTTTGGTGGTGGAACCCCAGCCCCTTTGTCTGGCAGTTTAGTCTATCCTAATGCCGGGATAGCAGGCATTGGGGAGAGCACCTCCATCCCTACATATGGCAGGGGAGGCATGGATACTTTATTTGCTGGTTGGGGTTTTGGGCTATCAGTATGGGTCTCCTCAAAGATGGCCCACAATTCTAACAGTGCTTCCCTTCTGCCTCTTCTACCCTACATATCTGGTTCGAATGTGTGACTTGTATGTTCAATTATATTCATGTCAAAGGTTCCCTCCTTTGGCCATGGAACCCATGTGCCTGTGTGTGTGCGTGACATTACGGCAGTACTTCTGGAGTTTCTTAACTTCTGTGGGGAACTTAGTTTGCATGTGTCCTAGTAGTGACTCCATGATAAGTTGGGCAACTCTTTAGGGACGGATATATTTCTAACTTCTCTTAGGGTTTGAGGAATTTTAATTTGAGTTACGTGTCTGGGTTTTTTTTGTTTCTTTTTCTTTTTTTCTTTTCTAAGGAATCTTAAGTTTCACTTCTGGACTCTTAAAAGAATCTTGAGTGTTATGTTTCTTATGTTTAGAGAATCTTGACTTTACATGTCTAGCTTTTAGAGAATCTTGCATTTTACATGACTAGCTTTTCTGGGGTCTTATGGGAACATTAAGTTTACTCTGGATATGGGGGAATATGCACACAGGGATTTGCTCGTTCTAACGACCAACTATGAGTTCAGCATTTTCTACAGATGCATCAAAACATAAACATTTCACAAACATACATAACAATGGGCACAATGTAGAAGAAAGTGCCATTGTTAATTCAGACAGCATAATATTTGGCATCAAAACAGCAACATATTCTGGTATCAAATAGCACTTTGTGAAAATTAGCAATATCTTCATAAGCACATTAAACAATTGACAAAACACAACACTCAACACAGGACACAATTACATCAATTTACCAGCGTCACAGTTTCATACTGACACCATTTCGACTGGTACACAAGAAGAAGAAAAAATTAACGGAGCCTAAAAATGACGATTCTACCAAATATACCTCAGCCTAGGCTATACTGTAACCAGGAGAGGCTCTGCGATACTCGGGAGTAAGTGAGCCTGGCTGTCTGTCAAATATTGGCTTCTGGGACGAACAGTATCAACAATTTGTGAGGAGGAAAAAAAGAAAAGATACAGTAGCTTGATAACTACAGGCCCTTCTTGGCCAAACACAGGCTATGCTTAATCTCCTAGATCCAATTATTTTACTTCCCTAACGTTCCGAATTACACCCTATGCCACACTCTGGGGTTGTGCGTACCATCTGTGTCACACCCAGTGATCCAAGTGAAGCAACAACACCTTTCTCTTCTTTCAGTGTTAAGAAATCAGTGGCACTGAGAAACCCTTTCAGACTACATAGCAAGATTGAGGTGTGGGCCCTGTATCACACCCAGGGGCCTATGTGCACCATCTGTGTCAAGCCCAGCCGTCCAAGCATTGTGGCCTAAGCCCTATATTACACCCAGGGCTTACCAACTGTATAATGCCCAGCAGTCCAAGTGGTAGACACCTCCCAAAATTAAGATGTCAGCTCTTAATCACACCCGGGGCCAATGTGTCCCATCTGTGCCATGCCTAGCAGCCCGAGCAATCGTTCCTGAATCATACTCAGTTGCCTAGCAACAAAACAATATTAAAACAATATTAAAACAGTTCAAACAATCAACCAATAAAACAATATTCACCTTTCCTAACATATTGGTTATCAAAAAAGGTGACTTTGCAAATTTTTCGAGTTTTCCATACGCCAAATGCTGGGACTAAGGCTCTGATGTAGTCTTTTATCCTTCTGATGGCTGCTTCAGGACCAACCTCCACATGAGATGTCCATATGTGCTGCATGAGTTATGCGTGATCGCTGGATGTCACTGTGCATGCTGTGTTCTGTTTGGCTTAGTCTTCCTAACAGTGTATGGCATCTAACGTTTATAGCTTTTTTAAATGCCCGTACCTCACAAGCTGTATGTGTTTTATTGGGGTCAAGCTCCTACAAGTATTGTGGTGTCACTGCTTCTATCTGTGGGGCTGACCTGTGTTTCCTGTTTGTGCATTTGTCTACCACCTACATGCTGCCCCACCTGTGACCTGTCAGTCAGTCAGCCTCAGGCCTAGGACTCAGAAGCTGCCTTACCGTGTACTTTGAGAGCAGAGTTGATGGAAAGTTCATGACAGGAGAACTCGACAACATCGATGTGATCTTGTTACTACATACATATGTATCATGGCATACACTGACATTAAGGCCCTCATTACAACCCTGGCGGTAAATCCCGCTTGCCGCCGTGCTGAAGACCGCCAACATACCGTTGCGGCGGTGGAATTCTGCTACAGGTATTACGATCTACATATCGGAATCCGCCACAATACAGACACCCACACACGTCCGCCACACCAAAGGTCAGTGATAAACTGGCGATACCAAAACCTACACTGTCACACCAACAAGAATAAACCCACACTATCACGACCCATGAATCAAGTGGTCTTACAACCGCGGTAATCCATTTGCGGTACACACCGCCGCGCTCAAAATACACACACATTTACAAAACACCGCCACATTGGACAATACAAAATACACACACCTGATACACATACACACACCACACCCACACACCCACAACACTATAAAATACACACCCACATTACCCACAACCCCTTACCTTGAAATTTTTTCAAAAAGCACAGAGAGAGAGATTAGCAAAGACAACACCAGCATCCAGAGGCACACAACACCATCACTCATACAACATCCATGCACCTCAAACAAAAACACACCAACACAACACACACACAGCACACCAAACATCACCTCACACATCACCCACACCACACCATGGCACCTCAAAGAAACCCCAGGTTTTCTGAGGAGGAGCTCAGGGTCATGGTGGAGGAAATCATCCGTGTAGAGCCACAGCTATTTGGATCACAGGTGTAGCATACATCCATTGCTAGGAAGATGGTGCTATGGGGGAGAATCGTGGCCAGTGTCAACGCAGTGGGACAGCATCCAAGTACACGGGATGACATCAGGAAGAGGTGGAATGACCTACGGGGGAAGGTGCGTTCCGTGGTATCCAGATGCCAGATTGCTGTACAGAGGACTGGCAGTGGACCCCCACCTCCTCCCCCACAACTAACAACATGGGATGAGCAAGTCTTGACAATACTGCATCCTGTGGGCCTTGCAGGAGTAGTTCATGGAGGAATGGACTCTGGTAAGTAAAATCTTTACTATTATATCCCCCCACCCTACCTGCATGCCATCACATACCCCCACCCACCCGCTCACCGCCATTACTCCAACACCTCCTCATATATGCCCCACTATCACAACCCACACATCCCAATACCAAGCGCTGCATGCAACACCAAAGCATGGACACCCATTGCCAAAGCAGGTCCAGTATAGATACCTACACAGACCCCATAACCCTAATCACACAAGGGCAAACACAACAAGGCAAGCACAGGAGTAGAGGGTAACTCACTAAACGCACCAGATGGCACACACAGATACTAAAACTCTGCATTTACACCCCAACAGCACCCCTACCCAACATCACTGGACAGGAGGTGCCAGATGTATCCAGTCCCCACACAGAAGAGGCCCACAGTGATGACAGCAGCTCTGCACGCCTGGATCAAGATGCCCAGCCCGGACCATCAGGGACCTCGGGACAGTCGGTTCCCCTGCCACTGTCACAAGCCACCACAGAACCTCCCCCCCTCAGGAAACACCAGCACAGCACTCACCCAGCGGGCCAGTCCCTCTGTCCCCAGGACACGTCAATCAGCAGTGTGTCCACCACTACAGGGAACCCAGGCAAACCCACCGACCCAAGACAATCAGGGACCTAGGGTCAGTGGCAGTGGGCACACGGTTCAGGGAACAGAGGCACAGGATAACAGGGAAGCTGGGAGGACTGCTGCGCGACAGGGGGAGGACAGGCCCAGGGAACCCACTCTCCACGAGGCACTCTCCAACATCATGGGAGCATACCTCCATTCCCAGGAGACCATGGTCCCGGTACTGGACAAGTTTCAGGAGACCCAGCGGCTGCAGGACGAACACTACCTTGGGATCAGGGTGGACTTGAAGTCCATTAAAACCACGCTGGTCACCATTGCAGGGAGTGCTGGCAGACCCTGTCAACACCATGAGGGACACAGTGGCACACAAACGGACCCTGACACTAGTCTGGATGATGAACAGCCCTCCACCTCCGCCGGCGCTAGTGGACAGGAGGCACTGCCACAGGTCCAACAGGTCACAAGCACCCCACCCCCTGCAGAAGGAGAACCAGCCCGCAAACGGTCCCTGAGATCCAGGAACAAGACAGAGAACATTGCCAAGACCCCTGCCAGGAAATAAGACCCTCCTGAATGTCACCCTTCTGTCCCACTTTGTCACTCTGTCCATCTTAAACTGCCATTGCTCACCTTCCTATGCCCCATTGGAGGCACCTGTGAGACCAAGAGACTGGACTCTGCCATGGACATTCCTCCACCATCACCCCAGCCCATTGCACACCCCCTCCACTTATTGGCACAGAAATAAACACCCTTGAATCACCAAACAATCTGGAGTCAGTCTGTGCTTTCACAAAAGTGTAATTGCAACATCTCTCAAATATAGCAATGTCAATGTACGTGTTCACATACCAATGTTACACAGTTGTAGCCCATCAGTAAACATAGCAGAGGGCACAAAGTGTGACCCAGATCTGTGAAATGGAAAGCCAAAGTGACAAGTCAGGGTCCATACACAGAGGTAAAAAGGCAGATTTATGCTAGGTCCTACAATAGTAGGCGATGTGTGAAGCAGTTCCATCCTCTTACCTGTGTCTCACTGGAAGTATTGCATGATGATGTTGTTTCGGTTGTCTACATCTTCTTCTTTGGCCTCCTTTTCTTTACTGTCCACAGGCTCCACAGCAGCCACAAGACCACCATCAGGCCCATCCTCCTGTAGAAAAGGCACCTGGTGTCGCAAAGCCGGGTTGTGCAACAAACAGCAGGCCACGATGATCTGACACACGTTCTTCGTGAGGTAGTATAGGGAGCCACTTGTCAGATGGAGGCACCAGAACCTGGCCTTTAGGAGGCCGAAGGTGCGCTCTATTTTTCTCCTAGTTCGCCCATGTGCCTCATTGTATCGTTCCTCTGTCCTTGTACTGGGATTCCTCACTGGGGTCAGTAGCCATGACAGGTTGGGGTAACCAGAGTCACCTGCAAATATAGAGGGACAACTGTTAGGCATCCTCCAAACATAAGGGAATCTCCCATACACAGACAGCATATTAAACTGTGTGGGGACTTTAGACTCACCTATTAGCCACACACAGTGCCTCTGGAGTTGCCCCATCACATAAGGGATGTTGCTATTCCTCACAATTTAAGCGTCATGCACTGAGCCAGGATACTTGGCATTCACATGGGAGATATACTGGTCTGCCAAACACACCATCTGCACATTCAAAGAATGGTAGCTTTTGCGGTTTCTGTCCACCTGTTCATTCCTGCGGGGGGGACAAATGCCACATGTGTACCATCAATGGCACCAATGATGTTGGGGATATGTCCCAGGGCATAGAAGTCACTTTCACTGTGGGCAGATCCTCCACCTGAGGGAAAACGATGTAGCTGCGCATGTGTTTCAGCAGGGCAGATAACACTCTGGACAACACGTTAGAGAACATTGGCTGTGACATTTGTGATGCCATGGCTACTGTTGTTTGAAAAGACCCACTGGCCAAAAAATGGAGTACTGTCAGGACCTGCACTAGAGGGGGGATTCCTGTGGGATGGCGGATAGCTGACATCAGGTCTGGCTCCAACTGGGCACACAGTTCCTGGATTGTTGCACAATCAAGTCTGTAAGTTAGGATGATGGGTCCACCAGGGGGCTGTACACTGGAGGATGACGCCATCTCATCACCTGCCCCAGCGGACGTGCCCTATGGAGGAGAACGGTGAGCAGAGGCTCATACACCACATAGGTTTCACAAGGCTGTTTAGCACAATCGTTAATGTTTCTCTATGTGCCTTTGTCTGTCCGTATTCCTGGCCTAAATAGCAGTGACGCAGTTAGGTGGCCTGCCATGTGGCCCCCTGAAATGGTGTCTGCCTGACCTGTAAGGTGGGACAAGGGGAAATGAGGTAATTGTGCTGGCGTTGTACACCGTCGCGGTCGAAGACTGCGGTGCAATTCAGCATGGGCTATCATTGGGCCCTATGGGTTCCAGGAGCCAATGACGATGTAGGCCGGCGGTGACAGTACGCACCGCCACGGACGTGACTGCCATTTTCTATCAGTTTCCTCACTTGATACCTGACCTTCAACAGGATAGGACCTACACTGCAAGTGCTGCTGTGACCTGCGTCTGGAAGCAACAATTGCTCGAGTGTCTGGGGAAAGGGCCCCTGCCTTCACTGCGGAGGAGTTGGAGAAACTGGTGAATGGGGTCCTCCCCCAGTACACGCAACTGTACGGTCCTCCAGACAAACAGGTGAGTAAACTATGTGCATTGTTGGTTGGCACATGATTGTAAGGAGTGTCGTGGATGGAAGAGACAGGGGTGGTGGGACAGGCCAGCATGTGAGTATGGTGTGTGTATGTATTTCTGGGCCAGGGTGGGAGGTATGTGGCCAATGTGTGGGATAAAATGTACGGGGGAGTAACATCCATTCTTACTTCACTTTTCGTCTAGGTCAGCGCCCACCAGAAGAAGGGTATTTGGCGTGCCATCGCAAAGGAAGTGCGGACCCTGGGGGTCTATCATAGACGGAGCACCCATTGCTGGAAAAGATGGGAGGACCTGTGCCGCTGGACCAAGAAGATGACGGAGGCCCAGCTGGGGCTGGCCTCCCAACGCGGAAGGGGTGCCTGTTGCACCATGACCCCCCTGATGTACCGGATCTTGGAGGTGGCATATCCTGAGTTGGATGGGCGCTTGAGGGCATCACAGCAGCCACAAGGGGGTGAGTACAGTCTCATTCAGCTGACTCTGCATGCTTGACGAGGTGTTTGGGTGGGGGAGGTGGGCTGAGGGTTCCCCTAGGCCAGTGCAGACACGCAAAGGTAGATCCATTGATTTTCAGCCTCATTCCCAGTCCAACCCCAAAGGTTGTATTTGCCCTCTACACCTAGTCAGGCTCCTATGGCTTTCAGCTGTGCATAAAATGGTTCTCGACAGAGTCCCCTATGGGCATGTTCTCGTCCCCTGCCCTGTCAGTGCATGGCTTGGTGCATAGGGCTTGTCACGGTGCCTTTTCCTCGGGATCTGCACGGTGCCTTTTCCTCAGGATCTGCAAGCTGCCGAACAAAAAGGCCCACCTCCCGGAGTCACCAACTCAGAAAGCTTTGATAGCACAGAGTTATGATGAAGCCAGGCGGGGGAAGGGAATTAGGGTAGGGAACTGCTAGGAGAGAGATCTGAAAGGAAAACAGAACAAATATGCATATACTCATTCATAACAATGTGACTCACCAATAGAGTTATTGATTAAAGGTGTCTCCGTAATATCAGATTGAGACCCTTTATGAATTGGGCATAGCCCCTTCTTTGAATCATGAAACAAAAAATGAACTGAGACCTCAGGACCTTGAGAAGACAAGAGCCTTAGACTATGGACACTCTCTGAATATCAATCATGGAACTACTATGCATTCATAAAACTTAAAACGTTAGCTCTCAGTCTAGAAATTCGTAAAGACATAAATATGTATCTCACATATCATAAAACACTTAAATATGTATCTCACATATTATAAAACACTCAAATATGTATCTCACATATTATGCTTCCTAAAACAATGAAACTGTGATTTGCTTATCTTTGAAACATTTTCGCAATTGTACTCCTGTAAAGTAAAGCGCTTTGATTACCATGCCAAGGGCGCTTTGCTTAATGTGAACTGAAGCTCTTTTGAATATTGAAGCAAATGTGCTTTACTCCTGAGAACTGAAGCACTTTGAATATCGAGGCAAGTGCGCTTTACTCCTGGGAACTGAAGCACTTTGAATATCGAGGCAAGTATGCTTTACTCCTGGGAACTGAAGTGCTTAGAATCTTAAGCCAAGGGCACTTTGCTTCCGTGAACTAAAGCGCTTTGAATATAGAGGAAAATGCGCTTTGTTCTTGTGAACTGAATCGCTGAAGAAATGCGCTTTATTCCTGTGAACTGAAGCGCTGGGCAAATGCGCTTTATTCCTGAGAACTGAAGCACTGTGCAAATGCGCATTGTTCCTGTGAAATGAAGCATTGGGCAAATGCGCTTTATTCCTGTGAACTGAAGTGCTGTGCAAATGTGCGTTATTCCTGTGAACTGAATCGCTGGGCAAATGCACTTTATTCCTGTGAACTGAAGCGCTGGGCAAATGTTCTTTATTGCTGTGAACTGAAGCGCTTGAATGTTGAGGCACGGGCGCTTTATCAGCCCGTGCCTCGTTAAGCAGCCCTCCGCTACTGACAGCCAGATACAGCGCAGCTGGACAAAGATATCAAAACTACGTTGGACCAATGCTCTCAACTCATGACTACCCACCTCCACCGGAGACACAGAACAAGCAGTGGACAACTTTGAGAACTGGCTCACTGCAAGTGCTGATAAATTTGCACTGCAGAAACACACCAACACCAAGAAATGAACACGATACCCCAGCTGGTTCACAGAGGAACTCAAAACCAGAAACCCAAATACAGACAGAAGGAAAGAATATAGCACACCAGTAAGACTGCTGAGTAACAGAAACACTTCAAAGATACCACAACCTTTTGAAGAATACGAAGAAGACCATCTTAGCCACCCCTAGCATGGTCACCAACAACAGCAAGGAGCTCTTCAACATAGGCAAAGAGTTCACCAATCTCTCGGCAACGGAAAACAATATCACTTCCTCCTGCAGCCTGACGCACACCCCCACCAGCTAAACTTGTGGAACATTCTCTCCAAGAATGAAACAGAGTCAAATCATGAGATCCATCTACTCCGGGGCGCCAGCAGACCCCTGCCCACACCATATCTTCAACCTCAGCAGTCAACCCATCAGCAAAGAACTCTCCAAGGTCTTCAACTCTTCAATCACCACTGCCCACTTCCCCCAGAAATGAAAGCATGCCAAGCCACTGCTGAAGAAGCCATCCACAGGCCCAGGGTAACATAAGAACTACAGACCTATCTCCCTATTCCTTTTCCCAGCCAAGGTCTTCGAGAAATCCATCAACATCCAGCTCACCACACACGTGAAGAGCCACAACCTTATGGACCCCTCCCAATCAGACTTCAGAGCAAACCACAGAACAGAGACAGCCCTTATCACAGCCACGGGTGACATCAGAATGCCGTTGGACCGTGGAGAAACAGCAGTCCTCATCCTCCTCGACCTCTCAGCATTCTTTGACACTGTATCCCACCACACACTGCTAAACAGACTCCATCAGATTGGCATCCAAGGAGTAGCCCTCAAGTGGATTGCATCCTACCTCACAGTTCTACCACAAGACTCATTTCTTCAACATGTACATGACACCTATGGCAAACATCATCAAAAGCCACGGACTCAACATCATCTCCTACGCAGATGACACCCAATACATCCTCTCCCTGATTAATGACCTACGACCACCAAGAACAAGTTCCAAAGCTGCATAAAAGACGTAGCCACCTTGATGAGCAACAACTGTCTCAAACTCATCACCGACAAGACAGAAGTACTCATCTACAGGAAAGGCAAGGACACACTCTGGAACAATGAATGGTGGCCATCCGAGCTGGGTCCAACCCCCAAACCAACCGAACATTTGCAACCTTGGCATCATCCTTGACAGCCAGCTCTCCATGAAGAAGCAGGTCAACACCATCTTCTCCGCTTGCTTCCTCACTCTCCGAATGCTCAGGTCCTTAGTTGGCTCCCACCTGCCACCAGCCAAACAGCGACACAAGCTCTCTTCACACGCAGACTAGACTACAGCAACGGCTTCTATGTCGGAACTACCACCCAACTCATGACCTAACTCCAGACTATCTAGAACATTGCAGCCAGACTCATCCTCAACCTCCCCAGATAGACTCACATTACCCCTAACCTCAGGAAACTCCACTGGCTACCACTCTCAAAGAGATGTCAGTTCAAGCTTCTCACCCATGTTTACAAGGCACTACACACTAAGGGGGTCATTCTGACCCTGGCGGCCGGTGACCGCCAGGGTCACCGACCACGGGAGCACCGCCAACAGGCTGGCGGTGCTCCCGAGGGCATTCTGACCGCGGCGGTTCAGCCGCGGTCAGAAAGGGTAAACCGGCGGTCTCCCGCCGGTTTACCGCTGCCCCATTGAATCCTCCATGGCGGCGGAGCGCGCTCCGCCGCCATGGGGATTCAGACACCCCCTACCGCCATCCTGTTCATGGCGGGAAACCCGCCATGAACAGGATGGCGGTAGGAGGTGCCGCGGGGCCCCTGGGGGCCCCTGCAGTGCCCATGCCAATGGCATGGGCACTGCAGGGGCCCCTGTAAGAGGGCCCCGCAAAGTATTTCAGTGTCTGCTTTGCAGACACTGAAATACGCGACGGGTGCAACTGCACCCGTCGCACCCCTGCAACTACGCCGGCTCAATTCTGAGCCGGCGTCCCCGTTGCAGGGGCATTTCTGCTGGGCCGGCGGGCGCTCTTTCGGAGAGCGCCCGCCGGCCCAGCGGAAATGTTTGAATGGCCGCCGCGGTCATTTCACGGCGGTACCTTGGCGGACGGCCTCCGCCGTCCGCCAAGGTTAAGATCACCCCCTAAAGGACTTGTGTTCCTCAACACCTGGGTGAACTTCCACCATCCTACCAGGAAATGCTCCTCTGAATCCCTCTCCCTAGCAGCCACAGGTAGCATGCACCGAGCGAACAGCAGAGGCTGCTCCTTTTCCCACCTGGAGGCTTAGACCTGCAAAGACCTCCCCCTGCACCTCAGAGCCTCACCATCGGTCCAGCAGTCCAGGAAGAACCTCAAGCTTTGGATGATCAACCAATTGAAGAACTGGCAGTTCATCTTCCCAGCACCTTGAGACCCTCATGTGTGATGCAGCCACGCTTTACAAATTCATTTGATTGATTCATTCACTGGACCCAGCCCTGCTGACCTTTCTGCTGCTCCCATGGAATCGCGCCAAAGTCATCTCATCCTGCCTCTGCTGTGCCTCCAAAGCTTTGGAGGACTGTCTACCCTCAACAAAGACCCTGTAACTCCTGTGGAGCAGCCGAGCTGCTTCCCTGCATCTTGCAGGCACCCCCAAGACAAACTGCTATGACTCCGGACCACCATAAACCTAACACCTGAAAGCGCCATGGCACCAGTGTGGCACAGTCTGAGTTGAAGTAAACCAACAGTACTAGCAGGGTCCTCTATCCCTCCAGAGACAAAGCCCACCTTGGACTTGCCCACTGTGGACCCTCCAACGCCACCTGCATCCTCTGCACACAGGCCCCCTCAACTACGAGTGCTCCGGTAGAGAAAACCTGACGCTTCAAGACACCTCTGCATCTGTCGCCCCTGGCCAGTGGAGAAGAAGATCCGAGGTGTCCCCACATCTGCAAGCATCACAAGATTGGAACCCTCCTGTTGGTTCCTCCTGACTGGACCCCCAGTCCTAACCTACAGCATCTTTTCAACTGGACCGATCTCCATTGAGTAACATTGGGCACCCAATGCAGTACTACACCTCTGCACCCAGCCGTCCCAGTGTTGCCCCGGAGTGACCTGTTGGTGTGGTCCTGACCCTTGCCCAGTACTAACTTTAAGTCCAGGAGCTTGGTCTCGTACATTCCTGTACTATACCTGAATGCAGTACTTGTTCTTCTCTCCATAGAATAACATTGCCGCTTCCGAAAAAGTGAACAACTTTTGAAATCTACAAATATTTTTTTTGCAAAACGTACTTACCTGATCATATTGATTCTAGTGCCTAAGAATATTAAAGGATACTTGTTATTTTTACAAATTGGAGTGGATCTCCTTTTTGAGTCATGTGTCTCATGTGTTGACTGTGTGTGTATTTGAAAATGTTTCACACTCCTCTCTGATAAGCCTAAGGCTGCTTGACCACACAACCCACTAAAAAGAGCACCTTGGGATTACTAGAGCAAGCTCCTGTCCACTAGTAAGGCAATCCCTGGACTTTTTGCATGATATATCTCATTTTGATATATATATAAAGATCCAGCTTCCTACACTGAGGGGGTCATTCCAACCTCAGCGGTAAAAGGCGCTTACCGCCAGACAGAAGACCACCATAACACCGCCCCGGTCGCGGTAAGCCGCCACGGTCATTCGGACCCACAACAGGCAAACCGCCAAAATCCCGACATCTCCAAAAGTCCGCCACATCAAAGGGCAGCGAGAAACTGGCGATGACCAAACCTCCACCGTCACGCCAACAGAAATACGCCCACACTATCACGACACACGAATCCACGCGGCGGTCTTTCAACTGCGGTATTTTATTGGCGGTACACACTGCCACGCTCAAAATACACACACATTTACAAAACACAGCCACATTGGACAATTCAAAATACACACACCTGATATACATACACACACCACTCCCACACATCCGATACAATATAAAACACACACCCACATCACCCACAAACCCTTATGACCAAAAATACAGGGAGAAGGCCAGAGAGAGAGACACCACCATCAACAAACTAGCAGCCACAGGCACACAACACCATCACCCACACAACTTCCACGCACAAAACACCACACACCACTACATATCACCACACTTATCACCCCACACACCACCCCACACATCACCCACACCACCCCTTGGCACCTCAAAGACACCACAGGTTCTCAGATGATGAACTCAGGGTCATGGTGGAGGTAATTGTACGAGTAGAGCCACAGCTGTTCGGGACACAGGTGCAGCACACCACCATTGCCAGGAAGATGGAGCTATGGAGCAGAATAGTCGACAGGGTCAACGCTGTGGGACAGCACCCAAGAAATAGGGACGACATCAGGAAGAGGTGGAACGACCTACAGGGGAAGGTGCGTTCCATGGTATCCAGGCACAACATCGCGGTGCAGCGGACTGGCGGCGGACCCCCACCTACTCCCCCAGAATTTACAGCATGGGAGGAGCAGGTCTTGAACATCCTGCATCCTGAGGGCCTCGCAGGAGTAGGCGGAGGAATGGACTCTGGTAAGTCAAATCTTAACTACTTCATCCCCCCACCCCACCAGTATGCCAACTCATACACCCACCCTCACCCCCACCCCCATCACACCTACTCCTTGCAAATATCTCACCATCACAACCAACCCATCCCAAAGCCTGGCCCTGTATGCGACCACAAAGCATGGACACCCATCACCAAAGCATGCCCACTGCACATACCCATACCCCCCCCAACCACCGTCACAACAGCCCCCACAAAGGAATGCCAGCCCTGGGGTACACGGGCACCCACCCATTGTACGCCATTGCACACACAGAAGCAATAACCATACTTTTGTACGCCTGCAGGACCCGAACGCCACGTCACCGCGCAGGAGGGTCCACAAATGTCCACTCTACCCCCAGAAGAGGCCCACAGCGAGGACAGCAGCTCTGTCTCCCTGGATCTGGGTGACCAGCCCGGTCCATCGGGGACCTCGGGACAGTCGGTTCCCCTCAGACAGCCACAGGCCACAGCAGACCTTCCCCCCTCTGGGAACACCAGCACAGCACCCACCCAGCGGGCCCATACCTCTGTCCCCAGGACACGTCAATCAGCGGTGTGTCCACCACTACAGGGAACCCAGGATAACCCACCACCCCAACAACAACAGGGACCTGAGGGCAGTGGTAGTGGGCACACGGTTCAGGGGACAGAGGCCCAGGGAAACAGGGGAACTGGGAGGGCTGCTGTGCGACAGGGGGGGGACAGGGCCAGGGAACCCACTCTCCACAAGGCCCTATCCTCCATCATGGGAGCATACCACCACTCCCAGGAGACGATGGCGACGGTCCTGGCCAGGTTTCAGGAGATCCAGCTTCTGCAGGAGCATCAGTATATGGGGTTCAGGGAGGAACTAAGAAACATCAGTTCCGCCATGGGTACCATTGTAGTGGCCCTGAATCAGGTAGTCACCACATTGCGGGACACTGTGGCACCACAAAGGGCCCCTGACACTAGCATGGACCAAAAACTGCCTACCACCTCTGCCGGCGCTAGTGGACAGGAGGCCCCGACACAAGACCAACAGGCCACCAGAACCCCACCCCCTGCAGAAGGAGAACCACCCCGCAAGCGGGCCCTGAGATCCAGGAAGAAGACAGAGTAAGATGTCAAGACCCCCGCCAGCAAAGGATACCGCCCTGAGTGTCATCCCACTGTCCCACATTGTCACCCTGTCCAACTTTAAACTGCCCCTGCTCCACTTCCCACAGGCATTTGGACAATGCACCTGTGATACTGATAGTCTGGACTCTGCCATGGACAATCCTCCACCATCACCCCTCACCGATTTACAACCACCCATCGAAATTAGAGCACTTGAATAAACACACTTATTGCACAAAACAATCTGGAGTCTGGCTGTGATTTTGAACAAATGTATTAGACATGACCGTGCCAAAATGTTCATTCACATTGTGATGCCAACAAACCGCTGTCACACAGCTGTAGTCCATGGGGAAACAAAGCAGATGTCACGCAGTGGGGCCCACTTCTCTGAAATCGGAAGGGAAAGTCACAACTCAGTTACCATACACTGGGGGAAAAAGTCAGACAGTAGAGAGGTAGTAGTCTTTAAGTAAATGTAATATGCGGGTGTGTACTCTTACCTGTGTGTCATTGAAAATACTGCTGTATGACTGTGTTCCTGTTCTCTATGTCGTCCTCTTCGCCTTCCTCCTCTTCACTCTCCACAGGCTCCACAGCTGCTACAACACCACCATCTGGACCATCCTCCTGCAGAAAAGGCACCTGGCGTCGCAAAGCTAGGTTGTGAAGCATACAGCAGGCCACGATGATCTGGCACACCTTCTTTGGTGAGTACATTAGGGATCCACCTGTCATATGGGGGCACTGAAACCTGGCCTTCAGAAGGCCAAAGGTTCGCTCAATCACCCTCCTAGTTCTCCCATGGGCCTCATTGTAGCGTTCCTCTGCCCTTGTCCTGGGATTCCTCACTGGGGTCAATAGCCATGACAGGTTGGGGTAACTAGAGTCCCCCAATAGCCACACCCGGTGCCTCTGGAGTTGACCCATCACATACGGGATGCTGCTATTCCGCAGGATGTAGGCGTCATGCACTGAGCCAGGGAATTTGGCATTAACATGGGAGATGTACTGGTCTGCCAAACAGACCACCTGGATATTCATGGAATAATAACTCTTCCTGTTCCTTTACACCTGTTCACTCCTGCTGGGGGGGACCAAAGCAACGTGTGTCCCATCAATGGCACCGAAGATGTTGGGAATATGTCCAAGGGCATAGAAATCACCCTTCACTGTAGGCAAATCCCCCACCTCAGGGAAAACAATGTAGCTCCGCATGTGTTTGAGCAGGGCAGACAACACTCTGGACAACACCTTTGAAAACATGGGCTGGGACATCCCTGATGATATGGCCACTGTTGTTTGAAATGACCCACTTGCTAAGAAATGGAGCACTGACAGCACCTGCACTAGAGGGGGGATCCCTGTGGGTTGGCGGATGGGTGACATCAGGTCTGGCTCCAGCTGGGCACACAGTTCCTGCATAGTGGCTCGGTCAAGCCTGTATGTCAGCATGACATGTCGTTCCTCCATTGTCGACAGGTCCACCAGCGGTCTGTACACGGGAAGATTCCTCCATCTCCTCGCATGTCCCAGCGGACGGTGCCTAAGAAGGACAACATGGAGCACAGAGTCAATCAACCCACAGGTACGTTCCCACAGCTTGCACAGAACACGATTATCAATGAATTGAATGGCTTGTATGACTGTTGATGCAAGGCCTAGGTACGTGTGACGCAGTAGAAATAAAAAAAAAGCAAAAACAACAAGTGATGGACGGAATGCTGAACATTGTCAAACATTCACCCCCAGTCACAGATCTGGGTTTAATCCATCGTTTTTTTGCTGCCCATGCCATTCCAGTTTGGACCCAGCCATATGCAAATCAGTCTTGACCCTGTTCCCCATGGGAACAGTCCAGCCCGAACTGCTAGGCCAGGTCTTCCCTGGACTGGAAACAAGCATCCTGGGACCGGTTTCGGGGTTTCACCCCTCATCAGCCAGGCTAGCTTGAATCCAGTGGCATGGGAAGCACGGGACCCACGTCTGGGCATACCCTTCCCACTTAGGGCGAAAAATGCAAAAACAACAAGTGATGGACGGAATGCTGAACATTGTCAAACATTCACCCCCAGTCACAGATCTGGGTTTAATCCATCGTTTTTTTGCTGCCCATGCCATTCCAGTTTGGACCCAGCCATATGCAAATCAGTCTTGACCCTTTGGTTAACATTGAACCCTATGGGTTTCACGAGCCAATGACGATGTGCGCCGGCGGTCGCGGTACGCACCGCCGCGGTACGCACCGCCGCGGGCGTGACCGCCATTTTCTATCTGCTTAATCACTCAATACCTGATCTTCCACAGGAGAAGACCTATACTGCAAGTGCTGCTGTGACCTCGGTCTGGAAGGGACAATGGCTGCTGCGACTGGGGAAAGGGCCCCTGCCTTCATTTCTGAAGAATTGGAGAAGCTTGTGGATGGGGTCCTCCCCCAGTATGCGCTACTCAACGGTCCTCCAGACCAACAGGTAAGTACACTGGGAGCATGCTTTGTGGCCAATGCCTGTGTTGAGTGGGGTGAATGAAAGATGGTGGGGAGGTGAGCGATTGAGGCATGCATCAAATGACAGATGAGAGCGTGTCCCACATGGCAAGGGTGGGGATGGGGGGCCACTCACATAGAGCATGCAGAGGGTGATGATTTTTCTTCTCCCCCTGTACATGTCACATAGGTCAGCGCCCATCAGAAAGTTGCTATTTGGCGTGCCATTGCCAAGGATGTCCGGACCCTGGGGGTCCACAACAGAGGGGGCACCCACTGCCGCAAGAGGTGGGAGGACATCCAACGCTGGAGCAGGAAGACGGCAGAGGCTCAGCTGGGGATGGCCTCCCAACGTAGGAGGGGTGCCAGTCGTACTTTGACCCCCCTGATGTCCCGGATCCTGGCGGTGGCATACCCCGACTTGGATGAGGGTGTGAGGACATCACAGCAGACACAAGGGGGTGAGTACAAGCACATTCTGCTATCTTTGCGTGCAGTAGAGGTGTCTGGGTGGGAGAGGAGGGCTGTGGGTATCCCTAGGCCAGGGCGATTTCTGTAGGCTAGGCCCCTCCGTAAGGCATGGCCCTGTGCCCCCGCCCCCCACCTCTGTAGGGTGCCTAGTAAAGCTATTCATGGCCCTGTGTCATCTATGTGTGCAGTTGTCGTCCATAGGCTTGTAGGCCATGTCCCACTGATTGAGTAGTGTACCCCAAGTGCACGGCGTAGTGCACAGGGCTTCTGTGTCTGTCCTCTCCGCCAACGGTGTCGGCCATGCATGCACTCAACATGTCTTTATTTCTCCCCCCCTCCCTTTTTTTGTGGTCTTCCTGTTCATGTGTGCATTAGCATCATCAGGCGGAGGAGAAGTGGCATCGGAGCACGAGGGAGCTGCATCCCACATGGCCCTGGAGGGACGGAGGGCGTGGGGAGCTCCACAGCGGGGACACGTGCTGACACCAGCGACACGGACTCGTCCTCTGAAGGGAGCTCCCTTGTGGTGGCGGCAACACCCGTGCCCCCCACAAGAACAGGTACAGCTGCCACCCAGCGCACCAGCACCGCCCTCCCAGCAGCCCCTCAGCGTTCGTCCCGTGCCCGCTCACCCAGGAAGGTGGGCATCTCCTTCGCCCCAGGCACCTCAGGCCCTGCCCCTGTCACCCCTGCTGCCCTCAGTGAGGAGGTCATTGACCTCCTGAGGACCATCATTGTTGGGCAGCCTACCCTTTTGAATGCCATCCAGGGTGTAGAAAGGGAGGTGCACCGGAGTAATGCATACCTGGAGGGCATTCATTCTGGTCAGGCTGCCCATCAGCGATCGTTCAACGCTCTGGCCTCAGCACTGACGGCAGCCATTGTCCCTGTCTCTAGCCTCCCCCTCCTACTTCCTCCACCCAGACCCAAAGCCCTGTACCTCTGCCTATCCCAGACACACCATCAGACCAGCCTGCACACACCTCAACACCCAAGGGAAGCTCATCCAGACATAAGCACCACACATCACACAAGCATTCACACAAGCAACATCCACATGCAGACATACCAACAGCCACTGCCTCCTCTGTGTCCCCCTCCTCCTCGTCTCCCTCCTCCCTCCCTGTGACGTCTCCACTCACACTTGCATGCACAACATCTTCAGCCACTACGTCCATCACCAGCACACCCACCAGAACACTCTGCACACGTGCAGTCACCACCCCCACTACCATTTACACGTCCCCTGTGTCCTCTCCCATTGTGTCTGTCACCCCCTCTTCCAAACCACACAAACGCAGGCAGCCACCCACCCAACAGCCATCCACCTCACGACAGCCTCCAGCACCAGCACCTGCACCCAAAGACACCAGACTTCACTCTCCTACAACCACATCCTCTTCCTCCACTCCCATACCCACTACACCTACCCATCCCTCTCTTTCTAAATTGCTTTTCTTTTCCAAACTTGACCTCTTTCCAACAACTCACCCACCCCGTCCATCTCATAAGACTCCAATCAGCACCTCAGCCACCACAAAACCGGGACCTACAAAGACAACTGTCCAAGGACTTTGGAGTCCCCCACCCTCAAGGCCAGCTAGTTCGGCTAGGAGGCAAGACACGGCCATCCCACCCCCGGAAAAGCAAGAAAAGATTGCCAGTGCCCGGCGCGAGAGGGCAAAGACAGCAGGCTCCAAAATCCCTACCCTGGCTCTGTCAGGAAGTGGGGTGCCACCTGGCACACCGCCAAAGGGAGGAAAGGGCCACAGACGAGCAGGGAAGGGTGGGAAGGGCAGCACGCCCGACAAGTCCGGAAGCAGGCCAGCTGCCCAGGAGGGCCCCACCAGCCCCATTCCAGGTGTGCAGGAGGACACCCAAAGGCCCGGTACTGCAGCACAGGAGGGCCCCGCAATCGAAAAGACAGATGGGCAGGAAGGGCCCGTCAGCCACATGTCAGGTGGCGAGTGACATCCATGGCATGGCCGGATCTGCTGACCTGGACACTCATCTCAAGCACCGCTGAACAGGGCCCTTCAAGTCAAGCACCGCTGAACAGGGCCCTTCAAGTCAAGCACCGCTGAACAGGGCCCTTCAAGTCAAGCACCGCTAAACAGGGCACCGCCGTCTCAAGAACCGCTGAACAGGGCACTTCAAGTCAAGCACCGCTGAACAGGGCACCGCCGTCTCAAGCACCGCTGAACAGGGCCCTTCAAGTCAAGCACCGCTGAACAGGGCCCTTCATCTCATGCACCGCTCCGCTGGGCCTTTCATCTCAAGCACCGCTCCGCTGGGCACCGCCGTCTCAAGCACCGCTGCGCTGGGCCCTTCATCTCAAGCACCGCTCCGCTGGGCCCTTCATCTCAAGCACCGCTCCGCTGGGCACCGCCGTCTCAAGCACTGCTGCGCTGGGCCCTTCATCTCAAGCACCGCTCCGCTGGACCCTTCATCTCAAGCACCGTTCCGCTGGGCACCGCCGTCTCAAGCACCGCTGCGCTGGGCCCTTCATCTCAAGCACCGCTGCGCTGGGCACCGCCGTCTCAAGCAACGCTGCGCTGGGCACCTCCGTCTCAAGCAACGCTGCGCTGGGCCCTTCATCTCAAGCACCGCTCCACTGGGCCCTTCATCTCAAGCACCGCTCCGCTGGGCACCGCCGTCTCAAGCACCGCTGCGCTGGGCCCTTCATCTCAAGCACCGCTGGGCCCTTCATCTCAAACACTGCTCCGCTGGGCACCGCCGTCTCAAGCACCGCTGCGCTGGGCCCTTCATCTCAAGCACCGCTCCGCTGGACCTTTCATCTCAAGCACCGCTCCGCTGGGCACCGCCGTCTCAAGCACCGCTGCGCTGGGCCCTTCATCTCAAGCACCGCTCCGCTGGGCACCGCCATCTCAAGCACCGCTGCGCTGGGCCCTTCATCTCAAGCACCGCTCCGCTGGGCACCGCCGTCTCAAGCACCGCTGTGCTGGGCCCTTCATCTCAAGCACCGCTCCGCTGGGCCCTTCATCTCAAGCACCGCTCCGCTGGGCACCGCTGTCTCAAGCACCGCTGCGCTGGGCTCTTCATCTCAAGCACTGCTCCTCTGGGCACCGCCGTCTCAAGCACCGCTGCGCTGGGCCCTTCATCTCAAGCACCGCTCCGCTGGGCCCTTCATCTCAAGCACCGCTCCGCTGGGCACCGCCGTCTCAAGCACCGCTGCGCTGGGCCCTTCATCTCAAGCACCGCTCCGCTGGGCCCTTCATCTCAAGCACCGCTCCGCTGGGCACCGCCGTCTCAAGCACCGCTGCGCTGGGCCCTTCATCTCAAGCACCGCTCCGCTGGGCCCTTCATCTCAAGCACCGCTCCGCTGGGCACCGCCGTCTCAAGCACCGCTGCGCTGGGCCCTTCATCTCAAGCACCGCTCCGCTGGGCCCTTCATCTCAAGCACCGCTCCGCTGGGCACCGCCGTCTCAAGCACCGCTGCGCTGGGCCCTTCATCTCAAGCACCGGTCCGCTGGGCCCTTCATCTCAAGCACCGCTCCGCTGGGCACCGCAGTCTCAAGCACCGCTGCGCTGGGCCCTTCATCTCAAGCACCGCTCCGCTGGGCCCTTCATATCAAGCACCACTCCGCTGGGCACCGCCGTCTCAAGCACCGCTGCGCTGGGCCCTTCATCTCAAGCACCGCTCCGCTGGGCACCGCCGTCTCAAGCACCGCTCCGCTAGGCACCGCTGTCTAAAGCAACGCTGAACTGGGCCCTTCATCTCATGAACCGCTGGCCCATTGGCGGAAGGGGAAGGCCCGCATCTGTGTCGGGCAGGGCTGCACGTAGCGCTCTGGGCACTAGTCCCCCTCCAGAACCAGTGGGGTCTGTCATCCACTTGTGAGACTGTGGCTTTGCACTCCCCAAGATTTAACAGTGGGAGACCCACCAACTGTGTAGACTTGAGAGACTGTGGCTTTGCACTCCCCAGGATGGCACAGTGGGCAAGCCACCCACTGTAGAGACTTGAGAGACTGTGGCTTTGCACTCCCCAGGATGGCACAGTGGGCAAGCCACCAACTGTAGAGACTTGAGACACTGTGGCTATGCACTCCCCAGGATGGCACAGTGGGCAAGCCACCCACTGTAGAGACTTGAGAGACTGTGGCTTTGCACTCCCCAGGATGGCACAGTGGCCATGGAGGCCCCTCGTGCATCTGGCGTCGTGGACTCATCTGGCTGAGGTGCCCCCTCTTCCCTTCCCCCTGAGGTGCCTGTAGTTTTCCTATCTGATGCCCCGGCAGTGTTCTCTCCATTGGAGTCAGGTATCCTGTGTGGGCTTTGCCCATGTGTTTTGGCCCAGTGGCCCACAAACAATGGCTGATACACATATCGGACAGGACATTTTAAATATATATATATAGTTATAGATGTTTGATATATTTTATACTCTGCCTTACAATATAATCCAAATTTCATTATCATTTCCTTTTGTATTTGCATTCTTCCGGGGGGTTTGGGGGTGTAACTCTGAGTTGTTGCTATGCATTGATGTGTGTGTTGTAGTGGGTGAGGGTGGGGGTGGGTGTGTGGCGTATGTGTGTCCCCGTAATTTTTTGCCTCCACCCTCCCCTGTGTTGTAGGTGCAGTACTCACCGTTGTCTTCTGCGCCGGCGTTCGTGCTCCTGGTAGAGGAGCAGGAATACAATAGCTGGGAGGATGTGTAGTTTGGGTTCCATGCTGTCCAGATTCCTCGTGGGGTGTATGGAGGTGAGCGTTTTCCGTTCGAAATATCTGTTTCTGCCGTGTTTTTATCGGCGGGGCTACCGCCCCGGAAAAGGTGTCGAATTGGTGGGTTGTGATAGGGTGGGCGGTACATTGTCTCCCATCTGTCTGTTGGCGGTGACCGCCGCGCTGTTTGTTTGTCCCGCCGTGGCGGTCGGAGTGTTAAAGGGGCGGTCTCTGTTGGCGGTTTCCGCCAGGGTCAGAATTCCATTTTTTTAACCGCCAGCCTGTTGGCGGGTTAGCTGCCGCTTTAACACCGACCGCCAGGGTTGGAATGACCCCCTGAGTCTCAGGGGAAGACCACTGTGTGTGTTTGCCCTTCGCAAGAAACATTGGCCCTCATTACAACCCTGGCAGTAAATCCCACTTTCCGCCGTGAGGAAGACCGCCAGCATAGCGTTGCGGATGCGGCATTCCACTACAGGTATTAAGACTCACAGCACGGAATCCGCCACAATACAGACACCCACACAAGTCCCCCAAGCCAAAGGTCAGTGATAAACTGGCAATACCAAAACCTACACCCTCACGCCAACATTAATACTCCCACAGTATCACGACCCACGAATCAACGCGGTGGTCTTTCAACAGCGGTAATCCATTGGCGGTACACACCACTGCGCTCAAAATACACACACATTTACAAAACACCCCCACATTGGACAATTCAAAATACACACATCTGACACACATACACACACCACACCCACACACCCAATCCAATATAAAGCACACACCCACATCACCCACAAACCCTTACAACCAAAATTTTGAAAGAAGGCCAGAGAGAGAGATTACCTAACACAAAACCAGCATCCACAGACACACCACACCATCACTTATACAACATCCATGCACCTCAAACAACACACACCAACACATCCCCTCACACATCACAACAGACATCACATTACACATCACCCACACCACATCATGGCACCACAAAGACACCCAAGGTTCTCTGAGGAGGAGGTCAGGGTCATGGTGGAGGAAATCATCCGGGTAGAGCCACAGCTATTCGGATCACAGGTGCAGCAGACATCCATTGCAAGGAAGATGGAGCTGTGGCGGAGAATTGTCGACGCAGTGGGACAGCATCCAAGAACATGGGATGACATCAGGAAGAGGTGGAATGACCTACGGGGGAAGGTATGTTCCGTGGTATCCAGATACCAGATTGCTGTACAGAGGATTGGCGGTGGACCCCCACCTCCTCCCCCACAACTAACAACATGGGAGGAGCAAGTCTTGGCAATATTGCATCCTGAGGGCCTCGCAGGAGTAGCAGGAGGACTGGACTCTGGTAAGGCAAATCTTTACTACTTTATCCCCCCCACCTGCATGCCATAACATACTCCCACCCTCACACTCATCACCCCAACACCCCACAGATATCCCACTACCACAACCCACACATCCCAAAATCAAACCCTGCATGTAACACCAATGCATGGACACCCATCACCAAAGCATGTCCAGTAGAGAGATTCACTCATGCCCCAAAATCACCAATCACACAAGGGCCACAGCAATAATGCAAGCACAGGAGTAGAGGTTAAGTCACCCATTGCACAAGATGGCACACACAGATACTAACAAAATGCATTCACACCCCAACAGGACCCCTACCCAACGTCACCGGACAGGCGGTGCCAGATATATCCAGTCCCCCCACATAAGAAGCCCACAGTGATGACAGCAGCTCTGCACATCTGGATCAAGATGACCAGCCCGGCCCATCAGGGACCTCGGGACAGTCGGTTCCCCTGACACAGTCACAAACTACCACTAAACCTCCCCCTCAGGAAACACCACCACAGCACCCACCCAGCAGGCCCATCCCTCTGTCCCCAGGACACGTCAATCAGCAGTGTGTCCACCACTACAGGGAACCCAGGCAAACCCACTAACACAGGACGATCAGGGGCCTGGGGGCAGTGGCAGTGGGCACACGGTTCAGGGAACAGAGGCACAGGATAACAGGGAAGCTGGGAAGACTGCTGTGCGACAGGGGGAGGACAGGTCCAGGGAACCCATGGGTATGGTACTGGCCAAGTTTCAGGAGACCCAGCTGCTGCAGGAGGAACACTACCTTGGGATGAGGGAGGACTTGAAGTCCATCAACACCACTCTGGTCACCATTGCAGGGGTGCTGGCAGACCTTGTCAATACCAGGAGGGACACAGTGGCACACCAACGGGCCCCTGACACTAGCCTGGACGATGAACAGCCCTTCACCTCCGCCAGCGCTAGTGGACAGGAGGCACCGCCACAGGAACAACAGGCCACCAGTACCCCACCCCCTGCAGAAGGAGAACCACCCCGCAAACGGTCCCTGAGATCAAGGAACAAGACAGAGAACATTGCCAAGACCCCCGCCAGGAAATAAGACCACCCTGAATGTCACCCTTCTGTTCCACTTTCTCACCCTGTCCACCTTAAACTGGCATTGCTCCACTTCCTATGCCCCATTGGACAATGCACCTATGAAATTAACAGACTGGACTCTGCCATGCACATTCCTCCACCATCACCCCAGCCCATTTCACTCCCCCCTCCACTTATTTGCACAGAAATAAACACACTTGAATCACAAAACAATCTGGAGTCTGTCTGTGCTTTCACTAATGTGTAATTGCAAAACTTCTGAAATATAGCAATGTCAATGTACCTGTTCACATACCAATGTAACACAGCTGTAGGCCAGCAGTAAACTTAGCAGAGGGCACAAAGTGGGACCCAGATCTGTGAAATGGAAAGCCAAAGTAACAAGTCAGGGTCCATACACTGAGTGAAAATGACAGACTTATGCTAGCTCCAACAATAGTATGAGATGTTGGAAGCAGTTACATCTTCTTACCTGTGTCTCACTGGAAGTATTGCATGATGATGTTTCGGTTGTCGACATCTTCTTCTTCTGCCTCCTCTTCTTCACTGTCCACAGGCTCCACAGCTGCCACAAGACCACCATCTGGCCCATCCTTCTGCAGAAAAGGCACCTGGTGTCGCAAAGCCAAGTTGTGCAACATACAGCAGGCCACGATTATCTGGCACACCTTTTTCGGTGAGTAGTATAGGGAGCAACCTGTAAGATGGAAGCACCGGAATCTGGCCTTCAGGAGGCCGAAGGTGCGTTCTATAATCCTCCTAGTTCACCCATGTGCCTCATTGTAGCGTTCCTCTGCCCTTGTCCTGGGATTCCTCACTAGGGTCAGTAGCCATGACAGGTTGGGGTAACCAGAGTCACCTGCAAATGTTGAGGGGCAACTGTTAGACAGACACAAACCCTGAGGGACAACCCCATACCCAGACCCCTATGTCAACTGTATTGGGAACTTGGGCTCACCTATTAGCCACACACAGTGCCTCAGGAGTTGCCCCATCACATAAGAGATGCTGCTATTCCTCAAAATGTAAGCATCATGCACAGGGCCAGGATACCTGGCATTGACATGGGAGATGTACTGGGCTGCCAAACACACCATCTGCACATTCATGGAATGGTAGCTTTTGCGGTTTCTGTACACCTGTTCATTCCTGCGGGGGGGAACAAATGCCACATGTGTACCATCAGTGGCACCAATGATGTTGGGAATATGTCCCAGGGCATAAAAGTCACCTTTCACTGTGGGCAAATCCTCCACCTGAGGGAAAACGATGTAGCTGCGCATATGTTTCATCAGGGCAGATAACACTCTGGACAACATGTTAGAGAACATTGGCTGGGACATCCCTGATGCCATGGCCACTGTTGTTTGAAAAGACCCACTGGCCAGGAAATGGAGTATAGACAGAACCTGCACTAGAGGGTGGATTCCTGTAGGATGGCGGATAGCTGAAATCAGGTCTGGCTCCAACTGGGCACACAGTTCCAGGATTGTTGCACGATCAAGTCTGTATGTGATAATGATGTGTCTCTCTTCCATTGTCGACAGGTCCACCAGGGGTCTGTACACCGGAAGATGGCGCCATCTCATCACCTGCCCCAGCAGACATGCCCTATGGAGGAGAACAGCGAGCAGAGGGTCATCCAACACTTAGGTATCAAAATGTGTTATTTGGTAAAACGTTGGAAAATCGCAATGTGCCTGTATCTGTCTGTATTCCAGGCCTAAATAGGTGTGATGCAGTTTTTTTCCATGCCATGTGGCCCCCTGAAATGGCGGCTGCCTGACCTGTAAGGTGGGACAAGGGGAAATGAGGTAACTGCGCTGGCGTGGTACACCGTTGCGGTGGGCGGTCGAAGACCACGGCGCAATTCAGTATTGGTTAACTTTGGGCCCTATGGGTCCCAGGAGCCAATGACGATGTACGCCGGCGGTGACGGTATGCACCGCCGCAGACGTGGCCGCCATTCTCTTACTGTTCCCTCACTTGATAACTGACCTTCAACAGGAGAGGACCTACACTGCAAGTGCTGCTGTGACCTGTGTGTGGAAGCGACGATGGCTACAGTGTCTGGGGAAAGGGCCCCTGCCTTCACTTCGGAGGAGTTGGAGAAACTGGTGGATGGGGTCCTCCCCCAGTACCCGCAACTGTACAGTCCTCCAGACAAACAGGTGAGTACACTGTAAGCATGGTGGATGGCACATGAGTGTATGGAGTGTCGTGGATGGAAGATGGTGGGGAGGGGGACAGGCCAGCATGTCAGTATTGTGTGTGTATGTATGGATGGGCCAGGGTGGGAGGTGTTTGGCAATGCGTGAGATTAAATGTACGGGCTAGAAACATCCATTTTTACTTCCCTTTTCCTCTAGGTGAGCGCCCACCAGAAGAAGGGTATTTGGCGTGCCATCGCTAAGGACCTCCGGACACTGGGGGTCTACCATAGACAGAGCACCCACTGGCGAAAAAGGAGGGAGGACCTGCACCGCTGGAGCAAGAAGACGGCAGAGGCCCAGCTGGGGATGGCCTCGCAACGAGGAAGGGGTGACCGTCGCACCATTACCCCCCCGATGTACCGGATCCTGGCGGTGGCCTATCCAGAGTTGGATGGGTGCTTGAGGGCATCACAGCAGCCACAAGGGGGTGAGTACACTCTAATTCAGCTGACTCTGCATGCTTTACGAGGTGCCAGGGTGGTCGAAGTGGGCTGTGGGTTCCCCTAGGCCAGGGCGAACTTGGTAGGCTAGGTCCCTTGTTAGGCAGGCTCTGTGGCACCCCAGCCCCACTACTGGTAATAGCCATCTACACCTAGTCAGGCTCCTGTGACTTCCAGGTGTGCAGCAATTTGGCTTAGGCCTCGTCCCTCATGGGGCATGTAAATTTGCTAGGAACTGTTAGTGAATGGCTTAGTGCATAGGGCTGGTCCCTGTGTGTTGTGTCTGCCAACGGTAGTGGTGTTCCATACACTGAACCTGTGTTTCTTCTGTCTTTCCCCCCACCTTTTTGTTTTGTCTCCCTGTTCTTGCATGCAATAGCATCATCTGGCGGAGGAGCAGTGGCACCGGAGCAGGAGGGAGCTGCAACCCACATGGCCCTGGAGGATGAAGCAACGGATTCTGAAGCCACCAGTGGGACGGAGGGCGAGGGGAGCTCCACGACGGGGACAGGAGCATACGACAGCGACTCCTCTTCTCATGGGAGCTCCCTTGAGGTGGCGGGCACCTCTGTGCCCACCGCATCAACAGGTACAGCCGCCACCCCCCCTACCAGCACTGCCCTCCCAGCAGCCCCTCAGCATGTGTCCTATGCCCACTCTCCCAGGAGGGTGGGCCTCTCCTTCGCCCCAGGTACCTCCGGCTCTGCCCCAGTCAGCCCTGCTGCCCTCAGTGAGGAGGCTATTGACCTCCTGAGATCCCTCACTGTTGGGCAACCTACCATGTTGAATGCCATCCAGGGTATTGAGAGGCAGTTGCAAAAAACAAATGCATACCTGGAGGGCATTCATTCTGGGCAGGCGGCCCAACAGAGAGCATTTCAGGGTCTGGCCTCAGACTGATGGCAGCCATTGTCCCTGTGTCCAGCCTCCCCCCTCCAACTTCCTCCACCCCGACCCAATCACCTGTACCTCAGCCTATCCCAAGCACACCATCTGACCAGCATGCACACTCATCAACACACAAGAGTGGACATGGCAAACATAATCACCACACATCCCACAAGCACTCACACAAGCACCATCCCCATGCAGACACAGCAACATCCACTGCCTCCACTGTGTCCCCCTCCTCCACGTCCTCCTCCTCCCTCCCTGTCTCGTCTCCACTCACACCTGCATGTACTACATCCTCAGCCACAATCTCCATCACCAGCACACCCATCAGCACACACCGCTCACGTGCAATCACCACCCCCACTACCATGCACACATCCCCAGTGTCCTCTCCCAGTGTGTCTGTGAGCCCTCCTCCCAAAGTACACAAACGCAGGCACCCACCCACCCAACAGCCATCCACCTCACAACAGCCTCCGGCCCATGCACCTTCACCCAAATTCAGCAAACGTACACCTCCTACAACCACTACCTCTTCCTCCACTCCCAAACCCCCTCCATCTTTCTGTCCCAGGGTGTCTAAGAAGCTTTTCCTGGCTAACACTGACCTCTTCCCTACACTTCCCCCCCCGTCCTTCCCCTAGGGCCAGGCTTTCCAGGTCCCAGACCAGCACCTCAGCCACCAAATCCCCAGGCTCAGTGGTGCCAGCAACAGCGGGGTAATCGAGTGCGCCACCCATCAGGGCTGCCAGTATGCCACCTTGTGAGGCAAAGGACATTCCGCCACCTGCCAAGGTGAAGAAGGTGCCCACATCCCGGAGGAAAAAGCCGCACCTACCAGCCACCAAGGGCTTCTTCAAAACAAAAGGAAACAGTGGCAAGACACCTGCGGCACCATCAAAGGTGGGAAAGGGACAAAAGCCGAAAAGCAGGTCAGGACAGGGCACGGTGGCACCGACTGAGGGACTAGTGTCACCCCTTCTGTCAACGACTACACCAACCTGTACAGCGGTGAACAACACAACCTGCACTGCCACCAGTACCGCCACCAACACCGCCACCTGCACCGCCACCTGCACGTCTGCAGCCTCTGCAACAGTCCCCAGCATCTTCCCCGGTGGGCAGCTGTCCGAGGCTGCAGGAGACGTTCTGCTGTGTCCCTCAACAGGTGCTGACACATGCACCACCGCCAGCACAGCCGCCACAGACACCACCGCAAGCACCGCAACGTGCTTAGAAAGTGGCACCACAGCTGACATGGCTACCATCCACAGTGGGCAGCCGTCCGAGGCTGGAGGAGACTTCCTGGACCCTTCCCAGCTTCCATGAGGCATGACTCTCATCACTGTTTGCACCTGCAGGTGGAAGGCGAAGCCGCAGCAGGGTTGGGTATGTCTCTGCCTCCATGGCGTATCATGCTACCTGTTCCTAGGCAATCTCCTGGCACACACACCCATGTGAGGTAATGGGACCAGCCTCACTGCATGTGGAGCACTGTGGGCACCAAGCCCCCTCCAGAACCAGTGGAGTAAGGCATCCATTACCTCAGTCCTTGGCAGGATGAAGCACTCTGGGCACCAAGCCCCCTGCAGAACCAGTGGAGAATCACGTACACTACCTCAGTTCTTGGCAGGATGAAGCACTCTGGGCAACAACCCCCTCCAGAACCAGTGGAGTAAGGCATCCACTAACCTCAGTCCTTGGCAGGATGAAGCACTCTGGGCACCAAGCCCCCTCCAGGACCAGTGGAGAATCACATCCACTACCTCTGTCCTTGGCAGGATGAAGCACTCTGGGCACCAAGCCCCCTCCAGAACCAGTGGAGAATCACATCCACTACCTCAGTCCTTGGTAGGATGAAGCATTCTGGGCACCAAGCTCCCTCCAGAACCAGTGGAGAATCACATCCACTATCTCGGTCCTTGGTAGGATGAAGCACTCTGGGCACCAAGCCCCTCCAGAACCAGTGGAGAATCGCATCCACTACCTCAGTCCTTGGCAGGATGAAGCACTCTGGACAGCAAGCCCCCTCCAGAACCAGTGGAAACTGACATCCACTTGAGAGACTGTGGCTTTCCACTCCCCAGGATAGAGCAGTGGGCAAACCACCCACTGGAAAGACTTGAGAGACTGTGGCTTTGCACTCCCCAGGATTGAGCAGTGGGCAAACCACCCACTGGAAAGACCTGAGAGACTGTGGCTTTACACTCCCCAGGATACAGCAATGGGCATGGAGATCCCTCGAGGAGCAGTGGCGTTGTGCGTTTATCTGGCTGAGGTGCCCCCCTCCCCTTCCCCCTGAGGTGCCTGTTTAGTTTCGATCTGATGCCCCTGCAATGTTCTCTCCATTTCGAGTCAGGTATCTTGTGTGGGCTTCAACCATGCATTTTGGGACCACTGGTCCATGGACAATGATTGGTACACTAACCGGATTTGTGTAGTTGGTGTACATATCTGTATATACTGATTTTTGAACTTTCACTATCTGATTTTTCATGATTACACTCGTTACAATTTTGTCCTTGCGTTCTTCCATGGGGTGAGGGGATGTATATATAATGTTGCAGCATCTATTTGTGTGTATGGTGTTGTGGCTGAGGGTGGGGGTGGGGGTATAGCGTGTTGCATGTGTGTGTCACTCTCTTTTCCCTCCCCTCCCCTGTGTTGTAGGTGCAGTACTCACCGTGGTCGTCGACGTCTGTCCTGCTCCTGATACAGCAGGACAAAGACGAGCATGGGCAGGACGTGTAACTCGGGCTCCATGGTGCCCTGGTTCCTCGTTGGGTGTCGAGAGGTGAGTGGTTTCCTTTCTGTGTACTGTTTCCGCTGTGCTTTTGATAGCGTTGGTTCTGCCCCGGAAAAGGTGGCGGAGAGGCGTGTTGAAATATAGTGGGCGGTACTTTGTCCTCCGCCTGTCTGTTGGCGGTTACCGCTGCGGTGTTTGTTTCTACCGCCGTGGCGGTCGGAGTGTTAAAGTGGCTGTCTATGTTGGCAGTTTCCGCCATGGTCATGATTCAATTTTTTTTTTCCGCCGGCCTGTTGGCGGTATTACTGCTGCTTTAACACCGTCCGCCAGGGTTGTAATGAGGGCCATTGTCTTTCGGCCTTGGCTGATAAAGACAGCCTTTGCTTTCAGCAAGGTATGCAGTGTGCCTCTTCTCCGTAAGAAACTCCAAAAAGCAAGTTGCTCTGCCTTCCATGCTCTCTTAGTGTAGCACATAGAAGTAGGCATCAGGGTGTAATGTTATAGATGTCATTTTAACCATGTTAGAAATGTTCATTGTTTTCTTGTTATTTATAATGTCTTTTTGCTGGTTTTATAGTATTCTGTTTAGTTATTTTAGACATACCGAGAAACTGATTATGTAGTGATAAATACTTTTCACTTAAAAGTGTTCATTCGTCTAGGTGCAGTGTCTGTGATAATGAGCATAATGATTAAGGTTTGTTACTGCTACCTCAGGGCCACTGACCTTTAGTAACCCAAAAGTTAAACCTCTATTTCAATTACACAGTGAGTAGTGATTTGTGTGGCTACAATAATCTGTCTCTGACGTTCATCATTGGTGCATTGAACCAAATTTACCTGTGTCACCTGTGGGTGGGAAAGCATCCCTTGTAGAGCCACACCAAAGTCATAGCTTATGCAACAAGTCATCTAGGAAATCATCATTAAAATTACTATTGGTGCTGGACTTCTCTTTGCTTTAAGCATCCTTCTCCTCCTGAACAGGCTTCTTTTTGGGCTTTTCATTTGTCAGCATGGAATATAATCTAGCTCCCTCAACTACTTCTCTCCTCCATACCTGCTGTTTTGATTCTCACCTAGCATCCATATAACTGTGAACTATTTTTTTAGCTCTATTCTGGTATTTTTCCTTCTCTTTGGCATGGGCAGGACATTCTCAAGCATTCAAATCCTCATACTGTGCTGGTGTAAGTGTAACTCCATGTCCTGAAATATGCATCTCAATTGCTCAAGGCTTCTCAATTTATATGTACCATATTGGGGGAACTTCAGGGGTCCTTCTTTCTTAGTAATCTTGGTTCACTGGGCAAGCCAAAAAGACGTATGGAGTCTAACATTTATGGCCATAAAATGACCTAGCATACCTTCCAGTGGAGCTTCCTCTCCCTTTCGGAGGTAATTCTCACATCACCTCTTACCAAATCTCTGAAAGCTTTGAAACACTTCGGCCCATATTTATACCTTTTTTGTGGACTGGAACCTCGGGTCCAGCTTTGTGTTGATTTTACGCGGCCGGTGATGTTGCATTGAAATCCAGTTGCACGGTGTCAAGAGACCGCACCGGTTGGGGGCCTGCGTCGTTAACAGCAGCCGCTATGGGTGTTGTGCGTCGTTTCTCCAGCCGCGTTGCGTCGCTCTCCCAGCCGTGATGCAGGTGGAGCGTTGATTTTAGCTGCGGGCCGGCAGCGCGTCTCTTATGAGCCGCAAATCGGGTGGTGCATTGAAGTTTCCCCGCACAGCGGTCTTTGCGTGGATTTCTGTCCTTTTCCACCAGCTGCACCTTTCAAGGACCCAGAGACAGGTTAGGGCACCACTTGGCAGGCAGGACTCTCAGCAGAAAGCCCAAGTGCTGGCAGAGAGAAGTTTTGTTGTCCCTGAGACTTCAACAACAGGAGGCAAGCTCAGTCCAAGCCCTTGGAGATTCATCTCAAGCAGGAATGCACAAAGTCCACTCTTTGTTCCCTTTCACAGGCAGAAGCAGCAACTGCAGGATAGCCCAGCAAAGTACAGTCACAGCTAGGGGCAGCACTTCTCCTCAGCTCTTCAGCTCTTCTCCTTGGCAGAGGTTCCTCTTGATTTCAGAAGTGATCTACTTTTCAGGGGTTTTGGGTGCTCTTCTAATACCCCTTTCTGCCTTTGAAGTATGCATACTTCAAAGAGAAGTCTCTGTTGTTTTCAAGATCCTGCCTTGCCCAGGCCAGGCCCCAGACACACACCGAGGGGTTGGAGACAGGTTTGTGTGAGGGTAGGCACTGCCCTTTCAGGTGTAAGTGACCACTCCTCCCTCCCCTCCTAGCACAGATGGCTCATCAGGATATGCCGGCTACACCCCAGCTCCCTTTGTGTCACTGTCTAGAGGAGAGGTGCAAACAGCCCAACTGCCAAACTGTCCCAGACAAGGAATCCACAAAGAGGCAGAGTCACAGAATGGTTTAAGCAAGAAAATGCTTTCATTTGCAAAGTGGCATTTTCAAACTAACAAGCTAAAAAACAACTTTACTAAAAGATTTATCTTTAAATTGTAAGTTCAGAGACCCTAAACTCTAAATTTCTATCTGCTCTGAAAGGGAATCTGCACATTAAAGTTATTTAAAGGCAGCCCCCATGTGAAAGATAGGCCTTGCAACAGTGAAGACTGAATTTAGCAATATTTCACTGTTAGGACATGTAACACACATCATGTCCCACCTTTAACATACATTGCACCTGCCCATGGGGCTACCTAGGGCCTACCTTAGGGTGCCTTACATGTATAGAAAGGGAAGGTCTAGGCCTGGCAAGTGGGTACACTTGCCAAGTCGAATTGGCAGTTTAAAACTGCACACACAGACACTGCAGTGGCAGGTCTGAACTATGTTTACAGGGCTACTCATGTGGGTGGCACAATCAATGTTGCAGGCCCACTAGTAGCATTTGATATACAGGGCCTGGGCACCTCTAGTGCACTTTACTAGGGACGTAATAGTAAATCAAAGATGCCAGTCATGGATAAGCCAATTACACATACATTTTACATAGGAGCACTTGCAGTGTAGCACTGGTTAGCAGTGGTAAAGTGCCTAGAGTATCAATAAAGCCAAAAACAGAGTCCAGCACACATCGACAACATGGGAAGCAGAGGCAATAAGAATTTAGGGGAGACCACGCCAAGGATGCCAAGTCTAATAAGGAGACAACAGGAATGACGCTTTCCAATGTTAACACACACATGTACAAGTGAAATCTTGACCAGCGGAAATCGCCCTGACTAATGTGGTTTCTCCTCTGAGCAATAGGATCTATCAACACCAGTCATGAGTAATACACTCACAACAACCAGTTATGGGTCCCTATCTTAATTGTGCGGTCAAAGGTACCTCATGAGCCAACAATACAAACCGTAGCAGACAAGTTAGTCAAAAATATGCTATTATCTATAACGGGATCTTGGACTGCGATGAGTCAGATATCTTCAACTGCTCAATCCCAAGCACAAATGCATCTGCATCTCAATGCAAAACACACAATTCTAGCAGAACACTTCAAGCTTTTACATAGGAAGTTGTGACATACAACCATATTTATACTCACTCCTCAGATACGGTGAACACCTTCAGAACCATTGCAATACTGCAACTTTTCCAAATTCAGGCTGTGGACTTTAGGGCATGGTCTGGGCTTAGACTTCGCTAGATCTCTCTAGAGGTTTTTACCTCCCTACACTTAAGTAACAAACCATCCTCCATGTTACCACTTGAAGTATCTCAAACTTTTTGTTACATTATCACAAAGTATCTCCCACTATGTGGGCCTTTGTTTGTTAACTTGAAGAGTACGGAAGGAGCTAATATCAGCAACACATTTTAATTACAGTGATTGTGTGGCTTCATAGAAATGACAGAGGTGAAAATGTCTAAAACATAAGGGTTTTATTAGCAAATTATTAAGATTAGAATGCAAGTCCATTAGCAGAATTTCATTAAATCATTCGGTGCTTGCAGTCCAAAACAATCAAGTCATCTAAACTTTGTAATAGTATTATAAAGCAAAAGATAACAAATACAGGCATGTAGAGAATGCAGCATATCTAAATTAAGTTTTCCATGTAAGGAGCGTCCCACTTCTAATTAAAGCATTGAAAGTAGCAAAGGTATTTCTAGGAAGAAGAAGAAGGTGTCAGCATCAGAAACCAAATTAAGATTTCTTTAAATCATGAGTGATCAAGCATGAAACCTTCCCACAACATCAGACTAGAGAGGAAGTCTAATCTAGTGGAGTCAGGATAGGGGTTGCTTCCTGAGACTAAGAAACACACTGTTAAAATCATAGAGAAGATTCCAGAAGCTGCCATATCTCTCTCTTCCCACCAAACCTGCCAATCCCCAAAGAATGATGCATCTGTTCATCCTTGAATGTATCATTGGTCCAGTCTGCCTGGTATGGAATACCCCCCTCCCCATCCCCTTCTCACATCTGACACCAGATTATTATTAGGGAACCTTAATATAAGTCTAATACAAAACAAAGAACCTTTCTCCATCTAACAAGGCATCTAATAGCACACCTGCAGAGGAGACAGAAAAACAAACTAGTGGCAAGCAACTGAAACCTGTAGTTGTGCATTTGGGCCTAGTCATAAACTGACCTAACTTTACATTTGAAAATTATTTTGAGTAAAGACAATTATTATGTATGAAATGAAGCAGTTACATTTGAGAAAGTATGCAGTTTTAATATTGAGTAGATGGTTATAATTCAGCTACATATACAGGTGATTCTTTTGGCTATGTACATGTGACCACCTACTAAGTTTGAATAATAAAAGACACACAGATTAATATTGTTAAACACAAGTATCTAAATTGGATGTAAATGATATGTAAAGGCTGACGCTCTAAATTATCTTGCTCCAACCCTATCCTTACTTTCCATTTTGTACATGCCTCCTCCCTCTTAACACAGTCACATGCATACTTGCCTTAATCTGTTATTGTATTTCTGCAAATTGCCTATGCAGACCTGGCAACCTTTGGTATGGAGTGGTCTAAACATTTTGCCTGCTCCCCTCCTTTTTCATTGGCTCTAAGACTCTGTGCACTTTCCCACTGTTAACCAGTGCTAACAAGCTTGTGCACAATCTGTAAAACATAATCTAATTGGCATACACCTGATTGGAACAGTTAATGTACTTGTATGTCCCTAGTAAAGTGGTACTACATATACCCACTGAATACAATGCTACTAGCAGGCCTGCATCACTCATTGTGCCAGCCATTAAAGTAGCCTTTAAAAGGAGCTAACTCCAGCATACACAAAGACTCTGACAACAGTCTTCTGTCAACCTCTACTGCTACGAGAGGACTGCCCTGCTATTAGAGACCCGCCTGGACACCCAGAGGAATGTCCTGCTGCTTGAGGTCAGCCTTGATAAAGAAGAACTGGGCCATCTCCATGTTCCCAGGAAGACTTGAGTAACTGCAAGGTAGAGTTGGCTAACCTCCTTTTTTGAGCTACAGGGATACAACAAGCTTCAGAGTCCTCCCTGCAACTGGTCAGCTGACCTGCAGCAACTGGAGCTGCTGGAACCTGCACTGGACCTGCCTGACCCATACAAATATGTACACCAACTACACAAGTCCGGATAGGAATGAAAGCATTGTCCATTGACCAGTGTCCCAAAATGCATGGGCGAAGCCCACACAAGATACTTGACTTGAAATGGAGAGAACACTGCAGGGGCATCAGATGGAAAATAAACAGGCAGCTCAGCGGGAGGGGGGCACCTCAGCAGGATGAACGGACGAAGCCACTGCTCCACGAGGGGGCTCCATGCCCACTGATTGGTCCTGGGGAGTGCAAAGCCACAGTCTCTCAAGTCTTTCCAGTGGGTGGTTTGCCCACTGCTCTATCCTGGGGAGTGCAAAGCCACAGTCTCTCAAGTCTCTTCCGTGGGTGGTTGGCCCACTGCTTTATCCTGGGGAGTGCAAAGCCACAGTCTCTCAAGTCTCTCCAGTGGTTGGTTTGCACACTGCTTTATCCTGGGGAGTGCAAAGCCACAGTCTCTCAAGTGGATGTCAGTCTCCACTGGTTCTGGAGGGGGCTTGGTGCCCAGAGTGCTTCATCCTGCTAAGGACTGGGGTACTGGATGCTGTTCTCCACTGGTTCTGGAGGGGGCTTTGTGCCCAGAGGGCTTCACATAGAGTGTGTCAGGTCCCATTCCCTCACCTGGGTGTGTGTGCCACAAGATTTCCTGGGAACAGGTAGCATGATACTCCATGGAGGCAGAGACACACCACCCTGCTGCGATTTCGCCTGCCACATGCAGGTACAAACAGTGCTGGAAGTCATGCCTCATGTACGCTGGGCAGGGTCCAGGATGTCTCCTGCAGCCTCGGACGGCTGTCCACTGGGGATGATTGCCATGTCAGATGTGGTGGCACTGTCTGAGCATGTCGCAGGGCTAGTGGCGGTAGTTGTGACGGTGTCTGTGGTGGAGGTGCTGGCGGTGGTGCATGTGTCAGCACCTGTTGAGAGACCCAGCAGGACGTCCTCTGCAGCCTCGGATGTGTGCCCACTGGGGATGATGCTGGGGACTGTTGCTGAGGCAGCAGACGTGCAGGTGGCGGTGTCCACCGCTGTACAGGTTGATGTCCCTGTTGACAGAAGGGGTGAGTCTGGTCCCTCGGTTGGAGCCTCAGTGCCCTGTCCTGACCTGCTCTTCGGCTTGTGTCCCTTCCCCACTTTTGATGTCGCTGCTTGTGCCTTGCCACTGTCCCCTTTTGGCTTGGAGGAGCCCTTGCTTGGTAGTAGGTGCGGCTTCTCCCTCCAGCATGTGGGCACCTTCTTCACCTTGGCAGGTGGCAGAATGGCCTGCTCCTTGGCCTCGCTAGCTGGCACACTGGCAGCCCTGATGGGTGCCGCCTGCGATGTGACCGGACTTGCTGAGGCCACTGTGCTGGATGATTTGGTGGCTGAGGTGCTAGGCTGGGACCTGGACAGCCTGGCCCTAGGGGAAGGACGTGGGGGGTAGGTTTAGGGAAGAGGTCAATATTTGCGAGGAAAAGACACACTGGGACGGGGTGATGGAGGGGGTTTGGGAGTGGAGAAAGGGGTAGTGGTTGTAGGAAGGGTACGTCTGCTAAGTTTGGGTGAGGGTGCATGGGCTGGAGGCTGTTGTGAGGTGGATGGCTGTTGCGTGGGTGTGTGCTGGTGTTTGTCCACTTTGGGAGGAGGGCTCACAGACACAGGCGTGTGAATGGTAGTGGGGGTGGTTAATGCACATGAGCGGTGTGTGGTGATGGGCGTGCTTGTGATGGAGGTAGTGGCTGAGGATGTAGTGCATGCAGGTGTGAGTGGAGACGATACTGAGAGGGAGGAGGAGGACGTGGAGGAGGGGGCCACAGTGGAGGCAGTGGATGTTGGTGTGTCTGCATGGGGATGGTGCTTGTGTGAGTACTTGTGGGATGTGTGGTGCTTATGTTTGCCATGTTTGCTCTTGTGTGTTGATGAGTGTGCATGCTGGTCTGATAGTGTGCTTGAGATAGGCTGAGGTAGAGGGGATTGGGTCTGGGGAGTGGAAGTTGGAGGGGGGAGGCTGGACACAGGGACAATGGCTGCCATCAGTGCTGAGGCCAGAGCCTGAAATGCTCTCTGTTAGGCTGCCACGCCAGAATGAATGCCATCCAGGTATGCATTTGTTTGCTGCAAATGCCTCTCGACACCCTGGGTGGCATTCAAAATGGTTGATTGCCCAACAGTGAGGGATCGCAGGAGGTCAATAGCCTACTCACTGAGGGCAGCAGGGCTGACTGGGGCAGGGCCTGAGGTGCCTGGGGCAAAGGAGATGCCCACCCTCCTGGGTGAGCGGGCACGGGAACCACTCTAAGGGGCTGCTGGGAGGGCAGTGGTGGTGGGGGGGTGGCGGCTGTACCTGTTGTTGCAGTGGGCACAGAGGTGCCCACCACCGCAAGGGAGCTCCCATCAGAGGAGGAGCCGCTGTGGCTGGTGTCTGCTCCTGTCCTTGTTGTGGAGCTCCCCTCCGTCCCACTGGTGCCTTTGGACTCTTTTACTTCACCCTCCAGGGCCATGTGGGATGCAGCTCCCTCCTGCTCCGGTGCCACTGCTCCTCTACCAGATGATGCTAATGCACACAAGGAGAGGGTGACAAAACAAAAAGTGGGGGAAATACAGAAGAGACACATGGTCAATGCCTGCAACACCACTACCGTTGGCGGACACAACACACAGGGAGCAGCCCTATGCAGTAAGCCAAGCACTGACAGGGCAGGGGAAGAGCACATGCCCATAGGGGACTCTGTGGAGAACCATTTTATGCTCATCTGGAAGCCATAGGAGCCTGACTAGGTGTAGAGGGCAAATACTACCTTTGGGGTTGAACTGGGAATGAGGCTGAAAATCAATGGATGTACCTTTGCGCTTCCCACCTCCCCCACCCAGACACCTCATCAAGCGCGCAGAGTCAGCTGATTGAGAGTGTCCTCACCCTCTTGTGGCTGCTGTGATGCTCTCAAGCGCCCATCCAACTCAGGATATGCCACCGCCAGGATCCGGTACATCGGGGGGTCATGGTGCGAATGGCACCCCTTTCCATGTTGGGAGGCCAGCCCCAGCTGGGCCTCCGCCGTCTTCTTGGTCCAGCCCCACAGGTCCTCCCATTTTTTCTGGCAGTGAGTGCTACGTCTATGGTAGACCCCCAGGGTCCGCACTTCCTTGGTGATGGCACGCCAAATACCCTTCTTCTGGTGGGCGCTGACCTAGACGAAAAGTGAAGTAAGAATGGATGTTACTCCCCCGTACATTTTATCCCACACATTGGCCACATACCTCCCACCCTGTCCCAGAAATACATACACACACCATCCTCACATGCTGGCCTGTCCCACCACCCCTGTCTCTTCCATCCACGACACTCCATACAATCATGTGCCAACCAACAATGCACACAGTTTACTCACCTGTTTGTCTGGAGGCCCGTACAGTTGTGTGTACTGGGGGAGGACCCCATCCACCAGTTTCTCCAACTCCTCCGCAGTGAAAGCAGGGGGCCTTTCCCCAGACACTCGAGCCATTGTCGCTTCCAGACGCAGGTCACAGCAGCACTTGCAGTGTAGGTCCTCTCCTGTAGAAGGTCAGGTATCAAGTGAGGGAACTGATAGAAAATGGCGGTCACGTCCCCGGCGGTGCGTACCGTCACCGCTGGCACACATCGTCATTGGCTCCTGGAAACCATAGGGCCCAATGATAACCAATACTGAATTGCGCTGCAGTCTTCGACCGCCTACTGCGACGGTGTACAACGCCAGCGCAGTTACCTAATTTCCCCTTGTCCCACCTTTCAGGTCAGGCAGCCACCATTTCAGGGGGCCACATGGCAGGCCACCTAACAGCGTCACGCATATTTAGGCCAGCAATACGGACAGACAAAGGCACATAGAGACAAATTAACGATTGTGCTAAACAGCCTTGTGAAACCTATGTGGTGTATGACCCTCTGCTCACCGTTCTCCTCCATAGGGCACGTCCGCTGGGGCAGGTGATGAGATGGCGTCATCTTCCGGTATACAGAACCCTGGTGGACCTGTCGACAATGGAAGACAGATGCATCATAATAATTTACAGACTTGATCGTGCAAAAATCCTGGAACTGTGTGCCCAGTTGGAGCCAGACCTGATGTCAGCTATTCGCCATCCCACAGGAATCCCCCCTCTAGTGCATTTCTTGACCAGTGGGTCTTTTCAAACAACAGTAGCCCTGACATCAGGGATGTCACAGCCAATGTTCTCTAACGTGTTGTCCAAAGTGTTGTCTGCCCTGCTGAAACATATGTGCAGCTACATCGTTTTCCCTCAGGTCGAGGATCTGCCCACAGTGAAAGGTGACTTCTATGCCCTGGGACATATCCCCAACATCATTGGTGCCATTGATGGGACCCATGTGGCATTTGTCCCCCCCCCCCACAGGAATGAACAGGTGTACAGAAACTGCAAAAGCTACCATTCCATGAATGTGCAGATGGTGTTATTTGTCAGACCAGTACATCTCCCATGTGAATGACAAATATCCTGGCTCACTGCATGACGCTTACATTATGAGGAATAGCAGCATCCCTTATGTGATAGGTCAACTCCAGAGGCACTGTGTGTGGCTAATGAGTGAGCCTAAAGTCCCAACACAATTTAATTTGCTATCTGGGTATGGGAGATTCCCTAATGTTTGGAGGATGTCGAACAGTTGTCCCTCGATCTTTGCAGGTGACTCTGGTTACCCCAACCTGTCATGGCTACTGACCCCAGTGAGGAATCCCAGGACAAGGGCAGAGGAACGCTACAATGAGGCACATGGGCAAACTAGGAGGATAATCGAGCGCACCTTTGGCCTTCTGAAGGCCAGGTTCCGGTTCCTCCATCTGACAGGTGACTCCCTATACTGCTCACCGAAGAAGGTGTGCCAGATCATCGTGGTCTGCTATATGTTGCACAACCTGGCTTTGCGACGCCAGGTGCCTTTTCTACAGGAGGATGGGCCTGATGGTGGTGTTGTGGCAGCTGTGGAGCCTGTGGACAGTGAAGAAGAAAATGCAGAAAAAGAAGATGTAGACAACAGAAACAACATCATCATGCAATACTTCCAGTGAGACACAGTTAAGAAGATGGAACTGCTTCACACATTTTATAGTATTGTAGGACCTATCATAAATCTGCCTTTTTACCCCTGTGTATGGACCCTGACTTGTCACTTTGGCTTTCCATTTCACAGATCTGGGTCACACTTTGTGCCCTCTGCTATGTTTACTGCTGGCATACAACTGTGTAACACTGGTATGTGAACATGAATATTGACATTGTTATATTTGAGAGATGTTGCAATTACACATTTGTGAAAGCACAGACTGACTCCAGATAGTTTGGTGATTCAAGGGTGTTTATTTCTGTGCCAATAAGTGGAGGGGGTGTGCAATGCGCTGGGGTGATGGTGGAGGAATGTTCATGGTAGAGTCCAGTCTCTTGGTCTCACAGGTGCATTGTCCAATGGGGCATAGGAAGGTGAGCAATGGCACTTTAAGGTGGACAGGGTGACAAAGTGGGCCAGAAGGGTGACATTCAGGAGTGTCTCATTTCCTGGCGGGGGTCTTGGCAATGTTCTCTGTCTTGTTCCTGGATCTCAGGGACCGTTTGCTGGGTGGTTCTCCTTCTGCAGGTGGTGGGGTGCTGGTGGCCTGTTGTTCCTGTGGCGGGACCCCTGTCCACTAGCGCCGGCGGAGGTGGAGGGCTGTTCATCGTCCAGGCTAGTGTCAGGGGCCCGTTTGTGTGCCACTGTGTCCCTCATGTTGTTGACAAGGTCTGCCAGCACCCCTGCAATGGTGACCAGGGTGTTGTTAATGGACTTCAAGTCCTCCCTGATCCCAAGGTAGTGTTCCTCCTGCAGCCGCTGGGTCTCCTGAAACTTGGCCAGTACCGTGCCCATGGTCTCCTGGGAATGGTGGTATGCTCCCATGACGTTGGAGAGTGCCTTGTGGAGAGTGGGTTCCCCGGGCCTGTCCTCCCCCTGTCACACAGCAATCCTCCCAGCTTCCCTGTTATCCTGTGCCTCTGTCCCCTGAACCGTATCCCCACTGCCACTGAGCCCAGTTCCCTGATTTTCTTGGGTTGGTGGTTTCTCCTGAGTTCCCTGTAGTGGTGGACACACTGCTAATTGACGTGTCCTGGGGACAGAGGGATGGGCCCGCTGGGTGGGTGCTGTGCTAGTGTTTCCTGAGGGGGGAAGTTCTGCGGTGGCTTGTGCCAGTGGCAGGGGAACCGACTGTCAGGAGGTACCTGATGGGCCGGGCTGGTCATCTTGATCCAGGCGTGCAGAGATTCTGTCATCACTGTCGGCCACTTCTGTGGGGGGACTGGATATGTCTGGTACCTCCAGTCCGGTGACGTTGGGTAGGGGTCCTGTTGGAGTGTAAATGCAGAGTTTTAGTTTCAGTGTGTGCCATCTGGTGCGTTTGGTGAGTTACCCTCTACTCCTGTGCTTTCCTTGTGTGTTTGCCCTTGTGTGATTAGGGTTTTGGGGTCTGTGTAGGTATCTGTACTGGACATGCTTTGGCAATGGGTGTCCATGCTTTGGTGTTGCATGCAGGGCTTGGTATTGGGATGTGTGGGTTGTGGTAGTAGGGCATATGTGAGTTGTTGGAGTAATGGTAGTGAGGGGGTGGGTGGGGGTATGTGAGGGCATGCAGGTAGGGTGGGGGGGATGTAATAGTAAAGATTTGACTTACCAGAGTCCATTCCTCCTGCTACTCCTGCGAGGCCCTCAGGATGCAGTATTGCCAAGACTTGCTCCTCCCATGTTGTTAGTTGTGGGGGAGGAGGTGGGGGTCCACCGCCTGTACTCTGTACAGCAATCTGGTGTACGGAACGTGCCTTCCCCCGTAGGTCGTTCCAACTCTTCCTGATATCATCCTGTGTTCTTGGATGCTGTTCCACTGCGTTGACCCTGTTGACGATTCTCCGCCATAGCTCCATCTTCCTCGCAATGGATGTCTGCTGCACCTGTGATCCGAACAACTGTAGCTCTACACGGATGATTTCCTCCACCATGACCCTGAGCTCCTCCTCAGAAAACCTGGGGTGTCTTTGAGGTGCCATGGTGTGGTGTGGGTGATGTGTGAGGAGATATTTGTTGTGCTCTGTGTGTGTTGTGTTGGTGTGTGTGGTTTGAGGTGCGTGGATGTTGTATGAGTGATGGTGTGGTGTGCTTGTGGATGCTGGTGTTGTCTTTGCTATTCTCTCTCTGTGCTTCTTCACAAAATTGTCGTTGTAAGGGGTTGTGGGTAATGTGGGTATGTGTTTTATAGTGTTGTGGGTGTGTGGGTGTGGTGTGTGTATGTGTATGAGGTGTGTGTATTTTGAATTGTCCACTGTGGTTGTGTTTTGGAAATGTGTGTGTATTTTGAGCACGGCGGTGTGTACCGCCAATGGATTACCACGGATGTAAGACCGCTGCATTGATTTGTGGGTCGTGTGGGCGTGGCTGTGTAGGTTTTGGTATCGGCAGTTTATCACTGACCTTTGGTGTGGAGGACTTGTGTTGGTGTTTGTATTGTGGCGGATTCCGATATGTGGGTTGTAATACCTGTAGTGGAATTCTGCCGCCACAACATTATGTTGGCGGTCTTAAGCACCGTGGTAAGCGAGATTTACCGCCAGGGTTGTAATAAGGGCCTGAGAGTGGCGCTTTGTGCTTTTAGGGGCTATACATATCTGAAACTTTAAAATTCAACATCTCTGATTCCACTGATGAAAGTTCATCATTTTGGTCTCATTTTAAATTGATCAAATGTATGTTAGCATTTCTAAATGACTGAGAATGGTGCTTTGTGATTTTAAGGGCTATACTTACCTGAATCTTAGAAATTCAATGTCTCCAGTTCTACTGATGGAAATGTTGTCATTTAGGTCTAATTTTTATGTACTAAATGTATCCTATTTTTCTAAATTGGTTTGGGATTTTTGCTGTGTTGTGTTTCACTTTATTACTGTTTGTGTGCTTAATAAATACTGAACACAGTGCCTCTAAGTTAAGCCTGACTGCTTTTCTGCTAAGTTACCAAAAGGTTAAGAACAGATTAATTTAGTGACTTTTGTGGTTCACACTGACAAGGATTGTGGTTGTTGCTTCAGAAACCCCACCTCCAACCAATAACCCAATTGTTTGCAATAGTCCTCAATGGCGGGTTCCAGTACTTGGTTTTGTGCAGTGCACTCAGTGATTTTGTAACACTAAAAATCCATAAAAATAATCTGACATCAAATTTCTAAATTCTCCTTAGTTCTTGATTTGGTCATTTTATTCCTTTTTCCAAATTAAGGTTTACCTCACTTCTTTTTTGCTACAAAGGAGATGGAGATAATCAATGTGGATGACATCAGCAAGGCAGAATTTCAGAGGATATGCAAAGAGAGAGGGCTGAATGTGGGAAGGAAGGCCTGTGGACCTCCAGGCAGCCTTTGAGGAAGTCAAAAGGATGCAGGCCAGCCAAAGGGGCAGGACAAGGAGGAGATGGTGGACTTAGAAGAGGAGGGAGTTCTGGCCCTGACATGCACGACCCAGAGAAAGATGAGAACATTTTGGTCACAGGATTAGAGCCCCCAGAGTATATCCTTCCAAAACCTGTCCCCCGAGGAACTAGTGGACAGAAAGGCTGAAACTGATTTCAGTCTGAAGCTGGCCAAGTTGAAATTGGAAGAGGCAGCTGCCAAGAGGGCCTTAGATAAAAGAAGGTTGGCCCTGAAAGAAAGATCATCAGAGGAGAAAAAGGCTGACACAGCCTTAGAGTAGAGACACATTTTAATGGCTTATGAGGTGAGTCTTAAGGAGCTGGACTTCAGGCCAAGCAATCCACAGGTCTAGCAGCAGTGGCAGCAGCAATACCTCAGTGCCCAATGAAGATATGATGGTCCACATCCCGAAGAACCTGATGCCTGCCTTTGTTGTGGGGGATAATCTTGACAAGTGGTTTGAGGCCTATGAGGTTGCTCTGGAGACACATAGGGTCTCTGAGGAGTACTTGGGAGCCAGTCTCTGGAGGCACATTCCAAGTGAAGGGAGGGATGCACCGTTGCCCCTAGGAAAGGAGACAGCATGGCATATTCCCTTTTGAAGGACACACTTTTCAGTATATATGATCTCATACGTGAAAATTTTAGGCATATGTTTAAAGGCAGCCAGAAGTTGCCCCAACAAAACTAGGTGGATTTTGTGGATCACTTTTGCAAGGCAATGGATTGTTGGGTGAAGTGCAGTATTGTGGATGACTTCAAAGGGCTATATGATTTGATTGACAGGGAGACCATGTTCAGCCATTGTTTTAAAGAGCTGCACCACCACTTAGTGGATAGCAAGCTCACTGACCCCAGGGAGCTTGCCAAGGAGGAGGAGCACTAGGTCAGACCAGAGTCTAAAGTAAAGTATGTGGGTGATCCCCAAAAGGGTGGATAGGGTCGTCAACAGAAGAAAGAGAGATAGACAAAAATAAAATTTAAGAGTTCTCCAAAGGACCCCAAAATAGTTCTCAGAGGGGGGGTACCCAATCCTGACCTAAAAACACAAAAGCAAGTTTTCTGATAAAAAATCAAGGAAGTTTAGGTCAAAGTGCCTTATTTTTGCCTGCAGGAAGGTACCACGGAAAGGAGTGGGGTCAGTCCCTTGGAGCTCCTGCATGGCCTCCCACCCTGTTAGGAGACCACTCAGTCTGGTGAAGGAGGTGTGAAAGCAAGCTCCCAAGAAGCCCACCAGGATGTAGTTAGCTACATTAGCTCTCAGAAATCATATACAGCACTTCTGGAAGAAGACCTCTGAGACCCCGGAAGCTAGCCATGAGGTAATGAAGCTCTGCCATGACCAGAAAGCCACTCTGGCCGGGTTTCAGCCTGGCCTTTTAAGAATGGGGTTACTGAAAGAAATCATTTATTTGAGTCTATAGGCTATACACAACAGGATTTCTGAATCTAAGTAATTCGATACTCACTGAGATTCAAACTATGATATTTTCCCAATGTGATTACTAAAACGTATGATATGTGAGCTATGTAAACATTTTTGGGGATTTGTTTTGGATACATGTGGGCTAGGATGTGAACAGTACAGCACTGACAATTATATATGTTTAACTGGAGTCCTTTGGTGTGTAATTAATCAGCAGATATGTAGTAATACAAATGTTTATAAGTGGGTAAATGCAATTAATTATTTCATTAATTGGTATCTTGGGACAATCACATATTATACCAAATGCATTCAAAACTGTGATACTTTTGTGATTCACAAGTTTAAGGGTGGTTTGAGTTTCACTTTCTAGTATGGAGGTAGGCATACCAAATCATGTATGGAAAGTTATGATGTGGATATTGAATACTGTTATTTATATAGCTGTAACTGTGAGGCAATGCAAGTATGTATATATTTTTTTATTAATTTTAAACTCATACGTGAATTTGTATGTTTATTATAACTTTGAAAAATAGGGGGTGTCTTGAAACGTGTTGGCTGTGTAGCAGCATTCTGAATCTTGATGCCAGTTTGATTTTCATTTAAAAAAGAATAAAGGAAATAGAACCACAGAAACAAGGCTGTATCATTATAAAGAACATTTTTGGGTGAGATTTATGAGCATCCTCCAATTAAAAGAAAACCTACTAGACTGCTGATATGGGCCAGCGGTCTTGTATGCAGGAGAGAAAGGGGGAGGTCAAATCTCTGCTGTACCTCAAGACCCCTAGGAACCACTTAGGAGTCCTCTGTGTTAACAAGGAGAGCTAGCATCAAGGAACAAGTATCCAAGTGCTTGAATAAGGGTGATTGAGCACTCCAATAGCCCTTGGTCCAGCCTAGTGGGCTGGTACCCAAAGCAGCCCCACATGGTGCTGCCATAAAACATAGGTTCTTCGTTGACTATAGTGGGCTCAGTTCAATCACCCAAACTGATGCTCACCCCATTACTTGAGCTGATGAGTTGAATCTGTCAATTTCCTTAGCACCTTTAATCTAACATCTGGGTACAGGCAGATTGCCCTAAACAAGGGGCTAAGGAGACGTCTGCATTCTCCACCGCAGAAGACTGCTTCTAATTCAGAGTTAGGCCCTTTGGATTAGATAATGCCCTGCCACCTTTCAGAGGCTGGTTAACAGGGTCGTGGCTGGGATGGGGATTTCAGTACAACACATTGAAATTAAATAGCTTTCTTCAGTTCCAGTTAGGGCGATCAACTATTCAACCTCCAGGAGGTGCTTCAGCCTCTGCAACAGGCAGGCCAGACTATCAAGGCCAGCAAGTGGCAGGTAAAGCAGGGATCTCGTGTGTATCTGGTACAGCAAGTGACTGGGAGCAAGGTGCAGCCCCTCTAAGCCAAGAAAAATAATCTCCTTGCCTGGGAACCACCTAAGACTTTTATCTAAATCCTTAAAAATTGCATACCTCTGTATCTACTTACTGAAATTTTAAAATGTTGGTCTTTAATAATGTATTAAATTCTACTCTATTTCACAAATTGGTGTGGAATTTTTCTTGTGCAGTGTTTTCACTTTATTACTGTTTGAAGTGCTGCATAAATACTATACAAATGATCTCTAAGATAAACCTCACTGCTTTGTGCGAATATACCAGAGGGTTGAGCACAGTTTAACTTGGGGTCTGCTTCTGTTTCACCCTGACAAGAGTTGTTGTTGCTTGAGTAGGGTTTCACTCCCTCACCCTATAACCCAATCCTACCCTATATTATAGCTACCTATTTAGAACAGCCTGCCACAAAACATGATTCACATTGAAGTAAGGGTTAATTTCTGTTTGACCTTCTTTAGATAATTTTTCAGTTGACAAACAACTATTGCTCCATACATCATATTTCAGTATGTCTAACACACCTTTAAAAATAATTTCACTCAATATGCACGATCTCCTACTTTATGGAGTGAAAAAAAGATGCTCCCATTCCTGGCTTCAAAACGCCCAGATATTACCTTAACCCAGGAAAGCCATGTCACAAAAAAGGAAAATGAGAAATTAAAATGAAATTGGGTAGTGTGATTTATGCCTATAAGAGAGTGACTGAGGTTGACTCCTCCACATCCTTACAGGATCAATGAAAAGAGGGGGCTACAATACTTTAACATAATTCCACATGTAAGATAAGTCCTTCGGTTGACACTAGGTAGGGGGGTTGTATTTATGAAACGTGTTGCAGCCTGAGGTGTTGATTGTGGGTTCAGTGTATGTCCGTGTGTCTGACTTCCTTTCTTCTCTCTATAGATTGCTGGTATCATTCTGTTGCATAAAAGTTTGGATAGCCGGGGATTGAAACTCCTTAGTAGACCCAATTTCTCAACACATCAGGTACACAAAATGGCAGGCCATCTAAAGAGGCAATAACGACATATTATACATTTGTCTTCATCTCCTACGAACAGGATTGAATTTTAACCTCATGTGTTCATGGAAGATTTTCAAGATCTGATTGATGTCATAAAGCCCCAATGAACGATTACTGACAGCAGCTATATTACAAAACAATATTTCAGATCACGATTAGATAGACATTGCTCTTGACAGTGGAATATTAAAATCACACATGAACCATTGGGAATTAATTGTGATAGATATAAGAAACTACACAACAAGGAACATCTTTGTCCTCACCTACAAACATACTTATAACAATGATGGGTCTGTCCCTTCGGCACAGATTGTACAGTTGGCAGGGAAGACGTATAACAGATCCAATAAGAGGTGCACCTAAAATTGAATAGAAGCATGAAATGGAAGTGAAACACTTAGAAGTGCTAACATGCCAACTTACACATGATTGTAATAACTGCCCTACCCAAACTGTATTTCGACCCCAACTCAGTGATAAACATGAACTGAACATTTATTATACCCAATGAGCTGAAAGGGCCTTGCTGAAATACATTGGACCCTATTCACAAACTGTTTCAGTTCAGTTGTTTTGTGTGCCTAGTTAATTAAAACCATTACACTATTAATAAAAAATGTAATTAAAACACAGATATACATTTAAAATACATACACTATTTTTACACAGCCTACAGTACTACACGTTGGAAGTGCTGAGGCTTAGAATGCCCAAGTGATGAGGTATTTTTATATACTGTAGGAAGTTGGCTCTGTATCTACTATCTCAAAGTGAGAGATAGTGTGCACAGAGTCCAAGGGTTCCCCTTAGAGGTTGATAGTGGCAAAATTAGAAAAGTATTTTCTTAATTTATTTTAGAACCACAAGATTCAAAATTTAGGTAAGTACATAAATTGTAAGGTACTTCACACAGGTAAGTATGGAACTTTGAATTAAAACAGTATTATACACAGTTTTGGCAAAAATGGCAATAAGCTATTTTAAAAGTGGACACAGTGCAAAAATCAACAGTTCCTGGGGGAGGTAAGTATTGGTTAGTTTCTCAGGTAAGTAAAGCACTTACAAGTTTAGTCTCCTGGGCATAGGCAGCCCACCGTTGGGGGTTCAATGCAACCCCAAACCCTCAGCACCAGCAACACAGGGCCGGTCAGGTGCAGAGGTCAAAGGAGGGCCCAAACAACATAGGAGCCTACGGAGAACATGGGTGCTCCGGTTCCAGTCTGCTAGCAGGTAAGTACCTGCGTCCTCGGGGAGCAGACCAGGGGGGTTTTTGTTGAGCACTGGGGGGACACACACAAGCACACAAAACACACCCTCAGCGGCACAGGGGTGGCCGGGTGCAGTGTGCAATGTAGGTGTCAGGTTTGTCGTTGAAAGTAATGGAGGGATCACTGACGATGCAGGCAGGGCACAGGGGGGCTTCTAGGGCCAGCCACCAACTTGGCTATGATGAGGGCCGCCTGCTGGTCACTCCTGCACTGGTAGGTGGTTCCTCCCGGTCCTAGGGGCTGCGAGTGCAGTGCTTGGTCCAGGTGTTGGTCTCCTTTGTTACCAGGCAGTCTCCTGAACTTGAGCTGGGGGCGTTGGCTGCAGAGTGTGAAGACTCACGCTTCTGGTGGGAAGTTGGAGTCTCTTTAAAGTTGGTTTCTTTGTTGTAGATTTGGACAGAGCCTCTGTCCTTGGGAGGTATTACATGGAAGATGGATCAGGGACATGAAGGTTTTTGAAATGATCCCATTCAAAATGACTGTGTCTCTTCCTTGGAGTGCTTCAATTCCATAGCTTATACTTGGCACTAATGTGGCTGCAATTATTTGTAACAAAGGTCGATAACTGGACCCATCTAACAATCTCTGTAGTGTTTGAAAAGCCAGCATCAAAGCATTTCCTTTACTTTGTAGATTTTGCTTTTGGGGCATAAAGAATCCCCTCCCATCATGTTGTCTGCATAAAGCAGGTTCGAGATAAACATGTCTAATAATTTTGGGGGATGCGCATTCCCTTCATCTAAAAATTGAGTCAGACTTGATAGAAAGGGATGAAACAGATATGGTACAAGAATACAGCCTTGTTTAAGCCCTTGCTTTGCCTCTATTTTCATAGACAAAGGGATCTGTCCCCAGTTTTCACCCTGGTCCGGCTATCTGTATATAACATCTGCATTGATTTTAGTAAACGATCAGGAATAACTTTTCCCAAAGAAGGTTGCACTGCACTTTTTACAAAACCAGTTTGATTAGCAGAAATAATGTAGTTTTCAGTTACCCAGGGTTAAAAGGTCATTTAAAAGTAGACTTGCGAAATACTTTGTCTCGGTACTGATTAAGATAATTAAGCAATAATTCCCCAGCTGAGAGCGGCTTCCCCCCTTAAAAATAGGCATACTTACGGGGCCCCTGCAAAAGCTCGGGACGGTTTCGAGTTCTAAGGCACTGTTAAAATTAGCAGCCAATTTTTCTGCCTAAAATCCTGGATCAGATTTATATCGGGCATTAGGTATCCCGTTAGGGCCAGGCGCCCCCGCCATTCTGCTTTTCCTAACTTGACTACTGATCTGTTCTACTGAAAGAAAGAAGGAGTTCTGGGTCTCGCAGGTGTCCGCCGGGAGCTGTTCTTACCCCCACACCGGGGCCTATATCTCCCTGTGTAACACCCGTTAAAGTAGGATTCCCCATTATTCTTTTAGAGTGATTAACATGCTTAGTAGACATTGGGGCCTTATTTAAGCTGTTCGCCATTTTCCCAAAACCCGGTGAGTTACTCTTTTTACTCAGATACAGTGTTTCAACCCAGAAGTTATGCCTACTCCGAGTCTTTTCTTCCCAAACTATCTTTCAGTATATTTTATTAAGTCATCTTGGATTTGGGGGTTCCCTGGTTGATTCTTAACTAATCTCAGGATTCTGTTTAATTTCCTCCTTATTAAAATAGTGGAAGACAAAATTTGAATCCTATTTAGGTCCATGGTATATTCCTTACGATGACAGGTTTTTTGCTGGTCTTTTGTGCAATAAGGAGCCCAACGATTCATTAACTATGTGGTCTTATTTTTTTAGAAAACCTCATGGCCTTGTATTGCACAAAATACCACATAGTTAATGAATCTTTGGGCTCCTTATTAAAACTTTTCTGTAGCAAAACTGATCCCAATTGTTTCAATTGGTTCTTCACACCAATGAAGATTCTTATGGTCAATAGTGGCTACTTCACATGGCAGAGAATCAGCATGTTTGTAATTGATTAATGTAGATTAATCTCCAGTCTTTGCTGCCCATGATCACTTTGGTTTGACTTTATAATCTGAAAGGTTGATAGTAAATTGAGTAGTGGTAATGTTACCACTGTATATTCTATTTTATGAAGTGGGCCCCCAAAATAAAGCATGATGCCAAAGGCGGTGTGTCTTGCTGGTACCTCCCGTTCAAAAGCCTAAGACCCAAAGCCCACAGATTTTTTACAAAGAAAATCACGTTTTCATCCGAAGGGCCAGGGCCTTTTGCCCCAAACGATTGTTTCGGAACCATCCACAGGAGATCCTGTTGTAAAATGTGATCTTCTCTATCAAATGACCACAACAATTTTATGTTAAAGTCTCCTGCCATTAAAATTTCAGGATTAGCAATGTCTTGTAAACTTGCTAATACTATTTCTGCCAGTTTGGAAGCCATTAGCTTCCTGGAGCAAACATCAGGATGGATATGCGCATTAATTATCAGTAATGGCCTGTCGATCTTCTTATGCCAGTCCCGTAATTTAACTACTAAGCTACTTGCTCTATCTTTTACTCACTGTGTATATTTAAACCTGCTGCTATGAAGGTTGCTAAACCCCCTCTAGGAGCCCAAACTTCCTCACTTTTTGTGCTGGGGAATAGAAATCAATGTACCCATCTATTGTGAATGGCTGCAGTGCCCAGGTCTCCTGTAGAAAAATAGTCACTCAGAAGCTTGTTATGTCTTTTTCTTGCTTTTGTGAGTACACTCTATTACATGAGCACAATTCCAGTGATTGTTCCATGGCTCTTACCCGATTGGGTTGTGATAATGATCTATTTAACCATCAGGGGCGACTACCTCCATGTAGGGTGGCTGTCTACCACACTTGTTCTGACTTGTCGCTAGTTTTGAACGAGGACCTCGTCTGCTGTGATAAAGGAACTCGTTGGTAGGAGGAAGTTGTGCAACCAATTACATTCCTAAGAACAGAGAATGGTTGCTTATTACCCATTGCTTGTGCTATCTTTGATGGTATAGTTTGGAAAACTAGGGGGACTGGCTATCCTACTAGACGTGGTATGGTAATCTTAATTACCTACTTTTGGAAGGTCTCATTCTCTTGTAGAACATATCGGGCTAGCAGGGGTGATGCCCATGTAACCAGAGTTAAATCTTGGGTGTTTTTGCACTGTTATTATAACAAGGGGAAGAATTTGATTGAGTTAATATCCGTTGACAGCACACCTCTAATAGCTGGTATTGCATGGAGGGGCTTCAGAATGCTTCCACGATTAAGTATGGCTTGCAAACTCCTAGACTCATATTCTGGTGTTAATACAGCTTGATTGCCACCGATTGGGTGACGCGATGAGGTATCCCTGTTTAGGAGGACCAGATTGATTTCTAAATGTAACTGATATTTTTCCAAGGGGGGTAAAGGACTGGTCGTCAAATGAGATCCCAAATTACAACCTGGTTCTGGCAGTGTGTTTGTTAGCGAATTTTCTTTGTTTACTTCGTGAAAAATCTTGTTAGTGTGGCCATCCTCTCCTCACACCCTTAAACTGACCGCTTTATGTTCTTTCAAGGCTGCCTGTCTTACTTCCAATTCCTTCCTTATTGTATACATATTGTGCATTTTCGTCTTGGGGAGGCTTGGTTTGGGCGGCCAACCCAAATAAAGTTGCAGATAGGGCAGATGCAGTTAAGGCTTTTTGCTTCTCATTTCCGGGTTCTTGCAGGTTACCTACATTTTCCTCCATTCCATGAACATACTGCACCCTGTGCTCTTTTTCGGCTGTCAGTTGTTGGAGTTGAGAGAAGTCCTCGACCTCCTTTCCATCCGCTCTGATCGAATGCTTAAAAGGGCTGTAAATCATCGTCGGTGGCATGATCCCCACAGGGGGGACTAGTTCATCATGGTTTCCATTGCAGCCACGCTTATCCTGCTGGTTTTGAAAGAGTGGAAGCAGCTTTGTGCCCAAAATCTTGACCTTTTAATTTTGATTTGGCTCAGACATCCTCTTATCCTCCTGCTGGGCTTCAGGTTTAACAGATATATTTTCAGATATGCCAATAGGGGCTACGGATACACCCTTGGTTTTATTTCTCGCTTTGCGCTGTTTTTCCTTCTGTCTTTTAGTCAGCAGTATGTCCAGTTGATTTAGCAGGTGGGGGGATAGAAGCTGAGTAGAAGCCTTCTTTTTTGCTACACTTTAGATTTTATATTCATACGCCCCCACTACCGGCTCTGTACAACAGGCATCTCCTCCGGCTCCTTCTTGTTAATGCCGCTGCTTGTGTGGGCTTCAGCCGCTATCGGTTGCTGCAAAAAAACCTTGTTTTTTGTTTTTGTTACAGCAAACTATAACGAAATTGTTTTTTAGATCATCCATTAAACTTGCAAGGACCTCCGGTATTGTGGCTAATTTTTTAACTATTAAGGCACAGGTAAATTCAGTAATTGTTGTGGCTGTGAACTTCTCAGCTCGCTTAATCAGTATGCTTAGGTCAGCCAGCTTTTGATCAATCTCCAATATGGATTTGACCATGGTGTTTAGCAAGTAGACCTGCACATCCATTTTTGTTGACTGATGTGCCAGAGCATCAAGGGTTAATTGTGAGGTTTTACAAAGGATATCCTACACTGTCCCGTAGTCTATCATGCCTGGTGGGGTTAGCACTTGATGTTTTTTCCATTTTTCTTTCTTCTGAGGGAAATTCGAAGACCTTTGCTTCAACTTCTGTACCTATTAAATCGATATTCTCACCAGTTGCACCAAGTATCCTAAATGAGCTGGAAGAACTCAGAATCAAAGAGTCCTGTTTAAAGGTACCTTTAAAGACTGGGGCATGAGCTGACACTTGAGCTTTACCATGACCAAACTTTTGCCCACACTCATGGTCTTTTTTGCCCAATTGCATTTTTCGGGCTTTGAATCCTTTCTGGATGTTTACTTGCACCTCTAGGGGTACTGGAGCACCATTTTCAAGGGACCTACTTGAAGTTGATGCCGATGGAGTAGGGGCGGCTGCTGAAGATGAGAAGGGAGATCTTAAAGTAAGTAACTTTAAGTCACCTATTGAACCCCGGACAGCCTCCTTTCCCTCTATGGTTCTCTCCAGGCTATCATTCAGTGTGCCATACTACTTTCCCTTTTGGTTGGAGAAACTGGGTCTGGGAGGTTAACGTTAATTTTGGGGAAAATAAGTATACCCCAATTGATTCTTCAGAAAGTCAAATTTACAAGGAACTTTCATTGATTTCTCGAACACTTGCAAGATGAGAAAAATTAATGGCTGTTGCTCGTGGGCTGATTTTATCTTCAAGTTCCTTGCTGACTGTGAAGAAAGCAACTTACGCTTCCTCCTGGTCCCCGGCTGAATTTCTCTTTCTTTCCCTGCTGGCATCTTGGCTGACATGCCAAACCTTCAAGGTGGTACTTTTAATTTAATAATTATATGAGGACGCTTAAAAGACCACCATTAGTAATGGCAATTGACCACTCCACTCTTATTTTACTTCGATTTATGTCTCATTGGCTCTTATGCTTTACTCTTTTGTTCTTTAGTTTGCCTTATTTTACGTTGACGCACTGACTCCTTGGCACTTGTGCTTTACTCTTTTACTCCTTACTTTACTCTATTTTCCTTCATCGTGCACCTCTCACTCTGCTCTGGGCCCTGGGCTCTGCATGACTTTGTTGGTTCAATGTATCCAATGTCCGGTAACCACCCCTCCCAGCTCCTCAATCCTCATGGCTCCGCACACCGAGCCAAAAGTCTAATACCAGGGGCTTTGCTTTGTAAATATCTTACTTGTAATTTTTGCAACAGGCATCCTATGAGGGAACAGTATCAAAGTAAAGTTGGCCTGCTTCACCTTACCACACAGCAGGTAAAACTTCTCTCTTTTGGTGCATTCAAAACCCCCATCTCGTCATTGAACTGGTCAACAGCCCCTTTGAACTCCGATTTGGTCACCCTGTTAGGGGTCCCCTTGCTCTTGTTAAGAAGGGTTGGGAACAACCTTTAAAAGCTCCAAAGCAAGACATTGTGGACTATGTACTGAGAAGTAGAATGGCTGAGTACATGCAAAAGAACAGCGAAAACCTTCAGACCAGCCAAGAGCTCCAAAAGCAATGGCATGACAAGAAGGCTGTCCTGACTGAGTACCACCCAGGACAGAAGGTGTGGGTATTGCAGCCTGTGGCCCCAAGAACACTCCAGGACAGATGGAGTGGATCCCATCTAATTGTAGAAAAGAAAGTTGAGATCACCTACCTGGTAGACCTGGGCACTGCCAGAAGCACCCTTAGGGTTCTTCATGTCAATCGCCTAAAGCCTTAGTATGAAAAGGCTGACTTAACCCTGCTCATGGCTACAGATGAGGGACAGGAAGAAGAGAGTGACCGTCTCCCTGATCTCTTCTCCACCACTGAAGCTGATGGCTTAGTGGAGGGAGTGGTTCTGGCAGACTGCCTTACTGCTGAGCAGAAGGAAGACTGTAAAAATCTCCTTGATCAGTTTTCTGAACTCTTCTCACTCACACCTGGTACAGCTACGTGGTGTGAACATATAATTGACACTGGAGATAGTTTACCTGTCAAAAGTAAAGTTTACAGGCAGCCTGACCATGTCAGAGATTGCATAAAAGCTGAAGTTCAGAAAATGTTAGACCTTGGAGTTATTGAGCCTTCTGATAGCCCCTGGGCTAGCCCAGTGGTGCTTGTGCCCAAACCGCATAGCAAAGAAGGAAAGAGAGAAATGTGGTTTTGTGTGGACTGTAGGGGTCTCAATACAGTAACCAAAACTGATGCTCACCCTGTTCCCAGGGCGGATGAGCTAATAGATACACTGGCATCTGCCAAGCATCTAAGCACTTTTGATTTGACTGCAGGGTATTGGCAGATCAAAATGTCAGAAGATGCTAAAGCAAAAACTGAATTTTCTAACATAGGAGGGCATTATCACTTCACAGTTATGCCCTTTGGTTTGAAAAATGCACCTGCCACTTTTCAAAGGCTGGTGAATACAGTCCCCCAAGGTGTAGATGCTTTCAGTGCAGCATATGTAGATGATATTGCTGTATTTAGCTCCACCTGGGAGGATCACCTGGGCCACCTCTGGAAAGTTTTGGAGGCCCTGCAAAAGGAAGGTCTAACTATCAAGGCTTCAAAGTGCCAGATAGGGCAGGAAAAAGTGATTTATCTGGGCCAACTGGTAGGTGGAGAACAGATTGCACCACTACAGGGGAAGATTTAGACCATTATGGACTGGGCTCCCCCTACTACTCAGACCCAAGTCAGAGCCTTCCTAGGTCTCACTGGGTATTACAGGAGGTTCATTAAGAACTATGGCTCCATTGCAGCACCTCCTAATGACCTCACCAGCAAGAAAATGCATCAAAAGGTATTGTGGACAGCTAGCTGTCAGAAAGCTTTCGAGGAGCTACAGCATGCTATGTGCTCTGCAACTGTCTTAAAGAGCCCAAACTACTCCAAAAAATGAATTGTCCAAACAGATGCTTCTGAATTAAGGGTAGGGGCTATACTATTACAACTGAACTCAGAGGGCCAGGATCAACCTGTTGCTTTCATTAGCAGGAGGTTGTCCACTAGAGAAAAGCATTGGTCTGCCATAGAGAGGGAGGCCTTTGCTGTGGTCTGGGCACTGAAGAAGCTGAGATCTTACTTGTTTGGGACTCACTTCATTGTTCAGACAGACCACAAACCTCTATTATGTCTTAAACAAATGAAAGGTGAAAACCCTAAATTGTTGAGGTGGTCCATTTCCCTACAGGTGATGGACTATACAGTGGAACATAGACCTGGGAGTACCCACTCCATTGCAGATGGACTCTCCAGATATTTCCACTTAGACAATGAATTTTTATCTGGACAAGGTTAGCCTTATTGTCCCTCGTTTGGGGGCGTTGTGTAGGAAAGTACCATCTTCCTTGGCATGTTACCCCCATTTTTACCTGTATGTCAGTATATTTTGCCTGTCTCACTGGGATCCTGCTGGTCAGGACCCCAGTGCTCATAGTTTATGGCCTAATATGTGTGTCTGTATAGTGCTTGACTGTGTCACTGAGGCTCTGCTAATCAGAACCTCAGTGCTTATGCTCTCTCACCTATTACATTTGTCACTGTAGGCTAGTGACTGCATTTACAAATTTCCATTGGCACACTGGACCTCCCTTATAAGTCCCTAGTATATGGTACTTAGGTACCCAGGGCATTGGGGCTGCCACCCATAAGAAGCTCAGACAAACCCTTCCACAGGCCTGCCATGGCAGCCTTCATGAAATAGTGCACACACTATTTCACAGCCATTTTCACTGCACTTAAGTAACTTATAAGTCACCTATATGTCTAACCTTCACTTGCTGAGGGTTAGGTGCAAACTTACTAAGTGTGAGGGCACCCTTGCACTAGCAAGGGTGCCCCCTCATAGTTCAGGGCCATTTCCCAGAACTTTGTGAGTGCGGGGATGCCATTACATGTGTGCACTACATATAGGTCAATACCTATATGTAGCTTTACAATGGTGACTCCGAATATGGCCATGTAACATGCCTAAGATCATGGAATTGCCCCCCATTCCAAATCTGGTATTGGGGAGCCAATTCCATGCATCCTGGGGGCTCCACCATGGACCCACAGTACTGCCAAACCAGCTCTCTGGGGCTTGTACTGCAGCTACAGCTGCTGCCACCTCACAGACAGGCTTCTGCCCTCCTGGGGTCTGAGCAGCTCAGTCTGAGGAAGGAAGAACTAAGCATGTCCTCTGAGATCAGGGTGTTACATCCTCTCCCTTTTGAAATAGGTGTTACAGGCTTAGGAGGGGTATCCTCCCCCATCCTCTGGAAACGCTTTGAGGAGCACAGCTGGTTCCCTCCTTGCTTAAGCCAGTCTACATCGATTCCAGGACCCCTTGTCCCCTGCTCTGGCGTGAAACTGGACAAAGGCAAGGGGAGTGACCACTCCCCTGTCCATCACCACCCCAGGAGTGGTGCCCAGAGCTCCTCTGGTGTCCCCCAGAGTCCAGCCATCTTGCTTTGCAAGGTGTGGGGGCACTCTGGAGGGCTCTGAGTGGCCAGTGCCAGTAGGTGATGTCAGAGATCCCTCCTGATAGGTCCTTACCTGATAAGCTAGCCAATCCCCCTCTCAGGGCTATTTAGGGTCTCTCCTGTGGGTTCTCTTCAGATTCTACTTGCAAGTTTCCAGCAGAAATCCTTCTACCTGCAAGTTTCCAGCAGGAATCCTCTGCGACTACTACTTCATCCTCTTACCTCGGATCAACCATAGCCTGCTCTAGAAACCGCTGTAACAGCAACAAAGTATCCACAAGGGATACTTTTCCTCTTCAGCTTCAGCTCCAGCCACCAACTGCAACAGTTTCCATAGTATACACGCTCTGAGGACTCCCTGTCTTCATCCTGCACCAGAAGGACCAAAGAAATCTCCCGTAGGGTGACAGAGTCACTCCCCTGCTCATGCAGGCACCTTCCAAGATGACGACTGGTACCCTTGGACTCCTCTCACAGCAACAAGCGTGCACCTAAGGACACAGAGGGTGGACCCCATTGACATAGACTGTCCTGAGGTCCTGCTGACGCAATTTGGAGGAGGTAAGACCTTGCCTTCCCTGAGAGCGATGGTACCCCTGTGTACTGCATCTTCTTCACCTCCTGAGGCCTCTGTGCACTATATGAAAAATATCTTCATGCACAGCCTGGCCCAGGTCCCCAGCACTCCATCCTGCGACGCCCAACTCGCTGAGTTGTTCTCCGACGGCATGGGACCTTCCTTGTTGTATGCAGAAACCCACTGGCATCTTCCTAGGGTGCATTCCTGCAGTCTTGGTCCAACTGGGGACTCTTCTTTTGCACCCACTTCTGGGTTGGCAGGGGCTTAAGCCCTTCCTGGAACTTCTTTCAACTTCTGGACTTGGTCCCCTTCTTTTGCAGCTCTTCAGGTCCAGGAATCCAGCAGTTGTTGTTTGCAGACTTGGCTGGTTACTGCAAAATCCCAATCACGAGGTGTATTGTGTAACTAACCCACTCTGCGGGACACACACTCGACCATATTTTCTCCGCCAGCAATCATGTCTTTTTCAGCCACACCACCAAACTCCACTGGAGAGACCACCGCTGCATCCACTTCTCTTCCAAAAAACCCACAACACACCACCACCCACAACGGATCCCCCACTGCAGTTAGAACAAGGTCATCGAAGACCAACTTATCGTGATCCTCTCCCAGACCCACCCATCAACACCACCGACACTGATGCAGCTGCCGGCAACTTCAGGCAATGGGTCAACATCTGTGCCAATTCTCTTGCCCCAGTCAGGAATCCCTCCAACAGACGCACCGACAGAAAGGCCTTCTGGTTTATTGCCGACCTCCACGAATCTAAGCACACCAGTCGAAGACTCGTAAGAAAGTGGCACCAAGATCAGACTCTGGACAACCTCACAGCCTTCAAAAACGCCATCTACAGACACCACGAACTTATCCGAGCCACCAAGAGAACCGCCTCCAAAGGCCAAATCAACAACAATGCACACAGCCCCAAGGAGCTCTTCAATGTCGTGAAGGAACTCTCCAACCCCATCTCCAATGCCAACGACATCCCGCCATCCCAAGACCTCTGTGACTCCCTAGTCTCCTACTTCCACCGCAAGATTGCAGACATCCACGACAGCTTCAGCACCCAGACCACCCTAGCAACCACCAATATCACAGATTCACCTCCGACCAATCTCCTGTTCTCCTTGACCCCCGTCAACGACAACGACACCATCGAAATCATGAACACCATTCACTCCGGCTCTCCATCTGACTCCTGCCTTCACCACATCCTCAACAAAGCAAGCTCCGTCATCGCCCCCCAACTACGGAAGATCATCAACAGCTCCTTCGAGTCCGCCACCTTCCCAGAGAGCTGAAAACAAGCCGAGATCAACGCCCTCCTCAAAAAACCCAAGGCGGACCCAAAGATCCTCAAGAACTTCCAGCCTATCTCCCTGCTTTACTTCCCGGCAAAAGTAATTGAGAAGGCTGTCGACAGACAACTAACCCGCTTCCTCAAGGAGAACCGCACCCTGGACCCTTCCCAATCCGAATTCCGCAGCAAACACAGCACCAAAACCACCCTCATCGCCACCACCAATGACATCAGAACCATACTCAACAGTGGCGAAACTGCGGCCTTCATCCTCCAGGACCTCTAGGCTGTGTTCAACACCGTCTGACACCACACCCTAAGCTCACACCTCAGCAATGCTGGAATCTGCGACAGAGCCCTGGACTGGGTCACCTCCTCTCTCACCAGCAGAACCCAGAGAGTCCTCCTCCCCCATTCTGCTCAGAGGCCACCAAAATCATCTGCGGCCTATCCCAGGGTTCCTCAGCCCGACCCTCTTCAACGTCTACATGGCCCGCTCACTAACATCACCCAATCCCACAACCTCAACATCATCTCATACGCCGACGACACCTAGCTGATCCACTTCCTGACCAAGGACTACTCCAAGACCTACCTCCACGAAGAAATGAAGGCCATTGCCTAATGGATGAAGAGCAGCTGCCTCAAACTCAATTCTAACAAGACGGAAGTCCTCATCTTCAGCTCCACCGCCTTCGCATGGGATGACTACTGGTGGCCTGACACTCTCGTTACCACTCCGACTCCCACCGACCATGCACGCAACCTAGGATTCATCTTGGACCCCTCACTATCCATGACCCAGCAAGTCAACGCCATCTCCTCCTTCTGCTTCAACACCCCTGCATGCCCTGAAAGATCTACAAATGGATAACCACCAAAACCTGAAGAACAGTCACCCAAGCCCTCGTAAGCAGCAAGCTGGACTATGGCAATGCCCTCTATGCAGGAACCATGGCCAAACTCCAGAACAAGCTGCAACGCATCCAGAACGCCTCCGCACGCCTCATCCTGGACATCTCCCGCCACTGCCACATCACAGACCACCTGAAAAACCTGCACTGGCCCCAGTCAACAAGAGAATCACCTTCAAACTCCTCACCCACGCTCACAAAGCACAGCACAACTCCGGACCAGAATTCCTCAACAGACGACTCTCCTTCTACACCCCAACCCCGCATCCTCGCTCCGCCGACCTCGTCCTTGCAACTGTCCCATGCGTCCGCAGAACTACAACCGGCGGTAGATCATTCCCGCACCTCGCTGCCAAAAAGTGGAACACTCTTCCCACCCACCTGCTCCAGGCCAAAGACCTCCTTACCTTTAGGAAAGTTCTCAAGACCTGGCTGTTCGAGCAGTAGCAGCACCTCCTCCCCTCGCCCCCCTCCCCTCCTCAGTGCCTTGAGACCCTCACGGGTGAGGAGTGCGCTTTACAAATTCCTGATTGATTGATTGATTGATTGAATCAAAACGGGAGAGGGGGAGCACACCAGGTCTTTAATCCACTATTGTTTGAAAGGGTTAAGTGAGGTTGTCTTCAGTAACTCTGGTAGCCACGATGATTATGATGATTACGGAGATAGTAATAGTGCTTCAGTGTTAGTTAAAGTAAGCTGCAAGCAAGACCTCAGCAGCCATAGTGATGTAGAGCACTTGCAAAATTAAATTATAGTCTCCCAGTATTAAATGGGACTTGAGAGACTTGAGAGGCTAGAGAGCTGGAGAACTAAAATCAAGTGCGAGGGGCAGAAACTGGAAGCAAAGTGGGCAGTGTATATATATGAGGCAGACCTCTGACTCACTCACCAGTGAAGGCAGCTGCAAACTGCATTTTGAGGTACATTTACGAGTACAAGGAGTGCAATCAGTACTACTAACACAAAACTATGAGGATAAATCCTCATCTTTTCTATCTATTTCCATGGGTGATCCTCACACCTCTAAGTGTACTACTTAGTAGTAAATGTGGGCTGGACTAGGGAAAATTGCTGGAAAAAGGGGCATACTCATGACGACATGGGAGGGGGTTAGGGAGGAGTAAGATGTGGTTTGGGGAGCGGGCTTGGAGTAAATTACTCCAGCTCAGAGCCTAAGCAAGTCAGGCAACACATAAAGCCAGCCATTGGTACTGCAACACTCTCCCTTAGAAAATAATGAATGTAGAGATTATTTTAAGTTCCTACCTCAATCATATTCTATTGCAGGATGTTACAGATTCACTGGTTGGGCCTGTGTGGTGTTGTACTGATACGGTTTTTTTTTTTTAAGTAGTAGCTTATACTCATAAATGTGGCATCTCCCCCTTTCAAGGTGGTGCAGATATGTAAGTCTACACTTTCAAGTAACTTTACATTCGGATTTTGGGAATGGCAAAAAGTTGTAAAGTTACTCAAAAGTGTAAGATTAAACATACACATGCACGCTACTCACAAGTGTATGCTACCTTTGTGAATAGGCCCCATGAGGGCAGGGAAATGCCAGGCAGGGTGGTAGACTTACAGATGCTACAAGAGGAAGGACGTGAAATAATATCTGCAATTGCAGATGACAGAGGCTTGGTATTGACAAACCCCATTTATATCTTGTATGAGTTTGCCACTTTCTCTAAACACCTATGCACATTCTCCTTATCAGACACTTATATTGAAAAGAAATGTTGAACAGAGCTCTCTCAAGTCTCTCAAATGCACATCATATATCATTAGATGAATACATCACAGAAGAGATAACAAAGGTTACAGATGAAATGGCAATAAACAAAGCACAGGAGGAATATGGATTACCCATTGAATTTTGCAAATTACCAAGAAGCCAATAATTCCATTCTTGTGCAAATTATTTAATGAAGTAACAAAGGGAGAATTCAGTACAGCCAAGGTGTTCTAAATTGAACAAGGACCTGTAAAATGGTAACAGTTATAGGCCCATTTCTCTCATCAATTTAGACAAGAACATAATACTGAAACTCCTGGCTAATACATTATTTCCATTCTTACTACATTCATTGCAAGTAGGATTCAACCCTTGACGGTTTTCCTCTATGCACTTGTTATTACTTTCACATCTTCTGTGAAAGGTGAAAGATGACACAGAAGACAAAGTTGTTGTCTCCCTTAAGGTCTAAAAGGCATTTGACTGTGTTGAATAGCCCTAATGTTTTCAAATAATGGAAAGATGGGTTTGGGTCTCACCTCTCTTTGTAAAGTTAGATGGCTTTAAAATTGCCCACAAGCCTCTCTAAGTTGCACTTGTTTGGTACACATCTATACTTTCAGAGACAAAGAGGCACCAGACCCATTAAAGGCCCACTCCAGTGTTAAAGGCCCAAGCAAAAGATGAGGGTCTTTAACAAGCGAATGGGTCTTTATGGCCATATAACCTGCTATGGTGGACTATAAAGCTATGAGAACATTCAACCCAACTAAGGCAGAATGTTCTAATTAGTAAAGCAAAGGCCTCACGGAGCTTGAGGGGGTTAAAATCCCCTCAGGCTCGAGGGGCCTTTTTTTACAGCTGTTGCTGTGAAAGTCAAACATTCAAATGTTGGTGCTCCGTGCTTCTACCAGACATTAGAAGCCCAGAGCTACTATTTAATGGAGAGCTCAACATTTCAATGTTCGAATACGCTTACATGGCACCAGTTGCATGCTCATTTAACTCAGTAGCCAATGTGATGAGCCATGATAAGTGAGCTTTTAAACGCAGATTGACATTCTTTGCACTGTGCAAGGATGGATTTATTCAGTTATTCAGTTACACTTTGAAAGTGACACTTAATTTAATCACTGAGCTGCTGGTTTGTTGCTGGAGCATAGTACTTGTTTCACATCCACCTCTGGTGCACTTGGATTCTGTATCACTTATTTTTTTTATAGACGTTAACACAGAAATGTGCCTCTTTCATCTGCATTACATTATAACAGTTTCACTTAGAGGCTGTGAGCTGTTGCACCCTACATGAGTGTGGTTTTGTTCATTTGGTTGTTTATTTGGTTTCAGGGAGCAGCTCATAGCTCCTAACCCCTTAGATGCTAGGCCTCCCCCTCAACTCCCAGTGCTGAGCATTCTTTTGGCTATTCAAGTTAGTTTCCACTTAGGGCTCTATAACATTTTTTTCCACATAAGGTATCCACGCCAACTTTACATAATTTTTTCCATCATCCTGGTTGTTCCAAAGTTACTCAGGGTTTGTGGATTGCCAGGAAAAAATGTGTCTGGATAAAAGTGTTTTTTCCCCCAACAATGGCATCAATGAACAGTTTGTTGTACAAAACTCGCCATCTTTCCAAATTTCAGGAACATGCAGACCTGAATATAAAAATTACATTTACCACAGTTTTGTCATCTTCCAAAGAGGTAGCCAATGTTTCCTATTTTTGTGCTCTCAACCTACTCCCAGTTTGTGGTTGAAACTAGTGTGAAACCAACGGGTGATCCAGGAAAGCTATAGATTTCTGAAAACATATTTCCAAATTCAACAAGGGGTCTTATGCCTAGATCCCTCAAGGTTTGCTCAAACAAACTAACTGTTGAAATGCAGAAATAAGGAAAATGAGGAGGAAAAATGGGCAACCACATTTTAATTTGTAACATTTTGTCACAATGGCTGATTTCCATGGTGGCATCACCTTTCTCCACTTAAATTTGACCTTTATTTTTCCAATGTGGGTAGTTGTGGATTTTGAGTCCTAGATCAGCGGGCACCTAGGGAAACCTAACAAACCTGTATATGTTTGAAACCTAGACACCTAGAGAAATCTAGAGTGGAGTGACTTGTGTGGCTTCCACCAGTTTATTTTAACCCAGATTTCCTTGAAAACCTCAAACTTTGACAAAAAATTTTTTTTTCTCATATTTCTGTGATGGAAGGGTCTGGACTCTGCAGGGAGCCACAAATTGCCTTCTAACCATAATCCCCCCAAGTCTCCCAATAAAAATGGTACCTCACTTAGCCTAGTACCCGAGACAGGAAATAGCCTAAAACGCATCATGGATATCTCACATTTTTCCACTCAAAACTGACCCTTTTTTGCAAGGTGGATAATTTTGGAGTTTGGGCCCTTGCTCAGCCGACACTTAGGGAATCCTAGCAAAACTGTACATTCTTGAAAACTAGACACATAGGGGAATTCAGTGTAGGGTGACTTGCGTGACCTCCACCATTTTTTATTACCAAGAATTCCTTGAAACCTCAAACATTGACAAAAAAACTTTCCTTGGCATCTAGTGGGCTTTTTGCCCCCTGAGGGAAGATTGGAGGTAATTACTCCCATCTGCCCTCCAGGGAGGTAGAAAGAATGTTGCCCCATTTACTTGGAGTGGGGGCATGGCCACGCCCATGGCTGGGCAGTCCCCGCCCCTATATTTCTATTAGAAAAAAATAATTCCTAGTGTCTGGCCGGCTTTCTGCCCCCCCGGGGTGGCAGAAAGTCAGTTAAATTATGCATTTGAGGTGGGGATACACCCATGTCCTGGTGGGCATCTCCCACCCCTATATTTAAAAAAAAGAAAAAATCCCTGGTGTTGAGTGAGCTTTCTAACCACCCAAGGGGTGCAGATTGGGGGTATTAACATCCATCGGCACCCTTTGGTGGAACAGAAAGACTGTTGCCATTTGTATTAGAGGTGGGGGCATGGCCATGCCCTGGTGGGCAGCCCCCACTTATATATTTGCAATAAAAAAATACATCCTTGGTGTCTAGTGGGCTTTGTGCCCCTGGGAGGTAGCTAGGAGGTAATTACTAAGCAGGGATGCATGGACAGATGTATCATTGGAAAGGGGAGATTCTCCCCTTTCCAACAATACCCCTCCATATACAATTAGGCCCGTATTTATACTCCGTTTGCGCCGAATTAGCGTCGTTTTTTTCGACGCAAATTCGGCGCAAAACTAACGCCATATTTATACTTTGGCGTTAGACGCGTCTACCGCCAAAGTATGGGCAAATAGCGTCATTTTTTTGCGTGAACGCCTTCCTTGCGTTAATGAGATGCAAGGAAGGCGTTCCCGTCTAAAAAAATGACGGCGACGCAAATGCGTCGTATTTATACTCCCGGGCAAAAGTCACGCCCGGGAGGTGGCGGGTCAAAAAACCCCGCATTTGCGCCACTATTTAACGCCTGGGTCAGGGTAGGCGTTAAGGGGCCTGTGGGCTCAAAATGAGCCCACAGGTGCCCTCCCCTGCCCCCAGGGACCCCCCCTGCCACCCCTGCCCACCCCAGGAGGACACCCAAGGATGGAGGGACCCACCCCAGGGACATTCAGGTAAGTTCAGGTAAGTATAATTTTTTATATTTTTTTATTTTTTTTGGGTGGCATAGGGGGGCCTTATTTGTGCCCCCCTACATGCCACTATGCCCAATGACCATGCCCAGGGGACATAAGTCCCCTGGGCATGGCCATTGGGCAAGGGGGCATGACTCCTGTCTTTACTAAGACAGGAGTCATTTAAATGGCGTCTGGGCGGCGAAAATAATGGCGCAAATCGGGTTGAGGCGATTTTTTTGCCTCAACCTGACTTGCCCCATTTTAAGACGCCCTAACGCCATTTTCCCCCTACGCCGGCGCTGCCTGGTCTACGTGGTTTTTTTCCACGCACACCAGGCAGCGCCGGTCTGCTAGCGCCGGCTAACGCCATTCCATAAATACGGCGCCCGCATGGCGCTTCAGAATGGCGTTAGACGGCGCTAAATTTTTTGACGCTAAACTGCGTTAGCGCAGTTTAGCGTCAAAAAGTATAAATATGGGCCTTAGTGCTTGGGGGCTGACATATGCCCCAAAGCCCTGATTCAGTTAAAGGTATAACAAGCCCCTCGTTTTCTTTCACTTTCAGTAGTAATTACTTCAGTGCACCATGTGCATTGATCGCCATTAATTTTTATTTTTTTTAAACAGGCTGCTCAGGCAGTACTAGAGAGCTTTTTCTAACCCTTCTCAGTGTTGGCCAGTTGCCCACAGTGCACTTGAGAGGAAGTTCGTCCATTGGCTAACAGCTTAATTTAAGGGGTTAAGTGATATCAAATGTAGCTCAATCAACATGCTGGGTGATGTGCATGATTTGTAAAGTTTCCATTGATTACATTAATTTGGAGGTTACTTCATGGCATATTGACTTTATTTACAGTTTCCCCTGAGGAAAGGTCCCAGTGACCAGAAATGCATTAGGGTTTAATATTTATGAAGATTCAGTCATGTTCAATAAAAATCAAATTAGATAAGTCATGGTTGAATAGAAAAGAGCACAATTGTTGTTTGATTCATGTTTTATATGAACGCAGCATACTTAAAGTGGAAAAGACTCAAAAATATTATTTTAAGGGAGGATAACATTTTATTGAGTATGGTTTGTTCAATTTGAATGAGCCATTGCTACAATTTTGACATTGCACCTTCGTACTGGCCCTGGCGTTTTAGAACAGGCAATTTCTTAGATACCAAAAAGTGTCCCACTGCATCAAAGACATTTTGAGACAATACTTACCTCGCTGATCTGTCTATATTTGTATAGCTTGAGGAGTTATTGAGGGACATTAGCTGAGATCTACACCACCTTAATTGAGGGCCTCTTCGCTAAACAAAACACACAATTCCTGCATAGTTGGTGGAGCCCACGCTATTGGTGGACTTGGAGAAGGAAGATTGGGACTTGATAGCATACCAGGGTAAGCACCTGAGAGAGGCTAGACTACAGTTTAGTTCTTTAAAAAAACTGTAAAGTTGGCACTTGACACCCAGTTGATTATAACAGACCATATGACGTTGGACTCCAAGTGCCGGTGTTGAAATAATATGTAATGCAACATTGTGCATATTGTGAAGACGCAAGCTAGATTTGTAGGTTAAAACATGTTTTTTTGAGCTGCCAACAATGAACCCTGATCAGATGCTCATCCATGGCAACTGTCTGCCACCAAGTTTCCATGAATCCACACACCAGTGCATTCCCCCAACACTCGGTTAAATCGCGCAATTATACTGTTTCCCCTGGGATGATATTCTGGGGTTTTACAATGCTTGATTTTCCCATTTCTTAAGAAAAGTTTCAAACTCCGCTGATATAAATTCAGTCATTATGTGTCAGTATCTCTGCAGGGCATTTTTCCTTATCAAACATGGCCTCACAAAATGCATCACACTACTCCATTTTACATCCTTCACAAATGCCACTTCAGGCCACTTTGAGAAGTAGTCCATCATGAAAATGGCATATTTTTCACTCACATTCAAACCATCTAATGGACCATAAATACTCACAGCAATCCTCTCCACGGATGTTTGGACAGTGCTACCGAACATTTAGTTGTTTCTTTGACATCATGGTTATTGTTGCTGCAAGCACAAGTAATACAATCATGAACAAACCTCTCAATTTGTCTGTTCATACCTGGCTGCCAGAAGTCCATTTGAGTTTTCTTCTTCATTGCAGAATTGACCCCATGTCCCTCAGACAATGCTTCCATCAACCTCACAAATAATGGATCATCTGATGCTTTTCTCCATCAATTTTCACAAATTACACCACACATATCAGTCACTTCCGCAACCATCCACTCGTCTTCTTCAACTTCTTGCCCAGCACATACTTCATTGCAAACGTGCTCCTGAAGGTGATACAGCCACTTTGCTCTAGGAGGTGTAGCTTTAGCAGCAACTGTACGTAGTAAAAGGTCCATCAGTGGCTTGTGATGAGTTCTAAGTTTGAATTCCACTCCCCATACATAAATTCCGAAGTGCTGTACGCCCCACCAGCAGGCCAGAGCCTTCTTTTCAATTGTAGAATACGTGTTTTCCACTCCCTTCAATTTGCGGGAAGCAAAAGCTACTTCTCTCTCTCTCCCGTCATTCACTTGCACAAGGACCGCACCTAGCCCATGATTACTGCCATCTGTTACTATTATTGTTGGCACTAATTGTGTGACCTTCTTCTTCAATCTGCAGAAAGCTTGAATCTTATCTGTTAAATGTGTACAATTTTGGCATAATATTACGCAAACCTGAGGCATGACCTCAGGTGGTCCTCATCTCGTGGAGAGGGAGCCCTCTCTATGGCCTCAACCAAACTGAGCTTCATTTTGACTCCTTCATGTGTGAGAGTATGTCCCAGGTACTCTACTTCTTTCACACTAAACTTGCACTTCTCCAGACTTATTGTGAGTCCTGCTTTTTTCAACCTTTGTAATACAGTCTTCAAAATTTGATCATGCTGAGTCTTGCACACACCCAGACCAATACATCCTCCTGGAATATCAGCACATTTGACAGGCCCTTCAAACACCCTGCATTACTCTCTGAAAAACAGCTGACTCGGAGGCCAGACCAAAAGGCATGCAAACAAATTGGAAAGCTCCCTTAAGTGTTATGAATGACGTTAAATGCTTAGATCCCTCTTTTAATAGCACTTGATGATAAGCACTCGATAAATCTGAGGCGGTGAAACAGATTACTCCTTTTAAACTTGCCAGCATTTCATTTATGCTGGAAAGGTGATGACGGTCAACACAAATATTGTTGTTTAGATCTCTGACATCTACACACATTCAAATTTTCCCATTAGTCTTCTTTGAAAAGACAATTGGACTTAACCACTCCGAAGCTTCAATTGGCTTGATTATGCTTTCCTTGCAAACCCTCTGTAGTTCTTCTTTCAGCATGTCTTTCAGGGCAAGCAGAACATTTCATACCTTGTGCACCTTAAGTAGTGCTCCTTCCTTCAGAACGATGTGGTGCTCAAACTTCTTCAAGCAACCTAACTTTTTCCTAAATAATTAAGAAAACGTATTGACCTATTCATTATCTTCCTGTGACATTGTAAACAATACCTGCTTAGGATGATTAGGATTGAGAATCACGTCTAAAGCACGTTGCTCCTTCCATCCCAACAAAGACCTCCCTTTCTCAACCACATACACCTTTCCTTTAGTTTTCCTATCCTGAAATCCTAAATGTGCTACAAAATAACCAAGAACTAGCAATTTACTGTCACAATATCCCTCTGGTTCTACATCAGCTGGATACATTTCGTCAACCCCCAGACTTTCCCAAATACGTTTATCAATGAGGGCAAATAGGGAACAGGAATCTGTTCAAACTTGCATATCTTTTCAGTTCACTTTAATCATGTACATGGGGGGTTGACAATTGTCATTATTTACTTTGGTTCCTTCACTCAGCAGATGTTCCATTCCACACACCACCAACACTTCTACATCTTCCTCTTCACTTTCATATAAGATACTTTCATAGTCAGCTGTTTCTTTCTTGTCTACTAAATGTACATTTTTTTTTAACTTCGGAATTTCTTAAATTTTGCAAATGCTAGAGAAATTATGTATCTTTTTGCATTTATAACACTTGCTTTTGGTTGCAGGACAATGACTTGCCTCAGCTGTGTGCTTCATACTTCCACATCTAAAACAAGTTTCTGTCTTTGCCTCCTCCTGATTTCTCCCTTTCTTCTGATTTTCATCATCAGATTTTTTACAGCTCTTGTCACTACATCAATTTCATTTATCGTTTCTTCATGACCATCTTTTTTTATACCAGCACCTCCCAATTAGTTTACATAGTGGGATGTATTTTCTATCCATCTCGCCACCTCAATAGTTTTGTCCAAAGTGGTATTGTTCGAGCCAAGTAATTTTTTTACTGTGTATCATCTGATCTCTTATGATCTCATCCCTTAGATCTTTAAACATACATGTTACAGCAAGTCTTCTGGAGCCTGCTACATACAGTTTTACTGTTTCCTCTTGCATCTGATTTCAGAAAAAAATGTCTTTCAACCACTACACTACATTTTTCCCAAAATTGTCTTCTACTTCTTCAAGAGCGTCTTCATGTTCATCTTCTTCTGCAACATCTGACTCAGCTTCTACATTTTTTCTCTCTAAGGTAGGTCTAGGTACGGTCTTCAGTACTGTCCTCCCTTCTAAACCCAAACAATGTATAAAGATTGCTAATTTACTGTCGGAAACAAATTCACCTGCACCTACAGCTTTTAAATAAGTCTAAAAGGTTTCTTTCCAGTCTTCCTAAGCCATGCAAGGTTGACCCAGGTTTTGTAAAAATGCTGGTGACGCATGTATAATTTGTGATGTCCTTTTCTGACAATATGTTTTTTCCAAAATCAATGTACACTAACTCTACTCTTCTCCACCCAGCCCCGTTCTAGGAACCTTCAGCAGAACACATTATCCTCAAAAATGTTACACTGTTAACAATTCACCAAATTTAAATCTCAATAGGTAAAAGCTGCAGCAAAATGATGTGCCTGTCACCGGAAGTTTCTACAAAGAATTGAGTTGATTGACAGGCGGTGTGCCTATCACCGAAGAAACTATGTTGAGCATACCTGTCGCTGTATACACAGTCATATTTAGTTACAATTACCTTTTTCAAATCTTATTGGCAAGAAAGTCTCTTCTATAATTGAACATGCAGGAAGGATATTGGGTGTGTCTGTCACTGGGAGTTCCAATGAATGGAAGAAGGGTTAATCTACAGGCAGCGAGTAATTTTATTCCTTAGTGGTGTGCTTTACACAGGCGCCTCTCACAATGTAGTTTACCTTCACAAGTGGAGCACCCATCTCTGGGTGAAGCATGATCTCAGCTTCCATGTTTGCTGCAGTACATAGCCTGTGTTCAATAGTTGCTAGATTACCACTATGTGGACAGAGAGAAGACAACTTTAGAAATTCATTTTGTGTGTACATATGACTTTGATTACTGAACTATAGCTCACAAAATTGGTGCATGATTTAATTGTTATATTGTTGAAGGTAGATGATAGTGTTTACTAAACAATATGGAAAGAGAAAAAAAATGACATATTGATGGAGCTGGTGAAATTCAGTTCCAAGAGACAGCCTTTTATCACTTGCTCCTAACCCCTTTGGTGTTTGTCATGGTCAAGGGTGTCACATGCATACTCTCCCTGGTGCGTCTGCCGGCCATTGGCCATCACAAAGGAGGGCTTTAAAAAATCCTCCAGTGCAAAGGACTTCTTTTTTTTAATTACCCAGGGGATATGCAAAATAACTTCCGTGTCTCCCACCGACAACCTCCCGCTCATCTCTGATGTAAGCACACTGCAAGTTTCACTGACGTGACCTTTGCTTCCCCACAAGAGCAGAGACAGCAGGTAAGACAGCTGTCTACTAGGGTGGGGAATAAAAGGCCATAACGGCCTCGCCAGATTTCAAGGAGGACTCATTTCAAAGGAGAGAGTCGCCCCTTTCTAACAAAGCCTTCTGAAAAGGTTTCCTGGTCATGAATCACAGCTGTGCTGTGTCCACAGCCATGAAACGCTACTAGAAGTCTGAGATTTCATCTGAGGGGATGTAGTCTCCCACCAGGGGGCATTATTTTTTTTAAAATAAATATGTTGGTTTCCCTATGAAGGGGTTGCGATCGGCCATCAAGGGGCTAAAATGTAAAAAAATTAATTAAAAAGGAAATGGTGAAACTGACAGGGAGTTGCCCGTGAACAGGGCCAAAACGCTGTGGGGGATATTTTTTTAATATATATGTGGTTTTCCCTGGGGGCCACAATCACCCCCCAGGGAAACCACACAACTATTAAAAAAGGTGATATATATTTTTATAGATATATATTCACTAAAGGTTACAGGGACGTTAGAGTTAGGAAATAGAGTTGAAAAAACATAGACATTCACTTTAAAAACCAAAGGTTATAGCAGCATTATACTTAGGCTCACGTTTTGAGACCCCACCATTTTCTCGGCCCGCACTCAACGGATCACCCCGAAACTTTCAAGACAGCTGCTGAACTGAGTAAAGTATATGTTTTTAAAAGTATATGACGATTCGTTTAGCAGCACTAGAGTTATTGGCAAAACAATAAACGCTCTTCCTATGGAAACTAGGTCCTCACTATAACTACCTACTGGAGACCGCCAGTAGGCTATGTATGTGCAGCAATAAAATGTCAAGATAACTCTTGTGATTATGTTCCTTCTAGAGAGAGAGAGATCGGACTTTTGTCTAGTGGCAGTTTTAACGTAACTAAAGTTGTGCAAAGGATTAATATGATTGCTCCAAAGAATAGATCTATATTTTGTGTGAATAGCCCGGTGGATTAGTAAAGCCATCCATTACCAGCACTATTGTACAAATGAATTGTATATGAAAGAGGGTCTATGGAGAGATTACGGGTACTTTTGCCAGGTAGTGTGGGAATCCAAGGAGGAGGTCATGGGAGGGGGGCACCAAATTTGATTGCCGCACTAGGTGCCACCAGAGCCAATGGCTGTGATGATGGGTATGTTGCAAGTTGAGGTAATACTGTGTCTTCTTTTTGCTTTTTTTTAGTATTTTTGGAGAACCTTTTGATTGAGGGAAGAAGACAAGATAAGGTGAACAATGTTATTGTCTGTTGCACACATCATACACACACACCCACCAACAGTTTGCGAACAACACATCTGCCTTCTACGTAGGATAGTGTTTTAGAAGGACGGTTTTAGCCAGAAGCAGAGATGGTGCCTCATTGAATGACTGCTATTCAAGCCCTAACGCTGGTTATGGAGGACAGCTCTGAGGCAGGATCAGAAACTGAGATAGCCAATACTGAGACAGCATTTGAGGGAGAGGACAGTGGAGCAGAATCTGGTAGTAATCCCCATCCAACGAGTACTCTTCCAGCAATTCTGAGGGAGATGATGATAACAGTTGGGCTGTCCCTTTGCAAGCACAGTCTTTGCAACAGGACAACAGTAGCAGGTTACACCAACCCAGGGAGCAGGCACATGCAGAGGCAAGTAGAGACAGAGTGCTCTTTTGTCAGTTCCCCAATTTAATTCAGCCTTGAATTCCGTATTTCACTGGCGATGCTGGATGACGCTAATTGACTCTGTCCATCTCTTTGTTGATGTTGACTTCCTTGAGAAAATTGTGCAGCAAACAAATTTGCGTACCAAACAATTTCTAAAGGAGCATGGAGACACTCAAGGGTTCCATTTTACGGCATGCCAGTGGACTCCCATTTCACTGGGGGAGTTGAAGACATTTTTTTGCCTTACGCACAAAATTGGCTTAGTGCAGAAACCAAGCTTGCATTTCCCCAAATCTCCAGAGAAAAACGGTGGCTCGCTTGCGTGGGTGGGCCAAGTGCCTGCGACAGGGAAGGGCCCAAAGCATATTGTGAAACATCAAAATTATCTATTACAAAACAACCTGGTTGTTGAAGGGGGGCACTTGCATTTTTGGTCCCAGGCTCAGCAGCCATTTTGGGAAACATACCACAGCCAGACTTTGCTAAAAACTAGACACCCAGGGAGTCCAGGGGAGTTAGGCTTGCGTTTATTTTCCCATGTTTTCTTACCCAGAATACGTTACAAAGGTGAAATGTTGAATAAAAACAGTATTTTTCCTTGCATTTCTGCGATGAAAACTACAGGAATGTGCATGGATCCATAATGTTCCTACCATCCAGTGTTCCCCCACTTGTCTCGATAAAGCCTACCCCACTAGTGTGCCTGGGCCAAGTGCTCGCATTTGAAATTAATCATCCCAGGGTCATTACCAGTCCACATTAAAGGATTTCTGTTGACCCCCGGCCCATGACCACCAGTGGGGTAGCATTTTTATCTGGACAAGTGTGGGAATGCTGGTTGTAGGGGGTTTGCAGATTGATGCACAAGGAACAAATAGTGTTTTATTTAACGTTTCAGCTTTGCAGGGTATTCTGAGTAAGAAAACATTAGGGCATCTACACAAGCAATACTTCTGTGTTCTCCTCTTGATGTCTACTTTTCTGAATTGTTTGGGTTTGATAAGTTTCCCTACGAGATTGCTGATCCCAGGTCTAATTACTACACCCACTATTGTTATCATTATTGCCACAATAAGTTTTGGGCCTATCCCTGATGTGGGCACTTTGCCCACCCACACAAGTGAGACACCTTTTTTCTGGGGAGACCTGGGGGAGCTCTGGGTGGTAGGAACTTTGTGACTGCCTACAGATTCCAGAACTTTCCATCAGAGAAATGTGAGGAAAATGTGATTTTTTAAGGTTTGCAAGTGATTCTGGGTAAATAAACATGGTGTGAGCCATGCAAGTCAGTGCGCCCTGGATAACCCTACATATTTAGGCCAGTATTTATACTCCGTTTGCGCCGAATTTGCGTCGTTTTTTTCGACGCAAATTCGGCGCAAAACTAACGCCATATTTATACTTTGGCGTTAGACACGTCTAGCGCCAAAGTATGAAGAAAGAGCGTCATTTTTTTGCGTGAACGCCTTCCTTGCGTTAATGAGATGCAAGGAAGGCGTTCCCGTCTAAAAAAATGACGGCGACGCAAATGCGTCGTATTTATACTCCCGGGCAAAAATCACGCCCGGGAGGTGGCGGGTCAAAAAAACCCGCATTTGCGACTGAATTTAACGCCTGGGTCAGGGTAGGCGTTAAGGGACCTGTGGGCTCAGAATGAGCCCACAGGTGCCCTCCCCTGCCCCCAGGGACATCCCCTGCAACCCCTGCCCACCCCAGGAGGACACCCAAGGATGGAGGGACCCATCCCAGTGAAGTACAGGTAAGTTCAGGTAAGTATAATTTTTTTTTTTTTTTGTGGCATAGGGGGGCCTTATTTGTGCCCCCCTACATGCCACTATGCCCAATGACCATGCCCAGGGGACACAAGTCCCCTGGGCATGGCCTTTGGGCAAGGGGGCATGACTCCTGTCTTTACTAAGACAGGAGTCATGAAATGGCGTCTGGGCGTCGTAAAAAAATGGCGCAAATCGGGTTGAGGCGATTTTTTTGCCTCAACCTGACTTGCCCCATTTTAAGACGACCTAACGTCATTTTTGCCCAACGCCGGCGCTGCCTGGTCTACGTGGTTTTTTTCCACGCACACCAGGCAGCGCCGGTCTGCTTGCGCCGGCTAACGCCATTCCATAAATACGGCGCCCGCATGGCGCTTCAGAATGGCGTTAGACGGCGCAAATTTTTTGACGCTAAACTGCGTTAGCGCAGTTTAGCGTCAAAAAGTATAAATATGGGCCTTAGTTTTTAAAAATGTACTGGTTGGATTGGTTTCCCTATGTGCCAGCTGAGCTAGGGTCCAAAATCTCTAGTTGACCCACACTGCAAATAAAGGGTGAGTTTTTGACGGAAAAATGTGATGCGTCCATGTTGTGTTTTGGGACGTTTCCTGTCCCATGCACTAGGTCCAGCCACACAAATGAGGCAACATTTTTATTGGGAGACATGGGGGAATGCCGAGTGGAAGGACGTTTGTGGCTCCCTACAGATTCCAGAACTTTCCATCACAGAAACATGAAGAAAATATGTTTTTTAGTCACAGTTTGGGGTTTGCAAGGGATTCTGAGTAAAACATGTGGTGTGATCCACACGTTACCACCACTCTGGATGTCCCTAGGTGTGTAGTTTTAAAAAATGTACAGGTTGGCTGATTTTCGCTGGGTGCCTGCAGAGCTAGGGTCCAAAATCTTGAGCTACCCACATTGGACAAATAGGGTACGTTTTCGGTGGAAAAATGTGATGCGACCATGTTGCATTTTGAGATGTTTCCTGTCTCAGGCATGTAGTCTACCCACACAGGTGATGTCCAATTTTTGTCGGGAGACCTGTGGGGAATGCTGGGTGGAAGGAAGTTTGTGGTGCCCCACATATTCCAGGACTTTCCATCACAGAAATGTGAGGAATATGTGTGTTTTTTGGTGAAGGTTTGAGATTTGCAAGGTATTCTGCTTACGAAAACGTAGTGTGGACCCTTGTAGGAGGCTGGCCTGGTTTGTAGTCGTACCAAGGGGTACTTACACTCTGCAGCAGGTCCAGTTATCCCTTATTAGTGTAGAAGAGGTGTCTAGCAGCTTGGCTGATAGAAAAGGGTAGCTTAGCAGAGCAGCTTAGGCTGAACTAGGAGACGTGTAAAGCTCCTACTATACCACTGAAGTCATATGCACAATATCATAAGAAAACACAATACACAGATATACTAAAAATAAAGGTACTTTGGCCCGTATTTATACTTTTTTTAGCGCCGCATTTGCGCCGCTTTTTGACGCAAAACGGCGCAAACCTACAAAATACAATGATATTTTGCAAGTTTGCGCCGTTTTTGCGTCAAAAAACGACGCAAATGCGGCGCAAAAAAAGTATAAATACGGTCATTTATTTTTATGACAATATGCCAAAAGTATCTCAGTGAGTACCCTCAGTATGAGGATAGCAAATATACACAAGATATATGTACACAATTCCAAAAATATGCAGTAATAGCAATAGAAAGCAATGCAAGCAATGTACAGTCACAATAGATTGCAATGAGAGCACATAGGTATAGGGGCTACACAAACCATATACTCTAGAAGTGGAATGCGAACCACGAATGGACCCCAAACCTATGTGAGCTTGTAGAGGGTCGCTGGGACTGTAAGAAAACAGCGAGGGTTAGAAAAATAGCCCACCCCAAGACCCTGAAAAGTGGGTTCAAAGTGCACCTACGTTCCCCAGAGAGCACAGAAGTCGTGATAGGGGAATTCTGAAAGGAAGACCAACACCAGCAATGCAACAACGATGGATTTCCAGACGAGAGTACCTGTGGAACAAGGGGACCAAGTCCAAAAGTCGTGATCAAGTCGGGAGTGGGCAGATGCCCAGGAAATGCCAGCTGTGGGTGCAAAGAAGCTGCCACCGGATGGTAGAAGCTGTAGATTCTGCAAGAACGAAGAGGACTAGGAACTTCCCCTTTGGAGGATGGATGTCCCACGTTGTGAAGAAGCTTGCAGACGTATTTCCGTGCAGAAATACCACAAACAAGCCTTGCTAGCTGCAAGGGTTGTGGTTAGGGTTTTTGGATGCTGCTGTGGCCCAGGAGGGACCAGGATTTCGCCAATTGCGTGAGGAGACAGAGGGGGCATCCAGCAGGACAAAGAGCCCACTCAAAAGCAAGCAGCACCCACAGAAGTGCCAAAACAGGCACTACAAAGAAGAGTGAACCAGAGCTCACCCGAAGTCACAAAAGAAGGTCCCACGACGCCGGAGGCCAACTCAGGAGGTCATGCACTGCAGGCTGGAGTGTCGGGGACCCAGGCTTGGCTGTGCACAAAGGAAATCCTGGAAGAGTGCACAGGAGCTGGAACAGCTGCAAATCACGCGGTACCCAGCAATGCAGTCTAGAGTAGGGAGGCAAGGACTTACCTCCACCAAAATTGGACTGAAGAGTCACTGGACTGTGGGAGTCACTTTGACAGAGTTGCTGAGTTCCAGGGACCACGCTCGTCATGCTGAGAGGGGACCCAGAGGACCGGTGATGCTGTCTTTTGGTGCCTGCGGTTGCAGGGGGAAGATTCCGTCGACCCAGGGGGGAGATCTCTTCGGAGCTTCTAGTGCAGAGAGGAAGCAGACTACCCCCATAGCATGCACCACCGGGAAAACAGTCGAGAAGGCGGCCAGATCAGTGTTACAAGGTCGCAGTAGTCGTCTTTGCTACTTTGTTGCAGTTTTGCAGGCATCCAGAGCAGTCAGCGGTCGATTCCTTGGCAGAAGGTGAAGAGAGAGATGCAGAGGAACTCTGATGAGCTCTTGCATTCATTATCTAAAGAATTCCCCAAAGCAGAGACCCTAAATAGCCAGAAAAGGAGGTTTGGCTAACTAGGAAGGAGGATAGGCTAGTAACACAGGTAAGAGCCTATCAGAAGGAGTCTCTGACGTCACCTGCTGGCCCTGGCCACTCAGAGCAGTCCAGTGTGCCAGCAGCACCTCTGTTTCCAAGATGACAGAGGTCTGGAGCACACTGGAGTAGCTCTGGGCACCTCCCAGGGGAGGTGCAGGTCAGGGGAGTGGTCACTCCCCTTTCCTTTGTCCAGTTTCGCGCCAGAGCAGGGCTGGGGGATCCCTAAACCGGTGTAGACTGGCTTATGCAGAGATGGGCACCATCTGTGCCCATCAAAGCATTTCCAGAGGCTAGGGGAGGCTACTCCTCCCCAGCACTGACACCTTTTTCCAAAGGGAGAGGGTGTAACACCCTCTCTCTGAGGAAGTCCTTTGTTCTGCCTTCCTGGGCCAAGCCTGGCTGGACCCCAGGAGGGCAGAAACCTGTCTGAGGGGTTGGCAGCAGCTGCAGTGAAACCCCGTGAAAGGTAGTTTGGCAGTACCCGGGTCTGTGCTAGAGACACGGGGATCATGGAATTGTCTCCCCAATGCCAGAATGGCATTGGGGTGACAATTCCATGATCTTAGACATGTTACATGGCCATGTTCGGAGTTACCATTGTGATGCTATACATATGTTGTGACATATGTATATTGCACCCGTGTATTGGTGTCCCCGCACTCACAAAGTCCGGGGAATTTGCCCTGAACAATGTGGGGGCACCTTGGTTAGTGCTAGGGTGCCCACACACTAAGGGGGTCATTCTGACCTCGGCGGTAAAAGGCGCTTACCGCCGGTCAGAAGACCGCCATAACACCGCCGCGGCCGCGGTAAGCCGCCACGGTCATTCTGACCCACAACGGCCAAACCTCCAAAAATCCGACCTCCACTGCAGCCCGCCACATCAGCGGGCAGCGATAAACTGGAGATGACCAAACCTCCACCATCACGCCAACAGAAATACGCCCATGCCATTACGACCCACGAATCCACGCGGCGGTCATTCAAACGCGGTATTCCATTGGCGGTACACACCGCCGCGGTCAAAATACACACCCAGCACCAAAACACAGCCACATTGGACAATTCGAAATACACACACCTGATACACATACACACACCACTCCCACACAATCAATACGATATAAAACACACACCCACATCACCCACAAACCCCTACGACCACAATTACTGAGAGAAGGAGAGAGAGACACAGCAAACAATCTATAGCAATACACACTGAGGCACACTACACCATCACACACACCACATAGAAGCACAAAGCACCACACACCAACATACTCATCATCACATACACCACCCCACACCTCACCCACACCACCCCATGGCACCCCAAAGGCACCCACGGTTTTCGGACCAAGAACTCCGGGTCATGGTGGAGGAAATCCTAAGAGTGGAACCCCAGCTCTTCGGCTCACAGGTGCAGCACACCAGTATAGCCAGGAAGGCGGAGCTATGGCAGCGGATCGTGGACAGGGTCAACGCGGTGGGACAGCATCCCAGAAATAGGGAGGACATCCGCAAACGATGGAACGACCTACGGGGGAAGGTCCGCCCGATGGTCTCCAGGCACAACATCGCGGTCCAGAAGACTGGCGGCGGACTCCAACCCACCCCTCCCGAATTTACATCATGGGAGCAAGACGTCTTGAACATCCTGCATCCTCAGGGCCTCGCTGGAGTAGCCGGAGGAATGGACTCTGGTAAGTCCAATCTCAACTACTTTATCCCCACCACCCCACCAGCATGCCAACCCACACCCCCACCCTCACCCCCAACCCCCCAGCACACATCCTCTCTGCTAATGTCTCACCAGCACAACCCACCCATCCCAACACCAACCCCTGCATGCCAACACAAACCATGGACACCCATCACCTAAGCATGACCACTGCACTTACCCATCCCCCCCCACTAACTACCCTCACAACACCTCCCTCAAGGGAATGCCTGCACTGGGGGACAAGGGCACCCATAACACGCACGCTATTGCACACACAGAAACAATAACCAAACTCTCTTACCCCATGCAGGACCCGAACGCCAACACACCGCTCAGGAGGGTCCAGAAATGTCCATCCCACCCCCGGAACAGGCCCACAGTGAGGATAGCAGCTCTGTCGACACTGAACCTGATGACCAGCCCGGACCATCGGGGACCTCTGGGCAGTCGGTTCCCCTCAGGCAGCCACAGGCCACACCAGACCCGACCCCCTCTGCCAACACCAGCACAGCTCCCACCCAGCGGGCCCATGCCTCTGTCTCTAGGACAGGTCAATCAGCGGTGTGTCTGCCACTACAGGGCACCCAGGCTAACCCACCACCCCAACAACAACAGGGACCTGGGGGCAGTGGTAGCGGGCACACCGTCCAGGGGACAGAGGCCGGGGGAAACCGGGCAGCTCGGAGGGCTGCTGTGCGACAGGGGGGGGAAGAGAGGCCCAGGGAACCCACTCTCCAAGAGGCCCTCACCACCATCATGGGGGCCTACCACCACTCCCAAGAGACGATGGCGACGGTACTGGCCAGGTTCACTGAGATCCAGGCACAGCAGGAGGAACGCTACATGGGGTTCAGGGACGAGCTGAGAAACATCGGGACCGCAATGGGGAGCATCGTCCTGGCCCTCAACAGGATCGAAGACACGTTGCGGGACCATGTGGCACCACACAGGGCCCCTGTCACTAGCCCGGACCAGGAACTGCCTACCACCTCCGCCGGCGCTAGTGGACAGGAGGCCCCAACACCACGACAGCCCACCAGAACCCCACCTCCTGCTGAAGAACAACCACCCCGTAAGAGGAGCCTGAGCTAAAAAAAAACGACAGAGTAGGATGTCAAGACCCCCGCCAGCAGGACATACCCCCTGAAGTCTTCCCACTGTCCCACATTGCCACCCTGTCCAACCATGAACTGCCTATGCTCCATCCTTCCACAGGCAAAAGGACAATGCACCTGTGAGACTGAGAACTGGACTCTGCCATGGACATTACTCCACCCCCACCCATCACCCTTAGAATCACATGTACCAATATCTAGCACTGTAAATAAATCACATATTTCACACAAATCAGTTTTGAGTCATGCTGTATTATTAACAAATGTATTACACAATACTGTTCAATATCTGTTCTGTCAATTAGTCATGACAACATACCAATTTCAATACGATGTAGTTCATGGGCAAACCAAGCAGAAGTCACGCACTGAGTCATACAGCACTGAGAAGGGAAGGGAAAACCAACAATTAGTTAAAAAGAACTGGGGGGAAATACAGAAAGTACAGATGCAGGAGGCTATAAGCAATTGTGATATGTCGTGGGTGATTCTTACCTGTGGGCTACTGGCAATACTGTAGTATCACTCTGTCCCTATTGTCTGTGTCGTCCTCTTCGTCTTCCTCCTCTTCACTCTCCACAGGCTCCACGGCTTCTACAACACCACCATCTGGACCATCCTCCTGCAGGAAAGGCACCTGGCGTCGCAAAGCCAGGTTGTGAAGCATACAGCACGCCACGATGATATGACACACCTTCTTTGGTGAGTACATTAGGGATCCACCAGTCATATGTAGGCACCTAAACCTGGCCTTCAGGAGGCCAAAGGTTCGCTCAATCACCCTCCTAGTACGCCCATGGGCCTCATTGTACCGTTCCTCTGCCCTGGTCCTGGGATTCCTCACTGGGGTCAGTAGCCACGGCAGGTTGGGGTAACCAGAGTCACCTATTAGCCACACACGCTGTCTCTGTAGCTGTTCCATCACATAGGGAATGCTGCTATTTCGCATAACATACGCGTCATGCACTGACCCAGGGAACTTGGCATTTACATGGGAGATGTACTGGTCAGCCAAACAGACCACCTGCACATTCATAGAATGATAATTCTTCCTGTTCCTGTACACCTGTTCATTGTCATTTGGGGGGACTAAAGCCACATGGGTCCCATCAATTGCACCAATGATGTTGGGGATGTGTCCAAGGGCATAGAAATCAGCTTTCACTGTAGGCAAATCACCCTCCTCTGGGAAAATGATGTAGCTCCGCATGAGTTTCATCAGGGCAGACAACACTCTGGACAAGATCTTGGAAAACATAGGCTGAGACATTCCAGATGACATGGCCACTGTTGTCTGGAATGAGCCACTTGCAAAAAAATGGAGGACAGACAGAACCTGCACTAGAGGGGGAATTCCTGTGGGTTGGCGGATGGGGGACATCAGGGCTGGCTCCAGCTGGGCACACAGTTCATGGATGGTGGCTCGGTCAAGTCGGTATCGGAGTATTATATTGCGTTCTTCCATTGTCGACAGGTCCACCAGCGGCTGGTACACGCGAGGATTCCTCCTTCTCATCGCAAGTCCCTGCGGACGGTGCCTAGGAAGGAGAATATGGAGTACAGAGTCAATCAATTCACAGGTACGTACAACACAGCTTGCACAGTACAGGTAAATGTATGGGTTGCTAGGTTTGTATGTGTGCCAAAGCAAGGCCTAGCCCTGTGTGACGCATTAGAAATTAAGCCATGTGGGCCCTTGAAATGGTGGCTGCCTGACCTGTGAAGTGGGACAATGGGATGTGAGGTCACTGCGCTGGCGGGGCACACCGTGGCGGTAGGCGGTCGAAGACCGCGGCACAAAGCTGCATTGGTGAACATTGAAGCCTATGGGATTCATGAGCCAATGACGATGTGCGCCGGCGGTCGCGGTACGCACCGCCGCGGTACGCACCGCCACGGGCGTGACCGCCATTTCCTATTTGCTTAATCACTCGAGACCTGATCATCCACAGGAGAGGACCTATACTGCAAGTGCTGCTGTGGACTCGGTCTGGAAGTGACAATGGCAGCTGCGACTGGGGAAAGGGCCCCTGCCTTCACGTCTGAAGAGTTGGACAAACTTGTGGATGGGGTCCTCCCCCAGTATGCGCTACTCTACGGTCCTCCAGACCAACAGGTAAGTCCACTGAGTGCACATTGAATGGGTTATGCCTGTGTGGAGTGGGGGGGATGTAAGTTGGTGGGGTGGGGAGGAAATGAGGAGTGCAACGCACGACAGATGAGAGAATGGGCCACATGGCAAGGTTGGGGAGGGGGGGCCATGTACTCCAAACATGCAGAAATGTGACGTTTTCTCTTTCCCACCCTGTACATGTCAAACAGGTGAGCGCCCATCAGAAAATCGATATTTGGCGTGCCATCGCCAAGGAAGTCCGGTACTTGGGGGTCCACAACAGACGGGGCACCCACTGCCGCAAGAGGTGGGAGGACATCCGCCGCGGAACAAGGAAGACCGCAGAAACACTGCTGGGGATGGCCTCCCAACCTAGGAGGGGTGGCAGTCGCACCATGACCCCCCTGATGTCCTGGATCCTGGCGGTGGCCTACCCTGATTTGGATGGGCGCTTGAGGACAGCACAGCAGACACAAGGGGGTGAGTATCAGCACATTCTCCTATCTTTATGCGCAGTGGAGGCGTCTGGGTGGGGGAGGAGGGCTGTGGGTGACATTAGGCCAGGGTGCTTTCTGTAGGGTAGTCCTCTCCCTTAGGCATGGCCCTGTGCCCCCGGCCCCCACCTCTGTAGGGTGACAAGTACAGCCATTGATTGTCCAGCATCACCCATGTGCGCGTTTGACGTCTCTTGACCTGTTGTCCTAGTCAGTAGTACTGAGTAGTGAACCCCGAATGCGCGGCTTAGTGCATGAGGCTCCTGTGTCTGTCCTCTCCGCCAACGGTGTTGACATTGCATGCACTCAACCTGGTCTTCTTTTTTTCTCCCCCCACCCTTTGTCTTCATCTTCTTGTGCATGTGTGCATTAGCATCATCAGGCGGAGGAGATCTGGCATCGGAGCACGAGGGAGCTGCAGGTCACAAGGCCCCGGTGGGCCCAGGAACAGACACCGAGGGCACCAGTGATCCGGAGGGCGAGGGGAGCACCACAACGGGGACCGGTGGTGAGACAAGCGACACAGACACGTCCTCGGATGGGTGCTCCCCAGCGGTGGCGGCAACATCCGTGCCCCCCGCCTCTACAGGTACAGCCGCCACCCAGCGCACCAGCACCGCCCTCCCAGCAGCCCCTCAGACTTCGCTCCGTGCCCGTTCGCCCAGGAAGGCGCGCGTCTCCTTCGCCCCAGGCACCTCAGACCCTGCCTCTGTTACCCCTGCTGCCCTCAGTGCGGAGCTCATTGACCTCGTGAGGACGCTCATTGTTGGGCAGACTACCCTTTTTAATGCCATCCAGGGTGTGCAAAGGGAGGTGCAACAGAGCAATGCGTACCTGGAGAGCATTCATTCGGGTCAGGCTGCCCAACAACGAGCGTTCACTGCTCTGGCCTCAGCACTGACGGCAGCCATTGTCCCTGTTTCCAGCCTCCCTCTTCTGTCTGCCTCCAGCCTGTCTCTGTCTCCTGTTCCTCAGCCTTTCCCATCCACACCATCAGACCAGCCTGCACACACCTCAACACCCAAGGGCAGCTCATCCAGACACAAGCACCACAGATCCCACAAACACTCACCCAAGCAACACACAGATGCAGACACTCCAACAGTCACTACCACCTCTGTGTCCCCCTCCTCCTCGTCTTCCTCCTCCCTCCCTGTGACGTCTACAGTCACACCTGCATGCACCCCAACATCAGCCAGTGCTTTCATCACCACCTCACCCTCCACTACAGTCCTCACACATGCAGTCACCACCCCCACAGCCATTTACACGTCCCCTGTGTCCTCTCCCACTGTGTCTGTCACCCCCTCTTCCAAGACACACAAACGCAGGCAGACACCCACCCAACAGCCATCCACCTCACGACAGCCTACAGCACCAGCACCTTCACCCAATGACAGCACACCTGACTCTCCTACAACCACATCCTCTTCCTCCACTCCAATCACCACTTCTCCTACCCTTTACCTTGGACCTAAAAAAGTTTTCCTGTCTAATCTTAACCTCTTTCCCTCCGATGACCTACCCCCTCCATCTGCAAAGAGTCCCAAGAGCACCACAGCCACCACCAGCCCAGCTTCGAGTGTCACTGTTGTGCATGGGTACTGGAGTCCACCCTTTGCCAGCAGTGACACTTCGATCAGCAGCAAGGACACATCCAGCCCCCCCCCGGCAAGAGGACCCGCAAACACAAGGGCCGCCGTGCGAGGACTGACACGGCTGCCCCCAAGGAGCAATGTGCGCCCACTTCACCAGCCACAACATCTAGGGGAGGCAAGGGGCCGAGAGCCCCATCTAAGGAGCGGAAGGGCAGCAGGAGCGCGGAGCAGGTGGGCCCCACATGTCACATCCCAGCTGCGAAGGAGGACACTAAAGAGCCCAGGACTCCGTCCCCGAAGGGTCCAGAAACGTCACGGTCCGAGGGCGACTGAGCAGGGAGTCCAGCCCAGGTCGGGCTCCCTTGACCTACTGGATGAGCACCACTGAACAGGGCCCCGTCGTGAAGACAGGTACCGCTGAACAGGGCCCGCCGTGCAGAAGAGCACCGCTGAACAGGTCCCGCCGTGCAGAAGAGCACCGCTGAACAGGGCCCGCCGTGAAGACAGGTACCACTGAACAGGGCCCCGCCGTGAAGACAGGTACCGCTGAACAGGGCCCACCGTGCAGAAGAGCACCGCTGAACAGGGCCCCGCCGTGAAGACAGGTACCGCTGAACAGAGCCCCGCCGTGAAGACAGGTACCGCTGAACAGGGCCCGCCGTGAAGACAGGTACCGCTGAACAGGGCCCCGCCGTGAAGACAGGTACCGCTGAACAGGGCCCGCCATGCAGAAGAGCACCGCTGAACAGGGCCCCGCCGTGAAGACAGGTACCGCTGAACAGGGCCCCGCCGTGAAGACAGGTACCGCTGAACAGGGCCCCGCCGTGAAGACAGGTACCGCTGAACAGGGCCCGCCGTGCAGAAGAGCACCGCTGAACAGGGCCCCGCCGTGAAGACAGGTACCGCTGAACAGGGCCCGCCGTGCAGAAGAGCACCGCTCCGCTGGGCACCGCCATCTCAAGCACCGCTCCGCTGGGCCCTTCCTCTCAAGCACCGCTCCGCTGGGCACCGCCATCTCAAGCACCGCTCCGCTGGGCCCTTCCTCTCAAGCACCGCTCCGCTGGGCACCGCCGTCTCAAGCACCGCTCCGCTGGGCCCTTCCTCTCAAGCACCGCTCCGCTGGGCCCTTCATCTCAAGCACCGCTCCGCTGGGCCCTTCCTCTCAAGCACCGCTCCGCTGGGCCCTTCATCTCAAGCACCGCTCCGCTGGGCCCTTCCTCTCAAGCACCGCTCCGCTGGGCACCGCCGTCTCAAGCACCGCTCCGCTGGGCCCTTCCTCTCAAGCACCGCTCCGCTGGGCCCTTCATCTCAAGCACCGCTCCGCTGGGCCCTTCCTCTCAAGCACCGCTCCGCTAGGCCCTTCATCTCAAGCACCGCTCCGCTGGGCACCGCCGTCTCAAGCACCGCTCCGCTGGGCACTGCCATCTCAAGAACTGTTTATGGTTCACTGTGCCCACCATGCCTCCTCCTTGACCAGTGGAGACTGTCATCCACCTGATGGACTGTGGCTTTGCACTCCCCAGGATGGTACAGTGGGCAGCCCACCCACTGTAGAGACATTGAGAGACTGTGGCTTTGCACTCCCCAGGATGGTACAGTGGGCAGCCCACCAACTGTAGAGACATTGAGAGACTGTGGCTTTGCACTCCCCAGGATTGTACAGTGGGCAACCCACCCACTGTAGAGACTTGAGAGACTGTGGCTTTGCACTCCCCAGGATGGTACAGTGGGCAGCCCACCCACTGTCTAGACATTGAGAGACTGTGGCTTTGCACTCCCCAGGATGGTACAGTGGGCAGGCCACCCACTGTAGAGACATTGAGAGACTGTGGCTTTGCACTCCCCAGGATGGTACAGTGGGCAACCCACCCACTGTAGAGACTTGAGAGACTGTGGCTTTGCACTCCCCAGGATGGTGCAGTGGGCATGGTGGCTCCTCGTGGATCTGGCGTCGTGGACTCATGTGGCTGTGGTGCTCCCCCCTTCCCTTCCCCCTGAGGTGCCTGTAGTTTTAACATCAGATGCCCCTGCAGTGTTCTCTCCAAAGGACTCAGGTCTACTGTGTGGGCTTTGCCCTTGTTTCGCAAAACTTTGGCCCACGGACATGTTTAATTCGTAGGATGTGCAGGACTTGTTACTTCAGTTATACACTGATGTGTATATATTTATTTTTATTGTAAATATTTTTCACGGTTGGACAATAATTTTCAGGAGCTTTTTTTGAACATAAATATTTATTCCAAATTTGGTTATGTCATTGTATTTTTTACGGGTGTTTGGGTGGTGTCACTGTGACTTTTTGCTCTGCATTGGTGTGTACATATTGGGGGGGTGGGGGGGTCGCATATGTGTGTGCCCGTAACCTTTCGTCCTCCCCCCTCCCGTGTGTTGTAGGTGCAGTACTCACCGTTGACGTCTGCGCAGGAGTTTGTACTCGTGGTAGATGAGCAGGTAGACGAAAGCAGGTATGATGTTCAATTCGGGTTCCATGCTGTCCTCCTTCCTCGTGGAGTGCGTAGAGGTGAGCGTTTTCCCGTTCGTAGTCTGTTTCCGCTGTGTTTTTGTCGGCGGGGCTCCCGCCCCGGAAAAGGTGGCGGATTGGTGGGTCGTGATAGGGTGGGCGGTACATTGTCTGCCGCCTGGCTGTTGGCGGTGACCGCTGCGCTGTTTGTTGGTTCCGCCGTGGCGGTCGGAGTGTTAAAGCGGCGGTGTGTGTTGGCGGTTCCCGCCAGGGTCAGAATTGCATTTTTTTGACCGCCGGCCTGTTGGCGGGTTGGCTGCCGCTTTATCACCGACCGCCAGGGTTAGAATGACCCCCTAAGTAACTTAGCACCCAACCTTTACCAGGTAAAGGTTAGACATATAGGTGACTCATAAGTTACTTAAGTGCAGTGGTAAATGGCTGTGAAATAACGTGGACGTTATTTCACTCAGGCTGCAATGGCAGGCCTGTGTAAGAAGTGTCAGAGCTCCCTATGGGTGGAAAAAGAAATGCTTCAGCCCATAGGGATCTCCTGGAACCCCAATACCCTGGGTACCTCAGTACCATATACTAGGGAATTATAAGGGTGTTCCAGTATGCCAATGTAAATTGGTGAAATTGGTCACTAGCCTGTTAGTGACAATTTCGAAAGAAATGAGAGAACATAACGGATGTGGTTCTGGTTAGCAGAGCCTCAGTGAGATAGTTAGTCATAACACAGGTAACACATACAGGGCACACTTATGAGCACTGGGGCCCTGGCTGACAGGGTCCCAGTGACACATACAACTAAAACAACATATATACGGTGAAATATGGGGGTAAAATGCCAGGCAAGATGGTACTTTCCTACAACCCTGAATACTCCTTGGGGTCTAGTTTTAAAAAATGTACAGGTTGGCTAGTTTCCACTACGTGCAAACTGAGCTAGGCCCTCATTCTGACCCTGGCGGTCGGCGGAGAGACGGCGGTCGGACCGCGAACAGACCGGCGGTATTAAAAATGGCATTCTGACCGCGGCGGTCCCCGCCGCGACCGACCGCTACTTCTCCGCTCCGACCGCCGCGGCGGTCATGACCGCGGGGCTGGAGTTTGCGCACTCCGGCCCCGCGGTCGTCCCAAGACCGCCAAGGGTATTATGACCCTGCCTACCGCCGCGGTTTCTTGCGGGCGGGAACCGCCGTGCGAACCATGGCGGTAAGCACTATCGGGGCCAGGGAATTCCTTCCCTGGCACTGATAGGGGTCTCCCCCACCCCCCACTACCCACCCGAGTCCTCCCCCCACACCCTCCACCCCCCTGCCACCCCCCAGAGGTGGTACGAACCCCCTCCCCACCCCCACCCCGACATGCACATACATGTACCCCGACATGCACACACCCCCAACATGCACATATACACACCCCCTACACACACATACACAACGGGGACACATACCCGCACACATACATGCCGACATGCGCACCTGCCGAACAGCACACATTACCCATAGACACAACAGCACCCCTCTACACACTCACACGCACACCCCCATGCACGCACACATCACACAACACCCCCCCACCCCCTCCCCTCACGGACGATCAACTTACCTTGTGCGTTGGTCCTCCGGGAGGCGACGGGAGCCATAGGGACGTGACCGCCAACAGAAGACCGCCAACAGAAGACCGCCACACAGAAATGTGGGTCGTAATTCTGGGGGCGGTGTTCTGCTGGCGTGGCGGTGGAGGTTGACCAGTCTCCACTTTCCCGCCGACCGCCAGTGTGGCTGCTGGCGGTTTTCCGGCGGAACGCTCCCAGCGGTCAGAATGCGCACAGCGGCACACCGCCGCGGTCGGCGGTCTTCACCGCGGCGGTAACTCGGCGGTCTTGCGAAAAGACCGCCAAGGTCAGAATGAGGGCCCTAGTGTCCAAAAGCTCGAGCTACATTGGAAAAAAAAGGCCACTTTTTGGTTGAGAAATGTGCTGTGTCTTTGTTGTGTTTTTGGGCCACTTCTTGTGGTGGGCACTAGGCCTACCCACACAAGTGAGGTACCATTTTTATTGTGAGATATGTGGGAGCATAGAATAGTAGAACATTTGTTATTACCTGTTGCATTTCAGTGCATTTGTGCCTTCCAAATGTAAGCCAGTGTATGAGAAAGATGGCGTTTTGAAAAATGCTCTCCAAATCATACGCTAGCATGGGTACCCACACATTTAGAAATGTAGAAATAACCACTGCTTCTAAACTTTGTATCTTGTGCCCATTTCAGAAATACATACGTTTCCTTGATACCTAATTTTAACTCTGCCTATTTTGCTGTAAGAATTGGTCTATACTCGATACCCAATGAAAAAACATTTTACGGTGAAGCTCAGTTGTTGGCTCTTATAAAACCTACAAACCCTATCTATCTTCACAACCGGAAGGGTCTAGCAGAAGTAATGGTATATTGCTTTTGTCAATCAGCTATTGTGACAAAAAGTTACAGTTGAAAATGTTGTCATAAATACCCATTTTTTCCTACTTATTTTCAATATTTCTTTGTTTCAACAGTTCTTTTCCTGAGCAAAATCTTTAGGGATCTACACATATGACTCTTTGCTGAATTCACCATTTTGTCTACTTTTCTGAAATCTACAATTTTTCTGGATCACTCATGGATGTCACACTGGTTTCCACCACAAACTGGAAGTGGGTTGAGAGCACAAAAAATAAGGAAAAAATACTATTTCTTGGAAAAATGCCAAAACTGTGGTTCAGAATTTGGACTCTGTGTGGTCCTGAAATATGACAAGATGGTGATTTCAGTACAGCAAACCATTTGTGGATGCCATTCTTATTAAATAAAGCAGATACATATCTTGAGCACTTTTTCCCTATTTTTATAAAAAAACTCAAATGTTTGTTCTTTTTTGCTATTTTTTTCGTTCCCTCCAGGGGAATCCACAAACCCTGGATACCTTTACAATCCCCAGGATGTTGGAAAAAAAGGACGCACATTTGTTGTGGGCATCTTATGTGGAAAAATGTAATGGAGCCCTAAGCGTGAACTACCCCTAATAGCCAAAAAAGGGCTCAACACGGGGGTGGGGAGAGGCCCAGCAGCTCAGGGGTTAAAGTTATGTTGTACTAGGAAACAGAAAGATTGGATGGTGGGAATTATGGAATCAGAATATGAAGCGGTATAATCTCCAAGATGTGAGCACACAGTAAAGGTTAGAAATTATGATGAACAACAGGGCTGAATCCTTGCATTTGGGTATTTGGGCCCGTATTTATACTTTTTGTTGCTAAACTGCTCTAACGCAGTTTAGCGTCAAAAAATTTAGCGCCGGCTAACGCCATTCTTAAGCGCCATGCGGGCGCCATATTTATTGAATGGCGTTGGGGAAAATGGCGTTAGGGCGTCTTAACATGGGGCAAGTCAGGTTGAGGCAAAAAAATCGCCTCAACCCGATTTGCGCCATTTTTAACGACGCCCAGACGCCATTTACATGACTCCTGTCTTAGTAAAGACAGGAGTCATGCCCCCTTGCCCAATGGCCATGCCCAGGGGACTTATGTCCCCTGGGCATGGTCATTGGGCATAGTGGCATGTAGGGGGGCACTAATCAGACCCCCCTATGCCACAAAAAAATATAAAAAAAAATATATATATACTTACCCCAACTTACCTTAATGTCCTTGGGGTGGCTTCCTCCATCCTTGGGGGTCCTCCTGGGGTGGGCAAGGGTGGCAGGGGGGTCCCTGGGGGCAGGGGAGGGCACCTGTGGGCTCATTCTGAGCCCACAGGTCCCTTAACGCCTGCCCTGACCCAGGCGATAAAAAGAGGCGCAAATGCCGGGTTTTTTGCCCCGCCCACTCCCGGGCGTGATTTTTGCCCGGGAGTATAAATACGACGCATTTGCGTCGCAGTCATTTTTTTAGACGGGAACGCCTACCTTGCATCTCATTAACACAAGGAAGGCGTTCACGCAAAGAAATGACGCGTACTCCGTGCACTTTGGTGCTAGACGCGTCTAACGCCAAAGTATAAATATGGCGTTAGTTTTGCGCTGAATTTGCGTCGAAAAAAACGACGCAAATTCGGCGCAAACGGAGTATAAATATGCCCCATAGAATCAAATGTTTCTTACATGCAGGACCCGTTTTATGACTTGCACTTCAAAATCAAAAGTAGCCCCCAAGGAAAATGAACATTTAGTAGAAGTAGCCGGTTAATAAATAACTCCATACTGTAAGTACACTAAATAGATATCATAGCACAGCATAAATAACAGCTGCCTGGATACCCTCACGCGCAACAAGAAGAGCTCTACAAATCTACTGATTGGTTGATGTTTCTTCTCTTGGCGCATAATCTATAATGGTGGTGGAAGGTGGGTCATTAGTTGTGTGGCCTGCACAAGTAATGAGTCCGCACACGACCGCCACTGGGAACCAAACACCCCATTGTAGCGCTTGACTCTCATAGGGTAGCGTTGCAGAGCAGTCCAAGGCTTACTCAAGGGAGGTGGTGTGGGCTAGTAATCCCCATTCACAAGCACGCAAGCATGACTCTTAATAAATGAATGTCCAGTCTGTGCTTTTTCTTTTGATAAAGTAAAAGTACATTTATTATTCACACACACACTACTCAATACTATGCAACAATCTACAAATATATACGAAGTGTTCAGGTCTCCTTAAGGGAGAATATAATCCAACAACCCACATGGCAACACAATCTCAGTGCCCCCCTTTGTGACATTTGAACATTCTGACAGTCTTCAACAGTACAGTGCAATGATGACACCTACATTTGTGAATAAATACTTTCATCCTGCCAAGATGTGACTATCAGTATCATTATTCAGATTAGCATAATCAGGAAACATAAGAAACCAATTTCTAGCATTCTAACCATCAGGATTACTTTTAGATTACTTTCAATTACTTTGGGGTTACTCTTACTTAAACATAAAACAACAGTAGAATACATGGGGCCATACCAACCTACACCTATGGCAGGCACCCTTGCACAAATAGGAACAAAAGTTCACTAAAGCTTGTGCTTCAAAAAGCCATCCAACCCTTGAGGGGTTATCTCTCAGGTGTCCCACCCTACCTAGGGTGGGGACACCAACAGATGTTGGGGGGAGGCTGCGCTGCTCCTGCAGCTCCCCCCGTCTCCCAGTTTTCCGTTGGTGGTGGCCCCCATCTCAATGGGACCACCACAGGCGTTTTAAAGGCTCCAACTACAGCTAAATGATTAGCGGCTCTCCCGCTGCGAGGGGAGAGCCGCGATTCCTTTTCTTTTCCTTTTGATTTTATTTTGGGGGTGCCGGTCCCACCCGGACACCCCCGCGCCAAAAAGAGGATCTCTCGTTGGAGGGCGGCTCAGGGAGCCCACCCCTGGCCGCCCCTGCCGGCTCCCCGCACGGGTAGCACCTCTGGGTGCTGCCGCGGGAGCCGGCTTGCTGACTTAGAGTCTGACGCTCCAGCGGGCAGACTCGGGGATGCTGACGGCCGCTCGGGCTGCAAGAGGGAGTGCAGCGGCACTCCCCCTTCCTGGCGGCATCTTCGGGGCACCGGGATGGGGTCCGTGGCCCCTCCTCCTCACGACGGGGAGCGCGACGGCGCTCCCCGGAGTCCTCCTCTTCTCGGGGCCCCGGGATGGGGTCCGGGGCCCCTCTCCTCCATAGGGGGGAGCGCGACAGCGCTCCCCAGGCCCTCTTCTGCGCGGGGCCCCGGGATGGGGTCCGGGGCCCCTCTGGCCATTATTAACGGGGAGCGCGACGGCGCTCCCCGACTTTTCTTCGGCTGGGGGTGCGCGACGGCGCACCCCCACTCCCGCCTCTTCTCGGGGCCCTGGGATGGGGTCCGGGGCCCCATGGGACCATCTTCACGGGGTGCGCGATGGCACTCCCCGACTTCCCTTCTGCTGGGGGGTGCGCGACGGCGCCCCCCCATTCATCCTTTCTTCACGGGGAGCGCGACGGTGCTCCCCGGCTTGTCTTCGCCGCCGGGGGCCCCGGGATGGGGTCCGGGGTCCCCTCTCCACAGCGGCATGGGGTGCGCGACGGCGCCCCCCCCCTCATTCAACCTCCTACACGGGACCAGGCTTCACGGGCCCCGGGATGGGGTCCGGGGTCCCTTCTTCTTCAGAGAGGGGAAGTGCGACGACACTCCCCTGTTCTCCTCTCCTTCCTGGTCAGCCCCCCAGGCCCTGGCCCACCCTGGGGGCACAGTCTCAAGCAGCTGCGGAGCTCCACTCGCTTCGTAGCTGCTTTCACAAAGGTCAAAGGTCGCCATTCTTTGTCCTGTGATATCTCGGGCCCCCAAGGGCCGATTTTCTTCATTCTTGCGTCGTTCCGCTCCTGGTGACAAGCCCTTGCCACCAGGAGCACTCTCCTTAGGCCTCCTGGCCTCGAAGGGTCCCAGATCATCAGGGAGCCAGTTCCACTGACTCCTGCGCCAATCTTTCCTCTGGGTTCCCTCTTTTCCTTCTGGGCTGCGCGCTCTCCTTGCGCTAGCCCAGTCCTTCCCCCAACTAGTCCTCTGGGGGGGTAAGGGGGCCAGCTTGCCTGGCCCTGGCATTCGCCTCGCTGGCCTGGGATCCTTCAGGGGCAGAGTCCCTGCCCCAAGGGCAGTCAGGAGGTTCTTCCTTCCAGTTGTCCATGACGCCCGTCTGCAGTCCCAGTGTCCAGCAGTGAAGCACAGCCAAGAGAGAGAGCCCTCCCGTGTGCAGGACCTTTTAAGTGGGGGCGGAAGTGTCCAGCAGGTCTGCACCTCTGGCCTATCCAGATGTGCCATATCACTTCCTTGCCCCCGTCCCCTCCTTCTTGCACAGTCTTCTGGGATAGCTCAAGATGGCATCCTCCAGGAGTTAGTTGCCACATGTGCTCTGAAAGTCTCAGCCCCTCCTACCTGACATTCCTCGCAGGGCTTCTCCAGCCTGCTCCTGGCACTGAATGACAGCTGGCTGATTGATGCTAGGCCCTGCTCCAGCAACTGGACAGAGCAGTAATTGGCCCTAATCCTGAGCTGAGGCAGAAAAATATGACATCCCTGGATGACCCATAAGTTGTACAACTATGCTCCTGTAACCTACTGCATCATTCTTTTCTTACAGGTTACAGTGTACTTTGATGTGACTCTGGTCTCGGTGGACCCCAGAGAACTGGAGTTGCACCCTAGGCCCTCCTTTCCCATTGACATTCAATGGAGTATCTCCCCAATGCAAATACCTTAAGCACCCTGACATTGGCATTGAACTGGGTGTCCCTACAGTGAAAAGACAGTAAGCACACTGACTCTCCCTCACATGTATACACCCCTCTCATGAGACCTACTCCAGGTCACCACCCACTCTGCATAGTTCCTCCTGCACCAGGACTATCTAAGCGCAGTTCTAGGGCTGCGCACACTAGGAATCCTCCTCCCACAGCCCTCACATGGGTGCACATCCATGCGCACACATGATCACATGTAACCTGCCTGGGGCCTCCTGCCTTGCTGCGCCACAGCAGCCTTTCCTTAGCACGGCGACACCAGCGGTAAACATGTGTAGTCCATTTTACCATGTGTTTATTGTGCGGGAGTCACCTCATAGGAGGCTTCCTCACAGTAAACAGTCAAAAACCAGGTGGTCAAAAATCAAAAAATCAGGGCAGTCCTCATGGTCAGAACCGTCCTCTAACACACGCCGCGCCCAGCTGATTCCTACGGGGAAGACGCAGCCACCATACGTGGGTAGTCTTCATCTGGTCAGCGATAACAAGTGACGAGGAGTTCTGACCAAACACCCTCCTCGCCAACTGTCCGCGACCTCTAACACTTGATGCTGGTCATCGGCCACTAGGACCACCTCCTTGGCCCAACCATGAGATCACCTTGCATGGTCAGGGCAACACTAGGCCTACCCTTGCCCGGGTTCACGCAACACTACGCCCCTCTCTCCGTTGGACAAGGGTACAGTACCTCAGCACTGCGGCCTCCACCTTGAGTAGGTGTAGTACCTACTCCACGGGCCAGTGGCTGATCCCCCTTCTGGAGTCCACCCAGTGCCCTCCTTCCTTGGGATCCCTGCATCCTGAAAAAATGCAGACTCATCGTACCCTCTCCCTCAGCATGCAGCTGGGGTCTTTGCTGCCACCACCCTTTCGGGACGACTGCCTTTCCTCGTGGAAGAACAGCCCACTCTGAACTTCTTGGTATGTCTCCCTCACAGAGAAGCACCACCGGCCCGGGTCTGGCTCCCAGAAAAGTCACCAGTCCGGCCTTACTACCGCGCGGGTAGCGTTGGAGGAGGAGCACTGTAGGTACCTCGTCAGGCAACCCCCCGGTCCCTCCTCCCCTCTTGGTAGCTCCGCATGGAACCCACCCGAGAACCTAGACCCTACCCTTGTTCTCCTCCGTGAGAACAGGGCCTACGCCCCGCCGTCTCTAGGGAATGAGCTCTACCCCCTAGAGCACCCTTGGAGGACCGGTGAGCCCTGGGTCAGCTTCACCCAGGCCCACTTCCTTGGGCCCTCCCACGTCTCCCAGCCTCAAGTCAGGAGACCTCCCAGGAACCCTCCAGATTCCTGGCTCGCTAGCGCCACCCTGCACGGGAGCACAGGGTCCCTTCACTTAAGATAGACCCCACCTGGCTCCAGGTGACAGCTAACAGTACCACAGCAGGCGGACCCGCCCGTGGCACCCGGCTGAGGGGACACCCTCCCCAGCCCTTGCCACCTTACGGGACCCCAGGACACACCCTGGGGCTGGGACACCAACGGTGTACCACGCAGGGATCCGCTAAGTAAAGGCCTCTGCCGCCTGTCACTCATCGACAGCTCAGACGCCCCCTAACAGACGTAGCTCCCTGCCCCCTTCCCTTGTCCCGGGGCATGACCCCACAGGACCTACCTGACTGGTCAGGCGGTTGGGCATCAACCCAACCACCACCTCAGGTTTCAACCCTCCTTACTCCAGGATGACATCATTTCGTTTCCTTGGGCAGTCTCCTACCCTACCCTGACACCTCAGGGTCCACTGCTGACTCCCCCTGACTCTTCAGGGTTAGTCACCTAGCCCACCTAGGGAACCTAGGGGCTAACACCGCACTTCCTTCGGGGCCTCCCATTACCATGGGTCACCCCGGGGTCCCTCACCCTCCCCACCAGATAACCTAGGGGGATCAAGGGCATCACAACTTCCTTGCACCCTCCCACCACTATGAGAACACCTGTCTGGGTTCCCTCCTCTGGGAACTCTTCAGGGGTGTCACTACCTGTGGGTTTGAAAACTTCCGCCTCCACCCTTCCGGTGGATTTAGCCTGCCCCAATGGCAGGTAAACAAAATCTCCTCAGGAAGACTGACTAGCTGGGGCCCCCTCCCTTTGGAAACAGGTCTTATCCTCTGCAAGCATAAGAATTTCCAGGGGCCCCCCTAACCACTTCCTAACCCACAAAGTCAGGCCACCCTACCATCCCAGTCTGTGAGGTGGGTATCAGTTGCTGTCCCTAAACCTTTAGAGAAAACCCCCCCTTGTGTGGGTCCAGTATGTGTAGTGTTAAGGGTTCAAAAGGATAACCTATGGCCTACAACACTTTGTGAACATTTCTTGGAAAGCTTCCACCCGGCACCCTGTCACTTTGTGCAAACAAACTAGTCCTAACAACACAATTAAAACCCTTCCTTTTCATTTTCTCACTTGACATATGTGTGCACAGGGCTTTCCCTTCTCATACCTCTAGTTCACATGACCAAACCTTTGAACCCTTCTTAGAGCCTTACGCTCTCATATCTGCTCATTACTGCATAGGCAATGTGTGGTAAAACTGGACTTATCAAGCGCCATGAATGCATACTGGAATGGGATACTATGGGCCGTATTTATACTTTTTGGCACACAACTGCGCCAACGCAGTTGTGCATCAAAAAATTTAACGCCGGCTAACGCCATTCCAAAGCACCATGCGGGCGCCTTATTTATGGAATGACGTTAGCCGGCGGAGCTGACTGGTGTGCGTCAAAAAATTTGACCCACACCAGGCAGCGCCGGCGTAGGGGAAAATGGAGCTTGGGCGTCAAAGAATGGGGCAAGTCGGTCTGAGGCAAAAAATCTGCCTCAACCCGATTTGCGCCATTTTTTTGGACTCCCACCCTCCATTGACATGACTCCTGTCTTAGCAAAGACAGGAGTCATGCCCCCTTGCCCAATGGCCATGCCCCGGGGACTTCTGTCCCCTGGGCATGGTTATTGGGCATAGTGGCATGTAGGGGGGCACAAATCAGGCCCCCCTATGCCACAAAAAAAAAAAAAAATACTTACCTGAACTTACTTTAAGTTCCCTGGGATGGGTCCATCCATCCTTGGGCGTCCTCCTGGGGTGGGCAAGGGTGGCAGGGGGTGTCCCTGGGGGCATGGGAGGGCACCTCTGGGCTCCTTCCGAGCCCACAGGTCCCTTAATGCCTGCCCTGACCAGGCGTTAAGAAATGACGCAAAAGCGGCTGGACGTCATTTTTTTTGACCCGCCCACTCCCGGGCGTCATTTTTGCCCGGGAGTATAAATACGGCGCACATGCCTCGGAGTCATTTTTTAGAAGGGAATGCCTACCTTGCATATCATTAATGCAAGGAAGGTGTCCACGCTAAAAAATGACGCAAACTCCAAGATCTTTGGCGCTAGACGGGTCTAACGCCAAAGTATAAATATGGAGTTAGTTTTGCGTCGGATTTGCGTAAAAAAAAACGATGCAATTCCGGCGCAAACAGAGTATAAATATGCCCCTCTGTTTCCCGTCGCTGAACACCAAATGTTGGAAGGTGGGTCATTAGTTGTGTGGCCTGCACAAGTAACGAGTCCGCACACGACCGCCACTGGAAACCAAACACCCCATTGTAGCGCTTGACTCTCATAGGGTAGCGTTGCAGAGCAGTCCAAGGCTTACTCAAGGGAGGTGGTGTGGGCTAGTAATCCCCATTCACAATCACGCAAGCATGACTCTTAATAAATGAATGCCCAGTCTGTGCTTTTTCTTTTGATAAAGTAAAAGTACATTTATTATTCACACACACACTACTCAATACTATGCAACAATCTACAAATATATACAAAGTGATAAAATCACTCTGGACCAACAGTATGTAATCGTTCAGGTCTCCTTAAGGGAGAATATAATCCAACAACCCACATGGCAACACAATCCCAGTGCCCCCCTTTGCAACATGTGAACATTCTGACAGTATTCAACAGTACAGTGTAATGATGACACCTACATTTGTGAATAAATACTTTCATCCTGTCAAGATGTGACTATCAGTATTCAAATTAGCATAATCAGGAAACGTAAGAGACCAATTTCTAGCATTCTAACCATCAGGATTACTTTTGGGTTACTCTTACTTAAACATAAAATAACAGTAGAATACATGGGGCTATACCAACCTACACCTATGGTAGGCACCCTTGCACAACCAGGAACAAAAGTTCACTGAAACTTGTGCTTTAAAAAGCCATCCAACCCTTGAGGGGTTATCTCTCAGGTGTCCCACCCTACCTAGGGTGGGGACACCAACAGATGTTGGGGGGAGGCTGTGCTGCTCCTGCAGCTCCCCCCGTCTCCCAGTTTTCCGTTGGTGGTGGCCCCCATCTCAATGGGACCACCACAGGCGTTTTAAAGGCTCCAACTACAGCCCCTGCCCTGCAAAGCATGCTGGGGCGGTTGCATAAATGATTAGCGGCTCTCCCGCTGCGAGGGGAGAGCCGCGATTCCTTTTGATTTTATTTTGGGGGTGCCGGTCCCACCCGGACACCCCCGCGCCAAAAGAGGATCCCTCGTTGGAGGGCGGCTCAGGGAGCCCACCCCTGGCCGCCCCTGCCGGCTCCCCGCACGGGCAGCACCTCTGGGTGTTGCCGCGGGAGCCGGCTTGCTGACTTAGAGTCTGACGCTCCAGCGGGCAGACTCGGGGATGCTGGCGGCCGCTCGGGCCGCACGGGGGAGTGCAGCGGCACTCCCCCTTCCTGCCGGCATTTTCGGGGCCCCGGGATGGGGTCCAGGGCCCCTCCTCCTCACGACGGGGACCGCGACGGCGCTCCCCGGAGTCCTCCTCTTATCGGGGCCCCCGGATGGGGTCCGGGGCCCCTCTCCTCCATAGGGGGGAGCGCGAAAGCGCTCCCCAGGCCCTCTTCTGTGCGGGGCCCCGGGATGGGGTCCGGGGCCCCTCTGGCCATTATTTACGGGGAGTGCGATGGCGCTCCCCGACTTTTCTTCGGCTGGGGGTGCGCGACGGCGCACCCCCACTCCCGCCTCTTCTCGGGGCCCCGGGATGGGGTCCGGGGCCCCATGGGACCATTTTCACTTGGAGCGCGATGGTGCTCCCCGACTTCCCTTCTGCTGGGGGGTGCGCGACGGCGCCCCTCCATTCTTCACGGGAAGCGCGACGGTGCTCCCCGGCTTGTCTTCGCCGCCGGGGGCCCCGGGATGGGGTCCGGGGTCCCCTCTCCACAGCGGCAGGGGGTGCGCGACGGCGCCCCCCCTCATTCAACCTCCTACACGGGACCAGGCTTCACGGGGCCCCGGGATGGGGTCCGGGGTCCCTTATTCTTCAGAGAGGGGGAGTGCGACGACACTCCCCTGTTCTCCTCTTCTTCCTGGGCAGCCCCCCAGGCCCTGGCCCACCCTGGGGGCACAGTCTCAAGCAGCTGCGGAGCTCCACTCGCTTCGTAGCTGTTTTCACAAAGGTCAAAGGTCGCCATTCTTTGTCCTGTGATATCTCGGGCCCCCAAGGGCCGATTTTCTTCATTCTTGCATCGTCCCGCTCCTGGTGACAAGCCCTTGCCACCAGGAGCACTCTCCTTAGGCCTCCTAGCCTCGAAGGGTCCCAGATCATCAGGGAGCCAGTTCCACTGACTCCTGCGCCAATCTTTCCTCTGGGTTCCCTCTTTTCCTTCTGGGCTGCGCGCTCTCCTTGCGCTAGCCCAGTCCTTCCCCCAACTAGTCCTCTGGGGGGTTAAGGGGGCCAGCTTGCCTGGCCCTGGCATTCGCCTCGCTGGCCTGGGATCCTTCAGGGGCAGAGTCCCTGCCCCAAGGGCAGTCAGGAGGTTCTTCCTTCCAGTTGTCCATGACGCCCGTCTGCAGTCCCAGTGTCCAGCAGTGAAGCACAGCCAAGAGAGGGAGCTCTCCTGTGTGCAGGACCTTTTAAGTGGGGGCGGAAGTGTCCAGCAGGTCTGCACCTCTGGCCTATCCAGATGTGCCACATCACTTCCTTGCCCCCGTCCCCTCCTTCTTGCACAGTCTTCTGGGATAGCTCAAGATGGCATCCTCCAGGAGTTAGTTGCCACATGTGCTCTGAAAGTCTCAGCCCCTCCTACCTGACATTCCTCGCAGGGCTTCTCCAGCCTGCTCCTGGCACTGAATGACAGCTGACTGATTGATGCTAGGCCCTGCTCCAGCAACTGGACAGAGCAGTAATTGGCCCTAATCCTGAGCTGAGGCAGAAAAATATTACATCCCTGGTTGACCCATAAGTTGTACAACTATGCTCCTGTAACCTACTGCATCATTCTTTTCTTACAGGTTACAGTGTACTTTGGTGTGACTCCAGAGAACTGGAGTTGCACCCTAGGCCCTCCTTTCCCATTGACATTCAATGGAGTATCTCCCCAATGCAAATACCTTAAGCACCCTGACATTAGCATTGAACTGGGTGTCCCTACAGTGAAAAGACAGTAAGCACACTGACTCTCCCTCACATGTATACACCCCTCTCATGAGACCTACTCCAGGTCACCACCCACTCTGCATAGTTCCTCCTGCACCAGGACTATCTAAGCGCAGTTCTAGGGCTGCGCACACTAGGAATCCTCCTCCCACAGCCCTCACATGGGTGCACATCCATGCTCACACATGATCACATGTAACCTGCCTGGGGCCTCCTGCCTTGCTGCGCCACAGCAGCCTTTCCTTAGCACGGCGACACCAGCGGTAAACATGTGTAGTCCATTTTACCATGTGTTTATTGTGCGGGAGTCACCTCATAGGAGGCTTCCTCACAGTAAACAGTCAAAAACCAGGTGGTCAAAAATAGAAAAATCAGGGCAGTCCTGATGGTCAGAACCGTCCTCTAACAAATGGGCAATATTTGAGCTGCCCCAAGGCGTGATGCACTTTCTGCATTGTGCTCACTGAGCACACTGACCACAGTGGGGCCTATTAGCAAAGGCATCTTGGAGGGTATGATATAGTACCCCTGTATTATGCCTGGTACTCACTTTTACATCCCTATGCTTTGAATCCAGACATCAACTATACATGGAGTTTTCATATACAATTAATACAACTAGAAAGGTCTGTGACCTCTGGTCACTCACTTATAGTGCCTGATTCATAAAGGAATGTCAGAGTACCGAAAGAGTACTCCTATAGTACTTCTTCCCTTACTCATAAATGATTTTGTGAACCTACCTCAGAGCGTAATCTGATGGATACATTCGGGTGGGTGGGGGGAGGCTTCCATACTCGAGGGTACAGATATTGCGAGGAGTCCCTATCCATTGCTTGCAGGGGGGTCCCCTAAGATTTTCTTACACCGCTGGTTTATTCGACGGGGAACATGACCGTCTGGGTTCAGAATTATTTGTCTTTCCTTTCCATCATTTCACTGGAGTTTAAACAAAAACTTTGGGGCCCCCAGCAAACCACGTGACCTAGCCCTCACCCCTTGCCCTGACTCGCTCTGCCTGGTTCTTGCAACTTTTCTAAATCATGCTCCAGACTTTTGTATTTTTTTACCATGTCTTCGGTTGACTTAATGGTTTTATGCTGCCTCTTTTTAAAGGACACTAATGTACATTGACAAAAAACATATATTGGAATGAGTTTTAGGAATGCATTGCCTTCTTTCCCCTGCAACATACCAGAACAGGAGACTCAGTAGAAAACCATGCCAGAGTTCCAAAGAACAACAGCCTGCAAATACCTTCAAGTAAATCAAAGCTAGACTTTAGAGTTAAAAAGAGGCAAATAAAACCATAACTCGTTTGAAGTACTTTTGTTTTCCATAACTGGGCACTCAGGATCTGCGTGCTGGGGTCTGCACAGAGTCATATCTTTGTGCACTGTGGCAGGCCTCCAGAGAGCCCAGAAAGAGGAACCTGCAGTTTTTGCTCTGCTCTGTGTCACTGTGAGCGGGAAGCTAGCACTCTGCTGACAGTAATAATCTGCAGCGTCCCCGGCCTCGGCCCTGCTGATGCTGAGAGTGTAGTCAGTGCCGTATCCACTGCCGCTGAAGCGCTCTGAGACCCCGGGCTGGAGAGTGTCAGCATAAGAAATGAGGAGCTTGGGGGCTTCTCCGCGCTTCTGCTGGTACCAGTGTAAAACACCGCTGACGTCTTCACTGGACTCACAGCTGATCGTGATGGTGTCTCCCAGGGACACAGCGAGGACTTCTGGAGTCTGTGTCAGCACAATCTGTCCTCTGGACGCTGAATACAGAAATACAATTAATGGCAACAGTAAACAGCCAGCACCATAGTCTGAAAGTCCTTGACACCTACGAAACTTTTCACAGGCGTGGTTTGAATGTGTTGTGCAATGAGTGAGTGAACCCCAGTCCTCCTGTCCCAGCACTTACCAGGAATCCAGAACAGAAATATCAAGGCGAACGGAGGTAATTTCACCTTCATTTTTGAAGAATATTCCAGTTCTTATTTCTGAAGCATTACTTGGAAAGAAACACATTTATATACTGTCAGAACAATATGGGAAGTGCCTGGTTAGAGCTATGCAAAAAGCCCGCCATCATATATGTAAATGTGGTTTTTGTAAATGTGGTTTTTACGTCTATCTTTCCCCTGTTGACATTTAAAGGTATTAAAACGCGGAGAAGGTATACTTGTTACAATAAAGGACAATGGTATTACAGATTACAAAGCTCCTGGTAAGTATGTGGATGAACTGTGACACATTTTAAGGTTATGTACAAAAACCTGTTTTCACCTAGCACAACACCTTCAGGTTTACACCTGTAATACTATGTGCCAGTGGGGTTAAAAGTGAGCTGCTGCAGCATCCATAAAGGATCTAAATAAATGTAATGAGGAGAAAAGCCCATAATGAAGTCCTTTAAATTTTTTCCTAATCAAGTCACCTGTCACACCACTATTAGCTCAGAGTTGCTGATTAGTAGTCTGCTCTTGCGGTCCCATACAAACTAATTACATTTCTGTAGCACATGTCACCAAATAAAATGTTATTTTTATAGTTGCAACAACATGAGTTGGTATAATTAAAGTGTAAATCAGTGCTTAATTTGTGCGGGTTGTTGCAGATATACTCCTTTTCCGGATCCTGGACTTACTTTTCACCATACAACTTTAACTCAAAGTGAGAGAGAGAAAGACAGAAAAGGTAGAAAGAAAGTACAAGATGGACATAGAAAAACATTGACAAAGAAGGAAAGCAGAGATGACAAAGAAGATGCAAAAAAAACTTATGGCATAAGCACCTATTCTTACTTAACACATTTAGCACTATTGTCAGGAATATGTGGATTTACAAAACATATCACGTGCAATAGTCAAAATAAAAGATGTAAAAACTAAAAAAGTACAAGTCCTGACTCTGATTTATGACCATACATGTCAATTATAACGCTGGGATTTCCACCAGGTGGGCTGACAGTCCAAAATAAGCGACAACATATGGTTAATGTTCCCAGGACGGTCCCAGGATGGTGCTCCTTGCAAATGTGAACACCCACAAAGTGACAGCTTTTTATGTGTTTATATACACATTGCCCCATGCTTATTGGCACTTTTAAATATACACATAATGAGCCAGGTTTAAATGATGTAGTGAGTGTGGGAAAGTGAACCACAATACCAGATTTCCACAATGGATGGAGGGGAGGGGAGGAACGACTTCACGGAAATCACTTTCTATGACAAGAAAACAGGTAGAAACATGTATATGTCTCTAGTTTCTACATCCATTTTTTAGGGAGAGGGAATAAAATACCTTAAAATATATCTTTATTGTCTTCCCATTGAAAAATGTTTCTTCAGAAGTCTTTTCATTCCAAATCCCCCCTTAAATTGACATTGATGGCATGCTTTTCGACTCCTGGCATGCTTTTCGACTCCTACTACAACACTTATGCCAGAGACAGTCAGACGTCATCTGAAAAGTGCAGAGAATTTTGGGAAAGTACAAAGAACACCCTTACAAGTCATAGCTATTTGAAACATGGGGCCATTACTTGAGTTCCTGGGGCAATCAGGGGCAGTTCTATGGGAAAAGTCAATTTATCATTGGTGTCCTTGGGCCACAATGTTGGGAATCTCCAAATGGATAGTCTAGGTATTCATTTTGTGCATTCTACTTAGGGTGAGCTAGAAACTCAGATGCAGTATGACAAATGAATAATATCCAAGAACTTCAATGTCCAGTCATGTTTTCTTACAAAAAGAAAATTACATTACTGAATAAAATAAAACAGTTAATATATACCAAGACAAGTTTATGCTTAGCTGTTTCTGAGGCTGTGATACAACACAAAATATTATTTTAGCTTTTTACCACAAGCCCCTAGATTTCTGGTAACATTCACTTTATGGACAATGTTATAGAGAGAATGTGGGAAGTACTTGGACTGTTCAGGCAGTTTATACTAATGTGTGCATGATTTTTTCCTGCTTGTCTGTCCCTCATGGCATTCATTTTCTCACATTGCATCTAATTTACTCATGCATTAATATTAACAGTTTCATTTTATAAAGGCATGTTTTATTCAATATTTCATTGCATACAATTATCATAAAACATAGTGTTTTATTAGATACATTTTATGATATATTATACTAAATGGGTGAGTTATAAAGTGTAGTATTTTTAAGTAAGTCTGCGCTAGAATTCAAACATGCATGAAAATCCATCTTTTGCTTGATCACCCACATTTTTGGTGACAGGCATTGGTGTTTTTGAACTCTGAATACTGAGACCTTGCAGTCCAGTCTCTAGAGTGTGTGCCCTGATCCCTAAAACATGACAAACATGGCTAATCCTCTATTTTCCTATTTTACTTTCCAGGTGGGCCATAGTATTTGGCAAAGGTAAATACACCAATGGCATGGAAGGTTAAGTGATGCATACGGAGTGTAGCAGTTTTTCTGGCTGGCCACGAGTGGCCTGTTGTACACGTTTATACTGCAAACTTGACCTGTCAAAATATCCCCAATGAGAGACCTAGTCTGTCTCCTTTTTAAATATTAACAGATCACCCCTATATTGGACATACTGCTCATAAGGCAGGGTGCATGCGATTTAACAGTAGGTTAAAAGAGTAAAGGTTTAATGTTAGACATGTTCAAATAGTCAATATGCCCTAAAACCTACTTTAATTGAAACAGGGTTGGCTTTTCCATTGAAAGCATTGGGATACATCAATAAACTTAATATTGTTATCCCCTTCTGGGAAATAGCTAGATAGTTCATATATGTACTCTTTGAAATATTTATTACAAACCCAATTCACTGATGAAGTTGAATTTGTTATACATACTTTAGATAGTGTACATTTAAAAAAGTTATCCTTGTCCTTCCTAAGGGCGCTAGGGATCCATTCGCATGAGCTGTAACTGTCACCCACAAGCTGAATAGCTCCTTTCATGAGGTGTGAACTTGCTCGTAGAGGTGATACAAAGGCCTTGGGGTGTGGGAAGTGTTCTGTTCTTCTGGCAGGCTGACCATATGGGGTCTGGCCAGGAACCTAATTAACTTCAAAGATGCCTACCCTGTCCCCAGCAGATGTAGCTAACACCTGGACCACTCCCTAGCCAGTCAGGCACCATGCCCAGTGGGAGGTTCTGCCATATTGGCAGAGAGGTGCAATGTGGGATTGTTTGCAGTAGGGCACACAGGAATTGCTTGCAAAAGTGGGTAGGGTTTCCCATGGGAACCTCTACCCCATTGGTCATGGAGGGGCCAGGAGTCACCTTTACCCATAGTCCAATGCCAAGGAATAAATAGTACACTGAAGGTACCCTACTCAGAACACGTCTGGACCTTGGAAGAATAGCAGAGGACTAGACCTGCTATCCGTGACCTAAAAAGAGCTTTAAGGATTGGGTCTGGTTTCCCTCTTGAACCCAGGACAAAGATTGGACTCCAAGGGTCATAAGGCTGACCTTGTGTTCCCCAGGTACAGGGATAAAAAAAGCTACAAGTGGTCTTGCCTGCAGTTTCCCAGCTGACCATTTTCAACCGGCTCAGCCCTGGACCCTTCTGCTGGCCTCTGCTGAAGTGACTTCACTTTCTAGTGCTGTCCTCAAGGTCCTGGACCCTTGGATGATGTCAGAGTGTACTCCACCTAAAAAAACCTTGAACTTACAAACCGTTTTACTCCAGAGACATCTGGGAGATCAGGACCAACCTGCCAAGCTGATCCAACAAAGATACTTTGCCTCTGGGTCAAAGATTCACCCTGCTGTCACTGAGGGCTTTTCAACAGCACCAAATCCAATGTAGTGGGACCCCAGAGACAAGGTACTCATTCTCTCTCAAGAAGGACAGTTGAGGAGAGTTTGGGAGCTTAATTAACTTGAAAGGGACCAGAATGAGGCCTGCATATTAATGTTTATATGTAAAGGGAGACATTTTGATCCTAAGGCACAGTGTAGCCATGCTGGTACCATCATAGCGGGAGGGGGAGTTGGTCCCAGAAAAAGTTTTGTGGTTGAGGAGAAGCAAAAATTATTTCCCTACATACATCCCTGGTTGGGCAACCACTCTCCTCCAAGGGGTCTTCCTTCCTTGATGGTTTTCCCTAAGAGCAGTGCACTGTGGGACACTGTGGGGCAGTTTGCAGCAACGAGGGAGGTTGCCTCTGGGATCCCAGCTCATCAGAACACACCTGGACCTGATGAAGAACACAAGAGGACTGGACCTAGTGTCTGTGACCTGTGTGGTAAGACCTAATCCTGATTGTACCCAGAATTAAGAGTGAATTCTAAAGGTCAATTGGCAGCCCTCCTGTATGACTACAGATACTCAACAACCTGGAAAATACTATTTTCCTGAAGTGACCAGTTACAACAGGACCTGGACTAGAAATGTTTGGACTTAGAAACATTTTGGACTTCCAAGACCTCCAGAGCTTCAGTGGAACCTCACCACAAAGGTGTTCAATTTTAATGCAACTTCATCAGATACAGCTTCAGGCTTGGCCCACTAGAGGATTTGGAGCGACATAAAAAGACTATGTCCAAAGGTAGAAATCCTGCCCTAGCAAAAGTTACAAAAATATTCAACTGACGAGAAGACTTTACAAACCACAAAAAATAATTCTGCATCTTGGAGCTTTTCCTGCCAAAACCAATTAACCTTAGCCAATGGTTATTTGCCTTTCAGTGCACTTTGTCATATACAGCATTCCCCTTTGCCCCACTGGATGATTTTGACTTCCATTTTCAGAGGTCAGAAGGTAAAATCTTTGACTGGGACTACCTGACGGGTATATTCAACCGCCACGTCATCAAGGTTGAACCGAGAACGGTTACTTTTTCTTGCTGATTTTTGCCCTTAAACTTTCAAAATTCATATCTCCAGTTACCTTTATTAAATTGTAATCACTTTCTCTATTTTTTTTAATTGGTTATGCGACTTTTATTGTTGTGTTTTGAATTATTATTTGTTTGGTATTGCTGAATGCTTAACTCATGTTCCTTATGCTAAATCCATCTGCTCTGTCCCATAGCTACCAGGGTTATTATTGAAATTGTGTGTTGGATCTGACAATATTTGGGATCTATTACTTGGGAAGAACTCACACTTGCCCCAACTAATAACTGTTCCAGTATGCTACTGTGTTAACTTTAAACCACAAACCAGAGCAAGACTGTTTCCCTGCTTCTCAAAGCAAAACACAGTAGCAGAGTGAAAAACAATGGCCCTCATTTAAACTTTGGCAGAAAATTCCACCTACCGCCACGGCGACGGCCTCCAAGAGACCGTCGCTCTGGCTACCTACCGTCCACCATAATATGACCGTCGCTGGAATTCTGCCAGAAGGCTGGTGGAATTCTGGCTACGGTCATGGCGGCGGAGGGTGGAAAGGTGACGCTGCTGCCAGCAGCTGCGCCACGCCAGGGAAACACCGTCGACCGTATCATGATCCATGATACGGCCTGGCGGTGTTCCGCTAGCGGACACTACTGCTGGCAGCAGCGCCACGTCTCGTCACCTGCCGGAGGACCTCCTGCAAGCAGGTAAGTCGGGTTCTCCAACAGGGGGGCTGGGGGGTGTTGTGTGTGTGGGTGGGTGTGTGTGTGATTGTTTTTGTATGTGTGCATGAGGGTGAGAGTCATGTGAAATGTGTGTGTGAATGAATGAATGTGAGTGTATGTTGTGTGTTGTGAATGTGTGTGTGCTTAAATGTATGTTAGTGTGTGTTGCGGTGTGTGTATGCATGTATGCATGCATGGGTAGATGTGGGTATGTGAGTGTGTGTGAGTGTGCATGTGTCCGCATGTAGGTGCGTGTATGTCGGGGGGTCAGGAGGGGGAGGGTGGGGGAGGACTCTGTGGAGGGGTAGGGGGAGGGGGGCGTTGTAGACCCCTATCAGTGCCAGGGAAGGAATTCCCTGGCACTGATAGTGCCTACCGCCATGGTTAGCAATGCTTGGATTATCAACGAGCTGTCCTTCTTCTTGCCTGACTCGAATTTTGTAAATCTGTGTCAACAATTCCAACATGAACTTTTTTATTTCTGTCATATTGGCTGCCTGGAAGGCAGCTTGCAAGCCGCTTTCAAGAGGGTCTCCAGATTATTGGCCCATTTATCAGGCAGCCTGTTGGCTGCTTGGGCTATGTTTTCAAAATTGCTAAATAAAAAATGGGGGTGCTTTTCCTGGGTAAACTTCTGAAGAAACACCGGTGGGGGTGTAGGTATTTCCTCTGGTCTGTGACAACATGTCCACCAACTTCACCAAGTTCGCTGTCTGGGCCAACCCTACTTGGGATGACTTCACATTTTTCTGTATATTCTCAAATAGCCACTCCAATTTATACAGACCCACAGCAAGCTGTTATACCCCCTGCCTCCATTTCATGCACAAGTTTATGTTACATAATCCTACTTCTGACACCACTTGTAAAGGTAGAAGGCAGATAGACAAGGTAGGAGTGACACACTAATCACTACACCCACTGTAGGAAAGTACCATCTTGCCTGGCATGTTACCCCCATTTTTCACTGTATATATGTTGTTTTAGTTGTATGTGTCACTGGGACCCTGTTCTCCAGGGCCCCAGTGCTCATAAGTGTGCCTGAATGTGTTACCTGTGTAGTGACTAACTGTCTCACTGAGGCTCTGCTAATCAGAACCTCAGTGGTTATGCTCTCTCATTTCTTTCAAATTGTCACTAACAGGCTAGTGACCAATTTTACCAATTTACATTGGCTTACTGGAACACCCTTATAATTCCCTAGTATATGGTACTAAGGTACCCAGGGTATTGGGGTTCCAGGAGATCCCTATGGGCTGCAGCATTTCTTTTGCCACCCATAGGGAGCTCTGACAATTCTTACACAGGCCTGCCACTGCAGCCTGAGTGAAATAACGTCCACGTTATTTCACAGCCATTTTACACTGCACTTAAGTAACTTATAAGTCACCTATATGTCTAACCTTTACCTGGTAAAGGTTAGGTGCAAAGTTACTTAGTGTGAGGGCACCCTGGCACTAGCCAAGGTGCCCCCACATTGTTCAGGGCCAATTCCCCGGACTTTGTGAGTGCGGGGACACCATTACATGCGTGCACTACATATAGGTCACTACCTATATGTAGCTTCACAATGGTAACTCCGAATATGGCCATGTAACATGTCTATGATCATGGAATTGCCCCCTCTATGCCATCCTGGCATAGTTGGCACAATCCCATGATGCCAGTGGTATGTAGCACAGACCCTGGTACTGCCAAACTGCCTTTCCTGGGGTTTCACTGCAGCTGCTGCTGCTGCCAACCCCTCAGACAGGTTTCTGCCCTCCTGGGGTCAAGCCACGCTTGTCCCAGGATGGCAGAACAAAGGACTTCCTCTGAGAGAGGGTGTTACACCCTCTCCCTTTGGAAAATGGTGTGAAGGCAGGGCAAGGAGTAGCCTCCCCCAGCCTCTGGAAATGCTTTGTTGGGCACAGATGTGCCCAATTCTGCATAAGCCAGTCTACACCGGTTCAGGGGACCCCTTAGCCCTGCTCTGGCGCGAAACTGGACAAAGGAAAGGGGAGTGACCACTCCCCTGACCTGCACCTCCCCTGGGAGGTGTCCAGAGCTCCTCCAGTGTGCTCCAGACCTCTGCCATATTGGAAACAGAGGTGCTGCTGGCACACTGGACTGCTCTGAGTGGCCAGTGCCACCAGGTGACGTTAGAGACTCCTTCTGATAGGCTCCTTCAGGTGTTGCTAGCCTATCCTCTCTCCTAAGTAGCCAAACCCTCTTTTCTGGCTATTTAGGGTCTCTGTCTCTGGGGAAACTTTAGATAACGAATGCAAGAGCTCATCAGAGTTCCTCTGCATCTCTCTCTTCACCTTCTGCCAAGGAATCGACTGCTGACCGCGCTGGAAGCCTGCAAAACTGCAACATAGTAGCAAAGACGACTACTGCAACTCTGTAACGCTGATCCTGCCGCCTTCTCGACTGTTTTCCTGGTGGTGCATGCTGTGGGGGTAGTCTGCCTCCTCTCTGCACTAGAAGATTCTGTTCGGAGTTTCAAGTGCCAGATAGGGCAGGGTAAGGTGGTTTATCTGGGACACCTTGTTGGTGGGGAACAGATTGCACCACTTCAGGGGAAAATCCAAACAATTATTGATTGGGTTCCCCCTACCACTCAGACTCAGGTGAGAGCCTTTCTAGGCCTCACCGGGTATTACAGGAGGTTCATTAAGAACTATGGCTCCATTGCAGCCCCTCTTAATGACCTCACATCCAAGAAAATGCCTTAAAAGGTATTATGGACAGCAAACTGTCAGAAAGCTTTTGAGGAGCTGAAGCAGGCCATGTGCTCTGCACCTGTCCTGAAAAGCCCTTGTTACTCTAAAAAATTCTATGTCCAAACTGATGCATCTGAATTAGGAGTAGGGGCAGTCCTATCACAACTTAATTCTGAGGGCCAGGATCAGCCTGTTGCTTTTATTAGTAGGAGGTTGACCCCTAGAGAAAAGCGTTGGTCTGCCATTGAGAGGGAGGCCTTTGCTGTGGTCTGGGCACTGAAGAAGTTGAGGCCATACCTGTTTGGCACTCACTTCATTGTTCAGACAGACCACAAACCTCTACTTTGGCTAAAACAAATGAAAGGTGAAAATCCTAAATTGTTGAGGTGGTCCATATCCCTACAAGGAATGGACTATACAGTGGAACATAGACCTGGGAGTAGCCACTCCAATGCAGATGGACTCTCCAGATATTTCCACTTAGACAATGAAGACTCATCAGGTCATGGCTAGTCTTATTGTCCTTCGTTTGGGGGGGGGTTGTGTAGGAAAGTACCATCTTGCCTGGCATGTTACCCCCATTTCTCACTGTATATATGTTGTTTTAGTTGTATGTGTCACTGGGACCCTGTTCTCCAGGGCCCCAGTGCTCATAAGTGTGCCTGAATGTGTTACCTGTGTAGTGACTAACTGTCTCACTGAGGCTCTGCTAATCAGAACCTCAGTGGTTATGCTCTCTCATTTCTTTCAAATTGCCACTAACAGGCTAGTGACCAATTTTACCAATTTACATTGGCTTACTGGAACACCCTTATAATTCCCTAGTATATGGTACTAAGGTACCCAGGGTATTGGGGTTCCAGGAGATCCCTATGGGCTGCAGCATTTCTTTTGCCACCCATAGGGAGCTCTGACAATTCTTACACAGGCCTGCCACTGCAGCCTGAGTGAAATAACGTCCACGTTATTTCACAGCCATTTTACACTGCACTTAAGCAACTTATAAGTCACCTATATGTCTAACCTTTACCTGGTAAAGGTTAGGTGCAAAGTTACTTAGTGTGGGGGCACCCTGGCACTAGCCAAGGTGCCCCCACATTGTTCAGGGCAAATTCCCCGGACTTTGTGAGTGCGGGGACACCATTACATGCGTGCACTACATATAGGTCACTACCTATATGTAGCTTCACAATGGTAACTCTGAATATGGCCATGTAACATGTCTATGATCATGGAATTGCCCCCTCTATGCCATCCTGGCATAGTTGGCACAATCCCATGATCCCAGTGGTCTGTAGCACAGACCCTGGTACTGCCAAACTGCCTTTCCTGGGGTTTCACTGCAGCTGCTGCTGCTGCCAACCCCTCAGACAGGTTTCTGCCCTCCTGGGGTCAAGCCACGCTTGTCCCAGGATGGCAGAACAAAGGACTTCCTCTGAGAGAGGATGTTACACCCTCTCCCTTTGGAAAATGGTGTGAAGGCAGGGGAGGAGTAGCCTCCCCCAGCCTCTGGAAATGCTTTGTTGGGCACAGATGTGCCCAATTCTGCATAAGCCAGTCTACACCGGTTCAGGGGACCCCTTAGCCCTGCTCTGGCGCGAAACTGGACAAAGGAAAGGGGAGTGACCACTCCCCTGACCTACACCTCCCCTGGGAGGTGTCCAGAGCTCCTCCAGTGTGCTCCAGACCTCTGCCATCTTGGAAACAGAGGTGCTGCTGGCACACTGGACTGCTCTGAGTGGCTAGTGCCACCAGGTGACGTCAGAGACTCCTTCTGATAGGCTCCTTCAGGTGTTGCTAGCCTATTCTCTCTCCTAAGTAGCCAAACCCTCTTTTCTGGCTATTTAGGGTCTAAGGGGGTCATTCTGACCCTGGCGGCCGGTGACCGCCAGGGTCACCGACGACGGGAGCACCGCCAACAGGCTGGCGGTGCTCCCAAGGGCATTCTGACCGCGGCGGTTCAGCCGCGGTCAGAAAGGGTAAACCGGCGGTCTCCTGCCGGTTTACCGCTGCCCCATTGAATCCTCCATGGCGGCGGAGCGCGCTCCGCCGCCATGGGGATTCAGACACCCCCTACCGCCATCCTGTTCATGGCGGGAAACCCGCCATGAACAGGATGGCGGTAGGGGGTGCCGCGGGGCCCCTGGGGGCCCCTGCAGTGCCCATGCCAATGGCATGGGCACTGCAGGGGCCCCCGTAAGAGGGCCCCACAAAGTATTTCAGTGTCTGCTTTGCAGACACTGAAATACGCGACGGGTGCAACTGCACCCGTCGCACCCCTGCAACTACGCCGGCTCAATTCTGAACCGGCGTCCTCGTTGCAGGGGCATTTCTGCTGGGCCGGCGGGCGCTCTTTTGGAGAGCGCCCGCCGGCCCAGCGGAAATGTTTGAATGGCCGCCGCGGTCTTTTGACCGCGGTGCGGTCATTTGTCGGCGGTACCTTGGCGGACGGCCTCCGCCGTCCGCCAAGGTCTGAATGACCCCTTAAGTCTCTGGGGAAACTTTAGATAACGAATGCAAGAGCTCAACAGAGTTCCTCTGCATCTCTCTCTTCACCTTCTGCCAAGGAATCGACTGCTGACCGCGCTGGAAGCCTGCAAAACTGCAACATAGTAGCAAAGACGACTACTGCAACTCTGTAACGCTGATCCTGCCGCCTTCTCGACTGTTTTCCTGGTGGTGCATGCTGTGGGGGTAGTCTGCCTCCTCTCTGCACTAGAAGCTCCGAAGAAATCTCCCGTGGGTCGACGGAATCTTCCCCCTGCAACCGCAGGCACCAAAAAGCTGCATTACCGGTCCCTTGGGTCTCCTCTCAGTACAACGAGCGAGGTCCCTTGAATCCAGCAACTCTGTCCAAGTGACTCCCACAGTCCAGTGACTCTTCAGTCCAAGTTTGGTGGAGGTAAGTCCTTGCCTCCCCACGCCAGACTGCATTGCTGGGAACCGAGACTTTTGCAGCTACTCCGGCCCCTGTGCACTTCCGGTGGAAATCCTTTGTGCACAGCCAAGCCTGGGTCCACGGCACTCTAACCTGCATTGCACGACTTTCTAAGTTGGTCTCCGGCGACGTGGGACTCCTTTGTGTAACTTCGGGTGAGCACCGTTTCATGCATCCTTGTAGTGCCTGTTTCTGGCACTTCTCCGGGTGCTATCTGCTACTGAGAGGGCTCCTTGTCTTGCTCGATGTCCCCTCTACCTCCTGGTCCAATTTGCGACCTCCTGGTCCCTCCTGGGCCACAGCAGCGTCCAAAAACGCTAACCGCACAATTTGCAACTAGAAAGGCTTGTTGGCATTCTTTTGGCAGGAAAATACTTCTGCACAACTCTCCACGGCGAAAGGGATCCGTCCACCAAAGGGGAAGTCTCTAGCCCTTTTCGCTCCTGCAGAAACTTTAGCTTCTTCTGTCCAGTAGAAGCTTCTTTGCACCCACAGCTGGCATTTCCTGGGCATATGCCCATCTCCGTCTTGCTTGTGACTTTTGGACTTGGTCCCCTTGTTCCACAGGTACCCTAGATTGGAAATCCACCGTTGTTGCATTGTTGGTTTGTGTCTTTCCTGCATTATTCCTCTATCACGACTTCTTTGTCCTTTGGGGAACTTTAGTGCACTTTGCACTCACTTTTCAGGGTCTTGGGGAGGGTTATTTTTCTAACTCTCACTATTTTCTAATAGTCCCAGCGACCCTCTACAAGGTCACATAGGTTTGGGGTCCATTCGTGGTTCGCATTCCACTTTTGGAGTATATGGTTTGTGTTGCCCATATCCCTATGTGTCCCCATTGCATCCTATTGTAACTATACATTGTTTGCACTGTTTTCTAAGACTATACTGCATATTTTTGGTATTGTGTACATATATCTTGTGTATATTTCCTATCCTCTCACTGAGGGTACACTCTAAGATACTTTGGCATATTGTCATAAAAATAAAGTACCTTTATTTTTAGTATAACTGTGTATTGTGTTTTCTTATGATATTGTGCAAGTGACACTTGTGGTACTGTAGTAGCTTCACACGTCTCCTAGTTCAGCCTAAGCTGCTCTGCTAAGCTACCATTATCTATCAGCCTAAGCTGCTACACACCCTATACACTAATAAGGGATAACTGGGCCTGGTACAAGGTGCAAGTACCCCTTGGTAATCACTACAAGCCAGTCCAGCCTCCTACACCCACCACTATTCACACAGGTCATACTGCACACACACACACACACGTCTTCCACCACACATACAAGTCCCCTTGTAAACTCTCTATGCATGTGGAACATGTGTACTACAGAAATGGTAGAACACACACAAGGACATTTCCCAGTGGTAGATGGGAGGATCTGTATATAAGCATCCCAGTCTTTGTGGGTGAGGGCCTACCTTCATACACAACTTCTATCACATAGTCAAACAAAGAAAAACAGCACTCAAAAATTCAATGAGTAAGTGTCATGAGTACAAGTAGAATTTTGGTATCTGTGCTGCAAGTTTCATGTTAACTGTCAATGAGGAATCATTACATGGTTCAAAGGATACACTGGAAGACATTAGTGTGAGATGTCACAATGTGATAGTTTTATTGGTGCAACAACAAAGTTTGGTCTTAATATTGTAGTTTTTCAGGTAGTAACTGCAAAGAAGGGAGAAAGGATGTAGGGTACCAAATAATTTCTTCTCTTTGTTTTCCTTCCACAGGGCTGGATGGAGGTGAAGTCAGTCGATTGGAGGTAAATGTAGCCAGGGAGTGCTCTTCTCAAGCAGACCTCAAAAGTTAAGGAATATAAGTAAGTATTTAAAGGAGGGGCAACAACCTGAGCCTTATTTATAAAGTGCCTTCCTGGCTTTAACCAATGAAAGGTTAATGTTAAATAGAGTCAAAACCTCCAGCCTTTACCTTCGTACTCCAAAAAGGAAGAATGTTTAGTCAGGGAAAGGAAGCCAGATGCAGAAAAAAAGGAAAAAATAGTTCCGGGATCTTGAGGGATCAATCTGTTTTTTCCCTATAAGCGAGTCCCAGAAATCTCCTTCCCTTTGGGTCACATAACTGTTCAATAAAATAAATGTTGCTTCATTCCCTTCTCAGTGTAATGTGAGGGAATGCATGCAATAAAACAAAAGAGTTTTTCTCTTTCACTTTTTGTTTGACCCCTCTCATCTGGGTAAAGGAAGACAGGGCTTGATACCGGTTCTCAATGGTGAATTTACTCTTTCTTCACAAAACGTGCCTCTCTCCTCCCCTTTCGGGAGGATAGAGTTTATTGAGGTTTGGGCTACTGTGTCAGAGGAAACTGGCTGACCTCACCATGGAGCAACTGACCTGTCAATCCACTAGCTCTCCAGAGGTCATGGTGGGTTGGGAAGGAGGAGAAAAGGGTTCTCGGGCTCCTCTTTCACTGTGGCCAAGTTTTTCTCCTCTTGTTGTGGGGTCCTGCAGTGAGCTTTGATCATCTTCCTCAGATCTTTCAGTCCTCAGTGTGCAGTCTCCCCAGGTCTCAGCTCCCAGATTTTTCTCAGGCTCCCTCCACATCTCTCTCCAGGTGGTTTGTTCTGTTTCACTGTCTTCTGGGATTATTGCATGCTATTGTCTCCCAACAATGTGTATTTTTAAAGAGATGCATCTATGAGTGTGCCACACTCTACCTCCCAGCTGCGTGCTCCCTGCTGTTCTCTTTCTATAGCCAAGATTTTCCATAATGCGTCCTTCCTTTCTTTTATTGCAGGTGCCATGTCAGAGCTGTCAGAGTTGTCTGGACCTGGAGCAAGTGTCCTTTCAGGTAAGTCCTTTTCACAGGAATGGTATACCATTACTCCTACTCACGCTTCCCCCTTCTACAATTACACCTTCTTCCAGCTATGTGATTTCTGTATCGAAGAATAAAGTTTTGACACTATTCCTAAATACAGTCTATAGTGAATTCATATAGGACCAAGTGTCAGCTGTCACCCAGGAAAACTACCAGACATTTCCGAAAAGTAGACACTCAGGGGAGTTTGTGGTGGTGTATCTTGCTTATCCACTCATATTTTCTTACCCAAATTGCACTGCAAATGTCACAGCATGGTTGAAAAAAATTAAAAATCCCAACGTTATTTTACAAAAAACCCAGTAACATACAAGGAACTGCAAAAGTCTTACCACCCTGGTCTGTTATCGCTAGATGGTAGAAAGTTTGTGGATCCCCACAGATTCCATAATTTTTCTTGTCAGACACATGAAAAAAACATAATTTTATTTTAGCAAATGTTTGAAATTAGCAGGGCATTCTACCTAGGAAAAAGTATTGTGTTCCATGCAAACCAGACCACACTAAACTCCCCTGGTGTCTATTTTCCAGAAATTCCTGTAGTTAGTGGGCTTCCCTGAGTGCCGACTGACCCAGGGGCTGACCCAGGGCCTACATTTCATAGATATTTACATGGTCAAAAAAACTAAAATTCCAAGGAAATATCTCAATGTTTCTATATTGCATTGTGAAAGCTTTCCTGTCGCAGGTAATTGGCTCAGACAACATAGGAGGGGTATAGCTTTTATCGAAAGAAATGTGAGACTGCTGGGTGGGAAGACCTTTGTGAATCCCTGCAGATTCTGGATCTTTCCAGTTCAAAAATAAGAGAAAAATCTCTAAAGTTAGCCAAGGTTTAATATTTAGAGTGTATGCTAGGTAAAACAAATGGTGTGGTTCACATAATCCAGGCCACATTAAACCGCCCTCAACCTCTGGGCTTTGTGGTTTCAGAGATGTCCGGAGTTGGTAGGTTTCTCTGGTTGTCAATCTGACCAAGGACCCAATTATAGCTGCTACCCACCTGGGCAGAAAATATCTAATTGCAAAGAAAAATCTTGATGTCTCCACATCGCATTTTGAGGATTTTCCTATTGTGTTTCCTACTGTGTCCTCTTTTATCTAGAGAAGTGTGTGAATGCTGGGTGGTAGGACCTTTGTGGGTCATCACAGATTCTGGAAGTTTCCCTAAGAAAGACCGGAGATAAATCTGTAATTGTAGCACCAGTTTGATGTTTGCAAAACATTCTGAGTAAGAAAAAGTGGTAAGATCCAAGTAAGCCAGAGCACCCTGGATGACTACAGGTGCCTACTTTTTAGAAATGTCTGGGGCTGGTAGGTATCTATTGGTGTGAGCTGATGCAGAGATCCTAATACCGCAGCTACCCACCATAAAAATTGATGCATGGTTGGTACACAACAAAAAATAAAATAGGCTGTAGCTCGGTTGAAGGAAGGCTCTAGGTATTGCATGTTTAAGGACAACAAACAAATATTTTTTATCTGTATAATTGGAGGAATCTGATGAATGTAACGATATGTTACAGTTGGTAAAAACCACAAAAACTGTTGAAGTTCCTCTTAGATAACTGCAAATACTGTGTTAGAAATGCTTTTTACAACTGTGTCTGTTACTAAATGCTCAGAAGAGGCTGGTCTTAGCACCATAAACCTTTTGTTGATGCCATTTGTAGAAAAAAAAACAACGTTGCACAGCGACCAAACTGACCTCTGCTCAGCGTCTGCTGCTCCCCACTGCCAGCTCCACCAGTGTGCTGCTGTACACTGCGCTGCTCTGCAAGCTCTGCTGCTGTGAGTCTGAGGTCCTCTTTCTCCCGCAGGCTCTCACCTGCTCCTCATCCCTGATATCCCAGTGGTAAACCTCTGTCTGTCTCTGCCTCCTTTCTGCCTATTCTGCTTTTGCCTTTGATTTCTGTTTTGACTCTTATTTCTGCTTTTGCTCTTGTCTCCCCTTCTACCGCTCCTCTTTTTTCCCACCCTGTGGCCCTGTCCCCTATTAGTGTCATGTTTTCTGCCTCCCGTCTCCCAGCTGACCAACCCCTCCCACCTCCCTGTCCTTCTTAATAGCGGCAAGCTCATCTGTGCCCATCCATGCCTGGACTGGGCCCAGCACCATGGACCCTGGTACCTGCACCATCCAACAGTACAACTCCAGCCCCCTCCACACCCTCAACATCGGAGAATCCTCTGCCTCCCGCCATTCCTTGCCCATAAACACACAGAGCCCCTTCTGCTGCTGCAATTGCACCTTCACCTGCCTTCGCACACCAGACCCACCCATCACAAGCCCACCCGAGCGTCTCAGCTGCATGCTACTCAACACCCGCTCCCTCGCCAGATGCGCCTTAGAGATATGGGACCTGCTCAACACCATCTTCCCAGATGTTGCCTTCTTCATGGAAACCTGGATAACCCCCACCTCAGCCCTATACATTGCCACCACCATCTGTGACAGGTACAAGATCATCCACAAAGACTGCATCAACTGACCAGGAGGAGGCGTCGCCATTGTCTGCAAAACCACCCTACAACACCCTCCTGGCATGGAACACCTCCACTTCCAGATTCAGACCAACCCGAACGCCACCCTCTGCAGAACCCTCATCTACCCCCCAGACCCTGCCCCAATTCAGTGAATCCATAGCCGACTTCATTGAACCCCTGCCCTTACCTCAATAGACTACACCCTCCTCAGTGACCTCAGTTTTCACCTAGACAACCTCAGTAACCATATGTTCCCAGAGAATCTTGTCACCCTCGGACTCAAACAACTGGTGAACTCCTCAACCCACTCAGCAGGACACACCCTTGACCCAGTCTTCTCTGCCGGCAACTACATCTCCATCTCACAAACCACTGAACTACACTGAACGACCACTACTGCATCCACTTCTCCTTCACGAAGAACACCAAACACCACCATGCTGACCACCACCCTGCAGAAACTGGAGCGAGGTCACCAAAGTCCAACTCACCGAAGCCCTCTGCCACGCCCGCACCCCACCACCAGACACAACGGATGCCAAGGCCACAGTCTGCAACCTCCACCAATGGATCTGCTACTGCACCAACACTCTGTCCCCCCTCAGGAAACCATCCACCAATCAACACCACAAGAAAACCAGCTGGTTTTCCCCAACCTCCAAGAATCCAAGCGCACTTGCAGATGACTGGAGAGAAAGTAGAGAAGCAGCAAGAACACAGCAGACTACAAAGCCTTCAAAACCGCCATCACCGCACACCACCACCACATCATAACAGCAAGAAAATCAGCCATTCAGGAATGCATCAATGCCAGTGCTCAAAACAACAAGGAACTCTTCACCGTGGTCAAACAATTCACCAAACCCAGCATGGACACCGCAGACATCCCACCCTCCCAAGACCTCTGTGACAACCTTGTCACTTTCTTCCACCCCAAGATCCAGGACATCTACGACAGATTCAACACTCAAGCCCCACCCACCCCTCCCACTGTCACTGCACCCAAAGACTTCACCCCCCTGCCAACCCTCCACCACTGGACCCCCCTCACCTCAGGAGACACCCTCAAGGTCACAAAATCAATCCACACTGGGGCACACTTGAATCTTTACCCCCACCACTTCTTCAACTGACCTGGTGCACCATTGCCCCCGAACTGTGCTCCAATGAGGCCATCACTTTATTGGAAGACTGGAAACACGCAGAGATCAACCCTCTATTGAAGAAGCCCTCTGCTGACCCGACAGACCTGAAAAACTACTATTCCCCTACCCAGCCAAAGTCATTGAGAAGGCCGTCAACTCCCAGCTCACGTAATTTATCAAGACCAACCACATCCTGGACCCTTCCCAATCTAGATTCAGGAGCAACCACAGTATTGAGACCACACTCCTCGTAGCCACGGTTGACATCCACACCCTCCTTGACCAGGTCGAAACAGCAGCCATCATCCTCCTGGACATCTCCGCTGCCTTCAACACTGTCTCTCACACCACTCTCTGCACCAGGCTACAGGAGGCCAGCATCTGCGGCAAACCCCTCAGTGGATCCGCTTCCTCCTCAGCAGCCGGACCCAGAGAGTCATGCCCCCTCCATGCACCTCAAAACCGCCAAAGACCAGCAACAATGTCCCCCAGCGATCCTCCCTGAGCCCCATCCTCTGCAATGTCTACACGACCCTGCTCACTAACATCGTATGACACCATGGTCTCAACATTGTCTCCTACAGTGACAACACCCAGCTGACTCTCTCCCTCACTGCCAAACCATCAACAGCCAAGAAAAACTTCAACAACGGAATGAAGGCAGTTGTCGCATGGATGAAAGACAACTGTCTCAAGCTCAACTCCGACAATACTGAAGTCCTCATTCTGGGCTCCACCCCCTCCGCCTCGGATGACTCACAGCTCTCAGGACCCCCCTCCACCCACCAATCACGCAAGCAAACCACAGCATCATCCTTGACTCCTCGCTTTCAGTGGTTTGCCAAGTCAATATCATCTCATCTTCATGCTTATACACGCTTCTCCTGCTCCAAAAGATCTTCAAATAGTTCCCCATCGAGGCAAGGAGAACAGTCACTCAGGCACATGTCCACAGCAAGCTCAAACACACTCTATGTTGGCATCACCAAGAAAATCCAAGCAAGACTCTAGAGAATTCAAAACACCGCGGCTAGACTCATCCTGGACATCTCCCGCACAACCACATCACAGCACACCTGAGAGACGTCGACTGGCTACCGGTGAACAAAAGAATTACCTTCAATCTCCTCACACACGCATACAGGGACCTACACAACATCGGACCAGCCTACCTCAAACACTGCCTCTCCTTCTACACACCCACCAGAAAGCTAGGCTCCGCCCAGCTGGCCTTCACCTCCACCCCAAGGGTCCATAAGAACTCAGCTGGAGGAAGATCCTTCTCCTACCTCACGGTGCAGACCTGGAACATGCTGCCGCTCCACCTCAGTCAGTTCCCCTCGCTGATCCAGTTCAGGAAGGATCTCAAGACCTGGCTCTTCAACTGGTCTGCATTCTTCCCCACAGTGCCTTGAGACCCTCCGGGTGAGAAGCTGCGCTCTATAAATACCTGATTGATTGTTTGATTTATCATATTCTTTTACAATAAAAATATTTCTTCTAAGTTTTGGCTTTTTTTCTCAGTTCCTTTAAGGGGAATTGACAAACCCTTGGTAACTTTTAAATCCAATTTGCATTGTTCAGTACTCCATTCATCTTCTGATCTTTTTGCTTTGGTCACCCAAAATGTGAAAGGTATTTCCAGATGTGGGTCCCATGTTTCACTGAGCCACTGGATTCAGGCTAGCCTGGCTGATGAGGGGTGATACCCCCAAATTTGTCCAGACTGGGGCTGAATGTTTGCATTGTTCAGTATTCCATCCACCTTCTGTTCTTTTTCTTTTGTCGCCCTATATGGGAAGAATATGCCCAGACGTGGGTCCCATGCTAGCCTGGATGATGAGGGGTGATTCCCTGAAACCAGTCCCAGAATGCTTGTTTCTGGTCCAGGGAGGACCTGGCCTGGCAGTTTGAGCTGGATTCTTCTCATGGGTAGAAAGGTCAAGACTGATTTGTGTATGGCTGAGTCCAAACTGGGGTGGCAAGGGAGAGATAAAAACAATGGATTTAACCCAGATCTTTGTGACTGGGGGTGAACATTTGTATTGTTCAGCATTCCATCCATCATTTGTTCTTTTTGCTATTGTTGCCTAAAGTGGGAAGGGAATGCCCATGTGTGGGGCCCATGCTCACTGTGCCACTGGATTCAAGCTAGCCTGGCTGATGAGGGGTGATACCTGAAACCGGTCCCAGGATGCTTGCTTCTGGTTTCTGGAGGGCTTTGCCTGGTAGCTTGGGGTGGACTGTACCCATGGTGAGCAGGGTCAAGACTGATTTTCATATGGCTGGGTTCACATTGAGGTGGCATGGTGAGCAAAAAAACAATGAATTAAATCCAGATCTTTGTGACTGGGGGTGAATGTTTGTATTGTTCAGCATTCCATCCATCACCTGTTCTTTTTGCTTTTGTTGCCCCGTTAGACCTGACACACTGAGGTAGTGTTTCCCTAACTTTTTTTGCTTTGCTAGTAAGTACAGTGTGAAAGAGCACACACGCCTTCCTACATATGTTAGGAAGTGGTGTTGGCCACTGGTGCTCCAAATGTGCCGAGCCTGCCTTAGCAAGCCTGTACCTTTGGTGATCCTAAACATGTGCCCAGCCTGCCAAGGCAGGCCTGTATGTGCGGAAGGGCACTTATGCCCAGAGAGTGAACAATACCCATGTGTGTTCTCACTACATATGAGAGCTGCTCTGCCCATAGGCTACAATAGTGGGTTGTAGTGGAGAAGCTTCAACACATTTCCTATTATTGAATTAGTCCTGACAAACCCATTCCAATGGTGAAGGTGGTTTTGTCAAGAATAACCTAGCAATGCCACTTCTAGAAAGTGGACATTTCTATGTTCTGAAAATGCTTTGTGTGCCTTTTAAATTCAGCATTTCTCTCGAGTGGCATGCTGACTGCACGCTCATTGAGTGCGGTGTCCGATTCACAGATTGTGACCCTTGTTGGTGGGGGCCGTACTTGGAGCAGTCCCCCATTTTACCTTGTGTGCACAGCTGAACCTGTGCCTCTGTGTGTGTGACCACATTGGGCTGGTGTGACTCAAGTCAGTGCAAACCAGACATTGGCCCTCATTACAACATTGGCAGTAAGTGCCACTTACTGCCATGCTGACTGCCTCCAACATACCGCGGCGGTATACTGCTACCCGTATTATGACCCACACATAGAAATCCGCCACTATACAGACACACACACAAGTCCACCACACCAAAGGTCAGTGATAAACTGGCAGTACCAAAACCCACACCGTTACGCCAACAGAAATATGCACACAGCATCATGACCCATGAATCACCACGGCGGTCATTCAACCGTGGTAAACCATTGGCGGTACACACCGCCGCACTCACAATATACACACAAATACAAAACAACACTACATTGGACAATTCAAATTCACACACCTGACACACATACACACACCACACCCACACCAATATCAAACACACACACACACTACCCACAGCCCTTTACGACCCAAAGGTTTTGGCAAGTGAGAGAGAGACAAGCCAGGAGCACCCACTGAATCAGAGCCACAGAACACCATCACCCATATACCATTCACACACCTCACAGCACACACCCCAACACAACACCCCACACCCTCACACCCACCACACACACTACACCCATGGCACCACAAAGACACCCCAGGTTCACAGAGGAGGAGCTAAGGGTCATGGTAGAGGAAATCATCCGGGTAGAGCCACAACTATTCGGATCACAGGTGCAGCAGACGTCCATTGCTAGGAAGATAGAGCTATGGCGGAGAGTCGTGGACAGGGTCAACGCCGTGGTACAGCACCCCAAAACAAGGGATGACAACAGGAACAGATGGAATGACCTACGGGGGAAGGTGAGTTCTGTGGTATCAAGACACCAGATAGCTGTACTGAGGACTGGCGGTGGGCCCCCACCTCCTCCCCCACAACTAACAACATGGGAGGAGCAAGTCTCAGGGATCATGCATTCTGAGGGCCTGCCAGGAGTAGTTGGAGGAATGGACTCTTTCAAGTCATAACTCTACTGCTTTTACCCCCCACCTGCATGCCATCATAAACTCCTATCCCCTACCCTCACCCCATCACTCCACCACCTCACATATACCCCACCATCACAACCCACCCATCCCAATACCAAGCCCTGCATGCTACACCAATGCATGGACCCCAATCACAGACCTGCATGGACACCCATCACCATAGCATGCACACTAGTGATAATCACTTAGCCAACCAAATCACAAATCACACAGGCCAAAGCTGCCTTGGTAATAACAACCATAGAGGGGAACAGACCCATGCACAAGATGGCACATGCAGAAACAATAACACTGCATTTACATCCCCACAGGACCCCCACACAACGTCACCAGAGAGGAGGTGCTAGCCACATCTAATCCCCCTCCAGAAGAGGCCCACAGTGATGACAGCAGCTCTGCATGTCTGGATCAAGATGACCAACCTGGCCCATCAGGGACCTCTGGACAGTCGGTGACCCAGACACATTCCCAAACAACCACAGAGCCTTCCCCCTAAGGAAACACCACCGCAGCACCTACCCAGTGGGCCCATACCTCTGTCCCCAGGACACGTCAATCAGCAGTGTGTCCACCACTACAGGGACCCCAGACAACCACACAAACACAGGACGATCAGGGACCTGGGGTCAGTGGGCAGACGGTCCATGGGACAGAGGCACAGGACAACAGGGAAGCTAGGAGGACTGCTATGCGACAGGGGGAGGACAAGCAAAGGAACCGACTCTCCACAAGGCACTCACCAACATCCTGGGAGCATACCACCATTCCCAGGAGACGATGGGCCAGATACTGGCCAAGTTGCAGGAGACCCAGCGGCTGCAGGAGGGACAGTACCTGGGGATCAGGGAGGACCTGAGGGACATACACACCACCCTGGTCACCATTGCAGGGGTGCTAGCAGACATGGCCAACACCATGAGGGACGCAGTGGCACACCAATGGGCCCCTGACACTAGCCACGCAGAAGAACAGCCTTCCACCTCCGCCGACGCTAGTGGACAGGAGGCCCCGCCACAGGAACAACAGGCCACCAGCACCCCTCCCCCTGCAGAAGGAGAACCACCACAAAAAAGGTCCCTGCGATCCAGGCACAAGCCAGAGAACATTGCGAAGACCCCTGCCAGGAAATAAGACTCTCCTGAATGTCACCCTTGTGTCCCACTATGTCACCCTGTCCACCTTCAAATGCCATTGCTCCACTTCCTACGCCCCCTTGGACAATGCATCTGTGATACCAATAGACTGGACCCTATCCTGGACATTTCTCAACCATCAACCCAGACCATTGCAATACCCCCTACACTTAATATCACAGAAATAAACACCCTTGGAAATAATACAAGCATTGAGTCTGTCAATTGATTGAAATATGTATTTGTATAACAAGCTGTAAACATTGCAATTCCATTGTACAATTATATTTATATAGGCATGACCTGTAGTGGACAGCAGTAAACACACCAGGTGCCAGAGTGGGCTACAGATATCTGAAAATAGAGATGCCAAAGGGTAAAGTAAGTGACAATACCAATAGGGAAATCAGGCTGCCATGTACAATGTCCAACACAAAACTAGAATGGAAGGTGAAGTTACAGTGTCTTACCTGTCTGTCACTGGAAGTACTGTTGAATTAGTGTAGTTCTGTTGTCCAAATCCTCTTCCTCTGCTTCCTCTTCGTCACTGTCCACAGGCTCCACCGCTGCCACACCACCATCTCCAGGCTCATCCTCCTGCAGAAAAGGCACCTGACGTCTCAAGGCCAGGTTGTGCAACATGCAACATGTAACGATGATCTGGCACACCTTCTTGGGTGAGTAGCACAGGGATCCACCTGTCAGATGGAGGCACCGGAATCTGGCCTTCAGGAGGTCAAAGGTGCGCTCAATGGTCCTCCTTGTACGCCCATGCACTTCATTGTAACATTCCTCTGCCCTTGTCCTGGCATTCCTCACTGGGGTCAGTAGCCATGAGAGGTTGGGGTAACCAGAGGAACCTGTAAACATCGAGGGTTACATCGAGGGTGCAAGACACTCACCCTTAGGGCCAACACCACACCCATATACCCACATCAACTGGGTGGGGGCCATGGGCTCCCCTATTAGCCACACCCTGTGCCTCTGGAGTTGAGACATCACATATGGGATGCTGCTATTGCTCAAGATGAAGGCCTCATGCACAGAGCCAGGATTCTTTGCATAGACATGGGAGATGTACTGGTCTGCCAGGCACACCATCTGCACATTCATGGAGTGAAAGCTCTTTAGATTTCTGAACACCTGTTCATTTCTCTGGGGTGGGACAAAGGCAATATGTGTACCATCAATAGCACCAATGATGTTGGGTATATGTTCCATTGCATAGAAATCAGCCTTCACTGTTGCCAAATCCTCCACCTGGGGAAAAACAATGTAGCTATACATGTGTTTCATCAGGGCAGACAGCACTCTGGTCAGCACTTTTGAGAACATAGGCTGTGACATCCCTGATGCCATGGCCACTGTCACTTGGAAGGAACCACTTGCCAGGAAATGGAGCACTGACAGGACCTGCACTAACGGGGGATACTTGTGGTGTGGCGGATAGCAGATATCAGGTCTGGCTCCAATTGGGCACACAGCTCTTGGATTGTGGCCCTATCAAATCTGTAGGTCAGGATAATGTGCCTGTCCTCCATTGTCGCCAGGTCCACCAGGGGTCTTTACACGGTGGGATGTCTCCATCTCCTATTCATCCTCAGTGGTTGAACTCTAGGGTGAAAAACAGTGAGCAGAAGGTCATATTCACAGATATTTCAAAATTAATATGCAATTTTTGCTTTACAGAAACAGTATGTGAACTTGTAAGTCAGTTGATGTGCCAATGTCTGCTGTGATGCAGTTAGGTGCCATGGCCTGTGCCCCCCTGAAATGGCAGCTGCCTGACCTGTGAGAAGGGACAAGTGGAAATGAGGTAATTCCGCTGGTGTTGTGCGCCGTTGCAGTTGGTGGTCGACGACCGCCACGCAACACCACATTGGTTATCATTGGGCCCTATTGGTTCCAGGAGCCAATGGCGATGTACGCCGGCGATGACAGTATGCACCGCCGCTGACGTGACCGCCATTTTCTATCTGTGCACTCACTTGCTGCCTGACCTTCAACAGGAGAGGACCTACACTGCAAGTGCTGCTGTGACCTGTGTCTGGAAGTGACAATGGCTCGAGTGTCTGGGGAAAGGGCCCCTGCCTTCACTTCGGAGGAGTTGGAGAGACTGGTGGATAGAGTCCTACCCCAGTACCCTTTACTCTATGGTCCTCCAGACATACAGGTGAGTACACTGTAAGCATGATGTGTGGGCCATGAATGTATGGATTGCTGTGTGTGTAAGCCTTGTGTAGGAGGGGGCTGAGGGGTCCTGGGCAGAGTGCTGCATGTATGGTGGTCAATGCATATGCGTGAAGGGATGAGGGGGGAGTATAACAGTCCGGACGGTATGACTAATACCTTTTCTGCTCTTTTATTTCTGCAGGTCAGCGCCCATCAGAAAAAGGGTATTTGGCGTGCAATCGCCAAGGAGGTGCGGACCCTAGGGGTCTTTGACAGATGGAGCACCCACTGCCGCAAATGGTGGGAGGACCTGCGCAGCTGGGCAAGGAAGTCGGCGGAATCCCAGCTGGGACTGGCCTCCCAACCAGGAAGGGGTGCCTGTTGTACCCTGACCCCCCTGATGTTCCGCATCCTGGCGGTGGCCTATCCGGAGTTGGATGGGCGCTTGAAAGCATCAAAGTAGCCACAAGGGGGTGAGTACAATTCTGAATCATGACTTTGCGCACGTCAAGGTATTGCCTGGGTGGGGGATGTGGGCTGCGGGTGCCCGTAGGCCAGGGCGAACATGGCAGGGTCGGTTCCATGATGGGCAAGCTCAGATGCACTTCAACCCCAATAATGTCAGTGGGTATCTACTACTGGGCAGGGTCCTGTGGGTTTCAGGTGTGCAGCTAATGGCATCAGGCTTTGTACCCCATGGGCTGGTGACTAGCATTGCAACTGGTAGTGCATGGCCTTGTGAATAGGGCTGTTCCCAGTGAGTTGTGTACGCCAACAGTGGTGTTGTTGCTGGCATTGACCAAGTGTATCCTCTGTCTCTTCCCCCCCTTTTTGTTTTGTCACCCTGTCCTTGTGTGCATTAGCATCATCTGGCGGAGGAGCTGAGGCACTAGCGACGGAGGGAGCTGCATCCCACATGGGCCTGGAGGCCGAATCCACCGATGGTGAGGGCACCAGTGGGACAGAGGGCAAGGGGAGCACCATGACAGAGACAGGAGGGGACATTACCTACAGCGACACCTCCTCCGATGGAAGTTCCCTGGTGGTGGCGGATACCTCTGTGCCCACCCCAACTACAGGTAAAGCCGCCACCCCTGTACCAGCAATGCCCTCCCAGCAGCCCCTCTGTGTGTTTCCCGTGCCCGCTCACCCAGGAGGGTGGGCATCTCCTTCGCCCCAGGCACCTCAGGCCCTGCCCCAGTCAGCCCTGCTGCCCTCAGTGAGGAGGCTATTGACCTCCTCAGATCCCTCTCTGTTGGGCAGTCAACCATACTGAATGCCATCCAGGGTATAGCAGGGCATTTGCAACAAACAAATGCATACTTGAGGGCATTCACTCTGGTGTGGCGGCCCAACAGAGAGCATTCCAGGCTCTGGGCAACTCACTGATGTCAGCCATTGTCCCTGTCTCCAGCCTCCCCCCTCCAACTTCCTCTACCAAGTCCCAATCCCCTCAACCCCAGCCTATCCCAAGCACATCTTCAGACCAGCAATCACCCAAATCAACACACAGAAGTGGCTCAGGAAAACACAAGTACCACATTTCATCTCATAGGCACCCACACAAACAACATCCAGAATCAGACATGCCAACATCCACTGCCTCCACTACACGCCCCTCACTGGCAGTCACCACCCCCACATCCATGCACACGTCCCCTGTGTCCTCTCCCACTGTGTCTGTGACCCCTCCTCCCAAAGTACCCAAACGCAAGCACTCAGACATCCAACAGCCATCCACCTCACAACAGCATCCGCCCATGCACCCAAACACAGCAGTCAGACATCTCCTACAACCACTCCCTCTTCATCCACTCCCAAACCTTCACCCTCTTCCCGCCCCAGTGTCCCTAAGAAGCTTTTTCTCACCACCATTGACCTATTCCCTGCCCCTCCACCCGACCTTCACTTTGGGCCAGGGTGGCCAGAACCCAGCCCAGCAATTCAGCCACCCAGTCCACGACCACTGTAGTTTCTGCAGCTACTGCAGATATAAGTGGCTCCAAGGTGGCACCCGTCAGAACAGCCAGTGTGCCTGCACCACCTTCCAAGGGCAAGAAGGGGCCACCACCTAGCAAGGGCAAGAAGGGAACACCAACCAGCAAGGGGAAGGAGGCACCACCAGCCAGCAAGGGGAAGGAGGCACCACCAGCCAGCAAGGGGAAGGAGGCACCACCAGCCAGCAAGGGGAAAGAGGCACCACCAGTCAGCAAAGGGAAGGGGGCACCACCAGCCAGCAAGACAAGGAAGGGTACACCAGCTGCCAGAAGCAAAGAGGCACCACCATGTGCCGAGGCCAGGAAGGGGCACACAACACCATCCATAGCACTGCAGCCGTCCGAGGCTGCAGGGGAAGAGCTGGAGCCTCCCCTCACCACTGACAGCACTGCCATCCACTGAGCAGCCATCACCCCCGGTGAGCAGTATGTAGTGGTGATTACATGGGCTGCAGTGCGTCCTGGGACCTGTAAAACCTATCGGTGTGACACACAGGTGAGAGACTGTGACCTTGCCCCCATCCAGGTTGAAACAGACTGGGCACAAGGCCCCCTCCAAAACCAGTGGAAGAAGGCATCCACTCAGCCCCTCCTTGCCAGGATGAAGCAGGCTGGGCACAAGGCCCCCTCCAGAACCAGTGGAAGAAGGCATCCACTCAGCCCCTCCTTACCAGGATGAAGCAGACTGGGCACAAGGCGCCCTCCAGAACCAGTGGAAGAAGCCATACACTCAGCCCCTCCCTGCCAGGATGAAGCAGACTGGGCAAAAGGCCCCTCCAGAACCAGTGGAAGAAGCCATCCACTCAGTCCCTCCTTGCCAGGATGAAGCAGACTGGGCACAAGGCCTGCTCCTGAACCAGTGGAGAAGCCATCCACTTGTGAGACTGTGGCTTTGCACTCCCCAGGACCAAGCAGTGGGCAACCCACCCACTTGAGAGACTGTGGCTTTGCACTCCCCTGGAGCAGGCAGTGGGCATGGAGCCCCCTCCAGGCCAGTGGTGTTGTCCTAGCTTCCGGCTGAGGTGCCCCCCCTTCCCCATCTCCCTGAGGTGCGTGTGTGTTTTCAACCTGATGCCCCTGCAGTGTTCTCTCCGTATTGAGGCAGGAGTCAAGTGTGGCCTTGGCCTATGTGGTATGGCCAAGTGGGACACAGACATTTTGGAGTGGGCATTGTCCCTCCTTTTGTATATATTGTATATATTGTACATACAGTTTATTGTTTAAAGACGTATTTATCTTATATTGTACTATTACACTCATTTTGCTCCATTCCTTTTGTCCTTTCGTTCTTCCTGAGGGTTACGGGGTGTATATGTAATGTTGTTGCATCTGTTTGTGTGTATGGTGTTGGGGGTGGGGGTGTTGCATGTTGCGTTTGTGTGTCACTCGGTTTTTCCTCCCCCCTCCCTTGTGTGCTAGGTGCAGTACTCACCATGGTCGTCTTCGCTGGCGTTCGTGCTCCATGGCGTCGTGGTTCTTCCTTGAGTGTCGAGAGGTGAGTCCTTTGCCTTCTGTGTTCTGTTTCTGCAGTGCTTTTAATGGCGTTGGTACCACCCCGGAAAAGGTGGCGGATAGGTGTGTTGTAATGCTGTGGGCGGAATATTGTCTTCCGCCTGGCTGTTGGCGGTTACCGCTGCAGTGTTTGTTGCTACCGCCGTGGCGGTGGATGTGTTAAAGTGGCTGTTTGTGTTGGCGGTTTCCGATGTGGTCATGATTCAATTTTTTTTACTGCCGGCCTGTTGGCAGTGTTACCGCCACTTTATCACCGACCGCCAGGGTTGTAATGACGGCCTTTGTGCCTCATTTCAGGGAGGTATGGAATTGGTAACTCTTTGGGTGTAATTGGATTAGTCTGGTGCAACTCAGTTCATTGCGCACCAGACGTTGTGCCTTATTCTCTGCGCCACTCCCCCTGCCAGGATCCTCAAGACTGGGAGTCTGCTCCCAGTCCTTGATCCTCAAGTTCGATCCTGCTGTACACCAGCTGCCCACTTATTTTAATTTAATGACTCTCCTGCCCTGGTGGCATTTAATTTTGATATTTTGCATTTGCTTTCTTTTGGCTTTTATTTACTTTGGTATCTCTTAATGCAATTTATGTCGTTTAAATTCACACCAGTTGTGCTGCTGTTTTCCCCTGCCATTTCCCACTTTTCCCGCTCCTGCCATTTTTGCCTGTTCCCACCCCCTGCCTCCCACACAGCCCCTCCAACCCCAGGACTACTTATTGAGGCTGCTGCATCGATCCAACAGTAGCCCATTGTCCTCTGATATCTATACCGCTCCCCCTTCCTGGGTCCTCAAGACCGGGACTCTGCTCCCAGTCCTTGAGCTCACAGTGCGATCCTGCTCTACGCCCACTGCCCACCTATTGTAGTGGTAATTTAAGGTCTCTCCTGCCCTTGTGGAATTTAGTTTTGTCATTTTGCATTTGTTTTATTTTAGCTTTTGTTTACTTTGGCATCTCTTAATCTAATGTATGTACTTTAAGTCCACACCAGTTGAGCTGCTATTTTCCCCTGCCATTTCCCACTCTCAAATAAAAGGTGGAAGGAGTGGCCACACCTGGCATGCACTTCCCCTAAGGAGTTGCCTGCGAGGTGGGCACTCCAATTCATTTTCCTCCATCTTGAATGGAAAAATTGCCAATCAGTGATAGGTAGGTGACCTTTCCACAGGAAGTGGTCACTTTAGTGGGTGTATCCATCCGAAGATAGGTGACCCATTGGTCACTACCAGGTTTCCCCTAAAATGCCCACTAAATACAATGTTTAGTGGACATCCCTAGACCAGGAATTCAGATTTGATGGACAAAAGAAGACCAGCACCAAGAAGATCTGAAGCACAAGAAGTGTGGACCTGCTGCACCCAAGAAAAGGAGCTTAACCCTGCTTGCTGGACCCAGGACCCAACCATCACCACTGAGGAGCTGCTGGACAACTGGACAACTCAATAAGAATCCCAGACGACCTCCAGGCTTAGGAAATCACCCAAGAACTCCCTTCAGAGTGGAGGTACCACTCGACAACTTAAAGAAACCAGCAAGCCTGTGAGGGTCAGCAAATTTTATCCTGACAACCGCAAGGACAAACCCTGCCAGTGTGGCACTGCGAACCCTAGTGGCCAAACCAAGCCAATACCCTGGATATTGATCAGCTAACATTGGACACTGGCTGCAACCGGACTAGGAGGAAGCCCAGTCAAGGGACTTCAGGAATATCCTGAACCTCCCACCAGATTGCCCTCGTTGTCCTGCAAACACTCCTTGATCCAACATACCTCCTGCTCCTGCGGGTATCCGTGAGCACAGCTCCTGGCTCACCGATTCGCTCTGCACCTGGCCACCCTGTGCCCTGCACCGAAGATCTTGGTGTGCTTTAAGGGTCCCCCACCCCTTGTGACCTCGAGACTCCAAGGGGACCCCAAAAATTCAACTTTAAACTCACCTGTGCAGTGCTTTTCCAAGTGGTCCCCTGAGGTGGCACTGCTCCAGGTCCAGAGACATTATCCTGCTGCTCCTGCCGAAACCGGGTGCCACCTTACCTTCTCCAGCTGGCACAGCATGCCCACTGATGACATTGGCGAACTTGCAAAATAAGAATTTGGTAAAACAACTGTATGATTTTATGTGCGTTTTTAAAGTTGATCTACCATTGATTCCTATGGCGAGTAATTACGCACAAAAAAACTATTTTCTTTAAAGTTCAAAAATTTATATCTTGAAAAGTACTTAACCAATTTTGATAATCTTGGTCTTAAAAATTATATAAAAACCTGAAGTATTTTTACAAATACCTTCGAGTGTGTGAGTTGCAAGATTGATGCTGTGAGTACAACAAATGCTTTACACTTCTCCAAGATTGGCCTAACTGCTCAACCAAGCTACCTTAAAATTAGAGCATTAGGTGATCTAGTTTTACCCCTGTGAACCAATGTGTGGTTGCCTGGACCCCCTACACAGTGTGCCTAGGTTTGCACACTACATAGAGGGCCAGCATCCTACAACCTGGACTGACCACACCATAATCCACTGTACCTTATCAGGCAGAGATCCACATACATCCACCAAGCTCCACATGGCCACCCACTGCAGCTGGGGAAAAATTACCAAGGTGAAATGGACCCAATCCCTCATCACTTCACAACCTGAAACCTCAGCAGATTTCAACCAAGCTGTCCATAACTTCACAATCTGGATCACCAGCTGCGCAGATTAAGTCGCTCTGCTGAAACCTGCCAACACCAAGAAATCCTCAAAACTAGTCAGCTAGTACACCCCAGAGCTCAGAACTACCAAGTGCAGCTGCTACTGGCTCGAGAAATGATGGTGAACCTCCAAGGAACCCTCTGACAGAGCTGCTTATAAAGCAGCCCTCAGTGACTACCATTGGCGCATTAAGAAAGCCAAGAGAGCAGCCATCACCGACCGAATGAACACCACAGCCAACCACAAGAAGAAAGTATTCAAAATTGTCAAGGAGTTCGCCAACCCGCCTGCCACGGAGCACTCCATCCATCCCTCCCAAGAATTCCTCGACTCCCTCTCGGACCACTTACACAGCTAGATAAACACATTCTACAACAACTTTGACCCCCCAACCCTCTACCCCCAGTCTCGACAACCTAGAGCAACCAGCTAACACTGACTGAACCATCCCTACCTGTTCTCCACTCACTGAGCAGACCACCTCTACCCTCATGATGTCCATCCACTCCATTCCGGGGTGCCCACTGCCCCTGCCCCCACCATTTCTTCTACCTTGGAGCCAACCCTATAAGCATGGAACTCACCAACATTCTCAACACCTCTATCTCCACAGCAACCTTTCCAGATGAATGGAGACACGTGGAGGTCAGACCCCACCTGAAATAGTCCTCGGCCTACCCCAGCGACCTAAAAAACTACTGATCGATCTCCTTGCTCCCCTTTCTGGCCAAAGTACTTGAGAAGGCCATCAACCAACAGCTCATAAAATACCTTGAACTCAACCAACTTCTTGACACCGCACAATCTGCATTCCATGCCAACCACAACAACGAGACCGCTCTGATCATTGCCACAGACGTCATCAGATCCCTCCTCGACCAAGGAAAAACCGTGACTCTTATCCTCCTCGACCTCTCTGCTTCATCTGAAACCATTTCCCACCACATCCTCATCAACAGACTCCACACGGCCGGCATACAGCAAAAGGCCCTCAAATGGATCACCTCTTTTCTCTCAGGATGCACACAGATCCTCCCATCTCCTCTGCACCCAAGGACATTACCTTCAGTGTACCCCAAGGATCCTCCCTCAGACCCACCCTCTTCAATATTTACATGATCACCCTCGCAGATGTCTTCATATCCCACGGCCTCAACATTATCTCCTATGCTGATGACACTCAAATCATCTTCTCACTCACTGAGGACCCAACCAAAGCCAAAACCAACATCTGAAATGCCATGACAGATTTAATCAAATAGATGAGAGACAGCTGCCTCAAGCTTAACTCCTAGAAAACAGAAGTACTGATCTTCGGAAAGAACATTTCCGTTTGGGGCCATAGCTGGTGGCCAGCAGGACTCGGACCTATGCCCGCACTAACAGACCACGTGATCAACCTCTGCATCATCCTCGACAGCCAACTGACAGTGAAACAAAAAATCAATGTAGTCACCTCTTCCTGCTTCCACACCCTCTGCATGCTCCACAGAATCTTCAGATGGATCCCTATAAACACCAGAAAGACAATCACACATGACATAGTCACCAGCCACCTAGACTACTGCAAAGCTCTCAAACCTGGAATCTCCACCCAACTCCTCAAAAGACTCCAGATCACATAGAATACCACAGCCAGACTCATCCTGGACCTCCTCAAATGGACCCATATCGCCCCCACCTCAGTGACCCCCACTGGCTCCCAATCTAGAAAAGAGATGTCTGTTCAAGATCGTCATGCATGCCTACAAAGCACTACGCCCTTGCACACACCCCTTGCTTCCATTGCAGCTGCACCAGGGGCGCTCATTCTCCTACATCACTGCCAAGACCTGGAACACCCTACCCCTCCACCTCCGAACCTCGCCCTCTCTGACAGAGTTCTGGAAAAAGCTCAAGACGAGGCTTTTTTATTGAGACCTGGCACCTAAGTGCACTAGGGGTGGTAGTGAGCGCTCTACCAACTGACTGCTTGATTCCAGGGCGGTACAGAATTGGTATTGCTTCATGTGTAATCAGATTGTCCTGGTGCGACCCTAGTCATCACGCACCAGATGTTGTGCCTCACTCCAGGGAGGTACGGAATTGATAACTTTTCGTGTGTGATCAGAATTGGTCTGGTAAAAATCAAGTCTTCATGCACCAGACATTGTGCCTCATTCCAGGGAAGTGTAGAAATGGTAACTTTTCGTGTATGATCAGAATCATCTCTTGTGACTCAAGTCATCACATAGCAGTTGTTGTACCTCATTCCAGGGATGTGTGGAATTGGTAACTATGAGTGTACTGGAGTGCCTGGCCTGGTTGGGGACTATTGTGAACAGCGTGTGTCCTATGGTGACCCTCCCTGTGCTCTGTAGAACATGGCCCATGACGAAGGCAGAGACCGTGGGATCTGAGGACGTCTGCAAGGGGGTCATGTAAATGTTGAACCGGGTGGGGCTGAGGGAGGATCCTTGGGGTACGCTACAGGGTAGAAGCCGTTGGTGCTGATCAGTGCAGTATTGGTTCTGTGGGAGGCATAGAATCCAGATTTTGAGCTGTTGACAAGATGGTTGAGTTCCAGGTATTCAGTGAGCTGTTGGGTGATAGTTGATGGCTTTCTCAAGTACTTTCACTGGGAAGGGGAGCAGGGAGACCGGGCGGTAGTTTTTGCTGTCAATGGGGTCGGTGCAGAGACCTATGAGTGAACTTCCTGAGTGGTAGTCAAACCTCGATTTGTCTACTGCTGCATGATCAGCCTGTTATCTATTCTTTTCCCCACATCTTACCCCGGGACCCTGAATAAGTGTGACTCTGTCCAAGATCGGCACTAATATAGGGTGGGGCAGCGGAGTAGTTAGGATTTTGTTGAAGGGTGGAGGAAGGTTTTGGCCCACAGAGTCTGCGAGTGCAGTGACGACTGACCTGCCAACTATCAGTGCACCGCCTTAGGGTGCGGGGAGTGAGTGTGTGCAAGTGCGTGGTATGCGAGTATTCCTGAATTCCGTGGCACTGTGTAGCGATGGGGAGTGAGTGTGTGGGAGTTTATGCCTGTGACTGAATACACTACACAGTGGTGTTGCCAGTCACGTTTCCTTGTCAAAAGTCTATCACGGTTGACATTGGTGTTTACTCCTGCAGCCTAGGCTGCAGAGCTATTTGAAAGGACTGGAATTATTTGTATATAGACATTGCTGCTAGGGTTGCGAACCAGGGTGCACCCTATAACCGTGTGATTCTGAATTGGGATAATTGCTAGGATGGATCTGTGCTGACAATGGTTTGCACTGAATGAGGGTGGTAGGTGGGAATGTAGGATTCTTATCCATATTGCTAAAATTATTTTTGACATTTTGGGCCTCGTACTGCTAGTGATATTTTTTAATGTGATCTATGCCCAGATTTAAATGATGTTCATGTTCTGTAAATTAACATTTATGTTGAATTCAAATCTTCTTTAAATACCCAACATGTGAAGTCTCTTTTGTGATGGTCGGTGTATTTAACAGGTACATATGCTGGGCTAATGCTTTACACATTGCTTCTGTGCTGATCCTAACTGCTCAGTGCCAAGCTACTCAAGGGTAACCACAGGTTATACAGTGAGTATAATCACCTACCCTTGATGGGAGTGGTATGTCCTGCCTGGCTAGGGCCGCGTCCCAGTCAACCAGACTGTGCTTCTTCCAACACGTCCAAAGTGAGAAGGGCATGCCAAGACGTGGGTACTGTTTTTACTGATCCACTAGATTCAAGCTAGCCTGGCTTATGAGGGGTGATACCCCGAAATCTGTTCCAGGGTGATTGTTTCTGGTCTAGGGAGGGCTTGGCCTGGCAGCTTGGGCTGGACTGTACCCATGAAGAGCAGGGTCAAGACTGATTTGCATATGGCTGGGTCTAAACTGGGGTGGCACGGTGGGAAAAAAAGCACTGGATGAAACCAAGATATTTGTGACTGGTGTTGAATGTTTGCATTGTTCAGCATTCCATCTATCACCTGTTTCTTTTGCTTTTGTCACCCTGTTAGACCTGACACACTTAGGTAGTGTTTCCCTAACTCTTTTTTGCTTTTTCTAGTAGGTTTTGCTGATTCTCCCATAGTGAGGGGTGATACCCCGTAAGAGGTCCCAACATGCTTGGTTTCAGTACAAGGAGGACCTGGCCTGGCAGTTTGGGATGGACTGTTACCATTGGAAACAGGGTCAAGACTGACTTGCATATGGCTGGGTCCAAACTGAGGTGGCGTGGTGGGCAAAACAACGGTGGATTAAACCCAGATTTCTGTGACAGGGGTGCAAGTTTGCATTGTTCAGCATTCTGGCCATCATCTGTTCTTTTTGCTTTTGTCACTCTAAGCGTGAAGGGTAAGTCCAAACATGGAACCAGTGCTCAGTGCACCATTGGACTCAAGCTAGCCTGGCTGATGAGGGGTGATACCCGGAAACTTGTCCCAGGATGCTTGTTACCAGTCCCGGCAGTACCTGCTCTGGCAGTTCGGGCTAGACTGTTCCCATGGGGAGCAAGGTCAATGCTGATTTGCATATGACTGGGTCCAAACTGGTGTGCGGTGGTGGACAAAATTGATGTATTAAACAGATCTTTGTGACTGAAGGTGAATGTTTGCATTATTCAGCATTCCATCTATCATTTGTTCTTTTTGCTTTTGAGTGGGTTACTAGGCATGCAGGTATTACCCTGATATAAGGCTAGCAACATAGATATGGGTAATTAGATGTATGTATCTGGACATATCCTTCCATACCAGCCTGAATGCAATGACAGCTGCATTGTGGCTCAAAGTTGCATATTATGGGGGCATATGAATGTTTCTAATGGATGCTGGTAGACTTGATTCAGTGTGGTGTTTGAGCAAAATATAGAAGAAACAATATTGTTTAGACAAAATATTGTATCACGCATAGCAATGACAAAAATATCTCTGAGGTAAGGTTTTATGGGTAAGCAACGTTTTACTATACTTAACTCCAGATATATGTATCCTTCTGATATATATACTTCAGAGTTAGAAGCTTAAGCACTGTGAATCACTCCATCAGGTGTGACTGCAGACTACCTGGCTCCGTGCATGTTCAATGTTAAGTAGTACATGCTATTCTATGTGGCTAGTGTCTACCAAAAGAACCATTGATTGGCCAAAGGACTCAGAAATACTTTATGACTTAGAACATATCAACACAATTGTCACTCTAGTCAAAGAAAGAAAAGAGGCATTCAAGCACTTCACTTCCTTTTTTACTCACCATTGGACATCCTCAGATACATTTAAATATACATCTCAGTTTCTTATCATGATTACTGAACCCAACAAGTGAAGCTTAACAATAGCATGCAGCAGTTTTGTTGAACTTTGGCATTTATTGTATGAAGTGTTGTGGTGTCGTGCTGGACTGTTCTGCAAAATAAACACATGAACAGAAACATTGTAATACAGTACAGAAAAAAAATAAACTAACAAAACCTCCTTTAACCTCATCGATTGTATATTGAGGGATAGTGGTACAGAAAATAGCTCATTTGCTTTATTTTTCTACAATGTGACAACCGTGTATTTTGCTTTAGCTATAGTGTGCAAGAATGCGATCTGGCTGAGTAGCATTGGCTGTGGTAGTTGTGTACCTCACTTGTGCTTTTTAATCTTGTCTTTATTGTAATAGCTGCAGGTATTTGGTGTTTGTGCCTGCCATGGTTGATGTGTTTTTTGGTGTCTCAGTATAACCCTGCTTGCAACTGCGATCTCCCTTCAGACAGCTTTAAACAATGCTTTAGAATATATTTAGAGTGGGCATTGGGTCTTCCCATTAATCATGAAAGGTGCTTTCCTTTCTATTTCAGTTCCTTGCTCCTTGCTCCTGATTTCATGGCTTTCATCCATAGTCATGTGTTTTGTCTCTCGTGTGGAGTATTTAGGTCTCGCCCAATTTTTGATTGGCTAAATGGATCCCTATATTGCTGATGTTAAGGAACTATTTTTATCTGATTTATTTTCAGTGTTATTTGAGCTTTAGCAGAGAATGTAATTGCATTTCATAGTCAGTTCTCTCTTTCTCTTATGGTTTTTGTTTCACTCTTTCCACCATACCGCTTTCTCTCTCTGCATCCCCAGGGTCACCCTGAGGTCTTCCAACTCAAGACTGTCTTTACCCTATCTCTCTCCATTTCTCTCTCTCCCCTCCCCCTCCTTCTGCCTCAACACCGAACGCTATTCCCTCTCTCTCTCTTTCTCCCCTCTCAAGCTTTGTTCTCCCTAACCACTCCTCTCTGCCTGCCTCCCACTTCTGAAGCTATTGGCCTTGCCAATTTTTGTAGAAGTGCATTGGAATTGGCAAAATCAATAATGGCAGATGGTCATCTTTTAACAATATTTTCTATACCTCCAATATAACCATCAAATGGCTTGTAGCTGTCTAAATTCAATATAATGGCTGTCTTTGAACCATAGAAAATAAAGTCCAGCCATATTGGAATACTATTTTCTAACATTGCAAGATGGCCACCGTGAGAAATTGGGTTACAGGATGGCTGCTATAAGAAAATGGCCTTACTCAAGCAGCAACCACAATCCTTGTCAGGGTGAGGCACACACAAACCCAAATTAACTTGTACTCAACTTTCTGTAGGTTCACACAGAGCAGTCAGGCTTAACTTAGAGGCAATGTGTAAAGTATTTATGCATTGCCTCAAATACAGTGAATTTTAATAAATACAATCAGAAATCCAGTCAGTAGATATGCAATTTGAAATATTTAAGTAGCAATAGCACTAATAAGCAAAAAGTGTTGATTGTAGTTATCTGGTTGTGCTGGGCCTTGACAAATTCACGTAGTTTAGGCTGACTATGATGGAGCATGGGCTGGTTAAATGGTTCCAATCAGGCCCACTGAAAATAATACAGTCATCCTGGTGGCAACGATGCAGAGTCCTGGGGTGAGAATGCATTGTGCACCAGAGGAGATGCGAGCTCCAGGAAAGGGGGTACATCGTGTAGCAGTGGTTCTGATAGGCTGGTTGGCAGTGTGAAGTCCTTGTGGGAATGAGTTGTTTCCAATGCGCTCCGACGGGCGATATAGAGTGCTTGTGTTGGGAGATCCGCACAGCAGAGGCAATGTGTCGGTTCTGAGGACAATGCATTGAGCAGCAGAGGTGATGCACTGGTTATGCGGGAAATGCACAGCATGTGGAGGTAAAGTACCAGTTCTGCTGAACCCACAGATGGGCTGGCAGAGCACTTGCAAGCCCACTTCCAAGGGTCCAGGACTGAGATGGCACCACTTGGGAGGGAAGATGGCAGAGTCCAGGTGCTGGTTGCATGTCTAATCCTTCTCACCCAGGCAAGGAAGGCAACAGAGCAGCAAGTCCGCACAGCAGGGCAGCAGTGTGGCAGTCTTTTCAGAATCACCACAGTCTTTCTTCCTGGCAGGGTCCTCAGGTCCAGAATTGTACTGAAGAGTTGGGATTCGAGGTCCAATATTTATAGCAGGTGCCCATTTTGAATTAAAGGACGCTTCAAGAGGTTTCCAGCCTTCTGGGGAGTCAGACATCCCCTTTCTCCCTGTCATGGCCTTAGCTTGTCTGTGGTCACAAAAGACTAGTGACCCAACCTTTGTGAGAGTGTTCAGGAAGGACCTTTGTGATGAGTAACTGTGGTAGGTGGCATCTCCTTCCCCTCATTAATGCAGAGTGACCCGTCCTGCCAACACTCAGCTTCCATTTGTCTCACTGTACAGAAAGACCAACTGCAAACTACACCTGGTCATGTGCCCCAGGTTCATGCTGCAGGTACCAAATGGTTAGGACAAGAAAAGGACAACTTACTAAATGTGGCATTTCAGAATTGCAATTAAAAATCTGACTTACCATTAAAGAAGGCTTTCAATTATATTCTTTAGACACCAATCTCGGCCTATCTGCGGGCTCCAGGTAACTCTAATTCTATCCTATGGGAGAAGTAGGCATTGCAGTGGCAAAAACAAATTATGAGTTTTTGACTTCCAGGACATGCACACCTTAAAAGTGCATGTCCAACGTTTTAGACACACTTCACCCTGCCCCATGGGCTGTCAGGATCTACCTTAGGGGGGACCTATATGCATTAAAAAGGAAGGTTTGGTCCTGACAAAAGGTTTATTTTGCCAGATCAAAACAACAATTTAAAACTGCATGCACAGGCTGCAATGGCAGGCCTGAGACATGTTTAAGGTGCTATTTAAATGGGGGGCACAATCAGTGCTGCATGACCCCTTTTAGCATTTAATGTACAGGCCCTGGGCACAGGTAATACCATTGTACTAGGGGCTTACAAGTAAATTAAATATATCAATTGGGTATAAGCCAGTTCTACCATGTTTTAAGGAGAGATCACAAGCACTTTAGCAGTGGCCAGCAGTGGTAAAGTGTGCAGAGTCCTAAAGCTAGCAAAAATAAAGTAAGCAAAACAAGAAGCCTGAGGTCAAAATGTTAGGGGGGAAACCATTTCAAGGATGCCAGATCTAACAGCTACTATATTTCTGAATTTTCACAGACCTTCATGAGCCTTTAACCTAATTCCTATTACTTCTTCATTGACCTTAATCCCCATACCTAACCTTTTTTCCCACATTAGGTTGTGCCTTTGTCGTTTACTCGGGAGTGAACCCAGTATATCCTCCCTTCACACCATTTTCTCACATTTTCATCTTAAGTTCTCGCACCATATTTTAAATCATAACTTATGTAGTTCATTACTTTAACCGTCATTGAACTTATCTTTTAACTCACACAAAGCCTTATTACTGCCCTACCTATATAAAACCTACCCTTGTGCTATTCCTTTCCCTTTCATAAAAATATCCTAATGTCAAATTGGCTGAACTCTCTAGTTTCCATCCTATTTCCTTACTGCTAACCCATGTGAATCTTTTGGAGAGCAATGTTGCAAACTTACCTCATAGGTTATGTGTGACAGTGGGAACAGTGGGAATCTCTAATTCCCACCAGGCATTATTTCAGTTCAATCACAGATCTCTAAAGGATCTGAGTAGCCCCAGACTGGCCAAATTGACTTTCTGGCACTTTCCCAGTGGTATGAAAGCTAATTGGCTGCTGTTATATCTCGATGTAACCCAACTCTGATAGCATTTAGCCAACAAATATGAAAAAGTATGTTGTAATGCACCCATTTTAGACCAATTATTTACAAAAATGTCTTTTGGGGGAAGCATTGTCTCAAATCCACTAGAAAGTGTCAGGCTTGTTGTACTCCTTCTCATAGTCCATTTTGGGCTGATATTTTTGTCAGGGATGTTTTTTGGCTCCGAGTCTGGCCCTGATCCTACGTCGCACACTGAGTGGGTGGTAGTACGTTAGACCCATCTAGAAGAGGCTGGGTTGTGCTACCCTGACTGTCTAAGTATAAATATTATTAAAGGTCAGCTGGTAAGCAACCTAGTGTAATCTACTGCTACTCAACAGTGTGAGAAAGAAAAGTCCAGAAGTCTGGTTCAACAGATGTAGGTTATTCCAGGATGCACACTGGATCAAGTTTTGTTTCATGAAACTGTATCAACTAAATGGTTTTGAACTTAAAGTGACAAATGCAGAATGAAGGCCAGCATCATCAACTATATTCTAGTGAAGGAAGAGAATGGATCTTGAGGTAAATCAATATTTTCACATTCTCCAAATACAAAATTTAGAGTAATAGGAATAATCAGATACATCAAAATAGGCTACAAAAACCAGAAATAAGCAAACTATTTATAAGACCAGTATACTAGTTGGGTGAAACTTGACAGCCTTCACCAAAGTTTCCTGGACAGATTTGATGCAAAGTGCACTCATGGCACGGCAAGCCAGCTTTACAGAAATATGATGCATCTCTGTACTTTCCTCAGCACTGGTGTACAAACTGCTGCCTAGCGCCAACACAGGAGCCCTTGCACCATGGTGCAAGTGTGCCTGCATTGCCGGGATGATTGTTTCGTGCAATTGGAATTGTAACTGGATGTATATGGCGCTTACTACACCTGACCGGATGAGGCATCAATACACTATATGGGGAGTAGCATGCTACTCCAGAAGCCAGGGTTAGTGTTTAGTCCACTGGTTGCTGTTGGTTATTGCAATTAGTAATGTGCTATCAAGAAAATTCACTCCAGTTACTGTCCAGAGAGCAGTTTGCAATGTATTTAAATCCACATTAAAAAAGTAGGACCAGAGTGCAATGTATTTAAACCCACAGTTAAAAGGTAGGACATGTACTTTTAAGTTTTACATGTCATACTTATGCTGTTCCTACTATAGTAACAGGACTGCGTACTAGGATGGCAGAGTGGATAGGTGTAAGAGACTGAGTCGAACCACACCATTAGTAACTTTCAGCCTAACTCCTGGCTAGTTCACAGTGCCTCAACCGAACCCCAAACTGGGGTGGAAGGTGATTATGGCAGTCTGAACATGACACTCTGACTCCCAAGGAAAGTCTTGGAAACAGATCTTACCCCTTTAGTATTATTACTCATGAATGCCAAGGTAAGACACAAAAGATATGAGATAAGTTGTGAATACATTTATTGAAACAATCACAATCTTGCATAAAAAGCGTGAGCTGTGCAGGGTAATCAGCATTACAAACATGGTAAAAAAGATAAACAAAGCAACCATGGTGTATGTAGTTTCAAATGCTCTAGCTGCTCCTGCCTAGCCCAATGTCTACGCTGAGTGCATAGCAGGTGTACCCTTCTGCCTAGCCGGAACTAAGGGATTATCCCCATACCTGAGAACAATGTCAGAAGTGAGTAGGTGATGGAGATGGCAATCCTCTCAGGAAGCCGGTAGATCAGTGCCAGTCGAGCTGCATGTCACACAAAATGCCTCCAATGACATCCGTGGCCAGAATGCCCTCTGCCCCCTCTGGGTCTGTGCACCTTTTATATAATAAACCCTACTCTGCTAGAAGTACAGTTCCAATGCAATGCTGTGTGTAGGTATTAGAAGTTGTCTCCTGAACGGGCAACACAAACTAGCATATTGTGTACAGTGTTCTTTAGCCTTGAACAGAAATTACTGATTACAAGTTGTGCAAAGGCTAACCAAACAAGCAGCTTCTTGCTAGTATTCCTAGAAAAGAAGCAAGCTGATGAAAAAATTTAAAAATCATCGCTAAAATCAGCCTTACTAAACAAATAAAATATGAACTATAAAACAAAGCTAATACAGGGGTGACCAACCTGCATTCTAGATGTCCTCACAACACTAATAGTGAAAAACTCCCAAAGTCATTTTTCACTACTGCAAGGCCTATCTCTTTCATAGGTTAGCATAGGGATTACCTGATTACATTTTATAAGTGTGATTCACAGTCTAGAATGTCTAAGTTTTTCGAGTTTGATGTCTCTGGAATCACAATTTGAAATCACAATTTCTGGTGAAGTCGGATTTTCAACTGTCATTTTTAAAATGCCACTTTTCGAAAGTTGGCATTTTCTTCAGCCATTTGTTGCCTGCTGACTGTCTCTGCTCACATGTATGGGTGGGGTGAGAGCTGGTCTTTGTGCAGCCTGTGTGTGCAGTTTTTTAAAGGTAATTTCGACCTGGGAAATATGTCTTTTGCCAGGACCAAACCATCAATGTTAATATATATATGTCACGCTTAGGGTAGGCTTAAGTAGCCGAGATTATGGAGACAGGTGCAGTGCATTTGAAGGGTTGGACATGTACTTTTAATTTTTACATGTTGTATTGAAAAACTTTTAAATACGTTTTTCACTACTGCAAGGCCTACCTCTCCCATTGGATAACATGGGATTTACCATATTATATTTAAAAAGCTGTAACTTCCAATTGGGAGCTGGTAGCCTGTTTATGTTTGTTGTGTTTGGAATTGTAATAAAAAATCCTAATTTATTGTGAAGTTCCATTTTCAATTAGAATTTTTAAAATACCACTTTTAGAAAGTTGTCATTTTCCTGCCTTAGCCATTTGGTGCCTGAAGTTTGTCTCTGAGTCACATAACTAGTTGTAGTAGACAGAGGGGCTTAGGTATTCCTTCTAGATAGCCACACACAATAGGGAGCTTATGTGTGCCTGGATGGGCCATCACTGGCAGGACTAGAGAAAGATGCTGGGCACAGCCCCACTCACACTTGAATAGGCTGCGTCCTGTCTCCACACAAAGGGCTGCATACCCTCTGTAGTTAGTCTGCAGCCAGGACTAGGAAGACAGGGCACCTCTGCACTTCAAAGGCCTGACTCTAAAAGCTTCCCCCCACTTCAGAGGCACAGCTGGGTATAAATATTGGACCTCAGGCAAAAGCTCTTCATTACACTTCTCGACCTGTGGATATTCTGCCAGCAAGAAGGACTCCTGGGCTGCTGAAAGGAATGCTCTGCTGGACTGCTGCTCTGAAGGGCTGCTGCACTGCTATCCAGACCTACTGCCTTCTACCCTCTTACCTTGGTGAGAAGGACTGGACCTGCATGTGTTGAACCCAGGACCACCAGAGTGACTTCAAGTGCTGGTTTGCTGGCCTCCTTATTTGAGCCTGAGGGATAGAAGGCTCTAACAACCTTGACCCCAGCACCTGGACTCTGCTATTTGTGAGTCCAGTTTGCCAAGTGGTGGCACTGCAGTCTTGGTCCCTTGGAAGTGGGCCTATGTTACTGTGCATGCCCCTGTGGATCCAGCCGACCCAACTCATCTACTGTGCTGCTGGTGCAACCCAAGCACAGCCAATGCATCACCGCTGCTGCGTGGATTGGAACAGTCTAAAGACACGTATCATAGCCTGCGTCCTATGAGAACCGATGCTGCGCAAAAAAATCTCAGCATAGGACCATGCATCCCTCATCGATGGATGACCTGGCAATGCTGTACTTCGCATCGCAGCCTCACAGCTCCTTGGAAATGATGCATCTCTTTGGCTGCACGATGCTTCTTTGACGTGGATCCCCGCAAATCTCTGCAACCCTGAATTTAGGATACTTTGTTCACCGAGCCTAACTGGGTCCCTGTAGCTGGCCCATACTCTAAGGCAGTTAGCCTGAACTTGTGACTATGTCCTAGTTGGGGGTGACCAGGCATCCACAATTGTTGCTTTGTGGTTTTTGGTGCCATTTTCACTGAAATGAAACTTGCATATCTTCTGTCCCACTGATTGAATTTTTGTCATTTTGTTCTTGATTTATTCATGACACAAATGACTCTATTCTTCTTACTTTGTGTGGAATGCTTTTTGTGTGGTATTTTCATTTTATTACTGTTTGAAGTGTTGCACAAATAATTTACACATTGCCTATAAGTTAAGCCTGACTACTTTGTGGCAAGCTACTAGAAGGGTGAGCACGTTAATTTAGGGTTGACTTGTGCCTCACCCTGACATGGATTGCGGTGGCTGCTTGACCAGGGCTCACACTGCAGTCAACTAACCCAATGTCTTTCAGCGGCAACATTCTTACTTTTGCACCTCTACATTTTGGAAACCAGGGGCCCGAAGTCTCAAAGGATTTTGCATTCGCAAATGGTGCGAATCGGTAAATTTCACTGTTTGTGAATGCAAAATCGGCTTTCGCGATGTATGAAAGGCATTCACAGTGCAAATATAGGGAATCCCTAAAATAGCGATTCCTTGCAACTGCAACATGAATTTGGGGGTCGCATTCTGCATATCGCAAATAGCGACATGATTTTGCAATTCGCCTTCTGCGATTCGCAAATTCCATCCCGCAATGCAATGCATTAACAAATCGCAAATGGTGAATATTCACAGAATGGCCTTTTGCACGTGCAATTTACCACAAAGTGAAATCAGGTGGTAAACAGGTGCAACCTATATAAAGAGGTCCAGAATGCCTCTTTTCCACAATGGCTGCACCCTACGTAATGGCGAGGAGGATGAGGATCCTGGCAGGTTTGAGGAGAGGGAGGAGGAGACAGGAGCGCATTTTTAGAGTGCACATTACCCTTTTTGACCAGACTGAGGAGGAGATATATGATAAGTACAGGTTAAGCTCAGCCATGAAACTTGACCTGATAGCTGATCTACAACCCCTACTGCAGTGAAACACACACAGGACCAATAGCATACCCACATATGTGCAGGTATATGCTCCCTGCACCTATTAGCCCCAGGGAGCTATCAAGGGGTCATAGCAGCAGCTGGAGGGGACCCACAGAGTGCTCTCTCACATTTTTTCAATGCATTTCCCAATGCCATGCTGAGCAAAATTCAACAGCACATAAGATTCCCCAACACCCCACAGGAATTACTACAGACAAAATTTGATTTCTACCAGATTGCCCAATTCCCACGTGTAGCGGGCACCATGGATCGGGCACCTGTAGCTATCTGTCCACCACTGGCCACAGAGTATGTTTATCGGAACCATAAAAGTATACATTCCATGAACATACAAATAATTAGCAATGCCTCCAACATTACAACGGATCTCATGGCCAGATACCCAGGTAGCACACATGACTCCTACATCTTTCGACACAGTAGAATATACATGAGACTATTTGCTGGGAAGTTTGACGAAGTATACCTACTTAGTAATGTTATAGTTAACAATGTCGCCTTGATGTATATGTGATGTCACGGATAACAATCACTCATTTTACTCTCCTGTCATTCTAGGAGACAGTGCCTATGCGGTCATTCATACTGACACTCTATCTGCATCCTGCAACAACAGGCAAAAGGAGGTATAATGCTGCTCACAGGACAACCCGCAGTGTTGTAGAAAAGGCCTTTGGCCTGCTGAAGAGCCGCTTTAGATGCCTACACAAGAGTGGTGGTGCACTACAATACAGGCCTGAAACAACATGCAAAATTATGGCTACTTGTGCCATGTTGCACAGCATTGCAACAATCGGGGCATACCTGTGGAACCCACTGAGCCGGACTCAGATGAGGATGATGATCTCTTGTCACCTCTTCACCCAGCAGACAGAAGCAGTGCAGCAGAGGGCAGACAAAGACTAGCTAACATCACACTCAACTATTTCTGATGTAAGTAATGACAATACCACGTTTATTTTATGTATTGCTGTAGGTAGCATCTTTATTGACTTGACTTCAGGTAATGTATGTGTGATTAAGACATAGCTATGCACCATATACAAACAGGTGCGAGTAACAGTGTCACACTACTAGCGTCATAGTATAACTGCTTTGCTACATGTTATGCATGTCCCCTGTACCCCTGAACATTACTTCCTACATTCACACACTCCACTTGAGTGCTCAGTGGACTCGGTAGGCTCCTCTTGTAGCGGGTTCAAAGACAGTACTGTGTCTGGTACTACGACGCCTAGGATCCATCACAGGGGCTGTGAGACTGCTGAGGCTACAGAGCTCCTCACTATCCCCACCACCAAGTTCGCTGTTTGTAGCACTCTGTGCTTTCTGCATTGTCTCCAAAACATTGGTTATTTGCACTAATCCTTGTGCAACGTCCCGACTGCAATGTGCCATCTCCACTTGTATGCCCATAGCATGTTATGATACCAAGGCAGTTGTGGTAGTGAGCCGATTGACAGATCTGCAGAACCCATCCAACCTGCTCATCAATAGGTGATGGCACCTACAGTGGCTGACATGCTCCTGCTGCATCACAGTGCAGAGTTCCCTAATGGCGTTTGTCATCTCTTTGTGTTTTCTGCTGCTGTTTGCTGTCCCACATGCAGCTTGCACATGTTTTCATTAGGAGACTCAAACTGCTTGTGCATTACTCCCATGTTTTCATTGAGAAACTCGAACCGCTTGTGCATTGCTCCCATGTTTTCATTGAGTGCATCCACCTGCTTGCGCATTAATCCCATGTTGTCATTGTGAGACTCAAACTGCCTGTGCATTGCCCCCATGTAATGATCGATTGACACCAACTGCTTGTGCATTGACCTCATGTGTTTACATTGCAGGCGCTGCACTTTGAGCATGGAAGCCTCAAGGCCCCCAAAGAGTGATGGGCCCTCACATTCCTCTATGCATTGTCCACCTGATTTGCGACACCTCCTGAGGGGAGTGATCTGACGCTGGGGCAGGGACTGCTGTATGTCTGTGCTTCATGCCTCTGGAGATGGTGTGGGTTCTTCATCCAGCATTTCATCACAGTCCAGGTTATACTCAGGGAGAGGTAGCACTCTTGCCCTGCGTCTAGTTGGTGTATGTAGGAAGGACTCACTGGTGCTTGAGTCGGACTGTGGCTGAGTTTTGCTATCCCCCACATTTCCACCCTCTGCTGCGCCAGGGCCCGGAACATCTGCAACAACAATGTGCAGCATGTCATTTTTGAATAGTACTCAAATAGTTGCATAATAGTATTAAATGTACACTGGCATAGTATCACTGAAAGTCTTTTGTGTTGTTTCTCTATTTTGTTTAACCCTATCTTGCTATTTATGTGGTAGTTGCACTTTAGGTATGTGGACTACCACTCCCATAAGGCATTGTTGTGTTGTATGTACGATGTGCCATGGACTATTTATCACACTGCATAGTGCCAATAGCTATTTTCTAAGGGGCATTTGTACATGCACATATGTGGAAACACATCATTACTGCCCTTACCTTTGCTGGTGCTGGGTGTGCCTGAGGTGTCAATGTCAGTGACAGCTTCAGGAAGCATTGTCGACTCCACCATGTCTTCCATTGTTGTGGACAGTGTCTGGGTGGGTGGTCCTCCTCCAGTGCTCCTTGCCTCCTTTAGCCTGCTGGCTACCCTCTCTTTGGCATGTGAACACAAGCCATACCAGTGCTTGCGTATCTCCTCGACGGAGCGCTGCGCAACAACAACTGAGCATGTTTTGGTCTGGATGTCTGTCCACAGTTGCCTCTTCTCACTTTCAGGTACATGTAGTGAGTTTTTCCCAAAGAGTTTGCCGTGGTTCTTGACCAACTCCTCAGTGAGCACCTCCAATTCCTGCTCTCTGAATTTGAGCTTGCGCTTCCTGTCTCCTTCACATTCCCATCAGTAGACATGATCCTGTTTGGTCCAAGGCTGCCTCCCTGGTGCTTGGCTGGGTCTCTCTGCCTGCTCCTGTGGGTGCGGCTTCTGGAAACAGCTTGGGCTGACTCACTTCCTGGTTATGATGTCATCAGGCTGTTCCAAAAGCTGTTTGCAAAAGCGGTCTGAATATAAAATCCTCAACTTTGTGCTCACTGTAATCTTTTAAGGAATGCACTTGAACTCCTGCCAAAAACCGTGGGCTGCTCTGCGCACGGAGATCTCCGCTCTGCTCATGAGGCTCACACTGGCCCCTACCTTTTTTAACCTCCTCATTACTGGAATAGGAAAAGCCAGATACTCCTGCAACAGCTTTATAAATTTCAGTTTTATCTTGCAACAATTTGTTCTGGCTAATTTGCTCACGTAAATTCTTATTTTCAAATTGTAACTGCCTACATCTCACATGCATTTTTCTGTAAGCAGACAAAAGTATCCAAACCCATCTGTCAAGAACAAGAGGGACTTCATTTCTTTCAAAAAGCACATTTTCTAAATATGAAAACACTTTTGCTTTATCCAAGCACTGATCCCAAGATTCACAAACTCCTGATAAACATGAAAACATGTTTCTCACAGCACCATTAGGCAGTTTAACTTCACAAGCATTGCCAAACATGGTCTGCCGTGCTTATGTAATTCTCTAAACAACAACAACAATTACACTTTTAAATCGTGCACCTCCAATCTCTAATTTGACTCCCAGATTGACGACACACGCCAAATCATTTTGCTTTATTTATCTTATGACCGTGCTGACAAAACTTCTCTGGAATGCACTTCTTAGTTTAAAGAACATATGTATTATTATTACTTCACCACGAGGTTCCTGAGAGACGAGATTAGGAGGTTGGAAGCACACGTTTAAAAGTAGTCACAGCAATGAAAGGAAAATATATATCAAGGTACTTCTCAATTGCAATGTACACAGCAAATAGATGTGATTATATTATAGCATAACTTCAAAGCAGAGAATAAAAGTCAAAATTCATCACCGGTGGGCCTATCATTGCTCGTCATCTTTCTCATGCCTGCAAGTTGATGACTCCTGTTCAACTGCGAGAAATAGATTTTCCACCCAAACGGGAGGTCAGGCAGCTGACGTCTGCTCCTGACTGAAGTCCTGGAAAATTCCCCCTTTCTGCTGACCGGGGACACCGTCTTATAATGCAAAACATGCAGAGTTGGGAAGTAAACAAGCCATTGGAGATTGGCCAGATCTCCTAAACCTTGCTTCTTCCCAAGGCTGAGTAGAGAGGAAAACACAAAATATAAACTCTCTTATCACGCTAGGGTTCGGTGTGAATTCTATACGAAAAACACAGCTTGGTCTACCATGTGTGAAACACAGATCATCTGCTATGTCTCAACTGCAATGTCGAACTCCACGTTAAAGCCAATAGGCAGCTAAACTGAATACAAAATCTAATGTCTAATGCCATATTAAAGCCAATAGGCAGCTAACCTAAATACCAAATGAAATGTCTAATGCAACGTTAAAGCCAATAGGCAGCTAAACTGAATACAGAATGTAGTGTATAATGCCACGTTAAAGCCAATAGACAGATACACTGAATACAACATGTAATGTGCTACTGATGAACATTGAACAAATAATATGTGCAGTGGTAAAACACAAAGTCATAGGTCAAACACAATTGATGGCATAACAGTGGTCTTACTTCCCTTCCCCGTTCCTCATGTTGTTTGTCCTTCCCGCCCTCATCATGCTGTTGTTAATTTTGCTGATCAAATCATGTTGACTGCATCATAGCAATTTATTTTCTTTACTTTCATCCACATTGCACAGCGGCCACACTGCTGAGCAACATGGCTAAAAAAACATTGGGAAAACCAATAGATCTCATATATGGTGGATCCTATTGGCCTTTAAATTAAATACAGAAAAAAATATTTTAAGTTGTTTTTCAAGGTACACTCGCTTATGCTCACTAAACACATCTCACAGAAACTGTCAGTGTGTGACTATAAAAATCTTTATTCATTTTATATTCATACAGATCACAAAAATAGTTTAATCGGGATATAGGTAACTATTATTTTTGTCATCTTGCAAAAAGTGCCCTAAAACAACAAGCTTACTACTCATAGATAAATATTGTCCAGAACAAAACAGGATCTCTGCTGTATAAAACCAGTGCTAGAATTAAAGAGAAGGGTCAGAATTAATCAATTCCTTGTGAAGGCAGACAGCAGTAGACATTTAAAAAACATTGATGCACGTTTCTGTACCAGTCTTAAATATTAAGCCACCTACATCAGGACCACTATGTCATATTCTTGATGCTAAATCTCAAACATTTTGAATTATTTTTATTTTTTAATCATGGGGTCTATCAATGAAAAAGGACATTATATGTATGTGCAACAAAAGATTCACTCATTATTTCATCATAAAAATGAACTTCATTCAATTTTTAAAAAATACAATTGTGACAGGACTAATTTAATGACCTTAAATTTAGAAAAATACACATGCAGCAAATTCATAGATAGACAGGAAAGCAAATAATAATATAGGATAAATCCTAGACAGCAGATGGACAAATGCATGCTATATAGGACCTCCCAGGGAGACAGGGAGCCGAGACTGCAGAGCGCAGTGTTCCTTCATCCCTTTCTCATTATTAAACTACCAATAGTTCTGGTGTCTAAAGATATTATCGCCCCTCCCTCACCTTCAGAAATTGTTATTATCATACTAAGGGTGTCTGTAAAGTTGCTTAATGTGACCCTTTCAAGAAAATACAGAAGTTGTGCATGGGGATAGGAATCAGGTGTAAGCTATAGCCCATGGCTTCAGGCTGATGGAGATTGAGCACAGTTCTGATACACCAACCTAGTTTGACCCTATTGGAGGTTTTACCTTGGGACTTAGAGCCTGATTTATGAGTTGGCAGGCTGCCTGTTTCTCTATAAAGAAGACAAAGCAAATTCTTTTTTGCCCTGATGGAGGTGCTGCTCACCAAATTTTAAAAGAATCGCCAAACTGGCAGTCGTTTCTAAAGGGCTGACAGGAACCACCATCACTGCAGGCTCTTAGGGGGTCATTCCGACCCCGGCGGGCGTGGGGGTCATTTTAACTTTCCCGCTGGGCCGGCGGGCGATCTCCAAAAGATCGCCCGCCGGCCCAGCGGGAAAGCCCCTGCAAAGAGGAAGCCGGCTCCGAATGGAGGCGGCGGATTTGCAGGGGTGCGACGGGTGCAGTGGCACCCGTCGCGATTTTCAGTGTCTGCAAAGCAGACACTGAAAATCTTCATGGGGCCCTGTTAGGGGGCCCCTGCACTGCCCATGCCAGTGGCAGTGGCATGGGCAGTGCAGGGGCCCCCAGGGGCCCCACGACACCCGTTCCCGCCATCCTGTTCCTGGCGGTAAAAACCGCCAGTAACAGGATGGCGGGAGGGGGTCGGAATCCCCATGGCGGCGCTGCAAGCAGCGCCGCCATGGAGGATTCCCTGGGCCAGGGGGAAACCAGGGGGAAACCGCCGGTTCCCCTTTTCTGACCGCGGCTTTACCACCGCGGTCAGAATAGCCCAGGAAGCACCGCCAGCCTGTTGGCGGTGCTTCCTCTGCCCTCCACCCTGGCGGTTTGAAACCGCCAGGGTCGGAATGAGGGCCTTAGTCTCTAGAAGTCAAAATCCTTCAGCTTCACAAGGCTGTAGACTGTATTTGAAGAAGTCTTTACAAAGTTAGATAGGTGTTAGACAAGGTCTCGCTGAAACTGTCGGTTTTGGCAGGAAAAGCTCAGAGTGAGACAGTTTCAGTTTAAAACCCAGGAAAGTCTTCTTGTTGGTTGGATACTTTTGGTGCCTTCACCTAGTCAAGAGTTTTACCTTTCAACTTAGTCTCTTTTTTTGAGCTCAGAATACTCAAGTGGGACAAATCTGCAGGCTGTACCTGATAATATGTTCCACGAGGCCGGATACATTCTCTGAGGGCAAACCTAATTTGCTGCTGTAGAGAATCTCTGAGAAGGAGAAACCTGTTTCTTCAGCATAGCAAGCTCGCACTTTGGGCAGATAGACTGGAGATGTTTGTGTTGGTCCTACAGAGGTCTTGGAGCTCAAAATGTTTCTAAGTCACAGTTTTTCAGAGGTGATAGGAGAAGTCAAGTCAGACACAGCCATGATAACTAAGACCTCAGGAAAAGCACTTGAAGTCAAGACGCATTCCTTCAGAATCCACCGGAAGAACCCAAGTCTTGTCCGTTGGTACTGGTCAGCTGAGCAAGTCAGGGGAAAGGCCTCATGCAGCTTGTTCTTGACTTGTAGCTTACAGAGGAAGTCAGACAACTGACCTTTGTAGTCCAATCCTTTCTCACGGGTCTCAAACAGCAAGTACAGTCTTTCTTCTGTTCTTCCACAAGACTAGAGTGTTCTAAGAAAGTGCCTCTGGGTGCCACATTGATGCCTAGCACCGTTCTTCCCATGTGCAGAGTCTGTGTGCTCACCCAGAGGTTAAAGTTTCTGTCAAATGAGTCAAACAGTGCCAAAGTCATCAGCGAATCAAAAAACAAACTGCTTTTCCTAAGCAAACCATGGCCTAACTATAAATACATAGTTGTGATTACCGCAGGCTCAAAATAGGGAATCTGATGGGCTGGCCTCCACATGAAGATAAAGTTGCAGCTAGCATTTTACGATTCTGGGACTTGAGCCCCATGTCATACAAAATTAATAAAAATATTAAGTGAGGGGCAGAGGGACATTCCCTGGGGTCAATTTCTTTTTTTTTTTTCACAGAATCGAAGTACTATTGAGCTATTGAGGGTGTGATTTCCCGTTAGTACTGTGGAAAAAGGTAGCGGGGCATTGGGATGCTGCAAGACAACGGGGTTTGGCCAGCAAAGGGATCTCAGCCATCTGCGGGGGTAGGAACAGTGCCTGTCTACAATAACAAAAAAACAGAAATTAATTGAAAAAAACAAAGGTTAAAATTACATTACAGTTAGGTATCTGTTGGTTAGCAGTTTCCTAGTGCAGAGTAAAAAAGCCAGCATCGGTCCACAAAAATTGGGACCACCAAAAGAGGTAAGTAGCTTCATGAATTTGACTACCCTGAAAGTAAGAAGTAAGCCAGGTATATTAGAATAGCAAGTCACCACTACTCATAGAAAGTTCATAGTGAATTGGTGTTAGAAAGGGTTTTTTTGGTTGACAGTCAGGTTAACCACTGTCCAAGCAAGGACCCTCACTCCCAGCAAGAGTAAAGAAAACTCACCCTCAGTTAACCCCTGCTCACCCTCTTCGTAGCTTGGCATGAGCAAACAAGCTTAACTTCAGAAGCAATGTGGAAAGTATTTGTACCAACAAACACAGTAACTCAGTGAAAACACTACAAGATGAACAACACAGGTTTAGAAAAATAGGTGATATTTATCCAAACAAAACCAGACCAAAACAACAAAACTCCGACATACACAAGTCAAGTTATGAACTTTAAGAAGAATAAGGCCCTCATAATAACTATGGCGGTAAAAACTGCCTACTGCCGCAGCGACGGCCGCCAAAAGACCGTCGCTGCGGCTACCAGCCATCTGCCATATTATGACCACAGCCGGATTTCCGCCACAAGAAGGGCAGAAATCCGATTGTGGCCATGTCGGCGGATGGCAGTAAGGTGGCGCTGCTACCACCAGCAATGCCAGGCCAGTAGACCGCCGCCAGCTGTATTATGACCTATAATACGGCCTGGAGGGTGCTGCTGACGGTAGCAGCGCCCCGGTCCATCTCCTGCCGGAGGACCCCCTGAATCCAGGTAGGTCTGGTCTCCGACATGGGAGGGGTTGGGGGTGTTTGTGTGTGTGGGGGCGTGGGAATGTATGTGTGTGTGTGAATGCGGGTGTGTGCTGAGTGTTGAATGCGTGTTTGGAAGTGTGTGCAGATGTGTGTGTGATTAGATGTATGCATGTGTGTAAGCATGTGGGAAGGGGTTTGTGTATGTGCGTATGTGCGTGAAGGGGGTGTGAATGTAGGTGGGTGAGGGGGGTTTGGAGATGTAGGTGGTGGTGGGGATAACTGGGGAGGAAGGGGGAGGAGACCCTGTAGGAGGCTGGCCTGGTTTGTAGTGAGTACCAAGGGTTACTTACACTCTGCACCAGGTCCAGGTATCCCTTATTAGTGTAGAAGAGGTGTCTAGCAACTTTGGCTGATAGAAAAGGGTAGCTTAGCAGAGCAGCTTAAGCTGAACTAGGAGACATGCAAAGCTCCCACTATACCACTAGTGTCATATGCACAATATCATAAGAAAACACAATACACAGATATACAAAAAATAAAGGTACTTTATTTTTATGACAATATGCCAAAAGTATCTCAGTGAGTACCCTCATTATGAGGATAGCAAATATACACAAGATATATGTACACAATACCAAAAATATGCAGTAATAGCAATAGAAAGCAATGCAAGCAATGTACAGTCACAATAGAGTGCAATGAGAGCACATAGGTATAGGGGCAACACAAACCATATACTCTAGAAGTGGAATGCGAACCACGAATGGACCCCAAACCTATGTGAGCTTGTAGAGGGTCGCTGGGACTGTAGGAAAACAGTGAGGGTTAGAAAAATAGCCCACTCCAACACCCTGAAAAGTAGGTGTAAAGTGCACCTAAGTTCCCCAGAGAGCACAGAAGTCGTGATAGGGGAATTCTGCAAGGAAGACCAACACCAGCAATGCAACAACAATGGATTTCCAGACGAGAGTACCTGTGGAACAAGAGGACCAAGTCCAAGAGTCACACTCAAGTCGGGAGTGGGTAGATGCCCAAGAAATGCCAGCTGAGGTTGCAAAGAAGCTGCCACCGGATGGTAGAAGCTGTGGATTCTGCAAGAACGAAGAGGACTAGGAACTTCCCCTTTGGAGGATGGATGTCCCACGTCGAGAAGAAGCTTGCAGAGGTATTCCCAAGCAGAAAGACCGCAAACAAGCCTTGCTAGCTGCAAGGGTTGCGGTTAGGGTTTTTGGATGCTGCTGTGGCCCAGGAGGGACCAGGATGTCACCAATTGCATGAGGAGAAAGAGGGGGAGTCCAGCAAGACAAAGAGCCCACTCAGAAGCAAGCAGCACCCGCAGAAGTGCCAGAACAGGCACTACGAAGAAGAGTGAACCGGAGCTCACCCGAAGTCACAAAAGAAGGTCCCACGACGCCGGAGGACAACTCAGGAGGTCGTGCACTGCAGGTTAGAGTGTCGGGGACCCAGGCTTGGCTGTGCACAAAGGAAATCCTGGAGGAGTGCACAGAAGCTGGAGCAGCTGCAAATCACGCGGTACCCAGCAATGCAGTCTAGCGTGGGGAGGCAAGGACTTACCTCCACCAAACTTGGACTGAAGAGTCACTGGACAGTGGGAGTCACTTGGACAGAGTTGCTAAGTTCCAGGGACCATGCTTGTTGTGCTGAGAGGGGACCCAGAGGACCAGCGATGCAATCTTTTGGTGCCTGCGGTTGCAGGGGGAAGATTCCGTCGACCCACGGGAGATTTCTTCGGAGCTTCTAGTGCAGAGAGGAGGCAGACTACCCCCACAGCATGCACCACCAGGAAAACAGTCGAGAAGGCGGCCGGATCAGAAATACAAGGTTGCAGTAGTCGTCTTTGCTACTTAGTTGCGGTTTTGCAGGCGTCCAGAGCAGTCAGCGGTCGATTCCTTGGCAGAAGGTGAAGAGAGAGATGCAGAGGAACTCTGATGAGCTCTTGCATTCGTTATCTAAAGAATTCCCCAAAGCAGAGACCCTAAATAGCCAGAAAAGGAGGTTTGGCTACTCTGGAAGGAGGATAGGCTAGCAACACAGGTAAGAGCCTATCAGAAGGAGTCTCTGACGTCACCTGCTGGCACTGGCCACTCAGAGAAGTCCAGTGTGCCAGCAGCACCTCTGTTTCCAAGATGGCAGAGGTCTGGAGCACACTGGAGGAGCTCCAGGCACCTCCCAGGGGAGGTGCAGGTCAGGGGAGTGGTCACTCCCCTTTCCTTTGTCCAGTTTCGCGCCAGAGCAGGGCTGGGGGATCCCTGAACCGGTGTAGACTGGCTTATGCAGAGATGGGCACCATCTGTGCCCATCAAAGCATTTCCAGAGGCTGTGGGAGGCTACTCCTCCCCAGCCCTGACACCTTTTTCCAGAGGGAGAGGGTGTAACACCCTCTCTTTGAGGAAGTCCTTTGTTCTTCCTTCCAGGGCCAAGCCTGGCTGGACCCTGTCTGAGGGGTTGGCAGCAGCAGCAGCTGCAGTGATACCCCAGGAAAGGCAGTTTGGCAGTACCCGGGTCTGTGCTAGAGACTCAGGGATCATGGAATTGTCTCCCCAATGCCAGAATGGCATTGGGGTGACAATTCCATGATCTTAGACATGTTACATGGCCATGTTCGGAGTTACCATTGTGACGCTATACATATGTAGTGACATATGTATAGTGCATGCGTGTAATGGTGTCCCCGCACTCACAAAGTCCGGGGAATTTGCCCTGAACAATATGGGGGCACCTTGGCTAGTGCCAGGGTGCCCAAACACTAAGTAACTTAGCACCCAACCTTTACCAGGTAAAGGTTAGACATATAGGTGACTTATAAGTTACTTAAGTGCAGTGGTAAATGGCTGTGAAATAACGTGGACATTATTTTACTCAGGCTGCACTGGCAGTCCTGTGTAAGAATTGTCTGAGCTCCCTATCGGTGGCAAAAGAAATGCTCCAGCCCATAGGAATCTCCTGGAACCCCAATACCCTGGGTACCTAGGTACCATATACTAGGGAATTACAAGGGTGTTCCAGCGTGCCAATCAGCATTGGTAAAATTAGTCACTAGCCTGCAGTGACAATTTTAAAAGCAGAGAGAGCATAATCACTGAGGTTCTGGTTAGCAGAGCCTCAGTGATACAGTTAGGCACCACACAGGGAACACATATAGGCCACAAACCTATGAGCACTGGGGTCCTGGCTAGCAGGATCCCAGTGACACATATTAAACACACTGACAACATAGGGGTTCCACTATGAGCACTGGGCTCCTGGCTCACAGTGTCCCAGTGGGACAGTAAAAACACCCTGACATATACTCACAAACAGGCCAAAGGGTGGGGTAACAAGGCTAGAAAGAGGCTACCTTCCTACACTCCCATATTACCCATAACCCCTTATGAATACAAATCATTGGCACAAGACTTTCACCAAGACCACTGCAACAACTAGAGCATCATACCACTCACACCTATACATCCCTTACGCACCCCACTTCACACACCCCAACACATTACCCAACACACCCTCACCAACACACATCACATAACACCCATGGCACCACAAAGGCACCCCCATTTCACTGTGGAGGAGTTAAGAGTCATGGTGGAGGAAATTGTCAGGGTACAGCCACAACTGTTTGGAGCACAGGTGCAGCAAATATCAATAGCCAGGAAGATGGAGCTATGGTGGAGAATCGTGGACAGGGTCAATGCTGTGAAACAGCACCTCAGTAGAAGGAAGAGGTGGAATGACCTACGGGGGAAGGTACATTCCATTGCAGCAAGACACCAGATTGCTATCCAGAGGACTGGTGGTGGACCCCCACCTCCTCCCCCACAACTCACAGCATGGGAGGAGCAAGTACTGGCAATACTGCATTCTGAGGGCCTGGCCGGAGTCGGAGGACGACTGGAATCTGGTAAGCCAACTTTCAACAATTATCACCTCCCTATACCTGCATGCCATCACATACCCGCAGCCTCACGCCCATCACTCCACTCCATCCCATACACTCCACCATCACATCTCACCAATCCCAATGCCAAGCACTGCATGCTGTACCAATGCATCGACACCTCTCACAGCCCTGCATGGACACTCATCACTAAAGCATGCAAAGCATAGGGAAACTAACAATCACACAATACACCAACATACACAAGCAAAAGCTGGCAGGCCAACACCAACCATAGAGGGGAAGCCAGGGATGTACAATATGTCACACACATGAAGAATAATACATCATTTACATCCTCACAGGTACCCCAGCCAATGTCACTGGAGAGGAGGTGCCAGTACTATCCAATCCCCCAACAGAGGAGGCCCACAGTGATGACAGTAACTTTGGTCTTCAGGATCTGGACGATCTACCTGGCCCATCAGGGACCACTGGACAGCCGGTTACCCAAGCCCAGTCACAGACCACCACAGAGTCTCCCCTATCAGGTACCAACAACACAGCACCCACCCAGCATCCCCAAACCTCTGTCCCCAGGACACGTCAATCAGCAGTGTGCCCACCTCTGCAGGGACCCCAGGACACACCTCGCCCCCAAGACAATCAGGGACCTTTGGTCAGTGGCAGTGGGCACACCGTTCAGGGGACAGAGGCACAGGCCAACAGGGACACTGGGAGGACTGCTGTGCGAAAGGGGGAGCACAGGATCAGGGAACCGACTCTCCAGGAGGGGTTCTCTGAGAACCTGGGACCCTTTCAACATTCCCAGGACATGATGGGCCATATCCTAGACAACATGCAGGAGAACAGGTGGCTGCAGGAGGGACAGAACTACAACTGGTGGTTGATATTTCTTGCACCTCACTGCCAAAACGTGGAACACTCTTCCCACCCACCTGCGTCAGACCAAAGACCTCCTTAGCTTCAGGAAACTTCTCAAGATCTGGCTGTGCGAGCAGTAGCAGAACCTCCCCCCCCATTCTCCTCCCTCCCCTCCTTATTGCCTTGAGACCCTCACGGGTGTGTAGTGCACTTTACAGATTCCTGATTGATTGACAGTATCAGGAGATCAGGGAGGACTTGCAGGCCATCAACAACACCCTGATCTCCATAGCAGGGATGCTGGCAGACATGGCCAACACTATGAGGGAGGCAGTGTCACACCAGCGGGCCCCTGCCACTAGTCAGTCATCTGAACAGCCTTCCACTTCCGCTGCCGCTAGTGGCTAGGAGGCCCCGCCACAGGACCCACGGGTCACCAGAACCCCTCCCCCTGCAGAAGGTGAACCACCCCGCAAATGCTCTCTGCGATCCAGACAGAAGCCAGATACACTTGCCAAGACCACCGCCAGGGAATGAGACTCTCCTGATTGTCACCCTAGTGTCCCACTCAGACAGCTTGTCCACTTTGAACTGCCATTGCCCCACTTCCTATGTCCCCTTGAACACTGCACCTGTGCTACAAGCACACTGGAACAATACCCTGGACTTTCCTCCATTATCACCCCATCCCATTGCACTTTCCCCGCTATATATTTATACTACAATAAACACCCTTTGACATAAATCGATTTCGTGTATGTCATGTATTTCAAATATGTATTGATTGAAACAGGTACAACCATTGCAAATGAACTGTACAAAGAATGAGCATAGAATCAACAACCTGTAGCTGGCTGTTGTGATCACACCAGGGGTATTTGTTAAATTACCAGCATCTGCAAAATGAGTAGCCAGAGGTAACAGTGAGTGGGCATAGAAGTTAAAAATACCAGCATGCCAATGCCACACAGAATACAACCAAAGTCATTGAAATGTAAAGTTCCACTGTCTCACCTGTGTGACATTAGAAGTACTGATGTATCACAGATGTTATGTTGTCCACATCCTCATCCTCTGCCTCCTCATCCTCACTGTCCACAGGGTCCACTGCTGCCACAGGGGCATCTGCAGTCCTCCTCCTGCAGAAAAGGTACATGGCATTTGAGGGCCAGGTTGTGCAACATGCAGCATGCCTCGACTATCTGCCAGACCTTCTTGGGTGAGTAGCACAGGGATCCACCTGTCAGATAAAGGCACCGGAACCTGGCCTTCAGGACACCAAAGGTCCCTTCAATGATCCTTCTGGTTCGCCTATGTGCCTCATTATAACATTCTTTTGCCCTTGTCCTGGCATTCCTCACACAGGTCAGAAGCCATAATAGTTTTGGGGAACCAGAGTCACCTGCAAATATTGAGGGACAACATTTAGCCACACACTATCCTATATGGCCAACACCATAGGCATACACCAACATGTAGTGGTTGGGAACCAGGGCTCACCTATTAGCCACACCCTGTGCCTCTGTAGTTGGGACATCACATATGGGATGCTGCTATTCCTCAGAACAAAGGCATCATACACCGACCCTGGATACTTAGCATTGACGTGGGCGATGTACTGGTCCGCCAAGCACACCATCTGCACATTCATTGAGTGGAAACACTTACGATTCATGAACACCTGTTCATTCTGGCAGGGGGGGGAACAAATGCAATATTTGTTCCGTCAATCGCCCCAGTTATATTGGGGATATGCCCATTGCATAAAACCCGGCCTTCACAGTGGCCAAATCCTCAACCTGTGGGAACGTAATGTAGCTGCACATGTGTATGATCAGGTCAGACAACACTCTTGTCAGCACTATTGAGAACATTGGCTGTGCCATTCCTGCTGCCAAGCCCACTGTCACTTGGAAAGAACCAGTTGCCCGGAAATGGAGAACTGATAGCACTTGCACAAGAGGGGGGATCCCAGAGGGCTGACGGATAGCAGATATCAGGTCAGGCTCCAATTGGGCACACAGCTCTGTGACTGTGGCCCTGTCCAGTCTATAGGTGAGGATAATCTGCCTGTCCTCCAGTGTAGCCAAGTCCACCAGGGCTCTGCACATGGGGGTATGTCTCCATCTCCTATTCATCAGCAGTGGTAAGAATCCTAGGGACAAAAGAGTGAGGAGGCTGTCACAATTTGAATAACTAAACCACAACAAAAGTCCTCAATCTGTAAACATGTTATGGGACAATGTAATTAGTGAAGTATGCGCCTATTTATCCTGTGCCGCAGCATTATCCCATAGGCCTGTTCCCCACCCCCCTGAAAGGGCATCCGTCTGTCCTGTGTGGAGGGATAGATGGAAGTGAGGTAATTCCGCTGACTTTGTGCGCCGTGGCAGAAACGGTCGGAAACCTCTGTGCAAATCCTCATTGGTAATTAATTTGCCCTATGGAGCGCAGTGGCCAATGTTGATCTACGTCAACGGTATGCCCCACACAGACGTGACCGCCATTTTCTATCTGATTCCTCACTTGTTCCTGACCTTCCATAGAAGAGGACCTACACTGCATCTGCTGCTGTGACTGTGTCTGGAACCTATCATGGCCCGTGTGACCGGGGAACGGGCCCCAGCCTTCACTTTGGAGGAATTGGAGCTACTGGTGGATGGGGTCCTACCCCAATACGGACTGCTGTATAGGCCTCCAGACCAACAGGTGCGTACACGGTGGGCACAATGCAAGTGGCATGAATGCATGGAGCTGTGTGTGAAGGCATCGTGTAAGGGGGGGTGTCCTCTTGGCATTGTACACGTTGTGTGCTGGGCTATGTGTGTGCCAATGGTGATGGAAACAGGTATGGTAGGCCATTCGTATTACTGGCTGGACTGTTTGTCTAATGGTGTTCGTCTGTCTGTATTGCTACGGCAGGTCAGTGCCCATCAAAAGAAGGGTATATGGTGTTTCATTGCCAAGGAGGTGAGGACCCTGGGGGTCTATGGCTCGCGGCACACCCACTGTGGCAAACGGTGGGAGGACCTGAGACGCTGGGCACAGAAGACCACAGAGGCCCAGCTGGGGATGACCTCCCAACAAGGAAGGGGTGCCCGTTGGACCATGACACCCCCAATGGCCTGCATACTGGCGGTGGCCTATCTTGAGCTGGATGGATGCTTGGGGGCATCACAGCAGCCACAAGGGGGTGAGTACAGTGGCCATCATTGAAGCTCAGGGCTGAAGGAATGGTATCTGGGTGTTGGTTGTGTGTCATTGGGTGCCCCTAGGCCAGTCCAGACATAGCAGCGTAGGTCCTCTGGTGGCTAAGGGTCTGAAGGGGAAATACTGCCTACCTAGCTTGTTAGCATCCACTACTAGTCAGGGCTGCATGGCTCCCATGTGTGCAACAGTTGGCGGTGTGTGCTCCTCCTCATGCCTTGGTGGCTGGCAGTATCACTGGTAGTGCACTGCCTAGTGTGTAGGCCTGTACCCTGTGTGTGAGGGTGCTGTGTTCGTCAACGGTGGTGTTGGTGCAGTCATTGACCCTGTGTATCCCTTGTCTCTCTTCCCTCCCTTTCTTGTTCTGTCATCCTGTCCTTATGTGCATTAGCATCATCTGGCGGAGGAGCAGAGGCACTGGTGACAGAGGGAGCTGCATCCCACAAGACCCTGGAGGCAGAGTCCACCCACGATATCAGCACCTCCCTCACAGCAGCCCCTCAGCGAGTTGCCTGTGCCCGCCCAGCCAGGAGGGTGGGCATCTCCCCTAGGCACCTCAGGCCCTGCCCCAGTGAGCCCTGCTGCTCTGAGTGAGGAGGCTATTGATCTCCTGAGATCCATCTCTGTAGGGCAGTCAACCATTGTGAATGCCATCCAGGGGCTGGCAGCCCAGATGCAGCAATCTAATGCATTCCTGGAGGGCATTCACAGTGGATTGGCTGCCTAACAGAGATCAATCCAGGCTCTGGCTTCCTCTCTGATGGCAGCCATTGTCCCTGTTTCAACTATCCCCGCTCTAACTACCACTTCCCAGTCCCATTCTCCTCAACCTCAACCCATCCCATGCACACAGCCAGACGACCGTGCACACAAGACAACACCCAAGAGTGTCACAGGCAAACACAAGCACCATACTTCATCCCACAGGTAGTCACACAAACACCATGCAGTTTCAGACACAACAACACCCACTATTTCAACTGTCTCCCCCTCTTCCCCCTCCTCCACCTCCCAACCAGTTACGTCCACACTCACACCTGCATGCACTACATCATCATCCACTACCTGCATCATCACCACACCAAGCAGGACACACTCCTCACTGCAGATACCTCCACAACATCCATGCACACGTCTCCTGTGTCCTCTTCCACTGTGTCTGTTCCCCCCTCCTAAAGTACACAGACGCAAGCACTTAGACACCCAACAGCCATCCACCTCACAACAGCATCCAGCCCATGCACCTGCACCCAAATCCAGTAGACAAACACCTTCAACAACCACTCCCACATCCTCCTCTCCCATTACTTCTCCCTCTTCCCATCCCAATGTCCTTAAAAAGCTTTTCCTTTCCCAGATTGACCTCTTCCCAACCCCTCCCCCCCATCCTGCACATATGGCCATGGTATCAGGAGCCCAGCCAAGCACCTCAGCCAAACAGTCCACGGGCCCAGTTTCAGCAGCACCTACTTGTGGTTGAAGGGATTCCACGCCACAAATACTGAAGGGGAAGTGGAAGGGGCCTGCACCAGCCATCAAGAAGGTGAAGGAGTCTGCACCAGCCACCAAGATGGGGAAGGAGCCTGCACCAGCCACCAAGAAGGGGAAGGAGCCTGCACCAGCAGCTGTCACAGAGCCCCCACCACCAGCCGTGGTTGTGCATCTATCAGAGAATGCAGGGGCTGAGCAGAAGCCTTCCACAACAACCACCTTTGTGCAGCCATCAGGAGGGTGCAGGGGCTGAGCAGGAGCCTCCCACAACCACAACCACAGTGCAGCCATTGGAGGGTGCAGGGGCTGAGCAGGAGCCTCCCACCACTACCACCACAGTGCAGCCGTCACCTCCATATAGTCCATCCTCCATGGGCTTCTGTGCGGCCTGCCCCTACCAGAACCAGTGGTCAAGTCACCCTCTCAAGAGATTGTGGCATTGTACTCCCCAGGACCAAGCATAGGGCATGTTGCCCCCTCCAGAACCAGTGAGCAAGAGACCCACTCCAGAGACTATGGCCTAGCACTCCCCAGGACAAAGCACAGGGCATGTCGCCTCCTCCAGAACCAGTGGGAAAGGCACCTACTCGAGAGACTGTGGCTTAGCACTCCTCAGGACAAAGAACAGGGCATGTTTCCCCCTCCAGAACCAGTGGTCGTGTTTCCGCATCTGGCTGAGGTGCCCCCCCGAAGTGCCTGCCTATTTGCCAACTGATGCCCCTGCAGTGTTCTCTCTGTATTGGTGCAAGAATCGAGTGTAGCCTTGGACTTTGCCCTGTAGTCATGTGGCCCCTGTGAACTATGGACTGGGCAGTGTCCCTTTTGTGGGCATTTGTACATATCTGTTGCATTTCCACATCGACTTATTATTTTTTATGTTAATCTTATTACAATCACTTTAGTCAATTCCTTTTGTCCTTGCATTATTCAGCCAATTATCGGGGACAAATTGTTTTCTTGTGCAGTTGGTTGTGTGTATGGTGTGTGTGTGCAGGGTGTGTGTGGTGAGTGTTTGTGTCACTCTCGTTTTCCTCCACCCCTCCCTTGTGTGCTAGGCGGCTGTACTCACTGTCGTTGTCTTTGCTGGCATTAGTGTTTGTGGTGGAGCATGACGTAGATGTCTCCAATGGTGAGTCCTATAAAGTCTGTGCTCTGATTCCGACAGGCTTTTGATGGCGTTCGTCCCCCCCGGAAAAGGTGGCAGATTGTGTTATCATAATATGGTGGGTGGAACTGTGTCATCCGCCTTGCTGTAGGCGGCTACCGCCACGGTGACTGTTGTTTCCACCCTGGCGGTTGGTGTGGTACATTGGCTGTCTTTTGGAGATATCACCGCCACTGTCATAATTTGGCGGTAGTTACCGCCAGCATGTTGGCGGTATTACTGCCACTTTATCACCAACCGCCATGGTTGTAATGAGGGCCTTAATCCTTAGAAAACTTTGAGAATGCTGTTATTGCACAAAAGGACATGGGTACCGTCAAAATAAAGCCGCACGGGCGAGTGTGTGTCGAAAAAGGCCAGTGATGTATTAATTTCTCACTTGCAACCAAATCCGTGCATCGTTCCTCCTCCGTTGGGGTTGGCGTGCATTGTTTCTTCTCTCCTGCAAGAGAGCAATGTGTCTATCCCGGATGGGCACCTCGGGTCCAAGCAGGCATTGCGTTGATTTTCGATGACCAGCGATGTTGCGCTGAAATCTGATTGCACGATGTCAAGAAGCCACGCTGTGTAGGGACTTGCATCGTTCACAGCAGCCGCTGCGGGTGTTGCACAACGTTTCTCCAGCCGCATTGCATTAATCTCCCAGCTGCGTTGCAGGTGGGGCATCGATTTTAGCCTTGAGGCCGGCGATGTGTTGTTTAGCAGCCACAAGGTGGCTGGTGCGTTGAAAGTTTCCCCGCACAGTGGTCTTTGCGTGGATTTCTGTCCTTTTCTACCAGCTGCACCTTTCAAAGGCCCAGAGACAGGATAGGGCACCACTTGGCTGGCAGGACTCTCAGCAGAAAGCCCAAGTGCTGTCAGAGAGAAGTCTTTGTTGTCCGTAAGACTTCAAAAACAGGAGGCAAGCTACTGCAGGCCAACCCAGCAACGCATAGTCACAGGCAAAGGGGCAGTACTCCTCCTCCAGCTTCTCCAGCTCTTCTCCCGGGCAGAGGTTCCTCTTGGCTCCAAAAATAATCTGATTTTCAGGGGTTTTGGGTGCTCTTCTTATACCCCTTTCTGCCTTTGAAATAGGCCTATTTCAAAGAGAAGTCTCTGTTGTTTTCAAGATTTTGCCTTGCCTAGGCCAGGCCCCAGACACACACTAGGGGGTTGGAGGCTGCATTGTATGAGGGCAGGGACAGCCCTTTCAGGTGTAAGTTCCCACTCCTCCCCTCAGCCCAGATAGGACATCAGGATATGTAGGCTACACCCCAACTCCCTTTGTGTTACTGTCTAGAGGAGGGATGCAAAAAGCCTAACTGTCAAACTGACCCAGACAGGGAATCAACAAACAGAGTCACAGAATGGTTTAAGCAATAAAATGCCTACTTTCTAAAAGTGATATTTTCACACACACAATCTGAAAATCAACTTCATTAAAAGATGTTTTTTTAAATTGTGAGTTCAGGGACCTTAAAGTCCATATTTCTATATGCTCCCAAAGGGAATCTGCGCTTTAATAACATTTAAAGGTAGCCCCCATGTTAACCTAAGAGAGAGATGGGCCTTGCAACATTAAAAACCAAATTTTACAGTATTTCACTGTTAGGACATGTAAAACACTCTGCCCCGTGGGGCTACCTAGGGTCTACCTTAGGGGTGTGTTACATGCTTAAAAGGTAAGGTTTAGGCCTGGCAAGTGGGTACACTTGCCAAGTCGAATTGGGAGTTTAAAACTGCACACACTGCAGCAGCAGCTCTGAGCCATGTTTACAGGGCTACTAATATGGGTGGCACAACCAGTACTGCAGGCCCACTAGTAGCATTTGATTTACAGCCCCTGGGCACCTCTAGTGCACTTTACTAGGGACTTACAAGTACATCAAATATGCCAATCATCAATAAGCCATTGTACCCATATACTTTATACAGGGAACACTTACACTTTAGCACTAGACAGCAGTGGTAGAGTGTCCAGAGCAACCAAACACAGAGTCCAGCACACAGAAGCAACCTGGGAAGTAAAGGCAAAAAGTTAGGGAATACCATGCCAAGGATGCCAAGTCTAACAATTGACCATAAGCGTGTGTAGAGATCCCCGCATGTACTCTTATTATTATGACTTGGGCCCTAGAAGTAAACCAGAAATAAGCCACAGGAGTAAACCAGAAGTACTATAAGAGTAAGTCACACCTACCCACAGCAAAAACGTTGTGAATTGAACCGGACATCTCTGGCATGAAAAGGGGTTAGTGCACAGACAAAGTTGAGAGTCCTTCATCATTCAACAGCTCACCCTAATGAGGTTACAGCATCACCCTCCATTAAAGGTTCTGGACCTCCTACTCTGCTCAATTGTTCTATGTCGTGACACCACCTGCACATCCCAAACAACAGACCTAAGTCTGGCAAAGGCTGTTGAATGTTTTGATATTTCAACTGATGAATTTATCAAGAGTATCACTTCCTAAGATCAGATCGAGGTGCAGAGATTCTGCAATGTGACACAAAGAGGAGCCAATAAGAGTCCAGGTTGAGCACAAACCCACCTGCCTCACCCCTAACCACCCGGGCTCCCTGGCTGAGCTGTGTTTCACAAGTTAAAGAAAGAATAAAAGAACCTCTCAGTTGTGATAAAATCTTAAGAGCTTTAACCATTTTTAACGTGCTGAAGTATGAAAGACTTATCTCATTGGTAAACAATTCCCCCCTGTCTTGCTATTCTACAAAATAAATGGAAATTCCCTAAAATAACCTCCACACAGAAAAGTAATTAACCACCTGAGAGTGTCTGAATGTTGCTACCAGGGAGATCACTTGGCATTTAACGTTTAAACACACAGGTCTAGCCTGAAATGATGCTGAGTGACTCTCCACAGCAATCTAAATGCATAAAAGTCAATCAGGATACATACATACAACAGGTTTCCCAGAACCCAAACCCATCCCATCATAACATTCCCTGACAACTGGAAGGTTTCCACCAAGGAATCCTGAACATTAGTGTTCCTTCCAGTGTTCCCCTTTTTCCAATCTTTCCCTCCTTTCTGGTTTTTTCTTGTTTAGAATTGTGCCTCTGCATCTGGCAGTTGTAACCTGAGCACTACGCTAAAGAGAGGCAGCTGATGGTGTTGCACCTTTTTTTTAAGTGTACTGCCTACCGTTAGTGGGGATCTGTCAGTATATCAATTACAATACACGTAAGATTTAACAGTCTTCAAAAGAATCCACTAGCTGTAGAGAAAGAAGGTACTTCGCATAAATTGTATTGTCACTATGAATTATTTAATCCCCAATATCGCATAACCAACACAGAGCGGCAACTGTCCCAGTTTTAAAGCCTCGCATTCCACCCCCAACTTTCTACATTCCAACGCTACATTCCATTCTCAACACAAGCTTAATACAACAAGCTGCCTCTGTAGTTATGTTGCAATCTCAATTGCTTGATTTGACGCAGAAAAACTTGAAAATTTGCCTTTGATTACGTCAGAACCAATACTGTGCAGAGTTGTAGTCATATTAATTCCATTATAAAACAGGACTCCAAGTCCCAGAATTCAAAGAAAAAAAAACTGGACTAAAGAAACACATTACACATAGGCCTGGGAAACTTGGCAGCTATTTGTAGATTGGGGATACCACTCTATATAATCTTCTTACTGGAGAGCTAGGAACCTGAAGTACTTTGCTCCTTTAAGGGAGGAAATTAAAAACATTTGTATTTCCTTTTCTTTAATGGGCAATGCAAGCATTTAGTACATTGATTGACCTACCATGTTTTCTACAAGTACACTTACCATATAAAATGAAAACAAAAATGTGTCAGTCTAATATGTTTATGTTATTTTGAATTTATGGTACTCAAATAGCACAAACAAAAATGCCCAATCTATTAATGGGAGCCAATGGGTTTTGTTGATTACATTTTTATGCTAGTTCATATTTGTAGTGCTCCACTAACATTTTTTATATAGATATAGATGTACGATTCACTATTAAGGGGAGCCTTTGGAGTTTTTTGGACTAATATTTCAATGTTATTTTGGACATATAATAATCCAGAAATATTTTAACCTTTTTTTAAATAGATGTATGCGCTGCTATTTTTGATGCTTTCTTTAAACAGTATTCGGTTAATGAGTGCATTATTACAATAATCTTATATTCTAATAAAATGTAGCATAAAATACAATAGCTACATGTAAAGTTCTTTAAAAAAAATTGCAATGTGCTTGTGCTGCTATGTAGTTCCAGCATTGAGTCAGTACCTGGACATCTAGGAGGAACAGTGAGTCATGTGCAGACTTCGAGCTATAAAGTGCATATTGCGCAGGACAAATCTGGTGACTAAAAACGCTGAAAAAGCCTGATTTCAGCTTGCACTAGATCTTTGTTAATGCTTATGGTACAAGTCATGTGCAAAACTCTGCACTAGTAAGTGCATATCGTGCAGTATAACTCTAGCCACAGATTAAAAGCTGAAAAATGCCCAATTTTAGCTTCCGGAAGATCTTTGTTAATACTTTCGGTATAAAGGAAAGCTCTAGTAAAGCTAAGAAATCAATTTTACAATTTTAATGTATGAGCATTAGATCATTAGACCTCTTGCAGTTCTGTGTTCCATTGTCTTTTATATGTACCTAAGCGAGGTCTATACTAGATAATTATGGACCTCCTTCATCTGAAGTTGGAATTATCAAATGACAACCACTTATATGTTTTAAATTCCATATCTTACAATTTGAAGAGACCTGTTGTGATTTTGGTGTCTGATTTGTTTCCATGGGTTCTAATTTTTCTAAATGTCTTTTTACTAAGGAATTAAGCATATCAACTCATTATCGTTTAGAGCTATCAACCGTAACTTGATTTAGTCACTACATTAGGTTACATGTGGTCAGATGTATTATTTGCTTGTTGCAACAATAACAAGAAGGCCAAACAAATGTAATTTTTTTAACATGGCCCTGCTGTACTTTCAGACATGCAAAATCTCCAAAGTTTCAATTCAAAAAAACTATTTTTAATCAAATTATCTCTATTGAAGAGTACTTTAGTCCTAAAACTAGATTACTCCTAGCCTCCCCATCCTCGTCCCAATCTTTACTTGTGGAGTGAGTGTGCCTAATCACTCCTTTTTCACACCTGTAAAAAGCTGGCTGCAGGCTCTTCTGTATGCCTTTCCTCCCATTTCCATGACACTCAGTTACCTAGCATACCTTCTAAGGGAACTAACCACGGTCATTCTGATTCTTCCTCTGTATCTCAGGGGACCTCTTCTTAGACTCATGTCTCTGGAGCAGGAATGGGTCTTTCCCTTCATTCCATCTCCCCTTCGCCATCCTGTTCTACTAGTTCAGACTCTAGTCAAGTTAAAACTATTTACTTGGAGGTTGAGAGGGAGTGTCCCTTAAATAAGGGACTCTCTCTATCGGTTTCCCACTACCTTCAATTGTCGATGAGAATTACTACTAATAAAGGCTTGGAGCATCACTGGAGTTGTTTTGATCGTTGATGCAAGGAGAGAGATTTATCTCCAGTTTTTGCTCCCACTCGCAAGATTTTTCAATTTCTACAAGAAGGGTTTGAGAAGGGTCTTTCTATTTCCACTCTTAAACTTTAATGTTTTTCCTTCAAAACGTTTCTCTCCCCTTGGGAAAATCTCTCTTCCATTGAACAAATAGCCTCCAGATTTTTTATGAGGTATTACATTTTACGTCCTAAGGTCCATACTTCTTTTCGGGCAACAGATCTTCATTTAGTCCTCTCCCACGTTCAGAAAGATCTTTATGAACCTTTGGAGGAGGTTCTCCTCACATTTCTTTCATTTAAAGTTTTCTTTTTGGTGGCCATCACCTTTGCTAGGCGTCTGGGAGTACTGAATAATCTTGTCTGCCGTCCTCCCTATTGGAAAGTGTTTGACAACAGGATTATCCTGTCTCTTGATCCTAAGTTTCTACCCAAGGTTCATAGTCCATTCCATTGTGACCAGGAAATCTTTCTGCCTGTCCTGCAACAAACCCTGACCCTGACTCTTTGATTTATGTCCTAGATGTTGTCCGAGACTTGAAAATTGCCTTGTCAGGTAAGTTGAATTTCGACAATGTGATAACCTTCTTGTAAATTTTTGACCTGTGAAGAAAGGATAGAAGCCTTCCACTTCTACGTTAGCCAGATGGGTGAGGACTTTTATCTTTTGAGCTTACTTAGCAGAGAGTAAGGAGATACCTGGTGAAGTCAAGGCTCTTTCTATTAGAGTGATAGCAGCTTCTTGGGCTGAATGGTCTGGGGTCTCTATCAAGGACATTTGCAGACCTGCAACCTGGTCTTCCCTGTTCACCATAATTTTTCATTATAGGTTAATATTGCTCAGGGGTCTGAACTGAATTTTGGCTCTAGTATCTTGAAAACCTTCATTAATACTTAAGGCTTGTTTTTTCTTTATTTGTGGTTGTTCTTTGCTGTGCAGTGTGATTGGGAGAATCCATGGAGTTTGTCTTTTGCATTTCTTCTTTAGAAGGTGGTGTTTGTCAAACAAATACATTACTTCTATGTGTTTGGTGCTGGTGTCTTACTTTGGCTGATGAAAGGTCTTTCTGCTTTGGCATATCTTCACAAATAAGGAATAGGACAACAATGGGAAAATAAAAATGTAATGCTTAGATTGCTTACCGGTAATCTTCATTACTCAGATTCTTCCTTACTCCTCCCATTCCTTGCATTGCCTCGCTGCCCTCCCTTCCTTTCATCAGCCTTCTTTAGGGCTTACATATCAACAGGAAGAGGTAGAGAAGGGGGAGGGGTTTGTGTAACTTCCATTGGACTCATTCATAGAAAGAGAAAAACGCTTTTTACAGGTGTGAAGTAAGAGTAAATAGACACATTCACTCCACAAGTAAGGAATGGGGCAAGAAAGATTTAGAGTAATGAAGATTACTGGTAGGTAATCCGAGTAATAAGCTGTCTCTTGTATTTTGGGTATTACAATTCAGTGTTATGATAGTGATGTTTGTTTGGCATCATGAAGATTTTGACATAACCAATCAAATTGGCATGAACAGTGAGCTAGAGGTGAGATGTGTGAAAAAATGTACGCAAAAGGAACACATATATTTAACTTTTGAACTTCATTTCATGGGTGGAGAACAGTAAGTGCTGTGTTGAAATCAAGATATTAGCTGGGTTCGGCATTATAGTAAGTACAGTAAATACAGTAGCTAAATAAGGGGTAATTTGGCCCAAATTTACTAACAGTTTACTCAACTCACAAGTTGCTGTGCTGAGGTGCGTGAATGGGAGGGAGCTGAACTGTGCCATATTTACAAAGATATGATGCAGCTCATCTTTCTCCTGAACTGACATGCTTGTGGCTGCAACACAGGCATCCATGCAGTATGGTGCATGGGTGCCTCTTCTGTGGGAACAATAGTTTTTTGTGCAAGAAGGTATACCTTCCTGCACAAAAGCTATCCTTAGACACATATTCTTCTTTGTATGTGTGCTTTAAAATGCAGCACACATGCAAAAAGGAAGAAACAAGAAGAACTAAAGATATTTCTCATTGTGACACCACCCTTGGGTAGGCATACCATTTTGGCATAAACATAGTTTCACAGACTTAAGTAAATCTTAGTTTGCATCAAAATACATAGGTGGATGCACATGAACACCCAGGTCACGACTCCATGAAGCAGGGTGAGGCAAGGCTCTTTGTAGTGTTTCTTTTGATTTTACAAAGTCACTTGTAGCCATGCAAATTGGGCTTTGTGTGTCTTCAAAAATACCAAAATATGTTTGGCATCATGGCTACACTAAGAAATTGGTGCATACATGATATAAGATGTTAGCAAGTCTGGGCACTTGTGTATGGAGAAGTGGTGTTTGAATGAGTGATTGTCCTTGTAGGTCGATGGACATGATTTAACTTGCTGCTAAGGAGAGGTGGAAACAGAGAGGGAGTGTGAGGAGAGACAAGGGGGCAGCAGTAGAGGAGGATAATATGGCATGCAAAGCATGCTCCTTGTCTAGCACTGAGACACATACATCCTAAGTGCCATAAGAGTGGAAATTTTGCAAAAGCATCAGTTAGATGTAGGCTGGCAGGAGGTTAAAGGAAGATGAAATGGGAACTATACACATTTATTGTATACATACTTTCTTGAGGTTTAGGACTCTACAGGGACACTTGGGAGAATGTAATTGAGGGGACGAGAGTGCAGGCCCTCATAGTCAGCTTCTCAATTGATGATGTCTCCAGTTTTTCTGCGTGCGTTCACACTTGAGACTGTAATTAGTTCAAAGGGTGTCTATAGCCCTATAATTATGCATCTAGACCTGCTGATAAATATAGTGTGCCATTTGTCCCTGAGATTTCATGGGAGTACATGTTATTCAAAATTTTGGGACTCATGGATTAGAACTGCTCAGCGAGAAAACTGTCTTCTCTGTAACTGGTGGCCCACTTTCATAGCATCATATTTATTCTATAATAAAAGGCATTTCACTTCAACAGTGGTGTGGCACTTCATACTCCCTAGCTATATAAAAATAACTTTTAATGATTCTAATATCCCACATGGTTATTTTAGGAATCTTTCATATAGATTTCTTGGTCCAGTTATTTTTTTATAGGCCAATTCAAGTTTTTTTTCTTGATTCACACTTATATTTTTTTATTTCAAATTCTAACTAAATGCTTGCCTTTTAGTGGTAAAATTGTGCTGGTGGCTGCAGTTGATGGGTAACAGTGCTCATCCTTAGGGACCAGGAATTATGTTTTATTATCAGTCTTGACCCAGAAAAGTGCAGAAAAAGGAGAGAAGAGGAGGAGAGGATGAGAGGAAAAAAGTGTCCAAGGAAGAACACAGGGATAAAAACATCCCACAAGAGTAAGATAAAGAGATAATAAATGAAGAGCGTAAAAAAAACAGGCATGAGGTGGAATAAAAGCATTTTGTCACCCTGTCCTCCATCAACACTACTGATGGGCCCCTAAAAAAATTGGGACCCTTTTAATTTTTTATTTATTTATTTATTCATGTATTTTTTTACTAATTCAGTCCTGGTGACTTTTGTGTGTGTTTTAACTATTCCAGTAATTTTTTTTTATTGTTCTCTAAGTCAAACTAGACAGCTTTATACTCGTCTGTTCCTTTCTAGTATTTGCAGAGATGCTCCTGATAAGTTTTAGACAGAGCGTAAGCGTACAACCACAAGTATACTTTAGTATACATCTCTGTGGGCTTAAATCCATCTCCCTGCTTGTCATTTGATTGTTTCAGTGTCCTTTAAAAATCCTTGCTTGCTAGTGGTCAGCCCTGCCTCTTTGTCCCGCCTTTTCTCTATTGTTCCAACCACAGAGTAGGGACTAAGTACAATATCATTCTGCTTTGTTCTTTTTATCTGTTCATGGGGGGACTATTTTATTATTTTTTCTAGCTTGGGTTACACTGTGGGGGCTCAGGCCCATAGTTGCTTGTATTTTAATGCAGCATTCATCCCTCCCAGTTCCTCTTATGTTGCTGACATTTTTTTGTTTTCATCCCGAAGGAAGCTCCCATGCTTGGCTTGGGGTGGAGACCTTAATTCCCTTGTTGCGTTGGTAGCCGGAACAGACCAGCTGCAGTGCTGCAATTGTAGCCGCCTTGAGTGGGGTGCTCTGCTGCCTAGTGACTGCAGGAAGTGACAGGTAAACAAATGTTATTCATTGTTAAGGAAGAATACTTTGAAAAGCTATTTTGTCTCTTTGTGTGAAAGGTAGAAGTGTGATGCATTTTAGGCACATGCAGCACGCATCTACCCTTCGAGTAAATAAAGAAATGCGTTTTTAAACCATACACAACTTCCCTTCACCATAATTAATAATGCATGTTTAAATTTTGCCAACAGCCATGTCTGAAAAGTGACTCTAAACATTAGCAGCCTGCTTTCACCTCTGGCAGAGACTACCACTGAGGTCTGGGTCTAGCTGACTGCATTTATTTGTAAACACCTGAGACCCGCTGCGGCTGCCTCCAATGTGGGACCGTTTCATGTGTTCATCCTTCTCTTAGCCTTGATGTGTAGAGCCAGTCAAGTGAATCAAGAGGTGGATCCTTCCCTGTGGTGTTGTTTTGTCAGCAACTGGCACTGCTCCACCCATCTCCATTTGTGCCACTGACACCTTTTTGCAACTGCTGGCGGCATTATTTGTAAAGGATTACAATGGGCACTAACTGTTCATTCTATCTTGAAATGGCACCCAGCACCAGAATGAGGCCACTGGTGCCTCTCAGGTCGAGCATGTGGACAGACTATGTCTCACTATAGCTACAGGGTCCGGACTCAGTTCAGGATGCAGCACCAGGATGTGTTTTTAATTTTAAATTCCTTTGAATGGACTTGAGCCCCTAGTAATTGTTGTCGCCTGCCAGAGTTTGGCTATCCTCCCTGACCTCGCCACAAGGACCCTTCAGTACAGCCTAAGGCAGCAGGCCACTGCAGCACACATTTGTGAGACTATGGACTTTAAATTCTGGAAACGTTGTTGCAGGCTTCCCTCGACTACAAGGTGTTTCAGATTGCATTTCTTTACTACAAGGAGTGCAGAGGTCCATGAGTTTCATGTATTGTAAGAGTCTGCAGTGCTGGGCCTGCTTACATTTGTTTTACTGACTCCGCCCACGAGTGAGAAGGACCCTGCTTGGCTAATGTTATCCCTTCTCTATGATCTGCACGGATACGGCATATAATGGTGTGGTGCCCATTTCTGTCTGTTAGTGCTCGGGCCAATTGGAAATCGGTCCTTCTAACCACAATGATGTGGGACCCCCCCTCAACATCTGCCGAATTCCTTGTGTGTCCAGGAATTTTCGGGGAACAATTAAAATGTCAAGATAACTCATGAATAATGTTACTTCTAGAGTGAGATCAGCCTTTTGTCTAATGGCAGTTTTCTCCCATCATGAAGTAGCGCAGAGGGTTAATGTGCTTGCTGAATAGAATGAGTACCAGGCAGATCACCAAGCTGCATTTTATGTGGCTAGCTCAGTGGGTTACAGCTTTTGTCACAGAGATCCTTTTGTTTCTTGCAGTTCATAAGTTACAATCTTAATATGCTACAATTACATATGAACTGCCAAGAAGGACCTGTATTCAAACTGTGTGATAAAGGTTAGAATGTTATTTTCCTCCAGTCTTTCATTATCTTAATGTTGCTAAAAGGGTTAGTTTGGTAGCAATAGATTCTATTTAGTGAAATCAATCACTGTGGTGCGTTTTAAATCCAGAGTTTGTACTTCTGTGGACCAAACACACTTAAAATATGCCACCTACTATTACCGATGACATGATTCCTAAACCTTGTAATCGTCTTTGTCTTATGTAACATATCCGTTAAACTGATTTACATAGTATGATTGGTTGTTTCTGTATAATGTGTGTATAATGTAATAAGGTCTGATGACATACACAGGTATGAGGAGTGCTATAAAACAAATGAAAAACATGAAAGAGAGATCAGTGCCCTTCCATTTCAGGTGCTTTGCAGCATTTTCAAGATATTCTTACTGTCCCTCGTTTCTCTTCTGGGTGTAACATCTCATATCTGTTTCCATGGACTTCTTTGCTTGATTTTACTTGCCAGAAAGTGTCACTCTTAAGTGTCTCACATTTGGTCATTGATTGCCACTCATAAGTACACTGAAACTCTGAAAGTGTTGATAGAGCGTTCCGTACTAATAATTTACCTGTATTTGGACGCTCTTTAGGCCGATGAATCTTTTGACCAAGTGGGACTCTCTTCACACGAGATCAGTCAATTTAATGTAATCAATAATCAATAACGAACATAAGCAATGTCTTGATCAACATAACACTTCACAATTAATCCAGAAAACATTTCGGCGAACCATGACCTTTCGGTCATGAATAACCACACCAGTTTATTCGAAGTTAATGAATTTATTTCCCTATATTAGCAAAGCTAGCACAATATAGATGTGTCTTAACACCAAATGATATATGTAAATGAACATTAATAGCTGTCCATAACGGCGGAAAAGATGTAATCTATGCAGCATTTGAATAACAATGCCTTCGATAATGGCAACGCAAACTACTAAAACTATAATCTGTAATGAGCTAATTGCATACATTTAGTCAGCATAACAAGGTCTCAAATTGCATCGTGCAACAAAAGGAATCCTCATCTAACCTCAAATTAGCATCGGCATGTGGGACTTCATGCAAAAACAATTTAGCAACATTAATTTGGAAAACTCCTAGCTAGGGCTCTTATAAAAAATCAGCAGTTGGTTACCTAAAAGAAACACAATGCAATTGTACAATTTCCTTTCATATTTACCAAATTCAATCAGCATTCAAGGAAGTCTTCGTCTCACAGGTATCGTTTCTATCAGCATGGGACGGGGGCGAGGGGGGAAGGGGTGGACGGGGCAATTTGCCTCACGGCGGCAAGATAAACTACTACTTCATGCAAAAGGGACAGATCAAAGTTAAAGTCTCGAGGGCGAGAATTACTTAAAAGTCTCTTTCTCTCGATTAGAGAAAGCATCAGAGTCTCATTCAAAATGGCGTCGCAGCAGGATGGGCCATAATAGCTGCAAAGTCCTGCAAATGGCGGGAAACGGCTCGTAATGGCTGGTAACGGCAATAATGGCTGCTTTCCTCTTGTGCACCTGGTTTAAAGAGACAACAGTTCAAATCCAGTAGGGTCTTCCATTGGAGGGTTCATAGGTTGGCTTCAAACTGTCCAATCAAAAACAACAGTTCTCAAGCTTCTACCTAGGCATACATTATCCTTGGAGACGGTTACGTAAGTTGCAACATTTTATACCAATTAACTCACTTTCAGAGCTTCCATTGTCCGCACCTGCAGATTGACCTTGGAGGAAAGAAGAAGATGCCAGGCTGGCACGAAACCTTAAGATAAGCATGTGAACGATCTCAGTGGAAAAGTACAGCTTCAAGCAGAAATACACGTTTATTAGCACATTGGAAAAATACGAGCATCCAAATCGTGAGACAAGGCAACTAGGCCGAAGCCTGCACTAAAGTTATGCTAAGCTAAAACGTTTCAAACAAGCAAATCGTAGCACACGTTTACGATTATGTCAGATTCGTACAATTCTAATACATCACGTTATATAAAGCACGCTTATAAATGTTGGCAAACTACTCTGAGGGCACATTTGTCCCCGTACAATCTTTATTCGTTCGATTAAAGTCACACTTGATTATTGCGGCACTACGTTTAAGCGCTAATAAATGTAAAACCTTCATTTCTGAGTCATCAATCCCTCCTCTGATGACTACTTGTCATCACACAAAACTATTCCCACAAATTTTATTCCATTAAAATTCTGTCAGTTCTCTTTTCCTTTTAGTTCCCCTAGTTCTTGCTTTGTATTCTTCTGCCATTCTTTTCATCATTTTCTCTTCCTTCCTTCTCTTAATTCTTGCCATAATCATTATTATTCCCCTTTTTATTCCCCAAATTCCAAAGATACAAATCAGTACTATTAATATTCCCTGTATTATTTTTAGTAATATTCCATTCCAAATGCCACCAAGCCAATTTCCCACTGAAGCAATTCCCTTTCCAACCTTCTCCCACACTCCTGGTTCTTTCAATTCCTTCAAGTCTGCACTCTCTTTTGTTAGATTAGCAAGCATAGTTTTAATTTTCACACTGTTGTCTGGAATATACGTACAACAGTGACGCGCACCAAGCATTTTGCAAACGCCGCCATCCTTTGCTAAAAGAATGTCTAAGGCAAGCCTGTTTTGAAGAGTCATAGCTCTTTCTGCTGCAAGTTCAGCATCTATCAGTATTATAGCACCTGAAAACTTTGTCAACATGTTATCCACTATAGTAGACAACTTTCTTATTTTGATGGAATTCAACACAACTCCCAATGAAGGAATCATGGCTCCAAATATATCTCCTACCACAGCAGCTGCGGTCTCTCTTTTCTGGATACGATGGGATCCAGACGTTTTTGGAATCATCGATAGGTCATCCAGTTGATAAACCTTTGGGAACACTATACCCAAATAACATCTCCCCCACCATCCCTTTGGAAGACGATAATAGGCATTATGCCCACAAATGTAATATACACCAGGTATGACAGGGTCAAGTCCGTTCATCATGAATGTCCATTTGGCCTTAAAGATAAACGTATGTTTACACTCACTCGCTCCCACAAAAATGTTATCATAATAAGATTCACCTCGATATATACAAAATTTCCCTACATGCCAAGCATCTAAAGCTATTCTCCCTTGTGTTTTTATTGCGGCAAAATCATAATGATCTACTGAAGTCCTCTTACTTAGCTCTTTTTCTAATTTCGCATTCATTTGTGCCCTTCTATCATCTGTGCGATCTAAAAAGCTTATTTCTACTGCAGAGAGCGAGCAGGTAAGGTTTTCCCTATGAGCGTGAGCTGTTTCAAAAGGTTGCATTGGCTCGAAAAATTCCCTCATTATTTTAGCATCCCAATCCTTAGCAATCTGGCTTAGCTGCGCTATTATAGGAACATATGCAAAGGTAACATCATAATTTGAGTAAAAATACTGTATGTTGGTTTGACCATAAAATCTAGAAGTTACTATACTACATGTAATCCCGTATGTAAGAGGCATGAGTTGATAAGTCACCCCTTCCTTTACTGATGTCGGTATCTGTGTACACACATAACAATCTTTCGCATCCATAGTCTCAACATATTCTGTTAGCAAGCGATAGAAAACATTATACGAAAGCTCCTTCTTATCATGCAAGTGTCTCTCGTCTAATTCTAATCTTTTCAATGCGGTTAGTTCAGTGACAGTAACAGGAGCAAAAGTAGAAGCATCAATTTTCTCATTCTCACCCTTTCCACGTGTAGCAAGCACTATTGCCATTATTATTAGTACACATGCAGTCATCAAGCCTATACACGCATATTTACAATATTTCACTCTATTGTTTTGTGTAGCCATGATCTGTATAGAATCAGAGAGCTACAAGCACCTATAAAGAAACGATGTAGCAAAGTTTAGTTACAAAGCTGAACGAGCGCAATGTTCACACAGTTTTCTTCAAGAGGCCAGTCACTTATTGGTTAGCAGCATTTGTCTCAATTCGGCAATAACTCAGTCTTTTATCAGTTCAGCAAGTGTCTCATCCGGTTTAGCAATGTCTCAGCTGGTTGTTTGTATCTCGTTAGATTGTAGCAAGCAATGTCATTTGTCACTCTTTCAATCAACAGTGTCCATAAAACTTTTCTTTTCTATTGGTATCTCTTCTTCTTCGTTCTCGAGGCTTAGAGATACAAATTCGTCAGTCCAATCGTCATTGACTGCATATACCCATTCTGGACCGGAATATCTCCTGTTTGGTATCCTTTTCCTTTTCAATTTTGCTTCTCTTTTCGATTCTACCTCACTGGTACTTTCCTCTTTGGCCAAGTCTTTTCCTTCACTTGAGGTTGGTACCACGACAGACACTTCCTTTCTTTTCTCCTTCACTTTTGGCCTTTCTCTGTCGTTCAAATTTTCTTTAGTTCTTAGTTTTATTGGTGATATACTTAGTCTCCTCTTTGCACCGTGTCCACTTGATGGACCTGCGATCTTTTCTGTGGAAGCTTGAACAGTTTCGTTCTGTTCTGCCTTGTCCCCTCCTTCTGGGGAGTCAATCACGTTCTCTTTCTCCTTTTCTGTACCGTCTGCTTCTGGGAAAGCCCTCCTCTGATCAGGCTCTCCTGCTTCTTCACCTCTTTCGAGCCCTTCGTCCCCGTTACTTTCGTCAGGCTCTTTATCACTTTCAGCTGCTTCAGGCTCTTTGTCACCTTCAGCTGCTTCAGGCTCTTTGCTACCCTCAGCTGCTTCAGGCTCTTTGTCACCTTCAGCTGCTTCGTCGCTGTCTGAGGTTTCTCCTTGGTCTTCCCCAAGTGAGTCTGTTGTTTCGTCCTCAGAGAATATTTCTCTCTCTCCTGTTCCTGCCTGTTCACTTTCAGTTCGGTTTTGCTCAGCACTGTTTTATCAGGCACTGGCAGTTTCAGCGCTTCAACTTCCTCATCTGTGGGACACAACACTTTCTTTGTATGACTGGCGTGAATCCAGTTGGGAACTCCCGCACACTTCACAGCGGTAGTTGTCGTCAGGATCACTTGGAAAGGGCCTTTCCAACGGGGTTCCAGACACGACTTCCTCACGTGCTTCTTTATCACGACCCAGTCACCTGCTTTCAGTGTGTGTCCTGGACCTTGGATCGGTGGCAAGGTGGTTGCTTCCACCTGGTGAGAGAAAGAGCGAACCACGTCAGCCAGACCTTTGCAGTAGTCTAACACCATATCATCTGTAATATTCAAAAGCGCGTTTGCGGGAACTGCAGGAAGTCTCATAGCCCTGCCCATGAGAATTTCGTGCGGGGACAATCCAGTCTTTCTGTCAGGGGTGTTTCTCATTGACATTAACACCAAAGGCAATGCGTCAGGCCATTTCAAATTTGTCGATGCACATATTTTCGCCATTCTTGATTTCAGTGTACCATTCATCTGCTCCACCAGTCCTGAGGCTTCAGGGCGATAGCTACAATGCAGTTTTTGCTCAATGTTCAGCGCTGCGCAAAGTAACTTTATCACCTCGTTATTGAAGTGACTTCCTCTATCTGATTCTAAAGAGATCGGGAATCCGAAACGTGGTATCAACTCCCTCAACAATAGCTTTGCAACTGTAAGGCTGTCATTTCTACGTGTGGGGTATGCTTCAATCCAGTGACTAAAAATGCACACAATCACCAACACATACTTCAGACCTCCATGCACAGGCATCTCAATAAAGTCCATCTGCATTCTGCTGAACGGGCCACTCGCCCTACCAATGTGGCTCGCGTTCACAACCGTTCCCTTCCCTGGGTTCATCTGCTGGCAAATGACACATCGATGGCAAACTGCTTCTGCAGCTTGACGGAATCTGGGGTTAAACCAATCAGTTTTGAACAATCTTATCATGGCATCTCTCCCTAGGTGAGCCTGCCCATGATAGAACCGCGCTAGCTGCGATAAGAGACTATTCGGTAAGACAAATTTTCCCTCATTTGAAACCCATAACTCATCTGGTCTCTTTGTGCATTGTGACTTAATCCAGGAATCTCTTTCATCCTCCCTGACGCTATTCTGTAATGCTTTTAGTTAATCCATTGTATCCACGACCTTCAAGGCAAATGCTTCAGCTGGTTCGAGTTCTGGTTCACTTATCGAATTCCATTCATCCCTGAGTAATATACAGTTCAAGGCACAAAATCTTGCGACTTGATCCGCATATGCATTTCCCAGAGAAACATAGTCCTGTCCTTTTGTATGAGCACTACACTTTACCACTGCAACTTCGGCTGGCATTTGAATGGCGTGTAACAATTCCCTTATTCTCTCCCCGTTTTTCACTGGGGACCCTGAAGAGGTCAGGAAACCTCTCTGAGACCATAGTTGCCCAAAGTCGTGCACAATTCCAAACCCGTACTGACTATCAGTGTAAATGGTAACTTTCATCAATGTAGACAATTGGCATGCTCTTGTAAGGGCTACAAGCTCTGCTACTTGTGCGGAATAGACTCCTTGGAGCCAGGACGCTTCCAAGACACCTGTTACAGTACATACAGCATATCCTGCTTTCAAAATTCCCATCCCATCTCTTAGACATGAACCATCAACAAAAACAATTTGGTCATTTTCATCAAGCTTAGTATCCTTAATGTCAGGTCGAGGTTTTGTGCAAAATTCAGTCACCTGAAGGCAGTCATGCTCGACGTCTTCAGCGTTCTCAATTTCAGCATTTTCACCAGGAAGCAAGGTTGCTGGATTCAACGTAGTGCACCTTTTCAGCTGCACATTCGGTGAGCCCAGAATTATCGTTTCATACCTTGTGAGTCTTGCTCCAGTCATGTGTTGCGTTCGGGAGCGGGTCAAAAGTATCTCAACTGAGTGAGGGACCATGACTGTTACTGGGTGTCCCATCACTATTCCTTCACTCTGAGTGAGGCTGATACCAACTGCTGCTACGGCGCGCAAACACCCTGGAAGTGCTGCTGCGACCGGATCCAAAGTAGCTGAAAAATACGCTACTGGTCTGTTTATGCCACCATGGGCTTGAGTCAAGACAGACAAAGAACATGCATCACGTTCATGACAAAACAATGTGAAAGGCTTTGTGTAATCAGGCATACCTAAAGCTGGAGCCCTGCACATGCATTCTTTCAATTCAATAAAAGCATCCATCTCATCTCCTTTCAGCTCAATTTGATCCAAGGCATCCTTCTGGGTCAGTTTCAGTAAAGGCTTTGCTAGAGTTGAGAAGTTGGGAATCCACTGACGACAGTAGCTCACCATCCCCAAAAACTTCCTCACCTCCCTCCTCGTCTTTGGTGGACTCATTTGAAGTACACTTGTTATTCTTTCCTTCATTATTCTCCGTGACCCTTTCTCTATCTGGTGACCCAAGTATTTCACTTTCTTCTGACAGAACTGCAACTTTGAAGGAGACACCTTGTGTCCATTCCTTCCCAAATGGTTCAACAGAGCAATGGTATCGGCTGTGCAGCCACTTTCGGTCTTAGATGCAATCAGTAAGTCATCGATGTACTGTACTAGGGTTGACTCGAATGGCAATTCTAGCGCTTCCAAGTCTTTCTTTAGAATCTGATTGAATATTGACGGTGACTCAGAAAACCCTTGAGGAATTCGACACCAACTGTAAACTCTGTCTAAGAATTTGAAACAAAAGAGAAATTGGCTGTCCTCATGAAGAGGCACCGAAAAGAATGCTTATGACAAGTCAATGACGGAGAACCACTCGGCATCGCAAGGGACTTGAAACATTATCACAGCTGGATTCGGTACGACAGGGCAACATTTAATTATGATGTCATTTATTTTCCTCAAGTCCTGTACAATTCGGACCTTTCCACTCGGCTTTATTAGTCCCATGATTGGTGAATTACATGGACTGCTTAACACTTCTTTCAGTACTCCCTGTTTTACAAACTCGTCAATGAGTTGGGCAACCTTCATGAGGGTGTCTTGTGCCATGTGGTATTGTGGGGTCTGAGGAAAGGTTACATTGGGTTTTACAGTCACTTTCACTGGTTCCACTCCTATCATCAATCCCACCTCTTTTCCTGTCATATCCCACACTTCCTTTCCGACTGTTTCCCGTAATTCAGCTGGAATATCTTCTTCAGTTATCATCGGGAAAAGGTTAATCAGAGGATACTCTTCATCGACAGTTTCCATCTCATCCCCTTCTACACTGTCCTCTTCTTCCCCATCACTGCTCGTCTGAATTCTAATTCCATCGTTCGAACACATAATCGAACATCCCAATTTGCACAATAGGTCTCTCCCTAACAGTGCTATCGGGCTTGAGTCACATACCACAAATTTATGTAACCCTTGATAGTTACCAATGCTGACTGGTACTGGATCTGTTACTGGGTTCGTCAGGTGCCTGTTTGCTACTCCCACCACTTGAACTGTCCTCCCTGAGAGTGGCAAATTTGGTACTTCAATGCTCCTAACAGTTGAACGTGTGGCCCCTGTGTCGACCAAGAATGAAACACTATGACCCATAACTCTTCCCTCCACATATGGACCCTTTTGATCAACTTCCAAGGATGCTGCAAGCACACAATTTCCCTCCTCATCTGAACTTTCACTCTCCCCTACATTGTTTATTCCATTCTCACTGTGTAATGGGAACTGTTGTACGGTGCCATTTGTATTCATTACCTGACCCGAGACCTGTGGAGGAACCATCACTTGCTGCTGACTCATTGGTGCCAAAGGTATTTGCATTTGCTGATTAGGTACCATGGGAAACTGCTGTTGCATTGGCTGCATTTGCGTCATCTGCATACGGGGCATCTGCATCTGCTGTGGCTGCATGGGCTGTAATCCCTGCAGCTGATTTATGGTCTGAAAATTTGGGTTTGGACCTCTCATTTTCGGTCCCCTCATTGTCTGAAATGCATTGACATCATTGTTTTGCTGACCAACACCTGCACCTTCCTGCACCACCATCGGGCACTCGCGTTTCCAATGACCGACGATTCCGCACACGTGACACGGCATCACCTTTTTCAATGCCTGCACACCATTCGGAGTCACAACAGTGTTCAAATCCGGACCATTATTCCCAAAACCTCCTCTGCCTCTGCCTCTCGCCTGTGGCTGAAACATCATATTTCCCTGCAACTGCGGCTGCGGTTGCGGTACCTGCTGTTGGAACCCTTGCAACCCTTGCAAACCTTGCAGACCTGTCTGAGCTGCTTTAAGTTGCATCATCATCACTTTCACTTTCAACTTTTTCTGTTTCACTTCAATTTCGTCGCTACAGTATTTCGCATAATTCAACACCTCATCAATCAGTTTCGACTGCCAACAAATGAAATGCGTCTTTATCATCTGACTTATCTCTGGTCTCAGCCCTTCCACAAATCTAAACACGAAATGAAGCATGTCCTTCGCCTCTATTGTTTCCGTGCCACTGTAGTTCTTGAACGCCTTCAACAACCTCTCATAGTAACCATGAATCGACTCTTTAGCCTCTTGGGCAGTTCGATCAATCTTCTGCCAATCCACATTTTTCGCGGCAACCTTTGTCTTTAAATGCTCAATCACCTTATAGTACAAGCTCATCACCATAGGTGATGGTGCACCCGTATCCCTGTCTCTCTCTGGTTCACTTGTCGGCCAACCTACAGCTCTTTTGCAATCCTCCCACAAATCTGCCGGAACCACAATCTCAAAGAGAGTGTTCAGGTCTTCCCAAAGACATTTTGCAAGCTTCACAAACCTATCAGTCTGTTGATACCATTCAATCGGTTTCTCTCTCAGTTTGGGAAAATCATCCGTAAAAGACTGAATGTCGCTTCTGTGCCACGGTACATGTATTAATTTTCCCCCTGCTGTCTCCCTCATTGGTAACATGGTTATTGCATCACTACTCTGTGGCCTTTTCTCATTGTGCTCTGGGGCACTGTCCTTCTTCTTCTCCTTTCTCTTTACCCATCTGCTTTCCCATTTGTCTAAGCACCTCCACACTTGTGCACTCTGCAGCAATTCTCTAAGGTGCGCCTTCATGCCTGCTGACCTCATGTGTTCAAAGTCTGTGGTCCCGAAATCCAATCTATAGCTCCTGCTCAAGTGTTTTGTCTTGTCTATCTCAACCCCATTTTTGTCTGCTATTTCTTGCAACCTTCTATGTACCTTGTTCACTTCTCTCGTAATCCTAGGACATAGATACCTCAGCTCTTCTTCCGAGTAGGACTCTAACCTATTCACACCCATAGTCCCTTCCACCAATTCTTGTGCTTCCATGTTCAACCTGACCCTATTCAGATAGTCTTCTCCCTTCCCACTGGCTGAGCTTTGTGTGGAATTCAGACTGTTGAACCACTGCGTCAGCTGTTGCGCATTCAACCCCATCAGTGTAGCATTTACATCGACTGCCATTGATGGTTGCGGCAACTTTTCAGTGTTCGATGATAGCGGTATCATCAGTGGGGGACTCGACCTCACCACTGTTGACTGAGCACATATGGGACTGAACTCCATCAAGGACCCAGATCCAGTTGGCAGAGCCGCTATCGGAGTTGTCTCTGGAGTGTTTTGAATGCACCTCCTTTCCATCCCACTCTGCACCATTGATCCTTGACTGCTCATACCTGAGTTAGGCTGAATGTACAAAGGTACCGGTGGACCTACAGTAATGGGTAGGGATATCGCATCTGCGTTCTGTCCATTTCCCATGTTCGGGGACATGTTCATTCCCACACTATGGGTCATCATTGCCGGCATGCCCGTCTGACTCCCCGTCATCTGAGCATGTGCGGTTCCCCCCTGCATCTGCTTTTGAGGCATCAAAAACTGGGTTGATTCAGCTTGTGCCAATGTTGAGTTGCGACCATTCTGTACTCCCATTACGGTTGGATCTAGAATCATTCCCGTACTGTTGTCACTGCTGTAGTACCTTGGGACCTGCGGCTGATAATTTTCTGCTGGTTTCAATATGGGCACATCTGAATATATTCTCCTAACCTGCGGTATCTGCGGGGTGAACAGTAAACTCGGGTCCTTAGATCCCGATGGCGTTTCTGAACTCGGAGTTTCATTATTCTGTACCGGTGCCGGAGGGGCAGAACTGGTATTTGGACCTTGTCCATTCTCTGCATAAGGTGGTGGACGGTCGTTCAGCAATTGCATGATTAACTCCTCATCCTCTAACTCCTCTTCTCTTCTCAACTTTTCCTCGTCCTCTCTATCTTTGGAACACCTCCTGTTTGTCTTACAGGTAACTTTCTTGCCTGTCGCCTCTTCTTCCTTAGCAATTGCGGGAAACAATTTTATCCCCTGCAATACATCTGACCTCCACACCTTCTGTGCATTATCCCACCTAGCGTCCGCTAGTGTCTTTTCTACCTTTCTTATCCTGGTCTCGAACTTATTTTGCTGTTGCTGTCTAGCCATTAGTTCCCAAATCGCTAGAGCCTCGAACTGTGCTGGCCTTGGAGGTACCTTCATGTCGTACATCGCGAATCTCAAATTCTCTAGGATCCTTATATTGAATGTCCCATGGATCGGGAACGCTACGCTCCCATGTTTCTCTGTCAGCTTGTGCCATTGCTTTAGCCAAAGACAAGGAGCTACCCCTTTTTCCTCCATTACAATGTAAGCTGGTGTACCTTCGGGTGGCGTCTCCTCTCCTACGCTCGCTTTAATGTAAGACTCCCCCTTCATCGCACTCTTTAATGCTTTAAAAAATTTCATTTTCTCGTCTTTTATTTCACAGAGTTTGTAATCAATAAGTGACTTTGATTCCCGGAATACTCTTCGCTTGCCTTTCCCCTTCCAATCGGGCCCCACGGACTGCGTCCAATCCGTGCGCGACCCTTCTTTGCAACCAACCTATCCCAGCACGGCTCCTAGTGACGTCACGCTCACACACTCTGCGGCTGACAAAGCCTTGCGGCTTGTCCTCCTTCACTCAGCTCCTCTCGTAACATCTTCTAGCATGTATCGCGAGCAACCAAAAAAAAAACTAATAATAAAACAGATCTGTCGGTTTACTACAGGAAGGGTAACACAATTGCTTCAGGACCTTAGGGATTTTTCACTAGCCTCGGCAGTTATTCCATCTTTCTCGGTCCCCACTTTCGCAAGCAAATCTGACCCGCAGACTCTGCTCTCAACTTGTCAATGATCTATTCTAGTGCACTTAGAATTTTGTCAAAGCCCGAAGTCGAAGTTTTCTTTCACTCCCTTAACACACGTACCGACTCGTTGACCACGCCCGGTCAACCTATTAAACCGGCCAGACCACAACATAAAACAAGTGTCTCATACACTTTTCAACATACTCCGGAGTCTCTTGACCTCGCAGGGCCCGTCTCAACAACAACAACCACGTGGACCTTTTTCTGCACAAAGCGCCACATGCACATGAAGTTCGACGACTTCCCTACTCTCACACTCGGAGTCGCACCTCCGCTATCTTCTATGAAGTTCGACGACTTCCCTACTCCTACACTCGGAGTCGCACCGCCGCTATTCTCTAAAATCCTCGCAACCTTTTCAAACAATCTGCGGCAATAAGCTGTGCAAGCGCAAAATCCTAACTTCTCTCATACCGTCACTAGTACCGCCAACGCCGATTTCACACCTCCATTCTCTCCATTCGCAAGCTCCGAGATCCCGGGAAAGTCGCGGGGGACCTAGCCCTTCATCATTTTCTCAATCTGTTTTACCCAAGAAAAATCTAATTCAACACCATATACCTCTCGAGCGGGGTCCCAAAAGTCTAAACCGTTAATTCAACACCATGTATGTCTCGAGTGGGGTCCCAAAAGTCGAAACCGTCGTCTGCTACCATCTACTGATAGAGCGTTCCGTACTAATAATTTACCTGTATTTGGACGCTCTTTAGGCCGATGAATCTTTTGACCAAGTGGGACTCTCTTCACCCGAGATCAGTCAATTTAATGTAATCAATAATCAATAACGAACATAAGCAATGCCTTGATCAACATAACACTTCACAATTAATCCAGAAAACATTTTGGCGAACCATGACCTTTCGGTCATGAATAACCACACCAGTTTATTCGAAGTTAATGAATGTATTTCCCTATATTAACAAAGCTAGCACAATATAGATGTGTCTTAACACCAAATGATATATGTAAATGAACATTAATAGCTGTCCATAACGGCGGAAAAGATGTAATCTATGCAGCATTTGAATAACAATGCCTTCGATAATGGCAACGCAAACTACTAAAACTATAATCTGTAATGAGCTAATTGCATACATTTAGTCAGCATAACAAGGTCTCAAATTGCATCGTGCAACAAAAGGAATCCTCATCTAACCTCAAATTAGCATTGGCATGTGGGACTTCATGCAAAAACAATTTAGCAACATTAATTTGGAAAACTCCTAGCTAGGGCTCTTATCAAAAATCAGCAGTTGGTTACCTAAAAGAAACACAATGCAATTGTACAATTTCCTTTCATATTTACCAAATTCAATCAGCATTCAAGGAAGTCTTCGTCTCACAGGTATCGTTTCGATCAGCATGGGACGGGGGTGAGGGGGGCAGGAGTGGACGGGGCAATTTGCCTCACGGCGGCAAGATAAACTACTACTTCATGCAAAAGGGACAGATCAAAGTTAAAGTCTCTAGGGCGAGAATTACTTAAAAGTCTCTTTCTCTCGATTAGAGAAAGCATCAGAGTCTCATTCAAAATGGCGTCGCAGCAGGATGGGCCATAATAGCTGCAAAGTCCTGCAAATGGCGGGCAACGGCTCGTAATGGCTGGTAACGGCAATAATGGCTGCTTTCCTCTCGTGCACCTGGTTTAAATAGACAACAGTTCAAATCCAGTAGGGTCTTCCATTGTAGGGTTCATAGGTTGGCTTCAAATTGTCCAATCAAAAACAACAGTTCTCAAGCTTCTACCTAGGCATTCATTATCCTTGGAGACGGTTACGTAAGTTGCAACATTTTATACCAATTAACTCACTCTCAGAGCCTCCATTGTCCGCACCTGCAGATTGACCTTGGAGCAAAGAAGAAGATGCCAGGCTGGCACGAAACCTTAAGATAAGCATGTGAACGATCTCAGTGGAAAAGTACAGCTTCAAGCAGAAATACACGTTTATTAGCACATTGGAAAAATACGAGCATCCAAATCGTGAGACAAGGCAACTAGGCCGAAGCCTGCACTAAAGTTATGCTAAGCTAAAACGTTTCAAACAAGCAAATCGTAGCACACGTTTACGATTATGTCAGATTCGTACAATTCTAATACATCACGTTATATAAAGCACGCTTATAAATGTTGGCAAACTACTCTGAGGGCACATTTGTCCCCGTACAATCTTTATTCGTTCGATTAAAGTCACACTTGATTATTGCGGCACTACGTTTAAGCGCTAATAAATGTAAAACCTTCATTTCTGCGTCATCAGTGTCACACATATATGCATGCCTGAAGGGCCAGCAGTCAAGTGTCTGAATATTTATCATTCTACGTAGATGGTAGTGTGTTTGTATGTGCCCTTCAGACTCTTGTGTCTGTGGTTGTGCCAGTCTGTGCATTCCTGTGCAATTGGTTTCATTTTTCTGTTACACTGTCTATGCATGTCCTGGTAGAGAGACCAAGTTTTGATTGAACATGGCCTCTGAATGATCGACCGCTTTCTCTGCCGTTGTGAGATGCGCGTTAATTTGCAGTAAGGGTTCACTTGAACTGCTCTTGGTAACGCACCAGTGATCATATCAAACAATTACCCAGAGAATATAGCTTAAAACATGAACCACACACAGGTTTCTCGTTCTCTGTCTTATTAATAGCACTGTGATTTTAAAGATGGACTGTTCAACTTGCTGTTGAATGCCGTTTCCAAATCCTTTTGCTGTTGTCTGAGAACAAGAGGAAGGTTTTTACTGACGATTAAACGTAATTTGTAAAAACGTGTTTCCCTAGTTTGCTTGCTATCATGCATTTCATGCAGTGTTTTGGTTGATTTGCTCAGACGTTTGGAATTTTATGGTGGTATCAATTTAATTCCACTAAAGCAGATGACTACTTGACACAGAAAATAACAGATACTGTCAGCCTTTTTAGCAGCGTGAGTTAGGATGCCATGGATGAAATGTGCAAGAAGTCTGCCTTTCGCACACCAGAACAGTATGAGATATCTTAAAATCGCAGGAAAGACCAACGCATCTCCCGTTTTTATTCAAATACATTATCGGCACTAAACATGCACAATAAATTATCACAGGAGACTTGAGTTCTGCAGTTCTGAGCGCAAAAGCAAAAAGAAATGACGTTTGAAGACAGTACAATTTTGTTACACGAAATTGAGGTGGGGGGGTTGACTCGGAGAGACACGGACATGATAAAGCTAAATGTCTGTCAGGCTGAGTGGAAGATACTATAAGGCTGAGAAAAAGTATTTAAATGGGCATGACCCCAAATGTACAATTAATCCCGTTTGGTTAAATCTGCAGTTTTAGCAACTACAGTAAAGTCAGTTGAAGGTAGAAAAGGTTTACGATTTTCTCACAAAACGCCCGAGAGCTGTTAACCAATAAAACCACAAATCTAGCATGGCCCTTTTAACCTCCATTAATTTGGCCGGTGCTGCTCTCTTTTCACCCCTATTTCACCTTCTTGACAAACACAAATTATATACAGACTCCACACCACACATTCCCACACCATACAATTCCACAACAAATAATTACAAAACAACATATCTCTAACTCACACTTCCATCAACCCTATCATCTCTACCCCACAAACCCTGCCCCTCCCATCTCTCCCTCACACTGCCACTACCTCCTCTCATCTTGCAATTCCACCACCCCCTCGCATACCTCCCTCACACTGCCTGTCTCCTCTCTTTACTGCCTACTCACACATGCTACCATCCTGAATCACCATGTGCTGTGCAAATGTCCATCTCTCGGCTCCCCAACCTCTGGGTTCCCCACCTACCCATCTTTCTCTCTCTTGTACTCTCTCTCACCTCTCTCTCTCAAGCACTCTTCCCACCAGTCTCATATTAGTTCACTTCTGGTCTTCAAGCACACTTTGGGGGTGATTCTAACTTCGGCGGGCGGCGGAGGCCGCCTGCCGAAGTTCCCCCACCAAAATACCGCTCCGCGGTCGAAAGACCGCTGAGGGTATTTTGGGATTTGCCCTGGGCTGGCGGGCGGCCGCCAAAAGGCCGCCCGCCAGCCCAGGGCAAATCAACCTTCCCACTAAGATGCCGGCTCAGAATTGAGCCGGCGGAGTGGGAAGGTGCGACGGGTGCAGTTGCACCCGTCGCGTATTTCAGTGTCTGCTAGGCAGACACTGAAATACTTTGTGGGGCCCTCTTACGGGGACCCCTGCCGTGCCCATGCCATTGGCATGGGCACGGCAGGGGCCCCCAGGGGCCCCGCGGCACCCCCTACCGCCATCCTGTTCCTGGCGGGCGAACCGCCAGGAACAGGATGGCGGTAGGGGGTGTCAGAATCCCCCATGGCGGCGCAGCAAACCGCCGGTTTACCCTTTCTGACCGCGGCCAAACCGCCGCGGTCAGAATGCCCTGCGGGGCACCGCCGGTCTGTCGGCGGTGCTCCCGCCGACCCTGGCCGCCAGGGTTAGAATGAGGGCCTTTATTTCCTGTGGCTTTATAATACATCTGTCCCCTAAACCCATGCACTACTCCTATGCTAGGGTCTCTTCTGCGTACACGGGCACTGTCTCTTCATGCCTCTGTGGCCTGCTCTCTCCTTCTTTCTCTCTTTCTCACACACTCTTTCTGCTCCTCTATCTAGAGTTCATTCACTACTTCATGCACAAATTACCTATCCCTATCTATCTTCCTTTATATCTATTCTGTGCAGCTCTCACCCCTATCTATTCACCATGTCACATAATTCCTCTACACAAATACACTCCACACCACACACGTCCACCCCACACAATTCCACAACTAACAATTTCAGTTCAACCCACATACTTCAACTCCAAACCACATACATCCATGCCAAACGAAAACACATAGATGAAAGACGTCATTTACAAGGCCAATAACTCTAACCCTCGCAAATACAAGACCAATTGCATTGTGTTAGAAATGGGGTTTTTGGTTGGCAGTCAGGTTACCCTCTGTCCAAGCAAGAACCCTCACTCTAGTCAGGGTAAGTCACACACAATCCAAAATCAGCCTGTGCCAACCCTCTGGTAGCTTGGCACGAGCAGTCAGGCTTAACTTAGAAGGCCATGTGTAAAGCATTTGTGCAATAAATCATACAATACCATAATATAGCACCACAAAAATACACCACACAGTGTTTAGAAAAATATAGAATATTTATCTGGGTACATGCAGGCCAAAACGATCAAAGATGCAATATGAATTTGTAAAGATATCACTGAAAAGTGATATAAAGTGTCTTAAGTCTTTAAAAAGCAAACAAAGTCTCTTTCAAGCACAAAGTACCTGGTTTCTGGTGGAAAATCTCCGCAAAGGGCCGCAGAAGAAGAGATACGTGGAAAAATAGTGTGTGCGTCGATTTCTCCCAAGCACACACGGACTTGCGTTGTTATTTTTCATGCAGGGAAATCGTGCGTTGTTTTCCGGCGCGCGGACAGTCTCTTTCTATGGGTCGCTGGGATTACCAGATGTCCCCGGTCTGTGCGTGGATTCTCCTGCTTGTTTTCCGGCTGCGCGTCGTTCTGCGGGGCTGTGCGTCGAAGTTTCGCTGTCACGGCAGGCGTCGCGTCGATTTCTCCTTTGGAAGTCTGGCGGCGTTGTCCTTGCAAGGCCGTGCGTCGAAGTTCTGGTCGTCCTGAAGGCGTCGCGTTGATCAGCGTCGGTGTGCAGCATTTTTCTCGCTGCAGAACAAGCTGTGTGTCGAAATTTTTTACGCACAAAGCGTCCAAGTGAAAAAGAGAAGTCTTTTTGGTCCTGAGACTTCAGGGAACAGGAGGCAAGCTCTATCCAAGCCCTTGGAGAGCACTTTCACAGCCAGACAAGAGTTCAGCAAGGCAGCAGGCCAACAGCAAGGCAGCAGTCCTTTGTAGAAAAGCAGACAGGCGAGTCCTTTGAGCAGCCAGGCAGTTCTTCTTGGCAGGATGTAGTTCCTGGTTCAGGTTTCTTCTCCAGCAAGTGTCTGATGAGGTAGGGCAGAGGCCCTGTTTTATTCTAAATTGTGCCTTTGAAGTCAGGGCGATTTCAAAGAGTGTCTAAGAAATGCACCAAGCCCCGTTTCAGTTCAATCCTGTATGCCAGAGTCCCAGTAGGGGGTGTGGCAGTCCTTTGTGTGAGGGCAAGCCCTCCACCCTCCCAGCCCAGGAAGACCCATTCAAAATGCAGATGTATGCAAGTGAGGCTGAGTACCCTGTGCTTGGGGTGTGTCTGAGTGAATGCACAAGGAGCTGTCAACTAAACCTAGCCAGACGTGGATTGAAGGGCACAGAAAGATTTAAGTGCAAAGAAATGCTCACTTTCTAAAAGTGGCATTTCTAGAATAGTCATATTAAATCCGACTTCACCAGTCAGCAGGATTTTATATTACCATTCTGGCCATACTAAATATGACCTTCCTGCTCCTTTCAGATCAGCAGCTGCCACTTCAACAGTGTATGGGGGCAGCCCCAATGTTAGCCTATGAAGGGAGCAGGCCTCACAGTAGTGTAAAAACAAATTTAGGAGTTTTACACTACCAGGACATATAACTACACAAGTACATGTCCTGCCTTTTACCCACACAACACCCGACTCTAGGGGTCACCTAGGGCACACATTAGGGGTGACTTATATGTAGAAAAAGGGGAGTTCTAGGCTTGGCAAGTACTGCCAAGTCGAAGTGACAGTAAAACTGCACACCCAGGCCTTGCAATGGCAGGCCTGAGACAAGGTTAAGGGGCTACTGAAGTGGGTGGCACAACCAGTGCTACAGGCCCACTAGTAGCATTTAATCTACAGGCCCTAGACACATATAGTACACTCTACTAGAGACTTATAAGTAAATTAAATAGCCAATCATGGATAAACCAATCAATAGTACAATTTACACAGAGAATATGCACTTTAGCACTGGTTAGCAGTGGTAAAGTGCCCAGAGGTCAAAAGCCAACAACAACCGGTCAGAAAAAATAGAAGGAAGGAGGCAAAAAGTTTGGGGATGACCCTGTCAAAAAGCCAGGTCCAACACATTGCAAATGCTTGTTACATGTGTTTGCTTATCTATTTTTGATTGATTAAACTGGTTAGGAACACTAGTCTTATCAGTGGCCTAACGCAAAATGCCCCCCTCCAACCTCTGCAGAATGTGATGAGATCCCCGAATTCGTCACATATATCCATTGTACTGCAGCTAAATGAAGTCCCTACAAAAGAGTATGGGGCCTATGAAGGGGTGAGGGCCCCCCTGCACCGGAGGGCTACAAAGAGCATGCATTACACCCTTGCTAATTATGTTAGGCTATCTGTTTTCGAGCAGTCCACTTGCTTTTGGAGGCCTCATGGAGCTAGGTGTGAGATAATCAAGACTTAGCAGATGATCAAAGTAAACTAATGATTTGATGGTGTGCTAAAAACAAGGTTTTTGTGTTTTTTCACAACCTCCAGTTCGCAGTGAATAGAAAACAAGCAGCATTGGAAAGTTCCAGTCACTAATTAACCAATCCTTTTTTTATTTTTTATCACACTTTTCCCTTTAAGGAAACAGAGAACTGATGTGTAATAATGTATGGATGTTGTATTAATAGAAACGGTCATTGGAGTAAGACCAGATTAATTCTAACCAGCACATTTAGAGCAGCACATAATGTAGTGTTAGACCTTCCTGATGTCTCACATTTGGCAGATCTACTTTCACGATCAGACTGAGTGTTGGAGAGCCCTGCAGTGGAAGTGGAAGTGAAAGTCTAGTGTTAGAAGGGTTTTGGTTCCAGGGTGTATCACTGTGAGAGAGGGGCTTATATTCCATCCTACTCATCTTAATGATGATGAACACAGCAGCCATCAGATCTCATTCAAGGTAGGCAGCAGTTAATCCGGGGTAGAAAATTCTCTCTGGGGCATCAGTGTTTAGTTTACCAGGCTAGTGAGTCATCACTGAGAGTTCCATCAATAAAAATATCGTTCAAAATAGGATTGCTACTGTATCTATTGATTCGAAATTTCAGCAAGCAAATCATCATGACAAACTCCGGTGCTCTGCATTTGAAAGGCGTTTTGATTAGTTCCTTGGAAAACCAGAGCTCAACCTTTTTTCATTGCAATTTTCGGGGTGGTGATACGGGGAGAGGATGTGGCGTAATGGCCATAGCTCCCAACTTTGGGGCTAGAGAACGAGGTTCGAGTCTTGGCACTGGCACAACATCCTGTGATTCTGGGCAAATTGCTTCATTTCTCCTGCCTGCCAAAAATTACTGTGTCCTTGTGTAACATAATTGGTGCTCATGCAATACCTTTGGGTTGAGTTTGTGCTATATATACCTGCAAAAAAAAGGCCATTTAATTGTAATTCTCCTTTTTTACTTTTTAAAGCCACTGGATAATCTACATCTTTATGTTTGGAGAGTGCAAACAAAAGAGAGAAACCAGCACTGATTGTGCCACCCACATGAGTAGCCCTGTAAACATTTCTCAGACCTCACACTGCAGTGTCTTTGTATGCAGTTTAAAATTGCCAGTTCGACCTGCCAAGTGTGTGTTGAATCCATTTTAGTTCTTAGCAGGACTCAGGAGTTTAGCTTAGCCTTGGGCTTGCAGGCCTGTGCACGTCACATAGTGACTTTTAACTTACTTAGCGTGCTCTGTTTTATTTCATTTTTTTTATTATTTCTTCTAACATGGCTGCTATTGTTTATAGTTATAGAGATGTTTTGATTTACATTATCAGTGACACTCTGAGAAAGTTGTCATTCTCAATGATGTGCGTAAGTATCGATATTATGGCCCTCATTGCAACCCTGGGGTCGGTATTAAAGTGGCGGTAATACCGTAAACAGTCCAGTGGGAAAAAAATGGGATTACGACCATGGCGGAGACCGCCAACATAGCCACTTTAACACTCTGACCGCCAGGGTGGTACAAACAAACACCGCGGCGGGAACCGCCAACAGACAGGAAGAAGACAATGTACTGCCCACTGTATTTCAAGACGCCTATCCGACAGCTTTTCCGGGGCGGAACCAACGCAAACAAAAGCACGGCGGAAACAGTACACAGAAGGGAAACCAATCACCTCTCGACACCCAACGAGGAACCAGGACGCCATGGAGCCCGAACTTCAGGTGTTACCTATGTTGGTTTACCTCCTCTTCTATCAGGAGTATGAACGGTGGCGGCAGCACCCACGGTGAGTACTGCACCTACAACACAGGGGAGGGGAGCGGAGGGGAGGGGAAAGAGAGTGACACGCACATGCAACACCCCCACCCCCACCCTCACCCACAACAACATACACGCAAATACATGCAGCAACATTACATATACACCCCCACACCCCATGGAAGAACGCAAGGACAAAAGCAAATGATTGTAACGATTGTAATCATGAAAAATCCAATATTCAAAAGTAAAATTTCAGTATATACAAATATGTACACCAACTACACAAGTCCGGATAGTGTACCAATCATTGTCCGTGGACCACTGGGCCCAAAATGCATGGCCAAAGCCCTAACTAGATACCTGACTGGAAACTGAGAGAACACTGCTGGGGCATCAGATCGAAAATACACAGGCACCTCAGGGGGAGAGGGGGCACCTCAGCCTGATGAACGCACAACGCCACTGCTGCATGAGGGGGCTCCATGCCCACTGCTGTATCCTGGGGCGTGCAAAGCCACAGTCTCTCAAGTCTCTGCAGTGGGTGGTTTGCCCACTGCTGTATCCTGGGGAGTGCAAAGCCACAGTCTCTCAAGTCTCTCCAGTGGGTGGGTTGCCCACTGCTTTATCCCGGGGAGTGCAAAGCCACAGTCTCTCTAGTCTCTGCAGTGGGTGGTTTGCCCACTGCTGTATACTGGGGAGTGCAAAGCCACAGTCTCTCAAGTCTCGCCAGTGGGTGGGTTGCCCACTGCTTTATCCTGGGGAGTGCAAAGCCACAGTCTCTCAAGTGGATAACAGTCTCCACTGGTTCTGGAGGGGGCCTGGTGCACAGAGTGCTTCATCCTGCCAAGGACTGAGGTAGTGGATGTGATTTTCCACTGGTTTTGGATGGGGCATGGTGCCCAGAATGCTTCATCCTGCCAAGGACTGAGGTAGTGGATATGATACTCCACTGGTGATGGAGGGGGCATGGTGCCCAGAGTGCTTCATCCTGTCAAGGACTGAGGTAGTGGATGTGATACTCCACTGGTTCTGGAGGGGGCATGGTGCCCAGAGTGCTTCATCCTGCCAAGGACCTAGGTAGTGGATGTGAAACTCCACTGGTTCTGGAGGGGGCATGGTGCCCAGAGTGCTTCATCCTGCCAAGGACTGAGGTAGTGGATGTGATACTCCACTGGTTCTGGATGGGGCATGGTGCCCAGGGTGCTCCACGTGCAGTGAGGCCGGTACAATTCCCTCACTTGGGTGTGCGTGCCATGAGATTGGGGAGGTTCAGGTAGCATTATACGCCAGGGAGGCAGTGACATACCCCACACTGCTGCGGCTTCACCTTCCACCTGCAGGTGCAAACAGTGATGGAAGTCCTGGCTCATGGAAGCTGCCCAGGAACTCTCCTCCAGTCTCGGACGACTGACCACTGGGGATGGTAGCCATGGCAGCGGTGGTGCCACTGTCCTAGGACGCCACGGGGACGGTGGCAGTGCTTGCGGCAGTGTCTGTGCTGGCGGTGCTTGCGGCGATGTCCTTGGCGGTGGTGCTGACGGCGGTGCATGGGTCAGCACCTGCTGAGGGACAAAGCAGGATGTCTCCTGCAGCCTCGGACGGCTGCCCACTGGGGATGGTACCCATGTCAGCGGTGGTGCTACTGTCCGAGGACGCCGCGGGCCGGTTGTGGTGCTTGCGGCGGTGTCTGTGGCGGCGGGGCTTGCGGCAGTGTCTGTGGCGGAGGTGCTGGCGGTGGTGCATGGGTCAGCACCTGCTGAGGTACAAAGCAGGATGTCTCCTGCAGGCTCAGATGGATGCCCACTGGGGAAGAGGCTGGGGACTGTCACTGAGGCTGTAGATGTGCTGGGGCGGTGCAGATGGCGGTTGTGGTGGCGGGGCAGCTAGCGGTGTTCGCCGCCGTACAGGTTGGCGTGGTCATGGATAGAAGGTGTGACACTGGTCCCTCAGTCCATGCCACCATACCCTCTCCTGACCTGCTCTTCTGCTTTTGGCCCTTCCCCACCTTTGATGGTGCTGCAGTTGTCTTGCCACTATCCCCTTTTGTTTTGGCTGAGCACTTGGTGGCTGGTAGTTTCGGCTTCTCCCTCCGGGATGTGGGCACCTTTTTCACCTTGGCAGGTGGCGGAATGTCCTTGCCCTCGCTACGTGGCACACTGGCAGCCCTGATGGGTGGCGCACTCGATGACCCCGCAGTTGCTGGCACCGCTGTTCCTGAGGATGAGGTGGCTGAGGTGCTGGGCTGGGACCTGGAAAGCTTGGCCCTTGGGGAAGGACGGGGGGAGGTGTAGGGAAGAGGTCAATGTTAGCCAGGAAGAGTTTTTTAGACACACTGGGACGGGAAAATGGAGGGGGGTTGGGCGTGGAGGAAGAGGTGATGGTTGTAGGAGGTGTACTTCTGCTGAATTTGGGTGAAGGTGCATGGGCCGGAGGCTGTTGTGAGATGGATGGCTGGTGGGTGTGTGTGTGCCTGAGTTTGTGTACTTTGGGTGGAAGGCTCACAGACACACTGGGAGAGGACACAGGGGATGTGTGATTGGTAGTGGGGTGGTGAGTGCACATGAGCGGTGTGTGGTGATGGCGTGCTGGTGATGGAGGTGATGGCTGAGGATGTAGTGCCTGCAGGTGTGAGTGGAGACGAGACAGGGATGGAGGAGGGAGGCGTGGAGGAGGGGGACACAGTGGATGAAGTGAATGTTGGTATGTGTGCATGGGTATGGTGCTTGTGTGAGTGCCTGTGGGATGTGTGGTGCTTATGTTTGCCTGAGCCACTTTTGTCTGTTGATGTGTGTGCATGCTGGTCTGATGGTGTGCTTGGGATAGGCTGAGGTACAGGGGATTGGGTCTGGGTGGAAGAAGTTGGAGGGTGGAGGCTGGACACAGGGACAATGGCTGCTATCAGTGCTGAGGCCAGAGCCTGAAATGCTCTCTGTCGGGCTGCCTGTCCAGAATGAATGCCCTCCAGGTATGCATTCATTTGTTGCAAATGCCTCTTAACACCCTGGATGGCATTCACAATGGTGGATTTCCCAACAGTGAGTGATCTCAGGAGGTCAATAGCCTCCTCACTCAGGGCAGCAGGGCTGACTGGGGCAGGGCCTGAGGTGCCTGGGGTGAAGGAGATGCCCACCCTCCTGGGTAAGCGGACACGGGAAACATGCTGAGGGGCTGTTTGGAGGGTGGTGCTGGTAGGGGGGGTGGCAGCTGTACCTGTTGATGCGGTGGGCACAGAGGTGCCCACCACCGCAAGGGAGCTCCCATCAGAGGAGGAGTCGCTGTCACTGCTGTCCGCTCCTGTCCCCGCCGTAGAGTTCCCCTCGCCCTCTGTCCCACTGGTGGCTTCAGACTCCGTTGCTTCACCCTCCAGGGCCAAGTGGGTTGCAGGTCCCTCCTGCTCCGGTGCCAATGCTCCTCCGCCTGATGATGCTATTGCACACAAGAACAGGGAGACCACAAAAAGGGGGGGAGACAGAAGACAGACATGTTTAGTGCATGCAACACCACTACCGTTGGCGGACACAACAGACATGGAGCAGTCCTCTGCACTACGCCATGCACTGACAGTTCCTAGAAATTTCAGCTGACCATGGGGTACCAGGCCTAAGCCCAATTTCTGCACACCTGGAAGTCACAGGAGCCTGACTAGGTGTAGATGGCTCTTACCACTGGTGAGGTTGGGGTGCCACATAGCCTGCCTCACAAGGGACCTTGCCTACCAAGTTCGCCCTGGCCTAGGGGAACCCACTGCCCACCTCCCCCACCCAGACACCTCGTAATGCGCACAGAGTTAGCTGAATTAGAGTGTACTCACCCCCATGTGGCTGCTGTGATGCCCAAAAGCGCCCATCCAACTCCGGATAGGCCACCGCCAGGATCCGGAACATCAGGGGGGTAATGGTGCGACGGGCATCCCTTCCACGTTGGGAGGCCATCCCCAGCTGGGCCTCCGCCGTCCTCTCCTGTTGAAGGTCAGGTATCAAGTGAGGGAACAGACAGAAAATGGTGGTCACATCCACGGCGATGCGTACCGTCACCACCGGCGTACATCATCATTGGCTCCTGGACCCATAGGGCCCAATGTAAACCAATGCAGAATTGCGCCACGGTCTTTGACCACCCACCGCGACGGTGTACAACGCCAGCGCAGTTACCTCATATCCCCTTGTCCCACCTTACAGGTCAGGCAGCCGCCATTTCATGAGGCCAGATGGGATGGATGTTAACTGCGTCACACCTATCTAGGCAAGGAATACAGACAGATACCAGCACATTGCGGATTAGTAACATTTCTGAAAATAACACATTGTGATACCTCAGAATTGGCTGACTCTCTGCTCGCTGTTCTCCTCCATAGGGCATATCTGCTGGGGTAGGTGATGAGATTGCGGCATTCTCCGGTGTACAGACCCCTGGTGGACCTGTCGACAATGGAAGAGAGACACATCCAGACTTGATCGTGCAACAATCCAGGACATTTGCAGGTGACTCTGGTTACCCCAACCTGTCATGGCTACTGACCCCAGTGAGGAACCCCATGACAAGGGCAGAGGAACGCTACAATGAGGCACATGGGCGAACTAGGAGGATGATCGAACGCACCTTCGGCATCCTGAAGGCCAGATTCCGGTGCCTCCATCTGACAGGTGGTACCCTATACTACTCTCCGAAGAAGGTGTGCCAGATAATCGTGGCCTGCTGTAAGCTGCACAACCTGGCTTTGTGATGGCAGGTGCCTTTTCTGCAGGAGGATGGGCCAGATGTTGGTCTTGTGGCAGCTGAGGAGCCTGTGGACAGTGAAGAAGAGGAGGCAGAAGAAGAGGATATTGACAACCAAAACAACATCATCATGCAATACTTCCAGTGAGACACAGGTAAGAAGATGTAACTGTTTCCCACATCTCATACACCTGTTGGAGCCAGCATAAGTCTGTAATTTTCACTCTGTGTATGGACACTGACTTGTCAATTTGACTTTCCATTTCACAGATCTGGGTCCCCTGCTCTGTTTACTCCTGGCCTACAGCTGTGTTACATTGGTTTGTGTACAAGTAAATTTACACTGCTATATTCCATGGTTATTGCAATTACACATTTGTGAAAACACAGACAGACTCCAGATTGTTTTGTGATTGAAGTATGTTTATTTCTGTGCAAAGAAGTGGAGGGGGTTGTAAAATGGGCTAGGGTGATGGTGGAGGTATGTCCATGGCAGAGTCCAGTCCATTTGTTTCACAGGTGCATTGTCCAAAGGGGCATAGGAAGTGGAGCAATGGCAGTTTAAGTATGGACAGGGTGACATAGTGGGACAGAAGGGTGACATTCAGGGGGGTCTCATTTCCTGGCAGGGGTCTTAGCAATGTTCTCTTTCTTGTTCCTAGATCTCTGGGACCGTTTGTGGGGTGGTTCTCCTTCTGCAGGGGGTCAGGTGCTGGTGGCCTGTTGTTCCTGTGGCAGGGCCTCCTGTCCACTAGCGCCGGCAGAGGTGGCTAGTGTCAGGGGCCCTTTGGTGTGCCACTGCCTCCCTCATGGTGTTGGCCATGTCTGCCAGCACCCCTGCAATGGTGAACAGGGTGGTATGGATGTCCCTCAGGTCCTCCCTGATCCCTGGGTACTGTCTCTCTTGCAGCCGCTGGGTCTCTGTGGCTCTGATTTAGTGTCTGCTCCTGTCTTGTCTCTCTCTCTCTCACTTGCCAAAATGTTTGGGTGATAAAGGGTTCTGGGTAATGTGGGTGTGTGTTTTATATTGGTATGTGTGTGTGTGATTGTGGTGTGTGTATGTGTGTCAGGTGTGTTTGTTTTGAATTGTCCACTGTGGTGTTGTTTTGTATGTGTATGTATATTTTGAGCACGGCGGTGTGTACCGCCAATGGTTTACCGCGGTTGAATGACCGCCGCAGTGATTCGTGGGTCAAGATGCTGTGGGCATATTTCTGTTGGCGTAACGCTGTGGGTTTTGGTACCGCCAGTTTATCACTGACCTTTGGTCTGGCAGACTTGTGTGGGTGTCTGTATAGTGGCGGATTTCTCTGTGTGGGTCATAATACACGTCGCAGTATACTACCGTGGTCACTGTATGTTGGCGGCAGTCAGCATGGCAGTAGGTGGCACTTACCGCCAGAGTTGTAATGAGGGCTTATGTTCTCTAGGCTAGGAATTGATTATCTCATGTTTATTGTAAGATAGTGGGGGGTTTTATATTCACAACTTTCATCTTTGCAATTCTGCTTCTTTTACTGTTCATTATTCTAATCATTGCAGCTCATGCATTTTATCATAGATTACAGTCTTTTAAAAAAATATATTGAAATCGGTCCTGAATCTCCTTCATTGCCTGTGTGTGACTGAGACTTGTTGCTAATGAGAGAAAAGGGTAACATCTGTTTCGCTGTGACTTCCCTGAGAGGTCTTATCTAGAGTCCATGCGTAAGGCTGACAGAAATAACTTTGCTTCCTGAGTTTTGGTGAGGTACTGCTTGTGAGCCGGGAGGGTTGGGCTGACAGTTGTGACTTATTGTAGGAGTGGCTTTGTCACATATAAACAAAAGTCTTCCCTAAACTAGCAGTCTCATCTAGGAGCGAGTGTCCAGCTACAATATGGCACCACCAACAATGGTGTTTTGGTACTAACTTACAGATATCCTGAGTATCTCTGACTCATACACAGCAGGTACCCTAAGTACCATTGCACAGAGACATCCATGGTCTTAGGGAAAATCCTCGTAACCTGAATAGGGAGCACTTAACTAGGCTGTAGGTTGTTCAAGCTTGAACTCTTAAAAGGACCTCTCATTTAGTGTTCCTTCCCTGTACCCATTATTCAGTATGGCTAATGCCACAGACATTTCAGAAAATGTCAGACCCTCATTAAAACAACACCTAGAAGCCCATGGCTTAACAAAATAGTGCTGGTATGTCACATTTATAATGGAAGCTTATAATGCTTACCAAACAGAAACATTTTATTCCTGGGTCACCTTTCTTGAGGAAGATGACAGAACAAATATATTTCACACATATAAAGTAGCAAACGTACCGCAGTGGTTCCAAGCTTACCAGTATTTAGAAATACCCCTTTTCTATCAAGAACATTAAAATTGGTTCACTGGCGCCCTACCAAATGTAATACAACCTGTGAGATTAGGTCCTTTATGTAATGACAGACAAACATGGAACTTGTTTGCTACATACACACCACATCCTGTCATACAGGCAATGCAAATAGCTGATGTACAAACACTTTATAATCAGCTAGTACAACTTTACAGATGATTGGTACAATTCGCTATGCAGACTTGAATACCGACCCAGAATGAGCTGCACCAACTGGTCACCAATTGGCCGTTATTACGATTAACCGACAAACAGTACATTCTATCATGGGCAAAGCGCCCATGAAGCGTGAGAAGATTCCTATCTGGATAGCACAAAAAATGAACCAGCTGGAAGCAGTGTTTCCCCATACGGGACTCCAAGATAAACATAGAATTCTTACAATGTGCTTGTCATTCGATATGGTTCCCTCAGTGGACAAGTGCACCACATGGGGTACAGTCTTCACTGCAATTTGTTCTACCTCGCATGGTAATCCGACACTAGCCAACTTACTGTAATAGTTAAAATGAGCAAGGGGCTACTCCAGCCCTAGATTTACGGATTAAACTGATTTGTAACTTTAACACAGTCTCCTTAATAATACTCAGTAGCATTAAAGGGGAAGCAGTAGCGTTGGCCATACGCCAGCGGTTCTGCTGGGGGATTCCACAGTTAGAACAGGAGCATCAACTACCAAAATTATTTTCCGCACCTATACTAGTGTAGACAGGATAGTTTGGGAGTGAATCCAAAAAAGCCTGAAACTCAGAGTACTACTGTTAGAAATGGGGTCCTTGGTTGGCAGTCAGGTTACCCCCTGTCCAAGCAAGGACCTTCACTCTGGTCAGGATAAGTCACACACAATTCAAATTATCCTGTGCCCATCCTCTGGTAGCTTGGCACTGAGCAGTCAGGCTTAACTTAGAAGGCAATGTGTAAAGTATTTGTGCAATAAATCACTCAATAACACAGTAGAACAGCACAGAAATACACCACACAGTGTTTAGAAAAATATATAATATTTATCTGATAAGATGCAGGTCAAAACGATTAAGATGCAATAAGTATATATTAAAATATCACTGTAAAAATGATACAAAGTGTCTTTGGTCTCTTAAAAGCTACAAATGTCTCTTGCAAGCACAAAGTACATGCTTTGCTTTCAAAATCTCCGCAAGGAACCGTAGAGGAGGAGAGGCATGGAAAACAGGGAGGTGTGCATCGATTTCTCGGGCCGCACACAGTGATGTGTCGTTTGTTTTCCACACAGGGAAGACTTTGTGTCGATTTCCGGTGCTCGGACTTGGGACCTCTTTGGGTTGCGGGGTTTTCAGACGCCCCGGGGATGATGCGTTGAAATCCGGCTATTGCAGAACGAAGTCACAGTGGCTGTGTCTATTCGGGGGGTGTTGTGTGGAAAATTCTACCGCATGGCAGGCGCTACGTCGATTCCTCTCAGGAAGTTGGGCTGCGTCATTCCGGCTCAGCTGTGCGTTGATCCAGTGGGCCGAGCGTCGAATTTCCAGTCATTACGCTGCCACTGCGTCGATCTTCTCCTTGCGAAGTCAAACTGAGTCATTCCGGTTCTGCGTGCAGTGATGTTCTCACCACAATGCAGGCTGTGAGTCTTTTCTGGCAGGCTGTGCGTCGATTTTCACCACACAGGGATTTAGTCTTGCAGGAATGAAGTCTTTTTGGTCCTGAGACTTCAGGGAACAGGAGGCAAACACTATCCAATCCTTTGGAGAGCATTTCTCAGCACAGCCAGAGAGCAGCAAGGCAGCAGGGCAACAGCAAGGCAGCAGCCCTTCTCAGAAAGCAGTCAGGTGAGTCCTTTGGGCATCCAGCAGTTCTTCTTGGCAGAGGTCCCAGTAAGGGCTGTGGCGGTCCTTTTGTGAGGGCAGCCTACTGTCCTTCGACATGTAAGTGTCAGGCCCTCCACCCTTCCAGCCTAGGAAGACCCATTCAATATGCAGATGTATGCAAGAGTGACTGAGCATCCTGTGTTTGGGGTTTGTCTGAGTGGATGCACAAGGGAGCTAACAACTAAACCTAGCCAGACGTGGATTGTAAGGCACAGACAGTGCAGAGAAATGCTTACTTTCTAAAAGTGGTATTTCTAAAATAGTAGTATTAAATCCAACTTCACCAGTCAGCAGGACTTTATATTACCATTCTGGCCATACTAAATATGACCTTGTTACTCCTTTCAGATCAGAAGCTACTACTTAAACAGTATATGAGGGTAGCCCCAAGGTTAGCCTATGAAAGGAGCAGGCCTCACAGCAGTGCAAAGCAAATTTAGGAGTTTTACACTAGCAGGACATGTAAACTACACAGGTACATGTCCTGCCTTTTGTCTACACAGCACCCTTTCCTATGGATTCCTAGGTAGGGCCTACCTTAGGGGTGACTTACATGTAAAAAAGGAGATTTTTAGGCTTGGCAAGTACTTTAAAATGCCATGTCAAATTGCCAGTGAAACATGCACGCACAGGCCTTGCAATGGCAGGCCTGAGACATGGTTAAGGGGCTACTTAGGTGGGTGGCACCATCAGTGCTGCAGGCCCACTAATAGCATTTAATCTTCAGGCCCTGGACACATATAGTGCACTTTACTAGGGAATTATAAGTAAATTAAACAAGCCCCTTGGGTATGATTCAATGTCACCGTGTTTTAAGGGAGAGAGCATATGCACCTTAGCAATGGTTAGCAGTGTTAAAGTGCGCAGAGTCGTAAAACCTGCAAAAACTGTGTCCAAAAAGTGGAAGGAGGCAGGCAAAAAGTTAGGGGTGACCACCCTAAGGCTGTCAGGTCTAACAACTACCCTTAATGACAGTACTAAACAAGCAAAAGAGCCTTCTAATAAAACAATGGGGTAAATAAAAACAAACTAAAGAAAGACAAACTCAGAGAGCACAATCTCTGCATACCGAGAACTCTCAAAGGAGATATAGGTGGTCATTACAACCTCGGCGGTCTTTTGTCAAGACCTCCGAGGGACCGCCGTGCGGAAGACCGCCATTAGTGGCGGTTTGCCGCTCGGCATATTATGACCGTTGGCTGCCCTCCGTCGTTTTTCCAACGGAGAGCTGCCAACAGCCATACTTGCGGGCGGCGGGGAAGTGGAGGTTGCTCCACCTCCACCGCCACGCCAACAGAACACCGCCCAGCTAATCACGTCCTGTGATTCTGCGCGGCGGTGTTCTGTTGGCGGTGTGGTGTCGACGGAGCTACCTCCATGGCTCCCGTCCCCTCCCGGCGGATCGACGGAACAGGTAAGTCGATCGTCCTTTAGGGGAGGAGGGCGGGGGTGTTGTGTGTTGTGTGGGTGCATGGGGGTGTGCGTCTGTGTATGTAGAGGGGGGGTGTGAGTGCGTGGATGCTTGCGGGTGTGTTGCGTGTGTTGGGAATGAGTGCGTGTATGTCTGTATGTATATCTGTATATGGGTGTGCGTGTCTGACTGAGTGTGTGGATGTAGACATGTATGTTGGTGTGTGTGCGTGTATGTGTGTTAGTGGTGCCTGCGTGCGTGCCGTGTGTGTGTGAGTTATGTGATGTTGGGGGTTGGGGTGGGGAGGGGGGCCCTGCCACCTTTGGGGGGTGGCAGGGGTGGTGGGGGGTATAGGGGAGGGATTCGGGGTGGGGGAGACCCCTATCAGTGCCAGGGAAGGAATTCCCCATCACTGATAGGGCTTACCGCCATTGATTTCATGGCGGTTCCTACCGCTGAAAATCCACGGCGGTAAGCCGGGTTGAAATACCGGCGGCGGTATTGTGACGGCCGCCGGGCTGGAGACCCAGGTCCCCAGCCTGGCGGGCGGAACGGTGAAGCGGCGGATGACCATGGTGGTAACCGCCATGGTCATAATACTGTCGGCGGTCTTACCACATCTTTAACACCATCCGCCAGGGTTGTAATGACCCCCATAATCTTAGAAATGGAGAAACTTTAAAGGCTCCTGACAGATACACTAATTCACGTCCCTCTTGTTCCTTTCAGGACACACTGAATAGATGGAGTGGGAGAGTGGGCTCATCAGAGCAACATCCTGACTTTGTGAAACAGAACAAATCCTCACAACAAAAGCCACAATTTAAGAAGAGAAAGGTAGCAGCAATTTCAATAAAACATGCCAGCAAACTTGAGAACATTGCTGAGGAACAAGACATGGACAGTGACCCTGTTGGACAGCGTGGGAGAAGTCACGATATGTTGCCAGAGTCTGAAAGATCATCTCGATATGACAGCAACTAACAACGTTCTTGTAGTTGAAACTCAACAGGGTTTATGATTTAAATATCCAAATTGAGATAGACATAAATCTCACTATTAGTGTTATTTTTCAGAAGAACTTAATTGTGATATCCCATTAGCAGAAAGAGACAGGCCACTTGAGTACGTCCACAAGATCCCACATGGGAAAGATGTAATTTTGCCTTCTTTCACAGATCTTGTTCCGGTTGCGGTAAAATAAGCCTACACTGTAGACTGGGCTTTGGCGCAGGCATCTGCGCTATACCGCAACCACGAAGGGTGGGATAAGGATTCCCCCTACCATGTAATACTGATTAGGTCTACACCTCAGGCTCAGCCCCAATACCCTGTTAAACAGGCCAAAGCTCCAGTGAGAGAGAGATTCACTCAGTTCAAGTACCAGGGAGTAATAGAGGACTGTGTCTTTGCAATGAATAACCCGTTATTCCCTGTTGCAAAACCAGACCATTCATATAGAATAGTCTTAGATGATAGGCACTTAAACAATTACACCCACACATACGCAATACAAAATGCACACAGCACCGCAGTAATAAACAACATAGTGCGTAAAAAACGTAAAACAACCTTGGATGTTTCCCCCAAAAAATTCTGCCAAAACTTAGCACATGGAAGTCGGATCTGAGTGCATTTTCGTTTGGCTTGCAAAAACATTTTTGCGGTTTGCCCCAGGGCTATAAGAACAGCCCAGGGTTATCCTCTGCCTGTGTAACATCCATATTGCACAATATTGATCACGAGGCATTGTCTTATGTGGATGACATCTATCTCACAGATGATGACCTCAACATTCATCTTTCCAGGGTTGATTGGATAGTTTTAGGATTCTCAACCCTTGGCTATAAATTTAATTTTAAGAGAACTAAAATTGCCTTTTTCAGTGTACTGTTTCTGGGATACGAGCTATCAGACGCGATCAAGAGCCTGGCCCCACACTTTTTAGAAAAATGCTCCCAACTCTAACCACGGAATACAATAAAGAAACTGCAGTCTTTACTTGGTTTGTTTAACTTTGGTAGAACATTCATTCCAGATTATGCACATTTCAGAAACCCACTCTATGATTTAAATTGCCCAGATTTCTCAAGTAGGCACTGGACAGCGGAACACACTTGCATTCTTAGAGGTTTAAACAAGGCTTGTTAGTAGCAAACCACTTACACACATGACAACAAAACACATTTGTTCATCAGAATAATTGCTGGTGCCATTGGGTACTATTATTTTAACCTTCAATGAGGGTGACACAGGGGGTCATTATGAACTTGGCGGTTCAGACTGCCATGCCGGCAAGCAGCGCTGCCCTCCGGATAATGTACCCTGTGTACCTCAGCCTTTCCCTGTCAGGTACCCCTGCTGGTAGAAGGGGTGCTCTGGGGCCCCCCCGGGGGACCCTGCACTGCCCATGCACTTGGCATGGGCAGTGCAGGGGCCCCCATGCAGTGCCCCGTCGCGTGGGTCACTGCCCGATTTATGGGGCAGTGATCTGCGTGACGGGTGCTGCTGCACCCACCGCACAGCGGCATAACGGCGGCTCCATGTGGAGCCATTGGCAGTGTCCCGGCCCTGCATTCTGCTGGGCTGGTGGGGAGAAACAATGTTTCTACCCGGCGGCCCAGCAGAATGTTCTTTATGCGGCCGGCAGGGTCTCAGGGGGGCTGGTGGGCTATGGAATGACCGCCAGCATGAACATGGCGGTGTTTACCACCGTGTTCATAATGACCCCCTCAGAACCCATAGCATACAAATCACATTTGTACTCAAACGAAGAACAATGTTTTGCACCCACAGCAAACATTCTGACTGCTGTACGGATGGCTGTCATTAAGGAGAGGCCACTTGCCAAAGGGAAACGCGTTATTGTTGTTACCCCGGTGCCAGCCTTAGGGGCTGTCACCAAAGCAAGAGTTCCTAATGCTAAAGCATTACATCCACGTTGGATTCAATGGGCAACCTTCTTGACTGTCACTGATGTTGAGTACATCTTTCACCCAAAACTTCAAACACACACATTTCTCCAATATAAGCAGAAGTACCCCGCACCTACTAACATCTTGCCACTTGACAGATACAATATGTTTACCTGGACCATTGTGGTCCCTTACAACCTGATGGTGCATACAAATACATCTTAGTTGCTGTTGTTCTAGATTCCTGAGGGTATGGCCACAGTGGTCGCCTGACGTTATAACTGTTATAAAAGACTTGATTGTCTTTATCAGTACATATGCAATCTCAGCATTCCACTCGGACCAGGGCTCTGCTTTTGCTTCTAGGGCATTCACGGACACCATAAGGGCAATGGGTGCTGAACTCCGTTACTCTTCCTCGTTTCATCCCAAGGGTAATTCTGTTGTTGAGAGGAAGAATTGTGGCCTAAAGCAGTCCTTAACAGCAAGAGTATTAGATTCCGGCTGCAGTTGGCTTTAGCACCTATATGGAGTCCAGAAAGCACTGAATAATCTGCCAACACGGTCTGTGGGAGGAAGCACTTCTTATGAGGTCCTCTTTGTGATACCTATGTATGTCCCCGAGCTAGATGGACCTGGTATGGTGGTGGTAGACACACCTTTTGACATAAATGAACGCCTCATTGTCTTACAGCACCTCCAACAATTATGTGATGATAATTAATTCACCATTGCTGCCGCCTTAGGAATAAGGGATTTACCAACAACTTCTACAGGAGATCTGATTTGTGAGAAGATTGCTGTGAAGAGGGAATTTGGCCCAACTTACAGAGCACCAGTTCCAGTCCTGGGGATCCAAGGCACTATAACTATTATTCAACCACCACTGACAGGTTCTAAAGGAAACAGCATTGTCTCCATTGACAACATTAAGTGGCATCATGTGGCCAGTCCTGCACAGTAGACCCTGAGGTCCCATGGGTAGTCCCCGGTCCTCTCTTACTATCCAACAGGATATACCTCTTCAAAGAAGAAACATCAACACTTCTGATAACATCAACATGTACAACCATGCTACAAATGCCTCCGTGAGCATGGGGAGGGCAGAGAATGAGCTTCTGCTGATTCCTGTCACCACCTCACTGACAAGAACTGTCCAAGATGTGGCTATTTAGTACTCCAAAGCAACACATTCACAGAATATTGTCTACTACGAACCTCCACAAGAAGTGGATCCATCCACCAGCAATGCACTGGCTCCTGTGTTCACGAAGACTGCTTCTGGTTATTTCATCGACCTTGATGACTTTTCCTCACCTTCATTTGCACCTGCAACTGAAACTGTTTCAAAGACACGTAAGCTGTGCATATGGCTTAAAAATAATTATTTGGTATATCATGGAGTTATCTGTGGATACTATTGACATTGCTTGCCTTTCTATTATGGATTTGTTTTGTGATTGGTTTCTTTCTCCTGATAAATGGTCATTATCTTCCTGAACGCTCTTCTATCAAGTCAGTGATGAAGTTTGAACACCATACCTTTCCTCACATAAGGTCCAAAGAGACGTGTCCCTTATGAACATTTCAGCAGTACCAATTCCTGACAGGACACAGTACCATTTGATATATATGGGCCTACTGAGTTTATCCGAGTTTCTCATGTATTAACAAAAATTAAATACCTTGTGTAATTAAAATTGGTGTTGTTTCTGATGGCTGGGATGTATAAACAGTTAATTCTATGGTTGCTGAATTGTAGGGTTACACTGTATTTGAAAGTGATGATGTGAATATGAACACTGCAACTTTAGCAACACAAAAGGATGATGGACGGAGTGCTGAACAATGCAGACACTCACCCCAGGTCACTGGGGGTGAATGCTTGACATTGTTCAGCATTCCGTCCATCACTTGTTCTTTTTGCATTTGTTGCACCAAGTGGGAAGGGTATGCCCAGACATGGGTCCCGTGCTCCCCATGCCACTGGAATCAAGCTAGCCTGGCTGATGAAGGTTGATACCCTGAAACCGGTCCTAGGATGCTTATTTCCAGCCCAGGGAGGACCTGGCTTGGCAGTTCGGACTCGACTGTTCCCATGGGGAACAGGGTCAAGACTAATTTGCATATAGCTGGGTCCACAATGGAATGGCATGGGTGGCAAACGATGTATTTAGGCCCAGATCTCTGTACTGCAGGTGAATGTTTGACATTGTTCAGCATTCCGTCCATCACTTGTTCTTTTTGCAAGTATATGGAAGACACAAGATTGGCAAATTCAGGGTAGGGAAGCTTTGTTCAGAGCATGCCTTATTCCTGCCTGTTAGACTTTTCATCCTTGGCGTCGTCTCCCTTAACCTTTTGCCTCTGTTCCCCAGGTTGTTGATGTGTGCTGGACTCTGATTTCACTGTTTCTGTTACTCTGGGCACTTTACCAGTGCTAACCAGTGCTAAATTGCAAGTGTTCCTTTACAAAATGTGTATGTAATTGGCTTATCCATGATTGGCATATTTGGTTTACTAGTAAGTCCCTAGTAAAGTGCACTAGAGGTTCCAGGGCCTGTAAATCAAATGCTACTAGTGGGCCTGCAGCACTGGTTGTGCCACCCACAGGAGTAGCTCTGTAATCATGTCTGAGACCAGCCACTGCAATGTCTGTGTGTGCAGTTTTAACTGTAAATTCGACTTGGCAAGTGTACCCACTTGCCAGGCCTAAACCTTCCCTTTTCTCACATGTAAGGCACCCCTGAGGTAGGCCCTAGGTAGCGCCAAGGGCAGGGTGCAGTGTATGGTTAAGGTGGGACATATAGTAATGTGTTTCACATGTCCTGACAGTGAAATATTGCTAAATTCGTTTTTCACTGTTGCAAGGTTGTCCCTCTCACAGGTTAACATGGGGGCTACCTTTAAATCTGATTAAAGTGTGGATTCCCTTTGGGAGCGGATGGACATGTGGAGTTTGGGGTCTCTGAGCTCACACTTAAAAAATGTAGCTTTTAGTAAAGTTGATTTTAAGATTGTGTTCGAAAATGCTACTTTTAGAAAGTGAGCATTTTCTTGCTTACACCTTTTCTGTGACTCTGCCTGTTTGTGGATTCCCTGTCTGGGTTAGTTTGACAGTTGGGCTGGTTACATCAGACACTAGACAACTAAAGGTAGCTGGGGTGTAGCCTGCATATCCTGATGAGCCATCTGTGCTAGGAGGGAGGGGAGGAGTGGTCACTTACACCTGAAAGAGCTGTGCCTGTCCTCACACAAAGCAGTCTCCGACTCCCTGGTGAGTGTCTGGGGCTTGGCCTGGGCAAGGCAGGATTTCACATTCAAAAGAGACTTTACTTTGAAGTAGGCCTACTTGTTGGAAAATGGGTTATTGGTAGGGCAGGTAGGTACCTACACCTAGCAACAAGCCACAAACCTCCACAAAAGTACAGTTAGGTCTCAGTAAATTAATCCCAGCTCTACCCTTGGTAGCTTGGCATCGAGCGTCAAGGCTTAACTTAGGAGACAAAGTGTAAAGCATTCAAATATCACACAACAGTAATTAAATAAAACACAGGAAACAGTTTAAAAATCCAAAACCAATTTATAAAAATAGCTTATATTTTTATCTTTAAAATGACACAAAAACGATTAAAATCGGTTCAGGGGAACCGGAGATATGAATTTTTAAAGTATTATTATTGTCTAGCGCATAGAAACAAAAAGCGCCAATCGGGTCATCTGGTTGCACCAGGACCGGGACAAAGTCAAACTTTCAGGCCGACCGCGATGGAGCCCTGCTCGGCTACAGGTCGCGGGAAGCCTCGGTTAAAAAGTTACCTTCTGACTTAGTCTTTATTTTGAAGTTTTTCTTCACCGGGACGAACCTGCCAGTTGGATCCGACCTCCTGGAGCCCTTGTCCGGATACGCGAAGTCGGTTTCCTCGGTGGTGATTTTTACCTTCGGACTTAGTCGTTTTTTCGAGATGAAAATCCTTCGACCGGGGTAAACCTGAATCTTGATCCGACGTCCGTGGAGCCCTTCTCGGATACGATGGCTGGAAGGTCCCGGTCAACTTTTTACGTTCGGACTTAGTCTCTTTTTTGGATGTTTTTCTTTACCGGGACGAACCACGAAGTCAGGCCGGGTCGCGGTTGAGGCAAGCCGGCTAGAATTTCCGCGGCGGGTCGGTCCCTCTCTGGAGCTTTTTTCCAAAAATTCTCAAATCTTTTCCAAACTTCTGGGGCTTCACCCAGATGTTCTTTTAAGGTTCTTTTGGGGTCCACAGCTCACCCCAAGGGTCCAGAAGTTCTGTGATGGTCCTTGGGGGGGTGCAGACTTCAACTCCCAGAATGCACCTGGCGCAAACTCCTTTTTGGCCACTGGACAGTGGTCAGCTGGTCGCTTTCTTCAGGAGTTGGTGCAGGGGACTCTGGTTTAGCAATTTTTCACCTGTAGCAAACAGGGAGTCCCTCCTTGAACCAGTTGAAGCCAGGCAAAGTCCTTCTTGTGGTGAAGCCCAAGTGTGCAGCTGGTGCAGTCCTTCTGAGTGCAGGTTCCAGGTGCAGGCCAGGGGTCCAGCAGGGCAGTCCTTCTTCTTCTTTAGTTCCTTTCTTGTTGAATTCTGGAGGGGATCTGAGGCGTGGGTGCAGGTCTGCCAGTTTTATCCTTGCTTCTGGGTGAAAAGCAGGGGGGCCCTGGTTCTCCAATCAGGGACAGGGTCGTCCCCCTGTGATGACCACTTCCTGGGAAGTGTGGCAAAAATCCATCCCAGAAGGCAACAGTCTCTAAAAATCCAACATGGATGAATCTGATTTTTGGAGGTTACATCTGGCTGAGCCCACCCACTGGTGTGGCTAAAAATCATAAACACACCCCTCTCCTGCCCTCTCCTAATCTAATCAAGGGGGCACCTAATTGTCTGGGGTTGCAGGATGTGGGGGTGTTGCTGGGTGCTTCAAATGTCCTTCTCTGCCTTTGAAGACCAGTTTGGCCGCCCTCCCCCTTCCTGCCTCACCATCTGCTGAGGGGAGATTTCTCTCCCCCAAGCACATTCCTTTGTGTGAAGTCAGGCCACTTCACACCTCATCAAAGTAGCCTGGCAGAAGCTGCTGCAGGCTGGCCAATCAGAGCACAGGAGCAAAAACAATGCAGAGCTGAAATTGGCAACTTTTTAGGTAAAGTCTAAACTTTTTACCTGCACTAGTTATATTAAATCCAACAACTGGAAGTTGTGGGATTTATTATAACAATCAATTTGATACCAAATTCTTGGTATGTAACATTTAAGGAGACTTTAAAATTTAAAATAAAGTCTGCCCATTCTAGCCTATGAAGGCCATTTACTTCAATGAGGGAAAAACAAATTTGGCTGTTTTTACCTCACCAGGGATTATAAATCTATTTTTATAAAGTCCCTGCTTATAGTTACATGGCACCCAGCCCTAGGGGCACATAGGGCACACCTTAGGGGTGACTTATATGTAAAAATAAGGTAGTTTAAGACTTTGGAAGTACCTTTAATTCCAAAGTCGAATTTGCATATAACTTTAATTTAAAAGCAGCCAGCAAGGCAGGCTTGCTTTTAAAATGACACTGGGCACCTCAGCAATGCACCTAGGTGTGCACCACCTATGCTGTGGTCCCTAAACCTACATGCCCTACCATATACTAGGGACTTATAGGTAGGTTAACTTAGCCAATTATAATTAGCCTAATTTGCATTTCCATTTTACACAGAGCACAGGCCCTGGGACTGGTTAGCAGTACCCAGGGCACCAGCAGAGTCAGGAAAACACCAGCATAAAGTGGAAAATGGGGGCAAAAAGTTAGGGGGCCTCTGCAATCAGCCCCAGTTTCTCACACTACTTCAAAGGAGAAATTGGCTATATGAAGGGCCCCCAAAACCACAGACTTTAGAACCCTTTTGGAAACAAGAGGAACCTCTGCCTGGAGAAGAGCTGAAGAGCTGAGGAAGAAGAACTGCCCAGCCTGTGACTGTGCTTTGTGGAGCTATCCTGCAGTTGTTGCTTCTGCCAGAGTAAGAGGGCAAAGACTGGACTTTGTGTGCCTTCCATCTTGTGAAGAAATCTCCAAGGGCTTGATGTAGAGCTTGCCTCCTGTTATTTGAAGTCTCAGGGACAGCAAAGACTTCTCTCTATCAGCACCTGGAGTCTCTGGAGAGACTCCTGCTCTGACAAGTGGTGCCCTATCCAGTCCCTGGGCCCTATAAAGGAAAGGTGGTGAAAATCCAAAGAAATCAACTTTGGACGACTTCGGACCGCCGCCGCTGCTGAATCCGGTGACGCCGCCATTCCCGACTCTGTGATCTTCGCTGGAACGTGACGACCTTCTCATGCCCGACATCACTGCAGCCCCGCTGAAGTCAGTGACTCCGTGGAAGCTGCCGCACCACGTCGTGACTGACGCCGCTTGAAGTGCACGGATTCAACGTTTCGCCCAGACGCCGCGATCCCCGACTTCGCGCATCGGCTTGTTTTCAGTCTTCACCAAAGGTACTGTACCTGGGGGTCTACGCGACTCGGTGTCCAGCGCCGCTGGTGTCGGATTGTTAGGAATGACTCTGCCACAATGCCGTGTTAACACCTCATCAAAGCATTTCGTGTTTCTAAGCGCTATTTTTATGTTTAACCTTTAAAAATTCATAACTTGACTTGTGCATGTTGGATTTTTGTTGTTTTGGTCTTGTTTTGTTTAGATAAATATTTCCTATTCTTCTAAACTGGTGTTGTGTCATTTTGTAGTGTTTTCATAAAGTTACTGTGTGTGGTGGTACAAATACTTTACACCTAGCACTCTGAATTTAAGCCTACTGCTCTGCCAAGCTACCAAAGGGGGCAAGCTGGGGTTAGCTGAGGGTGATTCTCTTTTACCCTGACTAGAGTGAGGGTCCTTGCTTGAACAGGGGGTAACCTGACTGTCAACCAAAGACCCCATTTCTAACATTGGTGATTAGTGGATGGGATTTGGACTTGTATTTGTACTTGACATACTGTGATTAAGTGTGCTCTACTATTATGAGTACAGACCACTGTGTGGCCACATACTACATTGTCTTGTGATTTTTGCTTTTTCTCTTTGGGACTGTTTTTGTACTACTTCCATTTTTTGCTGATCCCTTGATTGACTTTTCTTGAACTTCATTTGGAAACTTGTTTTTCTGCCTTTGGAACTTTGCACTTAAACCTCTCATCATGTCTCAATCTGGAAATGCATCAGTTGAAGCTGTTTTTGACCTAGAGAAATTAGATAGCTATACAATGGCTCAGTTGAAGCAGCTTTGTAAAAGTTTTGACTGTCCCATTAAGAGCTCATCCAAGAAGGAGGATCTGCAAAAGGAGCTGAGGGCCTGGGTGACAGCCAAAGAAGCTGAGGAGCACACAGAGGATGAGGAGGGAGAGGGACAATCCATTCACAATGGTATAGTGGGTGGACCTGTTAAACACAGGGAGAGAGTCTCTAGGGCAGGTAGCAGTGTGTCCTCCAAGGGTCTGACGCCTGAAGAGTTACAGGACAGACAGGCAGAGAGGGAGTACCAATTGGAGCTGAAAAATCTCAGTCTAAAGATGGAGTTGGCAAAGGAGAGGGAGAGGGAGGAGAGAAGAGCAGTTCTTGAGGAAAAGAAGATGCAGCTGGCTCATGAGCTTATCTTAAAGGAGTTAGATCAGAGGAGCCAATCTTGTAGAGATGGTGGCAGCATTACTACAGTGTAGCCTGAAAGAAGAGTAGACATACCAAAGGATCTTGTGAAGGATTACAAGAGGGAGGATGACATAGACTTGTGGTTCAAAGGGTATGAGTCTGCTCTCCACATGAATCTGATCCCTGAAGCTCATTGGGGGACGGGTCTGTGGAAGCACTTTGAGGCAGAGGGGAGGGATACACTGACAGCGTTAGGGGATGCTCAGAATCTCACCTACACTATCATGAAGGAAGTCCTACTCACAAGTATGGTCTCACCCCTGAGCAGTATAAGGGTAAGTTTAGATCCTACAAGAAAAAGGAATCCCAAACATGGTTAGAATGTATAGATTCTTTTTGCAGGTCACTGGCTGGTTGGGTGAAGGGCAGTAAGGTAACTACATATGAGGGCTTTACAATCTGATTGCTTGGGAGCCCTTGTACAGTTTCTGTTTTCCAGAGCTGTGCGAGCACCTGATTGACAGCAAGCTGACTGATACCAGGAAGCTTGCGCAGGAAGCGGACTGGTGGGAGAGCACCAGGTTCCAAAAGAGGTATGGGGGAGACCACGTCAAGGGTGGGCAGGGTCCCTCTCAGAAGAAAGGGGGGGGTAAGGGTAAACAGGGGGAGTTCTCTAAAGGGCCCCAAACTGATGACCAGGTTAAGGATTCCCAACCCCCCAGTGAGAAGAAGCCATGGATCTCCAAAGGGAAGCCAGTGGCAGGTGGTCCCCCATGTAGGTGCTATGCATGTGACCAGATGGGTCATGTGAGGGGGGACCCCAAATGCCCCAAAAGTACACAGGCATCCACTGGTGCACCATCCAAGGGTTTGGCCAGTGTAGCGCTTGGGGAGGAGTTGGTTTCAGGTGGGTGGGAACCAGCTGAAATGACCCTTGTCTCACTAGGGGACAGTGAGATGGGTCAGAGAACCCTAGTGCCTGAAAACACTAAGAAGTACAGGCAGTGGGTGACCATCAATGGACAGAGGGCTCTGAGAGACACAGGAGCCAGTGTGACTACAGTGAGGGGTCAGCTGGTGGCTGAAGAGCAGAGTAGTTGCAGTGGACAACTCAGAGCGCCTGTGCAGAGTGGCACAGGATCCCTTTGAATGGGGGGGGGTGTCTCATGTTCCTTGAAAGTACCTGTGAGTCCAACCATGCCTGTTGATTGTTTGCTAGGCAATGACCTGGAGGATTCCCCTTGGAAGGAGGTAGAACACAGGTCTCACTTGGAGATGTTAGGTCTGCCTGGGTGTGTATGCATATCCACCCGGTCAATGGCAGCCCGTCAGAGTGATCAAGAGCCCCTGGAGCCTGAAACAGTGGCCCAAGGGACCGCCAAGAAGAGGAAGGGCAGGGACACCAGAAACCAGCCCCCGAAGTTCCCACGGTCCGGGAGGAGGCGGACCCTGAGGGTGACGCCCCAGAGCCTACAGGGGAACAGGTGGCTGAACTTGGGAAGGTCCCTGGGCTGTCTCAGTGGCAGCAGGAAGGAGGCATTCTGTGAGGCACAGAAGGTATGTCCTATTCAAGAGGGGCTGCAGCCCAGGCGGCTGGCGAGAAGCCAGGATCACACCTAATTTACTGGGAGTATGGCCTCCTGTATAGCGAGCCTAAGGTTCCTGAGACTGGGTCAGCCCGTGTGCTTTAGGGCCTTCCTACTGGGTCTGGCTCATGATGTGCCTTTAGCTGGACACTTGGGGCAGAGCAAGATCTTTGACAAGCTTGTCACCCACTTTCATTGGCCCCAAATGCAAAAGTACTCTAATAACTACTGTAGGTCTTTACAAACTTGTCAGGCAAGTGGCAAGAGTGGGGGGAAATGTAAGGCGCCCCTCCAACCTTTTCCTGTAGTTAGTACCCCCTTTGAAAGGGTTGGTATTGACATTGTGGGGCCTCTGGATCCCAAGGCAGCCATGGGCAGCAGATTCATCCTGGTCTTAGTGGACCATGCCACGCGTACCCAGAAGCCATTCCTCTAAGGACCGTCACTGCCCCTGTGGTGGGCTGTGCCTTGATGGGAGTTTTTACCCGCATGGGGTTCCCCAAGGAAGTGGTGTCTGATAGGGGTACCAAATTCATATCTGCGTATGTGAAGTCTCTGTGAAAGGTGTGGGGTAACCTACAAGTTCACCACCCCTTACCACCCCAAGGTAATGGTCTGGTTGAGAGATTCAACCGCACCTTGAAAGGCATGATCATGGGCCTGCCAGAGGCCTTGAGGCGGAAGTGGGACATCCTCTTGCCATGCCTTCTGTTCGCTTACAGGGAGGTGCATCAAAAGGGACTTGGCTTTAGCCCCTTTGAGCTCATCTATGGCCACCCTATGAGGGGACCTTTGAGTTTGGTGAAGGAAGCTTTGGAGAAAGCTCCTATTAAACCACCCCAGGATGTATTTAGCTTCATGCTGGCTTTAAGAAACCAGACTGCCCGCTTCAGGAGTCTCGCTCAGGAGAACCTAGAAGCAGGCCAGCAGGATATGAAACAGTGGTAAGACCTGAATGCCACTCTGGTCCAGTTTCAACCTGGTCAGAAAGTCTAGGTGATGGCGCCAGTGGAGCCTAGGGTGCTCCAAGATAAGTGGACTGGGCCATTTGAGGTGGTGGAGCACAAGAGCGAAGTCACCTACTTGGTGGACTTGCGGTCTCCAAGGAACCCTTTAAGGGTCCTGCACGTCAACCGCCTCAAGCCACACTTTGAGCGGACTGAGCTATCAATGCTCCTTGCGACAGATGATGGAGTAGAGGAGGAGAGCGAGCCTCTTCCTGACCTCCTGTCTGCAGGAGAAAAAGATGGGTCAGTGGAGGGAGTGATCCTCTCCCCCTCCCTGACTGAGGAGCAGCAAGGTGACTGTCATCACTTGTTGGGACAGTTTTCCTCACTGATTTCCCTGATCCCAGGAGTCATACACTTGTGTACACATGATGTGGACACTGGGGACAGTACACCTATTAAACAAGGTTTACAGGGTGACTGACAGGGTTAGGGCATGCATTAAGGATGAGGTATCCAAAATGCTTACCCTAGGGGTTATTGAGCACTCCAGCAGTCCTTGGGCCAGCCCAGTGGTATTGGTCCCAAAAGCTGCTGCACCTGGTTCCACTCCAGAACTCAGGTTCTGTGTGGAGTACCAGGGACTCAATGCGGTCAGCAAGACTGACGCATACCCCATCCCCCGAGCTGATGAGCTCATTGACTAGTTGGGAGCTGCCAAGTACCTCAGTACATTTGATTTAACATCTGAGTACTTGCAGATTGCCTTATCTGAGGGGGCCAAGGAGAGGACAGCATTCTCTACCCCAGATGGACACTTTCAATTTAAAGTGATGCCCTTTGGGATGAAGAATGCCCCTGCCACCTTTCAGAGGTTGATCAACCAGGTGTTGGCTGGGCTGGATGAGTTCAGTGCCACCTACTTGCATGACACTGCTATGTTTAATTCCACATAGGAGGAACACCTGCAACACCTTTGGAGAGTGTTAGAGGCCCTGCAGAAGGCAGGCCTCACTATTGAGATGAGCAAGTGCCAAATAGGGCAGGGTTCGGTGGTGGACACCAGGTGGGGAGTGGCCAGGTGGCACCCCTACAGCTTAAGATTGATACTATTATGGCTTGGGAACCTCCCAAGACCCAGACTGAAGTGAGAGCCTTTTTAGGTCTCACAGGATACTACAGGAGGTTTGTTAAGGGGTATGGTACAATTGTTACCCCCTTAACTGAGTTGACTTCGAAGAAGCAACTCCGGAAAGTGATCTGGACAGAGGCTTGCCAGAACGCTTTTGATGCCCTGAAGTCTGCCATGTGCACAGCACATGTGCTGAAAGCACCTGACTACTCCAAGGAGTTTGTTGTGCAAACAGACACCTCAGAGCATGGTATTGGAGCAGTATTCTCACAGCTTAATGAAGAGGCCCTAGATCAACCCGTAGCCTTCATTAGCAGGAGGTTACTACCCAGGGAACGTAGGTTGAGTGCCATAGAACGTGAAGCGTTTGCTGTGGTCTGGGCACTGAAGAAGCTAAGACCCTACTTGTTTTGGACTCACTTCTGAGTTCAGAGCAACCACAGGCCCCTCAGATGGTTAATGCAGATAAGGGGTGAGAATCCAAAACTGTTGAGGTAGTCCATTTCCCTACAGGGGATGGACTTTACGTTGGAACACCGTCCTGGTACAGAGCACGCCAGTGCTAATGGTCTGTCCAGGTTCTTCCGCCTTAGAAATGAGAACTCCCATGAGGTTGGGTAGTTGCTCCCCACTTTCAGCTGGGGGGACACGTGTTAGACTTTTCATCCTTGGCGTGGTCTCCCTTAACTTTTTGCCTCTGTTCCCCAGGTTGTTGCTGTGTGCTGGATTCTGATTTTGCTGTTTTGTTACTTTGGGCAATTTACCACTGCTAACCAGTGCTAAAGTGCAAGTGCTCCTTTACAAAATGTATAGGTAATTAGTTTATCAATGATTGGCACATTTGGTTTACTAGTAAATCCCTAGTAAAGTGCACTAGAGGTGCCAGGGCCTGTAAATCAAATGTTACTAGTGGGCCTTCAGCACTGGTTGTGCCACCCGCAGAAGTAGCTCTGTAATCATGTCTCAGACCTCCCACTGCAGTGTCTGTGTGTGCAGTTTTAACTGTAAATTCAACTTGGCAAGTGTACCCACTTGCCAGGCCAAAACCTTCCCTTTTCTTACATGTAAGGCACCCCTAAGGTAGGCCCTAGGTAGCCCCAAGGGCAGGGTGCAGTGTATGGTTAAGGTAGGACATGTAGTAATGTGTTGTCCTGACAGTGAAATATTGCTAAATTCGTTTTTCACTGTTGCAAGGCCTGTCCCTCTCATAGGTTAACATGGGGGGGGCTACCTTTAAATCTAATTAAAGTGTAGATTTCCTTTGGGAGTGGATGGACATGTGGAGTTTGGGTCTCCGAGCTCACAATTCAAAATTACATTTTTTAGTAAAGTTGATTTTAAGATTGTGTGTTTGAAAAAGTCACTTTTAGAAAGTGAGCATTTTCTTGCTTACACCATTTCTGTGACTCTGCCTGTTTGTGGATTCCCTGTCTGGGTCAGTTTGACAGTTGGGCTGGTTGCACTTCACACTAGACAGTGACACAAATGGAGCTGGGGTGTAGCCTGCATATCCTGATGCGCCATCTGTGCTAGGAGGGAGGGGAGGAGTGGTCACTTATACCTGAAAGGGCTGTGCCTGTCCTTACACAATGCAGTCTCCGACTCCCTGGTGAGTATCTGGGGCTTGGCCTGGGCAAGGCAGGATTTCACATTCAAAAGAGACTTTACTTTGAAGTAGGCCTACTTCAAAGGAGAAATTGGGTATAAGAAGGGCCCCCAAAACCACAGACTTTAGAACACTTCTGGAAGCAAGAGGAACCTCTGCCTGGAGAAGAGCTGAAGAGCTGAGGAAGAAGAGCTGCCCTGCCTGTGACTGTGCTTTGTGGAGCTATCCTGCAGTTGCTGCTTCTGCCAGAGTAAGAGGGCAAAGACTGGACTTTGTGTGCCTTCCATCTTGTGAAGAAATCTCCAAGGGCTTGATGTAGAGCTTGCCTCCTGTTGTTTGAAGTCTCAGGGACAGCAAAGACTTCTCTCTACAAGCACCTGGAGTCTCTGGAGAGACTCCTGCTCTGACAAGTGGTGCCCTGTCCAGTCCCTGGGCCCTTGAAAGGAAAGCTGGTGAAAATCCAAAGAAATCGACTTCGGACCGACACCGCAGCTGAACCCGGTGATGCCTCCAGCACCCGAGGGATTGTTGGGAACAACTCCGTCACGACGCCGTGTTAACACCTTATCGAAGCAATTTGTGTTTCTATGCGCTGTTTTTGAGTTTAATCTTTAAAAATGTATAACTTGACTTATGTATGTAGGATTTTTGTCATTTTGTTCTTGTTTTGTTTAGATAAATATTTCCTATATTCCTAAACTGGTGTTGTGTCATTTTGTAGTGTTTTTATTAAGATACTGTGTGTGTTGGTACAAATACTTTACACCTAGCACTCTGAAGTTTAGCTTACTGCTCCGCCAAGCTACCAAAGGGGGTAAGCAGGGGTTAGCTGAGGGTGATTCTCTTTTACCCTGACTAGAGTGAGGGTCCTTGCTTGAACAGGGGGTAACCTGACTGTCAACCAAAGACCCCATTTCTAACACTGCCCAAGTAATATTTTTAAATGACACAGTTCAACAAAAATCCTGCGTAGGGTTAGCAAAAATAAAATAAATGAACGTGCCCAGAATCCTCACCCCAGCTAAATTCAGTAACTTGCAACAATTCTTTAATGTCACAGAAGACAATCTGAATGCTTTGGTCCAGAATGGTGCCTGTAATTCCACACTTTTGATTCCCAGCAGGTGGTTAATTTGGCCCTCAGACATCAATGGATGACAGGCATGTTTTGTTAATTCCTCAGGGGGTTTTCAAGATTATCCAGCCAGACCTTTCTGTATTTTAGGTCAACACTCTGGCATAGTTAGTACTTACATTGTAGGAAAGCTCGGCCAACAATGGTTACCCGCTAATGGGCAGATTTATGAAACGTTGCACTACACCTAGTGCAGCGCCACTTTTCTTGCACCTCTTAGCACCCCCTAATGCCACCATGTGTGTGCCGTATTAAATAGTGTCAGAATATTTTATGCTAATTCGGCACTTTGCAGGATTAGCATCAACAACTCTGATGCTAATCCTGAAAAGCACCCAGAGGCCCATTGAAACAAATGGAAGCCCCTTTTTAACGCCTGCTCTGAGCAGTCATTAAAAGTGCCCAAAAACATTGGACAAAGAAATCTCTTAGGTGCCTTTGTGCCATTATTTCATCCGTCCTAATAGGGGAATGCCACCTTTGCATACATTAGGCCTGCTGCAGCCATAATGTAGCACAAAGGATTACAACGTAGTTGCAATGCATGCATTGTGCCACTTTGTAAATATGGTAAGGCGATTTTGGCCTCATCGGGCCACATTAGTGTCAATGGAAATGCCGCTAATGTGGCGCAAGGAGGTGCTAGGGGCTGTTAAATCTGCCCCTAACACCTTAGTAGCTGTTAAAGAACATCTTAGACTCCTATCAGAAGAAGTAGTCTTGCAGGATTTCTTGATACGTCCCCGAAAACAACGCACTAAAATATTCCTATATGCCAAATACAATGAGATTTAGAAGCTTTCTCAAATGGAAGCAGCTGCACCTTTAGGGAAGATGGATAAGGAAAATATGGAAAAGGCTTTATCTGTTAACCATAATGTCATTAACACCCTATCCAACATAATATACACAATATCTGCGATTGACATCATTCAGAATGGCATGTCCCTCTTACAACATGGGCAAAGTTAGCTGCGTTCCCTCATGCAGTTGGGTTGGACATTGCAGAATCTGAAAAATGGCTGCGTCCCATGAAAACACATAAACCCTAGTAACTTGTTTACTGCTCTTAATTAATCCACGGAGCAACAGATAATGGCTAAATGGGAAGCAAGCTATACCATGCTTAACATAGAAAAGTTAGAAGAGCTGTCTTTCACTGTAGCAGAAACTCCATCAACAGTATGGTTAGTACATGGGGTTATAAATCTGCCACTTTTCACCTTTTGTTTCACAAAATGTTTGAAAAATTTACCTGTAGGCAGATACGAGCGGCTAGGAGATAGCTACATATACTAAGAGTGGGAGTTGCCCTTTATATTCAAATGTCTGAACGGTGAAACAGAGGTCTTTCTGAGCAGCAGCAAATGTGAGACTACTGTTAGTCATTCAACGATCCGCAAGCAGGTGTCACTTCACGGTCTCTACAATGCAGGGGCCGCAAACATGCTATGCCTTCTGATGGGTACTCCCATCTCTTTGATTTGTCCAGCATTTCATATACTTTTGAATGGAAGTTATGTGGTCCTGAATGATCAGAGCTGCTGTGGAATGAGACCAGGAATTGCCTACGTAATTTCGGTCCATCAAAATCTAACTTGTTGTGGACATGTTTTATTCACCCACACATGAGAGATAAGAGTAGCAGAAATGTGGTCTCACACTGATACTACTAATGTAAATTTTGACAAGCTGTGCAGACTAAAGTCACTACTGTTCCGAAAACAAGTGGCGCTGATATCGCCCAACAAGAAGTATGCTCTCCAGATAGTGTGATCATCAGCCAAGATACAATCCTTATTAAATACCACCTTCCCCAAGCACTTTGGAGAGCAGGTCTGCAGAATTTTCAATGCCTTCAGCACTTCAGGGATTGTACACATTTTTAAGGCTGTTGGGTCTGGATTTGTATTTCCACCTTTCAGACTGTCTTCTGAATCATTCCTTCAGCCATCCATTCACTCTTTTTGAGTGTGTTTGGCAGGTTTCCTGTAGCTTTGGCTCTGATTGGCGGAATACTACTCCTGCTATTTCTAATACGGCATGGATCTGCTTTCTCAGCTAAGTGGAGTGATAGAGCTACTGCCACCTACACAGCTGTGCTGTGATTGCATGGTACAGGTCTTTGGTGCTCTGTTGTTGGAAGAATTGGAACATGATTGGTCATTGTCATTCCGACAGTCCTGTGGTACATGCAACCTGTCTTTCATTGCACCTGGTGCCTCTTTGAGTGTCTACCATTGGTGTGTCTTGCTATTCAACCAGTGCCTCCTACAGACAATGAACTTCTGATGTTCCCAATGAGGGTTCATTCACAGCTGTGGCCCATGAGACTGAGGTTGATTCTCAAGGCCACTTATGAGCCACCGCTTGAGAACTACTTGGCTCCAACAACATCTGGCACTATCAATGGTGCTGCCTAAGCTGGTGATCCTGCGTCTGCAACATCTGCTCACTTCTGCTCTGTGGATCCATCTGCCAATACTGTGATCGATCTGACGATGTAGAGTCCTTTCTGGATTCACTCCCATTTGATGACTTCAAAAACATTCTTCAAGACCATGATTACTGTTGAATGATTCGACCATTAGCCTTCTTCAAAATTTTAAATTTTTACATCAAATTGCCTTGTTAATTCGGCTCACATTTGGCCTGATGTGCTTGTCATAGTTGACATTTCATCTTGTTGGATGATTTTAACCTAGTTTTTAATTATGTTTTAGACATTTTAGCTCAGAGCATTTTAATTTTAGACTCATGCACCCTTGCTAGCGAGTTAGCATCCTTATGTTTGCAATGGAGAGGTTGTGGTGAATTGATTTTAGTTCTTGTTTGGACTCAGGAGTTTAGATTGGCCTTTGGCATGCAGCCCTCTATTTGCTTCTCCCTTATTCTCTCAGCTTCCTCCTTTCTTTGCCCCCTGTTTTTTGTCTGCCCGTTCCTTGCTTCTCCCTCACTTTTACTGCTTTCTCCTTGCTTTTTGACAAGTATTTTGAGGTCCTGCTCCTTGCTACTCCCTCATTCTCACTGCTTTCTCTTTGCTTTTCCAACTGTATTTTGAGTGCTCGCTCCTTGCTTTTCCATTGTTCTCACTGCTTTCTCCTTGCTTTTTCACATGTATTTTGAGTGCCAGCTCCTGCTTTTCCCTCATTCTCACTGCCCTCTCCTTGAATTTCTCACCAATTTTTGTGTGCCCTCCCATTACTTTTCCCTCATTCTCACTGCTTTCTCCTTGCATTTTCACCCATTTTTCGAGTGCCCACTCCTTCCTTTTGCATCATACTCATTGCTTTCTCCTTGCTTGGCTTCCCTATATTTTGTATGCCCTGCCCTCGCCTTTCCCTAGTTTTCATTGCTTTATCCTTGCTTTGTCCCCCATTTTTGTGGGCTTCCTCTTTGCTTTTCATTGGCTTCCACTGCTTTGTCCCTTGCTTTGTCCCCCATTTTTTGTGTGCCTTTTTCTTGCTTTTCCCTCGCTCTCACTAAGTTAGCCTTGCTTTGTCCCTCATTTTTTGTGTGCCATCTCCTTTCTTATCCCCTTTCTCACTGTTTTATCTGTACTTTTTCACCCGTATTTTCTGTGCCCTCTCCCTGCCTTTCCCTCATTGCCACTGCTTATATCCTTGCTTTTTCATACATATTCTGTTTTCCCTCCCCTTATTTTTCCCTCATTTCCTTGTTTTCCCCTTGCTTTGTCCCCATATAGTGTGTGCCCTCTCCTTGCTTTACCCTGATTTTCTCTGCTTTAACCTTGCTTTGTCCTCATTTTTTTTTATGTGCCTTCACTTTCCTAGTTTTCACTGCTTTATCCATGTGTTCTCCCCCAGTCTTGTATATCTTTTCCTTGCTTTTCCCTCAATCTCACTGCATTATTCTTGCTTTGTCACTCGTTTTGTGTGCCCACCCCTTGCTTTTCCCTCGTTGTCACTGCTTTCTCCTCACTTTCCTCACTTTATTTGTGCCTTCTCCTTGCTTTTTCTTAGTTTTCACTGCTTTCTTTTGCTTTTTCCCTCATTTTTGAGTGTCTTCTTGTTGCTTTTCCCTCACAGCTGTTGATTAGATGCACACAGGGGAGTGAAGTTGTGGCCAGACCCTTTGGCCAACCTCTGCTGCATTAAAAAAAACATAGAAACTCACTAAAAAGGCAAGGGTTAGAGGGATATTTTAATTAGAAATTAACATTGAAAAAACCTTAGATATTCACTAAAAAAACAAAAATTTACAGGGACGTTATATTCAAGATCAGAATTTACATCCACAAAACAATAGAAATTCTGCTGTTATGGTTAGAGTTACTTCAAGTAGCTACAACTCATGCTCTAAGGTCCCTATAACTTGCACCCCCTCCATGCACAGTTTTCTCATCAATAATTTTACTGCAAATGTTGCAGTGATAACAACAATGATGCCACAGGAAATGTCATTGATGATACAATATGTGGGGTGATTAGCTGTGCGTGGCAAGGGCACAATGGTTCAGTTTCCTGGCTATAACTTCCCAGTAACATTTGTTTTTTTTCAGTGAATTGTTATCTTTTTTTAAATGTGTTAATCCAACCTCTGCTAAACACAGCTTTTGGCCAACCCTCCATAAGCACCCAACTCTGCACCACTCATGGCCTTCCGCTGTGTGTGTGAGGAGTTGGCCGCAGGAAATGACCATTGGAAAGGTCTTGGAGCCTACCATCTATAGGGCTCCCCTCCCTGACCTATTTGGGCCATAGCCCCCCCCCCCTATCCGCCATCCCATGGGCAATTATTTAAAGAGGGAGGGGTGAATGGCCCCCCTCCCTTGGCAAATGTTGCCCCCAGGGACCCCATCCCCCAGGCCCTGACCAAATATTTTAAGAAAGATGGGGCCAAAGGGCTGTGTTGCCCCCTCACTGGACCTATTTTGGCCCAGGGGACCCCATCCCCCAGGGCCCAGGCAATGATTGAAAGGAGGAGGGTGCCATGTGGCAGCCCTCTTCAGGCCAATTTTGGCCCCAAAGACCCCCTCACCTAGGGCCCAGCCAATTACTATAAGGGGAGGGTCACCTCCCCGGGCAAATTTTGGCCTGGGGTTCCCATCTCCTAGGTCCATTATTGAAAGTGGGAGGGGGATCAACCAGCCCCCTTCCCGGGCCGATTTTGACCCTGTGTTCCCCATCCCCGGCCCTGGCGCCACCCTGGACATCCAGTGTGTATTGATGGGTACGGCGTGTGGAGCCTGAATGCCCCCATGGTCCCAGCTGGCTCCCTGGCTCCTGTGGGAGCCGGCATTGCTCCTGCTAATAAGGAGATGCATGAAATGCAGCTCTATGCATGTAGGAGCAATCCTTTCTTCTGTTTTCCTCCCCACATGACAGCAGGAGGGAAAGCAGATGAAAACTCTGCTCCCAGGATGTGGGAGCAATTGTCCAGCTCCCACATGCTGGAAGCCGAGTTGCTGTTTGCTCTTGCATGTCGGAAGCTGTCAAGGCTCCCTCCGAGCGAAAGCAAACAGCTATCTCCTGAGGGTAGGTACCTTGGAAGGGGTCAAGAGCTGGCCCTGGGGGGTGGTGATCCCCAGGTCCATTATTTTCTCCAGAAGAGAGGCCTTGTGGCCCCCCTCCTTCAATTTCACAGGGCCTACCCTGGGAAGTGGTGGTTCCTGGGGCTATATATGGCCAGTGAGGGGAGGGCACACAGCCCCCTTCACTGTTTGAACTATTATACAGGCCCTGAATGGTGATGGTCGCCAAGGGGGTCTGCAGGGTCGTCCTTCCTTCAAAGTTTTTAATTTAGCCCCATGTAGGTCATGGTCCCAGGAGCTCCAAAGGACCATAGGATTGGGGGTTGTGACAGCCCCCCTCCATTTTTAAAATCAACCCCAGGGAGCTGGTGGTCTCCAGGGCTCACGAGGGCACAAAGGAGGGGGGGTACATGGCCACGCCGATTTCTGGAAAAAGCCCCAGGGAGGTGGTGGTCCCAGGGGCTCAAAAGACCTCAGGAGTGGGGCCTTGTGCCCCCTCCTCCTTTCTTTTTCATAATGGTGCATTCTCCTGGGACCTGGCCCACCAGAGGGCTACATTTTGAACAAGCACAGGAGGCAGTATGTTAGAATGGGTGAAACACTTGGGTGTTTTGAGCCAATCAAAGAGGCAGATTTAGGAGCCCCTAGTACTTATGTGTCTTGCGCCACCTAAGTGTCATTTTTTAACGCCATTGTGGCCCAACGAGGGCAAAATCTACACCCCAAATTTACAAAGTGGTGCAATGCATGCATTTGTGCCACTTTGTAACTCTTTGTGCTACAATATGCCTGAGTCAGGCATAATGTATATAAAGGGGGTGTCCCCCCATTAGAGGGGGGGGGGGGCGACAAAATGGTGCAAAGAAATCTTAGAGATTTCTTTGTGTCATTTTTTTTCAGCACTTTTGATACCTGCTTTGAGCAGGTGTTCAAAGGAGACACACCATTGTTTATAATGGGCCTCAATGGTCTTTGCAGGATTATCGTCAACATTATTTATTCTAATCCTGCAAAGCACCAAGGTAGCATCAAAAAGGATGATGCTAGTATCCTAACTACCGTCCTGGTGCATCGTATATTAAATAAGGCGCACACATGGTGGTGATTGGGGGGGCTAAGGGGTCCTAGAAAAGTGGTGCTGCAGTAGGTGCAGCACCACTTTTCATAAATCTGCCCCTAAATGTTTTTCATTTCACAGATTAGATCTCTCCCTGTGTTCAGTCCATTGTGATTGGCTGCTGGATGGCCAGTAACAATGGTTTGTGTCGGGCATACCCTCCTGGAGCAGCGTTTAGCCAAATCATGCAGGGAAAACTATTCATGGACGGTGAGCTTTTTTTCGAGCAGTACAAAAGTTTTAAGTGCAAAAAAACTTTTTTCCTAATTCTTGTCCACTTGAAAAATAGTTCCTGCCCCCCCAGTGAAATCCTAAAATATGAATTGTTAAGCATCATATTTATAGAATGTATGAGTTTCCAAAACTCAGGTGATACATATGTGACATGTAAAAAAATACCAGGGCACACCGGTATAGTTCACAATGTTCATACAAGTTGTAAAATGTAAACCAAAGTCCAAGACGCATTTCCTTGGTTGGTAGAGGTTTATTCTTCTCAAGAAACAGTACAATCCAAAATGCAGCCGACACTTGTTTCATCTTCCAGACTTTCTCAAGGCTGCGAAGATCAAATAAGCAAAGAAAATAATACAATAGGAACGTAACACACGGTGACAGGGAATTCTCGTATTACCAAATGTTGGGTGAGAAAAGAAGAACTCTTAGATGATCATGCCATCTAGTGAGATGCCTGAAACCATATTAGACATAAAGGATAGCAGACAGCTTGAGAATGCATGCAGAACACATGGCAGTTGTAATTAGATCATATATGTGCTTATGATAGAGCCCGTGTAAAATTAAAATAAGTACTTATAGTGCCACCATGATACCAAAAAAACTCTCTAAACCAGTGAAAAAAGGCAGGTACCAAAGATTCTTGACGATAGTTGCTAAATGTGTTAGGAGGTACATATTCCCCCAATCAGAGTAAAATAGACAGCTGTGAAGTCTGGAAACTCTGTGTTCTCTATACCATAATGAATATTCTGTTTTATTAATACTGATGTCTATAGAGGATGGCCATAATAACCGTAAAACAACTATAATGAGTGAGTAAAGTGGTCCAAAGAATATATCAAAACAGTATTGCGGTGATGTAGGACATAACCTACATCAGGTAAATGAACAATTATAAAGATGGTAAGTATAGGCAGGAATTAGTAAGAATATCATATGTGACAAAACACACTGTAAAGGCGTTATAGCCAAGTAGTTAGTTAATATGAACAGGATTTCCTAAGATTTTAGATGCATACCATTGACTTAGTTTTCAGCAATACAGCCGACTTAACTGCCCTGCCCCCCATCTCCTTAGCCTGGTCCGATCATTATCTAATCTCTCTCTCACTTCCCCTTCCAGTATTGGAAACACCCTCCCCAACCTTATAGGCACTGGCATATGCTTAAGACTAAAGAATGGATTGACATCTTAGAGAGTTCAAAACCCACATTGAATGGAAATCTGGCTACATCCTTAGACTCATGTAATAGTTGGATTAGCTAAAGCAAAGACACAATCCTTCCATCTATGTTAAGGCCGAGTGGACATAAGAAAAAAAGTGCCCCCTGGTTCTCCAAACATCTTAGCCTAATAAAGAGGGAATGTAGGCGACTATAGCAAAAATGGAGAAAATCTTATGAGACTTCCCCTAAAGATGAGTATAGGAAGGCTATCAGAACGTTTCATGCTGAAATTAAAGCAGCCAAAAGCGCATATTATGCAGATAAAATCGAACAGAGCTCTAACTCCCTGAAGGAAATCTTTCTCCTGTTAAAAGAGTTTACCTCCTCTCAGGGACACCCAGACACTCTAGAAGCCTCTCATAAATATAGTAATGACTTAGCTGGATTTTTTCAGGAAAAAATTGCAGAGATCTATTCAACCTTTCCAATAGATACCCAAAATCCCCAAGAGGTAGATGAGGAGTGTTCCAAGGGTGCAGCAAGGTTTACATATATTCCTCCCCTCTCTCCTGAAGCAGTCTCTATACTATTGACCACCCTTAAATCAGGGTCTCCCCACGATCCAGCCCACCTTCAATCTTAGGACAAGGGGCTTCCATAATAGTCCCTGTGGTAACTGAGCTGCTGAACATGTCACTATCATTCTGCACCACTCCTCCACAATGGAAACATGCAATTGTGAAGCCATTGCTTAAGAAGCCCAGCCTGTATCCACTCATCCCTGGCAACTATAGACCAATTTCTATGCTGCCAGCCCTTGCCAAAGTACTTGAAAAACATGTCAATACTCATCTTTCGAGTTTTTGGGAGGAAATATCATTCTCCATCTGTCTCAGAAGGGCTTCAGACCATTACATAGTACAGAATCTGCATTCATCGCAGTCACTGAAGAAGTTAGGAAACGTGTAGATCGTGGCTTGGTCTCAGCAATCGTGCTTCTCAATCTTAGGGGGTTATTCCAACTTTGGAGGAGGTGTTAATCCGTCCCAAAAGTGACGGTAAAGTGACTGATATACCACCAGCCGTATTACGAGTTCCATAGGATATAATGGACTCGTAATACGGCTGGTGGTAAATCCGTCACTTTTCCGTCACTTTTGGGACGGATTAACACCTCCTCCAAAGTTGGAATAACCCCCTTAGTGTCCAGACGGGGCCACTCACCTGAAAAGCAGGATGTTTGCAGGGGCGATGGTATGCCCCCGACCTCCTGGAAAACCTCTCGCCACTTCCTGGTGGACACAGAAACCCCGGCAGGTTTCCTAAAAGGAAAGGGGGAGTGAAAGAGAAAGAGACAAAACACTGCCATGTCTTGAAAGTCCAGCCAGGCAACTGTATCTTTGGGGGGGGGCAAGTCGTTGTTGACAGAGTGATAGTAGAGTTAGTGCACTCAACTTCCTTGAAACTGAATCTCTCTTTCTGATATGGGCACGGGAGCGGTAGAAGAACACCGGGATGCTCCAGCACTTTTCTTGGATAATAATAACTGTTGGCATAATTACTAACACTGCATAGCCAAAAAGCCAAACTGAGTACCATAACAATAAGTACTGCGACACTAGGGCTGGCTTCACAGAGATTCACTGTTGCACACTACAATTAGAATTGGGTTGCACTTATCATGTACAAGAAAAACAAACAAGGGCAGTAATTATATCACATATAACTTTCCGGCATGCATAGGGTTAAACTAAAAGGAACAAAAACAATCCAAGAAATACAAATGTCCACTCTGGGTTTAAACAGTTAGGGAGGCACAGTTTGGTTTGGTTTCACTGTGTGTGAGAAAAACCCTTTAAAAGCAAATTCCTCAAACCTGAAACACAGGCATGAATGACACAATTTAAATCCAAGAGTTATGCTATTAGAGAAAGAAAAGTCACGTAAATGCTCTTTCAAAATTGCACTGCCACTTTTTGTAGTACTTGAGCTCAAGCAGATTTCCTGAAGCACTTTTAGGCAAGTAACTACAATAATAATGTAGAATGTTCAGAAATGCATTTGTCTCTTCAAGATAAGCACTCTGCCAAAATATGAGGTCTGAAATACACCAGCTGTTCTAGGAAAGAGCGGCGCTCACAGAACAAACTCCCTGGAGAATACTAGTCACTTAACTGCAGTCTTTTCTGGAGTGCTGGAGGAATGCCTGGTGTCAGCTGGTACAGGAACGAAGAAAAGAATTGCCTCAAAAGTCCTGGATACGAGGATGACAGCAGGAGCTGGACTGCCAAATCAGATGCTGAGATCAGGAAGCAAAACAAAGCCAAGCAGGGAGGCATGCTTCACTCTGCTATTTATAGCCAGTCAGGAAAGCAGTTGAGTTTCCACATGTGGATGAGTAACCACACCTAATTAGAAGCACATGTCTACACCACACCCAATTAGAAGCACATGTCTACACCTGCTCACATTAGCAAACAAGCATTGGTAAAACAAGCATTGATATGATTAAACCCTAATCCCTGGGGATGTTGACAGATAACGCAGGAGGCGCCTTGGGGATTCCGGACACTTAGTGCAGGCTTTGACACAATGGATCATAGTATTTTACTCCAGAGAATGAGGAAAATTGGAGTCTCAGGCAATGCCAGAGCTGGTTTGCCTCATTCTTGGAAGCAAGATCATTTCAAGTTTTGGACCGTTCCTTTTATTCAAGCTGTTTTAAGAGTAAGTGGGGGGTGCCTCAGGGCTCTTCTTTGAGCCCTACGTTATTTAATATCTATATGGCCCCTCTGACAAAAGTAGTGTAGCCCTATGGACTCTCTGTAGTGTAATATGCAGATGACACCCAGCTTGTGGTAACCTTTTCTACCGATCCGAACTCAGCTCATTCCTTGTCTACAGGCAATATCTAAATGGATGTCCAGCTGTAGACTTAAGTTGAACGGAGACAAGAAAGAGGTTCTGTTTCTGGGTCACCAGGCAAAACCAAGCTTATTCTTACAACCATTAGAAACCTCCATTGCCCAAAGAAAGCATTAAGAGTCTGGGAGTATGGTTTGATCCATGGTTGACCATGGATCATCATGCAAAGAAAATATCCTCCTCCTGTTTTGGCATACTCAGACTTCTTAGAAAGATTTTTAAAATACTTGCTTTCATTGCAAAGAGGCTCATCATACAGACCTTAATAATCTCTCCGCTGGATTATGGGAACGCCCTGTATCTTGATGCACCAAAATATGTTATGAATAAATTCCAGGTGGTGCAGAACACTGCTGCCCGCCTTCTCTTCAATCTACCCAGGCATGAATCGGCCAGATCAGCTTTATCAACGTTGCACTGGCTTCCTTTGGGGCAGCGGATAAAATGTAAATCTTTATGTTACATTGATAGAGCGCTATATGACAAAGGCCCACCAATATTGCTAACCCTGGCTTCTTTTTATAAACCTACCAGACATCTTAGATCATCCTCCATGACCCTAGCTGTCATTCCCCGAATAAAAAAGGCCAAATGGGGAGGAAGATCAATATCGTATCTTGGAGCTAGACTGTGGAATTCATTACCACTGAATCTATGTCAAACCAGCCACAAACTGTCTTTCTATCAGCTATTAAAAACTTGGTTATTTTAGTTTGTGTCCCAAAGCTGTATATTCAAAGGTTCTGTATAGCGCTGGGAGGCCTTCAGGTAGCTATGCGCTCTATAAATTTTCATTAAAAAACATAAAATAACAAATATGTGGCAAACCGTGCTGTAAAGGTGTTGTTGCCCAAAGTATCGTCAAACCCACCCTGTCAACAGTATTGTATACCGTATCATATATCAGGCAAGAGTTCATAAGATTACCATTCAGTATCCAGCCGTGCTGTAAGGGCATTGTTGTAGAGTAAAAAAAAAAGTCTTGTTAAGTGCGAGCGTTCTCTGCTGTGATCGCTACCCCGAACAACATGCAACAATTGAGTATTGCAAAACATTAATAAAGGGCAAAAAGTGCCAATGAGCGCATAAGTAGAAATCATGTTGCCCCCGTCCCTCGATCTAGAGAATCAGCGCACTCACCTGATCAACAGTATCTTGTGCCATGGGAAGTAAGGCGGTCGTATCTGGTATGTTCGTGAGTGAGTGTACTATTTATGTAAAATACAAGCAATAGAAAGTGGACTAGCCGGTGAAAAGTAAGGAAAAGACCATGGGCACCATCTTGTAGTGGAGTGATTACGTGAAGCAGGATAACCAGTAGTTTGTATTACGAAGCATGGTATACAGGTTGTGTGATGAGTTAATTGCAGAAAAAAGAAAAGAGCATTGACATAAACGTAAAGAACATAATGTGCACAGTTCAAACAAAGCTAAAATATGGGAATCAGTCCCTTTGTTTCCTTTCGGTTTGTTTTGTTTTGGAAAGGTCATATTACACAAATTATTCCTATGGTTGAGCAAAACATTAAGAACAGTCAGAGATTTTAACATTGATCAAAGGAACACTTGTAGATCTTTTTCCATGTTTAGTCCCTCTTCTACTGCTCTGAGTTTAATGATCCAATTGCGTTCTAAGCATCTTAGGCTCAAGGTTAGGTCCACCCCGTGGCAGTGCACCTATAGTATCTATACCATGTGCAGTGATACCTAATTTTTCTCATTGTCCATGGTCACTGTTGTAATGTGTGGCAAAGGGGTAGTTGGTGTTATTCGTGTGAATGGCCCTTATGTGTTCTTGGATTCTCTCCTTTAATGGTCTGATGGTACTGCCAACATAAATGCGGCCACATATACATATTAGACAGTATACAACATATTTGGTATTACAGTTAATGAACTTATACATTTTATGTGAAGTCTTGGAGTTGTATTGGAAACTGACCAACTTGTCCTTAATGTAACAACAAATATTACTGATCCCACACTTTTAGGAACCAATAGGCGGTTTATTATTTATGTTTGGTTTACTGGTGAGCCCCTTTTTAAGGGTGTTATTAGCTAATAGGAAAGACCAATGTTTGTGCAGATTTTTGTAAATCTGTGAATTTAGAGCACTATGTGGGGTGATCAGAGATAATTTGCTATCCTTTTTTTCTTTTTTGGATGTAGTCAGTAGACTTAACCGTTTTATCTTTTGAATCCTGTTGCTAGCTTTTCATGTGATGCTTTGGGGGTAGCCCCTTAGTGTCAAACGTTGTTTCATCTGATTTAGTTCATTGTAGAAATAATTGTCATCACTGCAGTTGCGTCTAATCCTAGTGGCTTCTCCAAAGGGCATAGCTTTAATTTGTGAGAGGGGATAAAAACTACTTGCATGTAGTATGGCATTACAAGTTGTGGGTTTATAGTTTGGAACAATCTCTGGATTTCACCCTGTACTAAAGCTGTCTGCTATCCTTTATATCTAATATGCATATTGGCCATCTCACTAGACGACATGATCACCTCAGAGTTCTTCTTTTCTCACCCAACATTTGGTAATACGAGAATCCCCTGTTACCATGTGTTACGTTCTTATTGTATTCTTTTCTTTGCTTATTTGATCTTCGCAGCCTTGAGAAAGTCTAGATGATGAAACACGTGTCAGCTGCATTTTGCATTGTACTGTTTCTTGAGAAGAATAAACCTCTATCAACCAAGGAAACACATCTTGGACTTTGATGTTTACGTTATAACTTGTATGAACATTGTGGACTATACCGGTATGCCCTGGTATTTTTTGACAAATTTCAGTCCTGATTGCCCTTCGAGTCAGCACAATTTACACCCTTGGTGGTTGGGTGTTTAACCAGAGAAGCATACATCTTATAATTGAATTAATCTCTACAGGACAAGGAATTTCCCCAGACAATTATACACATACGTTGGTTGTGGGAACTTTATGGCATAAACCACCAGTTTTGTTGTATTGTAGACATATGTTACATATATAGATATAGAGTTAGGATGTGCTTTATTGGGTCAGTTATATGTGCATTTAGTCCTTTAAGACAATTGACGAGTTTTCACTTGATGTACATAAGCATTTGTACAGGTAGGTTTGTACACAAAGGAGTGTCTGAAGTCCAAGGGGCCCTGTTCCACTCCTATGTTGACGTGTTCGCAGGTAAGACATATTTTCTTGTCTTTCCTCCTGATCCAACTGGATCTCTAGCTTTGTATTTGAAGACCTAAACTTGTATGTGAAGATCTCTTAAGATGTGGAGCAAGTCTGCCACTTAGACTGTTTTTTTGAGTGAAATGATTTGTATATAAAATCAGAGAGATGTCGAAGTAGGACTACCCATACAGGAATGTTGCTCATACGGTGCAGATTAATACAAAGCATGGTTTGATCCACACTGCACATGCATCATCCAAAATCACCTGTAACCCTAATAAAGAAGGCCGAAGAAAAATGACAGCGGGACATTCTACATTCTGACCTTTAGGTATGTGTATGAGCTAATAAATCATACACTGGACATGTATTCTGTATGTGGAGCTCGCCCACTTATGTACCTCATCTCTGTATAAATGAGGTAATATTTGTAGTTCATGTGAATGTTTGTATTCTTATAAAAAATGTAGGCCCTCATTATGACTCTGACGATAAATCCCACATACCGTCGTGGTGACGGCCGCCTACATACCACTGTGGTGGGGGAATATGCATTCGCCATATTATGACATATACACATCAAACTGACAGAATATTGCCACATACACAAATCCATCAGCCCAAAGGTCAGTGTCAAAGTTTGGGTACAAACACCCACACTGTTACGCCAACAAAACAACACCTACCACAATATGACCCACGGATCACAACGTCGGACATTTAATGGCGGTAAACCATTGGCAGTACACACCGGCGCCCTCAGAATGGCCACCCAAATAAAAAACAACACAACATTGGCCAAAAAGAAAATCATACATCTGACACTGATACACACACCACATCTGCCCCCCCACAGCACTATAAAATTCACACCCACATTACCCACAATCCTTCACAAATACCAATAATTGCCAAGAAAAGACACAAAAACCACTGAGACAACTCTACACACATACCACAAACACCCATTCATCCATCACGCACCCCACATCTCACACCCCACCACATTACTCAACACCCTCTGCACAACATACACCACACAACACCCATGTCCCCACGAAGGCAGCCCCGTTTCACTGATGAGGAGCTGCGGGTCATGGTGGAGGAAATAGTCACAGCTGTTTGGAGTACAGGTCCAGCAAATATCCATTGCCAGGAAGATGGAGCTATGGCGGACAATCGTGGACAGGGTGAATGCCATGGGACAGCATCCAAGAACAAGGAACAACATCAGGAAGAGGTGGAGCGGCCTACGGGGGAATGTATGTTCTGTGGCAGCAAGGTACCAGCTCGCCATCCAGAGGGCTGGCAGTGGACCCCCACCTCCTCCCCCACATCTCACAGCATGGGAGGAGCAAGTCTTGACAATCCTGCATCCTGAGGGACTCACTAGAGTAGCCAGAAGACTGGACACTGGTGAGTCAATATTTACTAAATATCACCCCCATACCTACATGCCATCTCACCCCCTCACCCTGACTCCCATCACTCTACTCCATCCCACACAGTGCACATCTGACTAATGCCAAGCCCTGCGTGCTATACCAATGCATGTACAGCCCTCCCAGCCCTGCATGTACACCCATCACCAAAGCATGCACAGCATGGAGAACTACCAATCCCACAATACATCATCATACACAAACAAAGGTGGCAACAATAGAGGGGAAACTAGAGATATACAACATGTCACAGACATGAAGCATAATACATCACTTATATCCCCACAGGTGCCTCAGCCAATGCCGGCGGCGAGGAGGTGCCACGATTACCCAGTACCCAAACAATGGATGCCCCCAGTGATGACAGTAACTCTGGACTTCAGGATCTGGATCAACTACCTGGCCCATCAAGGACCATTGGTCAGTCGGCCACCCCAGCCCACTGACAGTCCACCACATAGCCTCCCCATCAGTATCCAACACCACAGCACCCACCCAATGTCCCCACACCTCTTTCCCCTGGAGACGTCAATCAGCAGTGTGCCCATCTGTACAGGAACCCCAGTCCACACCTCACCCCTAAGAAAATCAGGGTGCTGGGGTCAGTGGGCACACCATTCAGGGGATAGATGCAAGGGGGAACAGAGAAAATGGGAGGACAGATGTGCACCAGGGGGAGGACAGGGCCAGGGAACCGACTCTCCAGGAGGCACTCACTAATGTCCTGGGGGCTTACCAACAATCCCAGGACAAGATAGGCCAGATCCTTACCAACATCCAGGAGAACAAGCGGCTGCAGGAGGAACACCATCAGGAGCTCAGGGAAGATTTGCAGGCCCTCAACACCACTATGGTCTCTATAACAGGGGTGCTGGCAGATATAGCCAATATCATGAGGTAATGGACAGCATACCAGTGGGCCCCTACCACTAACCAGTCTACTGACCAGCCCTCCACTTCTGCTGCAGATAGTTGGCAGCAGGCCCCGCACAGGACCCACAGAAGGTGAACCACCCTGCACATTTTTCCTGCGACCCAGACAGAAGCCAGAGACGTTTGCCAAGACAAAGACCACCACTAGGAAATGAGACCCCCCTGAATGTCCCCCTTGTGTCCCACCCTGTAAGCTTGTCCACTTTGAACTGCTGTTGCTCCCCTTCTGATGGCCCGTTGGACACTGGACCCGAGCTACAAACAGACTGGAACAATACCCTGGACTTACCTCTACCATCACCCCATTCCATTGCACTTTTACATCATTTTATTTGCACTACAATAAACACCCTTGAACACAGCTTGAGTGATAGTGTTTTATGTGTTGAAAATGTGCCTTTATGGAAGCAGTCACATCTTGTGCAAAAGATCCGAACACTGTGAAGCATAAAATTAATGACCTGTAGCTGTCTGTAGTCATCACATCAGCACACAGTTGTTATAACACCACCATTTACAAAATGAGAAACCATAGGTGTCAGTAAGTTGACATGCAAGGAAGTGAATGCCATCCTGCTACAGCCACACAGAAAACATCAATATTCAGAGGAATGGTAAGCTCCACTGTCTCACCTGTGTGTCATTGGAAGTATTGATGTATAACTGATGTTCTGTTGTCCACATCCTCATCCTCTGCCTCCTCATCCTCAGGGTCCACTGCTTCCAAAGGGGCATTTCCAATCTCCTCCTCCTGCAGATAAGGCACATCTTGTCTGAGGGCCAGGTTGTGCAACATGCAGCATGCTACTACTATCTAGCAGACTTTCTCGGGTGACTAGCACAGGGATCCACCTGTCAGATGGAGGCATCTGAACCTGGCCTCTAAGAGGCCGAAGGTCCTTTCAATAATTCTCCTGGTTTGCCCATGTGCATCATTATACCAATTCTCAGCCCCTATCCTGGCATTCCTCACCGGGGTCAGGAGCCACAATAGGTTTGGGTAGCCACAGTCACATGCAAGTATTGAGGGACAAACATTAGCCTTACACAATGGTATGGGGATATCACCAGAAGGCATACACTGACATACACTGGGTGGGGACTCAGGCTCACCTAATAGCCACACCTTGTGCCTCTGTAGTTGTGCCATCACATTTGGGATGCTGCTATTCCTCAGGACGATGACGTTATGCACCGACCCAGGGTACTTGGCAGTGACGTGGGAGATGTACTGGTCAGGCAGGCACACCATTTGGACATTGAGTGAGTGGAAACTCTTCTGATTCCTGAACACATGTTCATTATGGTAGGGGGAGCAAATGCAATATGTGTTCCGTCAATCGCCCCAATAATATTGGGTTTATGTCCTGTTGCATAGAATCTGGCCTTCACAGTGAATAAATCTTCCACCTCGGGGAAAGCAATGTAGCTGCACCTGTGTTTGACCAAGGCAGGTAAAACCCTTGCCAGCACGATTGAGAAAACTGGCTGTGAAATTCCTGCTGCTAAGCCTACTGTCACTTTGAAAGAACCAGTTGCCAGGAAATGGGAAACTGATAGAACTTGCACAAGAGGGGGGATCCCAGTAGGATGACGGATAGCTGATATAGGATCAGGCTGCAATTGGGCACACAGCTCTGTGATTGTGGCACTGTCGAGTTTAGGGGTGATTATTATGTGCCTGTCCTCTAGTGTAGCCAAGTCCATAAGGGGTCTGTACACCGGGCTTGTCTGCTCCACCTATTCATCTGCAGTGGTAGGTATCTAAGGGACACGAAAGTTAGTAGGTTGTCACAATTTGGACAATGAAATCACCACCCCAGTGTACATGGAGCATTTATGTGATGGGACAATGGGAATGGCAACGTATGTGCCAGTTGTAGCAATGATGCAGTTCTCGATCATCTGATTCTTGACCACCACCATTAAATGGCGACCGCCTGTATGTAGGGACAGGTGGAAGTGAGATAACTCCGCCAATGTTAGGCATCATGGTGGAAGGCGGTCTTGCACCGCCGAGCAATTCCTCATTGGCTAATATGGGGCTCTATGGAGTACAGTGGCCAATTGGGATCACCGGCGGTAGTGACAGTGTAAACCGCTACGGACGTGACCGCCATTTTCAATCTATATCCTCACTTGATTCCTGACTTTCCACAGGACAACACCTACACTGCGCGTGCTGCTGTGAGCTGTGTCTGGATCCAGCCATGGCCCGTGTGACCGGGGAAAGGGCCCCTGCCTTCGCTTCGGAGGAGTTGGAGCGCTTGGTGGACAGCTGTATGGGCCTCCAGACCAACAGGTGAGTACATCTTGGGCACAATGCATGTGGCAAGGTTGCATGAAGATATATGTGCAAGCATTGTGTCATTTGGTGGGGTGGTATGTCTGGTGGTAGTATACATGGTGGGCGCCGGGTGATGTGTGTGCCAATGGAGACGGAAATGGGATTTGTGGGACATATGGGTGACAGGCTAGATTGGATGTGTAATGGTGTCCTCCTGTCTGTTTTAGCTCTGCAGGTCAGTGCCCATCAGAAGAAACAATTGTGGTCTGCCATTGCCAAGGGCGTGTGGACCCTGGGGCTCTCCAGCTGCAGGAAATGGTGGGAGTACCTGAGACTCTGGGCACAGAAGACCGCGGAGGCCTAGCTGGGGATGGCCTCCCAGCGAGGGCAGGGTGCCCATCCAAAACTGAACCCCCTGATTGTCAGCATACTGGTGGTGGCCTACCCAGAGCTGGATGGGCGCTTGAGGGAATCACAGCAGCCACAAGGGGGTGTGTACAGTTGGCATTACTACAATAATGGGTAGGTAGCATGGGATCAGGGTGGTGGGTGTTAGTTTGTGGGTGCCCCTTAATGCCAGGACAGACATTGCAGCGTGATCCAGCTCAAGGGTAATGGATGAATACCAAAATCAGGTTAGCTAGCTAGGTTGCATTCCATGTCAGACAGGGCTTAGTGGGTCCCAGGAGGGGTTCATTTGATGGTGGTTGGCCCTCATCTTGCTGTGGCACCTAGCCAATTGAATGCCAGTGTGGTGCATAATGCTCAATCCTGATCTCTGTGTGTGATGGTAATGTGTATGCCAACTGTGGTATTGGTGCTGTAATTGAACCAGTGCTCCCTTTCTCTCCCCCCCTTTTTCTTCTGTCTTTCTGTCCATGTGTGCATTAGCATCATCTGGCGGAGAAGCAGGGGCGCCAGTGACAGAGGGAACTGCATCCCACAGGACCGAGGAGGCAGAGTCCACCGATGCCGACGGAACCAGTTAGAC